>NC_064643.1:61080491-61705491 GCF_023864345.2 Schistocerca serialis cubense
ATCCAGAACATCGCCTGAAAGTATGAAATATGGATCCAGATACAGCAATGTTGTGCAGTTAAGAACTTTTAGTTCACTCCAAAGCTAAAAAAGTTTGATGAAAACAGCCCAGTTACACTGAGCTCATGACAAAATTGAGCCACACTGCTTATGTGATCAATACCTACTACACTGAAGATACAGAAATCCTTATGCCCAACTCAAGGACTAACCAGTATCACTCCAGCTGTTTGTAGACTTGCTCATTGTGTATGTACACCACAATATCAATTTTACCAATGGACACTGACAAAAGTAGATGGCGAGAACAATGAAATAAAATGTGTACTAGTTCCAAATGAGCTGATCCACAAGCAAATACCTGAACAAAAGGCATAGGTTCATTTGAGCAGTTGCCAGCAGACTCATGCACATGCCCAGACCTGAATTCACATGTGAGCAGTACCTTCCCCCACTTCTGGCTACTTTAAGTGTGGCTGTTTGCTGTATGAGCAGTAGCAGCAAGTAGCCAGATGCTACCCAGAAAAGCTTTTCTACCATGCCCAAGTTGCCAGATTCATGCATGTGCATAGCAAGGGGTGTGTGTGTGTGTGTGTGTGTGTGTGTGTGTGTGTGTGTGTGTGTGTGTGTGTGGGGGGGGGGGGGGGGGGGGGGTGATGTCCTCCACGTGACATGCATATATTGCGTGATATTGCTAGTCTGTTTACAGCTCCACAGCGAATGAAAACTAAACAGATTTCTGTGGCTGGGAGCCATCAAGTGAATTAATATACATTCTCAATCATGAAAGACCAAAATAAGTTAGTAGTTTCAATTTTCTGATTTTATATTATATCCACATTATTAGCAATCAACCATTAATGTCTTAATGAAGACAGTTCTGTCATTTGTAGAGAAATTTGCTTACTTGAAACTAAGTGTTTCATTCTGCACTATTGGCTACTTTCAACTACGTTCCATTTCAAGTGCAAATTTCCATTTTCTGGGACAAATGACATACCATAAGAACAAACCAAACATGAGAATACAGTACTAGATCCCCAAGAAAATTGGTATCATGAAAACCACATAGAGAAGCTGACTATCAGGTACTTCAGAGTGCTTCTGGACAATCATAAAACTTGAGTGGAATGAAGCATTTTTGTGTGGTTTATGAAATTCCGATGCTGCTGGAGTAGTCTAATGTCCTGTTCCTTTTATGACACTAAGGTCTCTTAATGCTACATATGTACAAACATATGTAACACTGACTTGAAGCTGACTAGGCAGATTTGGTCAGTAGTTTTGAACTAAATACTTTGCTTCAAATATATTGACAGCTGTAGCAGAAATTTACGAATCTGCCTTCTGTCACCCCACAGCAAAATGTTATGGTACTCTGAGCTGTGGAGTCTAGTTTTGAAATGATATTATGACAAGAACTGCTTCCTTATTTGCATCCTTTATCTGGGTGGGATATTATGAAACAATTGCTCCAAGCACAACATATCCTCTCAACGTGCTTCAGGGCTGCACATGGTCACATGATGCCCCACCACGTACGAAATTCCACGAAAAGTGGATTAGCAGAGCAAGCACCAAGAACAGGCCGCGTACATCATCGTAGCTGTGCGTGCGCAGTACAGCCTGTTTTCTGGTAACTGCTCAAACGAACCTCATATCAACAAATTACTTCCCACCACAAGCAATGCAATACATGCTTAGTTCCCATGTGTTTGCAGAGGGTGGAGCAGGTAAAGCATGCTCTGTCACAGACTATTATATAGTAGAAATCAATGAGAAACAAGATCCATCTATATCAGGATGTCAGATAAAGAGGAATATACTATACAACTGATCAGCTTTCAACAATAACGAAGATCCAATGGTATCAGTTGGGATCGTTTTGGACAGGCTAAGCTACAAACGAGTCTTTCACTATAACCAGTGCTTATATCTTTAATTTCGCATTTGTTGGCTTCAACTCACCCAAACTCATCTTCCATCTAACCTACGTCTCAGGCTAATGTACAGTTCAACATGTCACTACAACCAGTTCTGTTTTTACATTCACTGACTTGCCTACATAGAAAAATGAAAATAAAATGTCACTGCAGCTATTAACATTGCACAACTGGTCAATGTAGACAATTATTGCTCTGGAATCAATAATGGCACGTCACCTCATGCTACAACATATCAGGTGCTAGTAACATCATTTTGGGGATACTTTCCCCCTTTCATTCCGTATCCTAACCTATGAAGAGTCTGCTACATCCCATTATGAGCCCAGATTGCTTTGCAATGTACAAGCCCAACAACATTAACCACTTACCTTAATTTCAATTCTACTAAGTATTGTTACTGTGACAGTAGCCCAACAGAAAATAACCTGATTTATTACCACTGCACATTCTTGTCCACTGGAACTGGAGACTGCAGGAGGCTACACCTGACAATACATAATTCAAAGGAGCATGAAGTATAATCTTTTATGAGCTCTTATTGTAGACTTCATCACAGAAATCTTGAGGACAGCATAGTTCTACTGAATTTAGGTTTTAAGTAAACAAGGCCAATAATAAAAGTCAGCCTTTCACCAACAGAACTTTACCTTCCTGTAAAGCCTAAACTCTATACAAATGCCATAGCCTACTTATTTTCCGTGAAAATACCACAGCGATCACCCATCTTTGTCACAAGGCTTGTGAAAGGAACTCCCTTTCAAAACGTCTGTTGCATCTCAGAGTTTGCTAGTTACAAAAGCCCATAACAGTTATAAAACGCTTAAAGCACAACAATCGTAAAAGTTCATGACACTATCATAAATACTCTTTTTTCACAATAGCCGAAATCTGAACATTAGTTCAGAACAAACAAGGTAGTGCACGTTGCTTTGAACACAGTGCTGGAAATTTATCACCTCTTGCACAATGCCTTATATGTATTTCACATACACATTACATCAAACTAAAGCTGCACAATTACCATGTCTGACAACTTATCTAGAAATGAGAATCTGCTTACAAGCAGATTCTTCTCCAAAGAAGGAAACTAATAACGGAAACCTCGGAGCGACACCATACTAGCATTTCAAGCTATATTAGATAATTTATCCTCCACCCGCGTACCCGATCATTTACACAATACATCACGAAGAATAATTTTAAAGTCTCCGAAGAAAAAGCGAATAGAAAATAGCTGGAAAAAACGCCGAAAACGATATCTAATCTATTTTCACCTTTCAATTGTTCCCACTAAGTAATTAAAACTGTCCAGCGTGTTCCTACAGCTTTACAGTATAACTGAAGTGCCAACTTAAAGTTCGGCCCACGAAGTCAGCGCAAGAGCGTTATACCCCAATTTCGTTTACGATCAATAATTCGTCTACAACAGTATTTTTACTATTATTAGCAAGCGGACCAACATCTCTGCATACAACTTGCCTAATCACGTGAGTTCGTCTCGTTCACTATCCAAGGTCAATTAATCGTACGAAGTTGGTACCCTAAAACTCATAAAACTAGAATACTTGATTAGAACAAACATATTTGTAGAACGAAACTTACTTTTCATTATCAAAGATTCATTACTTCCAATAACACAAACTAGCGGCTGAAAATAAGGCGCGTGCAACGAATAAGTGGATCCAAAAAACGAAAATAACTTAATTTCAAATACGAATACAAATCTAAACAATTGAGAAGCATGTATTCTAAATAATACAAGCTACTACGTACCTTCAGAAGTGCAGTAAGTCGCGTATTTCCCACACCAAGCTACCAGCGCGTAAACACTCAACCTAACTCTTCAATGAAAGATGGCGGAAGACGGAACCGTTTCTCGTTCCCGGCTTCCTTGTGCTTCAACTACGCAGATCCAACACTATCGATACGAGATCCACAGATTTGCGTCCACTGGAAAAGTAATAAACATATCTTTGAAGGCAATGAAATATTTTAATTCTATAAAATTACTCTTATCGTTTATTCACGTATATCGCTAAATACATACGTATAATCAATTCTAAACGTCGAAAATCTGCTATAGGGCCAGTCATAGCCAGTTATGTAAATATCACAGGTAGCGTCAAAAGGACATTAATTATTAATGCCACAGTGTTTACAAGTTTAGATCAATTTAAAAGAAGCTAATTCGTATACACATATATTTACAGACTTCTTGTTAGAGACAACCATTAGATTTACTACTGGTATACAACACTTGTTTGACAGATAACTTATTAAGCAATGTAGTGCATACACTTTACACACATTCCTTCATAACACTTCACTCACTACACACACACACACACACACACACACACACTGGTGATCTCTGGGCCATTTTCTGTACCGCAGCTTCCCACTTGCCATCCTGAAAAACTAAGTCAGCATCCGTCCACAATGAGTGAGATGTTGAGCTCAGAAAGAGGAAGAGGAGTCAGTATTATGCTACGCATAGCTTGGAGGTAAGTATTTCTAGAAAGGAAAAAAGAAGGAAAAAACATAAAGTGAAAGTGTTATGTGGAATGTTGGACGTTTTATAATCATTACTATTATTATTTATTTGTATAACATTTTTTCTCAAACCCCTACTCTGTTTTATCTAAGCAATACTTCAATGTATAAAATGTATTGCATAACAGTACTTTTTAGCTGCTTTTTGAAGTAAGTGTATTTTTTGCAATTTCTTTAATATCTTTTAGTAATTTATAGTACAGTTTTATTCCTTGTAGAAAATGCTGTTTTGAGTTTCAGGTTTATTTTTTCTTGGTAAATCTAGGTTGAACCAATCTCTTGTTGCATGGTCATGGACAGAGCTGTTTGTGCAGTAATTACCAATGATATTTTTTATGTGTACAACTGACTGGTAAATGTATTAACATGGAGCTGTTAAAATTCCCATTGTTTTCAACAGATCTTTACAATGAGCCCGAGAGTATTTTTGGTTTTTATTCTTATGGCTCTTTTCTGGAGCTAGAAAATTGTGTTCATATTGTATGCATTTGTCCCCCAAAAAAGAATGCCATAACTAAGAATTAAGTGTACATATGAGCAATATGTAACTAAACGGCACTGCATGTTACACACTGATGATAGGATTCAAAGGGCATAACATGGTGATGACATTCTGTTTGCAAGTACCATTGTGTTTTCTCATCACTTTAACTGAGAATCGATATTCATTCCTAGAAATTTTCCATTTGTTACACGGTCTATAGAGGTGCCATCTACATTTAATTTAACATTATCAATTTCCTCTTCCAACTGAAATTCATGGCATTAGTTTTTTTTATCTTCAGTGTCACCTTATTGCTTATTGACCAATCGTAAACGTCCTTGAAAGTTTCACTTGCTTTCTCGACAAGGAGTTGTCTTTTCAGTGGCTATAATACTTGTCTTCAGTGAAGAGAATTGTTTCACCGTGAGTAACACTACTGGGAAGGTCATTGATGTATATCAGGAACAGTATTGGTCCTAATACACTTCCTTGTGGAACCCCTATATTAATGTATTTTGATTTTGATAAGTGTTTTACTAAACGTTTAGATCTATTTGAAGTATGTTATCTCTACTCTTTGTACCCTGTCTGTTAGGTGTGATGGAAACCAGTCATTAGCTACCCCTCTTATTCCTAACGCTTCTAATTTATTTAATAGAATCTTGTGGTCGATGTTATCAAACACCTTAGAAAGATCCAAAAATATACCTGTGTCAGACTCATCTTTATCAAGAGCATCCAGTACAACTTTTGTCAATTCTACTATGGCTAACTCTGTATTGTTGCCACTTCAGAAACCAAACTGTGATTCACTTAAAAGATTGTATTTATTTAGGTAATTCATTAATCTGTCTTTCATAATTGCTTCTATTATTTTTGAGAATGCTGACTGCAGGGAAATGGGCCGGTAATTTTCTATGTCTTCTGCATTACCTTTCTTAAGCAAAGGTACAACTCTTGGGTTTTTTAACAGCTCTGGAAATGTCCCTGATGTGAAGGATTCATTTATTATATTAGTTAAGAGGCCTTGTGTTATCCCTATGCATTGTTTCAGTACACACATTAGTACTTCATCTAAGCCTACTGACTTTTTATTTTTTGAACAGTTTTATTGATTTCATTCTCTGTGGTTGGAAGTAACATCATTGTATTTAGTGCAACGTTATTTACAAGGGTTATATTTGTTTTGGGGAATTTTTGCTGGAACGTCTCTGCAATAATTGAAAAATGCTCGTTTATATAGTTTGCTAAGTGTTGTGGATCATTTATGAACTTACCCCCCCCCCCCCCCCTACCTCAGCAGTATGTTATTTTGCTCTTATTTTCTGCATTATATATTATTTTCTCATTAAATGACTTTTTGCAGCAATCAGCAACTTCCTATAGATCGTTATGTATCTGTGATAGAAATTTAAGAATTCTGGATCATTGTGAATCTCTCTATGGAACTGAGGTGTTTCAGTGTTTGGGAGGACTTCTTAATACCTGCTGTTATCCATCTGTTTCTGTGAGATGTCGATACAGACATGCATATGCTTGGAAATGCCTTTTCAAAGTTCAACTTAAACTATGTTGAGAATTTAGAGAATTTCATATTCACATTGGTTTCCTTATACATTTCATCCCAGCTTTGTTTTTCTAGTTCTTTTGAAAAATCTTTTATTTTGATTTCTGATAGATGTAGTTTGTAGGCTTCTAGTTTAAGGGAATTATTCGATGCCTGTTTTACTGTTGCTATTTGTCAGAGATAGTCTGAGATCTTTTACAGCTACATTTTTCCCTGTCCATATTTATGGCAACATGGTCAATTACTGATGTAGTCGTTGTAGTAACCCTTGTTGCACTATTGACCAATATGGACATGCCAAAACTCTGAAGGATGTTTGGGAAGGATTCATTTATGATATCAGTGTTGATGTTAATGTTGACCATTATACTTGAGACTGTACCTAGAACTTCTGTTAATTTATTGAAAAAGGTGTCCACACTACCACTGGGAGATCTATACACACACAAAATGATACATTTCCTGGTGATATCAAGCCCTGTTAATTCAATAGCTGATATTTCAAAGTGGTTTGTCTTCACTTACCGTACTGAGGTCATGTCTTTCCTGATATAATTGCATGAGCCTCCACTCGTTGAAGTAGTTCTGCAGTAAAAGTTTGCCTTTTCATACAATGATAATACTACATGTTGGATTTCTGTGTCTCTAAACCTGTGCACAGTAATACAAACTACAATGCAGTTCAAAGATTGGAGCTCAACTTCTAATAGTTATATTTTATTTTTTATTGGTTGCATGTTTTGATGGAGGATTGTTAAGTCTGTGAAATGCCCCATGTTGCTATTTCCAATACGTTGTTTTTCTTTGTGAGATTGCCACAAGACAATCTACATGAGACCCACTACAGCTCATCACAACTCATAATAAAGGTTTTAGTGCTTTTGTGTTTTCGTAGTCTTTATAGTTTCGAATATCTTCATGGCACATTATTTCTGTGAGAGCTCTGATTTATCGTATTTTATTATAATGATCGTTTCTCCCCATGTAGGTGGGCTCCAACAAAATATTTTCACATTCCGAGGAAGAAGTTGATGATCCAAATTTCATGAGAACGTCCTATCACAGCCAAAACTGCCTTTGTCTTAGTGACTGCCACCCCAATTAATGTATCATAACCATGGCATACTCTCACTTCCTTCGCCATAATACAAAACAAGCTCCCCTTCTTTGAACTTTTTCGATGTCTTCCATAGTTTCTACCTGATGCGGATTTCACACCACACATCAGTAGTGCAGAAGAGTGTGGGAAAGTGTAATTTAAGCACTCTCTACACCTGATACATTTTCTAAGCGTTCTGCCAATAAATCGCAGTCTCTGGTTTCTTTCCCCCACAACATTATGTATTAGATCGTTCTAATTTAGTTATTCATAATTGTAGTCCCTAAGTATTTAGTTGAGTTTATAGCCTTTGGATTTGTGTGATTTGGCGTGTAACTGAAATTTAGCAGAGTCGTTTTAGTGCTCATGTGGATTACCTAGCACTTTTCGTGGCCGAGAGTCAATTACCACTTTTTGCAACATATAGATATCTTGTTTAAATCATTTTGCAATTCGGTTTGATAATCTGAGACTTAACAATACGGTAAATGGCAGCATCATCTCAAACAATCTGAGAGGGCTGTTCAGATTGTCTCCTAAATCACTGAGGTAGATCAGGAACAACAGAGGGCCTATAACAATTCGTTGGGAGACGCCAGGTATCGTTTCTGTTTTACACGCTGACTTCCCATCAGTTATTAAGTGACCTCTCTGACAGGACATGAACCCAGTCACATATCTGAGACGATCCTCCAGAGGCACACAATTTAATTAGAAGTCGCTTATGAGGAATGGTATCGAAAGCTTTCTGGAAATCTAAAAATATAGAATAAATTTGATGTCCCCTGTCGATAGCACTCACTACTTCAAGAGAATAAACAGCTAGTTGTATTTCACAAAAACGATATTTTCTGAATTCCGTTGGCTGCTTGTCAATAAATCGTTTCCTATGAGGCGATTTATAATGTTTGAGCACATTGCAGTGAGTTTTTCGTGCGTATGTGTGTGTGTGTGTGTGTTAATAACGCATCATAAGATCACGCGAGAATACATACACCATATTCACTACAACTTCTTTTCACAGGCAAGTGTTTTTATTTTTGATAGTGTTAAGACTTTCTGTATTCAATTGTTCAATAAAAAAAAAATACTTTGGAGTACCTATGTGAACCTAAAATAAATTAGGAATAGCTCAGTGTGAAGAACATTAGTCTTTTCCTTTTAGAAACACCTCAGGGTTGTAATGGAACGACTTCTCACATGAATAATAATTTATAGTTTTGCAGGTTCACGTGGAGTAATAAGTATTGCGTGTACAGTTATTGTTATTTCAAAGGTGACCACTTTCTTAACTGTGAAAATCTCGACAGTTGAACAAAAGACAGCCATGAAGCAGCGACCAGAAGACTCTGTCTTCATATCGACATCACTTTTTGCAAAACGAATGAAATTAACTTGACTTTAGTCTGTTTTGTGCAAGAAATTAATTGTACCCCTTCTCCTTTTTAGTTTACGCCACGTAGTATTGGGGCAATTTGAAAAATAATTTACCGTTTTGCAAATTGCAGCCAACAAAACTAATTACAACTCGGGCTCTACCACACCATTAATGTCTGAAAAAACGAACAGTTAATTTTTCATACATGTAGCGATGCTAATTCAACTGAAATAAGTAGTTTGGTTATCAATACCAACATACATCTGCCAGAAATACGACATACACACGTCTCCATCCACATACTTGTCATAGGAAGAACCAAAGCAAAAAGATTATGAAAATCTGTTTCTATTGTTTTCATTATTAAAGTATCTTTACTAAAAAAACATGGATTATCGTGAAATATCGATGCTGCTTTTCATGTACGTCCAGAGAGATAATTAATATTTTTAAGTACTCCTTTGTACACAGGATAACAGTTCCTTTTCATGTCAACCATAAATAAATGTTTCTCTTTCACAAAGGACCGGCACAACAGTATACACTCCAAAATCCTACTGTAATTTGACGTTAGTGATGTGGGTATGTAACTCAATGAATAACTCCTATTTCGATTCTTGGATATTTTTGCGACTTGGGCAACTTTCGAGTCTTTGGGTATGGATCTTTCTAAGAACAAACAATTGTATATGACTGCTAAACATGGAGCTATTGTATCAGCACAGTCTGAAAGGAACCTGACTAGTATACAGTCTGGAAGCATTGCCTTTCTTAAGTTGTATAACTCCCTTGCTACATAGAGGATATCTACTTTGAAGTTACTCGTGTTGGCATTTCTTCTTGATTCGAAATCTGTGTTTTCTTCCGCACAAGAGGGCAGAAATCTCACATTGGAAAATCTTACACCACAGATAATTCTGCAGGTGGTCTACAGAGCGAAAAATTATTGAGGGTTCATTATACCTGATCAAAGAAAAAGCCTACCCTGTGTATAAAAAAAAACTGATAACACAATTTTAACTACAAAACATTTTTGACAATGAAAGAGTCTTGCTTATGCAGAACAAACAACCGATTCTTTAAACATTACTTAAGAAACTGGTACACCTGCCTAATATTGTATAGGGCCCCGCGAGCTCACAGAAGTGCCACAACACGACGTGGCATGGACTCAACTAATGTCTAAAGTAGTGCTGGGGCCAACTTTCACCATGAATCCTGCAGGGCTGTCCATAAATCTGTAATAGTACAAGGAGGTGGAGACCTCTTCTGAACAGTATGTTGCAACGCATCCGAGATATGCTCAATAACGTTCATGTCTGGGCAGTTTGGTGTTTAAACGCAGAAGAGTGTTCCTGGAGCCACTCTGTAGCAATTCAGGACGTGTGTGGTGTCGCATTGTCCTGCTGGAATTGCCCAAGTCAGTCGGAATGCACAATGAACATGAACGGTTGCAGGCGATCAGACAGGATGCTTACCTATGTGTCACTGTCAGAGTCGTAACTAGATATATCAGGGGTCCCATATCAATCAAACTGCAGACGCCCTATGTCATTACAGAGCCTCCACCAGCTTCAACAGTGCCCTGCTGACATGCAGGGTCCATGGATTCATGAGGTTGTCTCCATACACGTGTAAGTCCAGATACTCGCTACCATTTGAAACGAGACTCGGCCGACCAGGCAACATGTTTCCAGTCACCAACAGTCCAAATTCGCTGTTGAAAGACTCAGGTGAGGCGTAAAGCTTTGTGCTGTGCAGTCATCAAGGGCACACGAGGGGGCCTTCGGTTCCAAAAGCCCATATAGTTGATATTTAGACGAATGGTTTGTGCACTGTCACTTGTTGATGGCCCAGCATTGAAATCTGCAGTAGTTTTCGGAAGGGTTGCACTTCTGTCACACTGAACGATTCTTTTCAGTCATTGTTGGTCCCATTCTTGCAAGATCTTTTTCTCGCCGCAGCGATGTCAAAGATTTGATGTTTTACTGGATTCCTGATATTCACGATACACTCATGAAATGGTGTTATGGGGAAAATTCCCACTTCATCGCTATCTCGTAAATGCAGTGTCCCATTGCTCGTGCGCTAACTATAGCACCACATTCAAACTCACTTAAATCTTGATAACCTGCCATTGTGGGTGATGATTTGTTTGGTTTGTGGGGCACTCAACTGCTCGGTCATTAGTGCCCATACAAACTCCCAGTTTTTTCACAGTCCAATTTTTTACACAGTCTAGTCGAGCCACTGTCACAAATGATGATGGTGAGGGTGAAATGATGAGGACAACACGAACACCCAGTCCCTGGGCAGAAAAAATCCACAACCTGGCTAGGAATCGAACCCAGGAACCTGTGATCCAAAGGCAGCAATGCTAGCCACAAGAGCACGAGCTGTGGACAACCTGCCATTGTAGCAGCAGTAACCGATCTAACAACTGCGCCAGACACTTGTCTTATATGCGAATTGCAGACTGCAGTGCTGTATTCTGCCTGTATGATATCTCTGTATTTGAGTGTGTATGTCTATACCAGTTTCTTTGGCACTTCTGTGTAGAAAGGCTGTATGCATAACCTTGTAAATAGTTTGATTTTTTTGTATAGACATATTTGCTGCAGGCAATAGTGTCATTGTATTAAATTTTTTATTAGTATCATTTATTTATTATTTATATTTAAGCATATATACCCTATTGGCATCTTTTACATTATATACACATATATATGTACAAACACCTCCCACCCACCCACCCACACTCATGGACACACACACAGATATATATATATATATATATATATATATATATATATATATATATATATATATATATATATATATATATATATATAGAGGTTGAGTCACTAGCTATTACCACCAAGAATAACTCTGAAAGTATAACAGGAGCTGGAAAGTTTGTGGGACAAAAGTTGCATGGGACAATGGGGGCCGTATAATGTGATGTTGGTTTTTTGTTGTTAGGTGGGGTCGCGTCAGAGATATGCAGCTAAACATTGTTGTTTTTTTTTTAATGGGATGCCATAGTTTGCTGCCTATTTTCTGACAGTGGCTGTGGAGACGAGTCCAAAGATGTCTTTGAAGGTCAAAAAGGTGACATGAACATCCATTTACAGAAGGTGTTCAAAGTGATTACCATTGGCATCAATGCAGTGCTGGAATCTTCTTATCATGAATTGAGTGGTATTCCTTATCACTTCAGCACTTATCAAAGCACATGCTCTGACAATTCTATCTCATATATCGTACTCGTGCATGTGCTTTGATAAGTACCAAAGTGATAAGGATGCATACTATCATGGACACTGTAGCACAGATACAGAAATATACCATTGTTAAACACTCCACAAAAAGGTGATAGGAGAGATGTCAATGAACTACTGACCTTTTTCACTACAGACACTACTGACACTTTTGAAAAGGTTGTGGTCTAGAATAGTATCCCATTTGTGCAACAATAACATCATCAGCAAATCACTGTTTGGATTTCAGAAGAGTTGCTCAATTGAGAATGCCATTTACACAATCACTCGCCAAATTTTACCAGCCTTAAATTAAATCGGACTGTTCGGTATTTTCTGTGTCCTATCTAAGGCATTTGACAGTGTGAATAATAATATTCTCATAGATAAACGGAGGTTTAATGGAATTGATGGTATAGGCAACCAATGGATAATGTCAAATTTAACCAAAATAACGCAGAATGTTGTACCTAATAATTCAATAAATGTAATCAGGGGAGAAATCATTTATGGAGTTCCGCTGTCAGTCCTCAACTACATAAATGACCTTCCATTTAATACAGAACAAGGAGAATTACATCTTTAGCAAATGACAGTATTATTGTAATCAATCCAAGCATACATAGAACCAAGGAATAAATGGCAAATAATGTTCTTGAAGGCATTATTGAGTGGTTTTCTGTGAATAGTCTCACTCTCAGTTTCAGGAAGACACAATATACTCTGTTCTGCACATCTAGAGGTACAACAATTGTAAGTGTAACACATAATGAAAAAATAGTTAATAGAGCTAAACTTCGAATTTTGTGAGCAGTACACACTGGCGAGAATGTAAACTGAAAAAGAAACACGCTTCTGAACTCCTAAAACAACGTAGGTTGATCACATTTGCATTTAGAATCACTGAAAATCTTGGAGAGAAACACATGAAGAAGGTGAGATGATTTACATACATTCGATCAATAATGTCAAATGGAATAGTGTTTTGGGTAACTTCTCTCAAAGAAAGAAAGTCATCATTGCTAAAAGACATTCTGTAAGAATAACAAGTGCTGTTTACATATGATCAACTTGTAGGCATCTGTTTAAGTAGTTTAGCATTATGACTATTACTTCACAGAGTATTTATTCTTCTCATTAAGATTGTTATAAATAATTCACTGCAGTGAAAAGGAACAATGATGTACATATTTACAATACCAGAAGGAAAAAATGACATTCATTACTCCACTTACAGGGGACTCAATGCGCCAACCAAAAATTTTCATCACTCAGTGATACAAAATGTCTGACAGGCAGTAAAGTAAATTTAATAAACAAAAAGAATAAATTTCTCCTTGACCAGTCCTTCCCTTCTATAGAAGAATTTCTATTTTTGTGATTTGTGTGTGGTGGTGTGAAGCAATTACTAACTCACTTAACTAGCTGATTACTTGAAATGCGATCCACAAGTTCCTTACTTTGGACTTCAGTTCTGGTATCTTTGTTGCCAAACAAGAATTTATTGATTCTGTTCCAGAAGGGGCATGGACAAGGGATGGCCAGTAGGGGCTCCTAGTGAAAATTCATTTATTGTACAAATATGAAATAAGACGTGTAACAGGGTCCAGAATTTTATGAGTGAAAATATCTAAAAAGTTGTCATCAAGATGACAAAAAATCAATTAAACAATGTAAAAAATATGAGAAATGTAAAGTGAGTTATAAAATGACTAGATCAATGAAAAACTTTATAATTAGTTGGAACCGAAATTACGATCACGATAGTCCATTTAAAATAGCATGCCTTTCCTGAAGCAATGTCATTATTTCAATGTTCACTTAAACTGTTAGCAACCATCTTGGAGCAACTGCTGTACATCACAGTCAGAATGCCGATGTTCTCGAAAGTGAGGGAAAATCTGCTGACAGACAATATGTGTTTGTAGTTAGAAAATCTCAACATTTACTGAAACGACTAGCATGTGCCCATTGATATTTTCCCTTAGTATCGAAAACAAATATAATAAATCGAAACACAAATATCGATACTTCACATGCCCATCTATGATGACACAGGAAGCATGTGGTCGGTGTTTGCTCTGCTCATTCGCATTTCTGTTTGGAATTTCATGCAGACTGGGGCATCATGGGACCATGTGCAGCACATAGGAATGTTGTTCAAGGGCGCCATACAGAGCTGCTGAACTTGAGACAATTATTTTACCATATCCTATCCAGATAAGGAACACAACATAAGAAAGCAGGCCTTGGCACAATATTCATTCCAAAAGCAGATTCTACAGCTCAAAGCACCCTTATATTTTGCTATATGGTACTTTAACATAGATTTTTCAGTTGTACTCTGCAGTAGCATTATGTGGCATTTCCCCCAGGGGACTCACACCTAGTGAGTACATGGCTGGCGACCACAGGGTCCCAAGCTGAGTCCTGGCATTATTTCCACTTACTTATGCCAGGCCCCTCACTTCTATACTTCCTATCTGGCCATCCTCAGGCAACTCTTGTTCTTATCCAACCCTGATGGTACTAAGTTTTGAGGGTTGGGGGTCTTTCATTTTCCAACCAATACTTCTCATGCATAAGCAGCGTCTGTACTCCAGAGGAGCATCCTGCCAAAGGTGTCTGTACACCATGTTAGTGGAGGCCTGGAAAGTTATATCGCCAATTCGTTCTGAAGCAAGCGTGGCGATTATGCTTCTCACCTTTGAGTCATGATGTGTGGCAGTAAGGAAAAATTTTCCAGAGTTAAAATAGCCCCATGTTCGGATATCTGGGTGGGAGCTGCTTTAGTGTCACAAAACCCTAAGTCTACAAAACAAGAGAACCAAAGCCTTCAAATATGTACGTACAATTGTCATACGCTAGTGGGAGATGACAAATTAATGGAACTAGAGAAAATGAACTGGGACATTGTTGGTTTAAGTGTAGTGCGCCGTAGAGGCGAAAATTGCCTTCCCTTGAATTCAGGGAATCTCTAATGATACTGTGGAGAACAAAATGGAAAATTAAACGGAGTTGGATTTTTAGTAAACAAAACCATTGTCGACAAGATAGCAGTATTAGAAAGCATTTCAAACAGAATTGCACGCTTGGTCCTAAAAATATCAAACAGGTATAAGATCCAAATAGTTCAAGCATATGCACCCATGTCTACTCACTCAGATGAAGAGATAGAATCTTCCTACAAATGTCTGAAGGAAACCTATGAGAAAGGCAACGATTGTTTTTACAAATTCATAATTGGAGACTTTAATGCCAAAGTTGGAACATACGAGAAACACTCCCATCAGAAGCCAAACATGCAATAGACAATATGAAAAAAGGGACTGTTCCAGGGTAGTGATAACCTCACAGTCGATGTTCTAAAGCTGATGGATGAGGAATACATAAGGCATTTAGCTAAGATATTTTCAGGTTGTCTGCACCATGGAACATTGTCAAGAGACAGGATTAAAGCAAAAAGAGTTCTAATTCATAAGAAAGGTAGTACCAAAGGTATAAAGAACTATTGCCTTGTCAGCTTACTCTCCACAGTGTACAAAGTCTTCACTAGGTTCTTGACTACCAGATAGAGCACTACACTCGACCATGCTCAACCTATTGAGCGAGCTGGTTTCCAATCAGGATTTAGCACAGTTGACCATATCTTCACACTACGAGAAATAATTAGTAGAACAAATGAGTACCATCTACCCTTTTGTCTTGCTTTTATAGAATTTGAAAAGGCCATTGTTTCGATCGGTCACACAGCTATGTTTGTGGCTCTGAAAGAACAAGGAGTAGAACAGGGCTATATCAAAATCCTACATAACATTTACAAAACATCCACAGCCTTTGTGAGTGTTGCCGAAGATAATGATGAATTTCCCATTGAAAAGCGTGTAAAACAAGGTGACCCAAACTATTTTCAGCAGTCTTAGAAAAAGCCATGTCTAAATTGAATTGCATAGAAAAGGGAATTCAAGTTCTCAGAAAAAGGCTGAACAACTTGAGGTTTGCAGACGATATTGTCCTATTTGCAAATGACATAGATGATCTTCAAGTATTTGTTAAAGAACTTGCTTTAGTGTGCTCTGCAGTTGGACCAAAAATGAACATTGATAAAACCAAGATAATGATAAATGAATGGACACCTGAGGGAAGTACATCATTTGGAAGTACACAACCCCAAAGAGTCACAGAATATATCTATCAGGGTCAACTGATAAACATGAAAGGATATTTAAAACCAGAAATATTACAACGAATTACATTGGGCCGCAAGCTTATGGGAGGCACTCTTCAATTTTGAAATATATGATGTCGGTTGAGCTGAAAAAATCTATTTTTGACCAATGTATATTGCCAGTAGTAACTTATGGCAGAAAACATGAAAATTAAATGAGTTCCTTGTTAGGAAGCTAACAGTAAGCCAAAGAGGAATGGAAAGATCAAAGTTGGGTTACACAAACAAAGACAGGAAGAGAGCAGTTGATATAAGATGAGCAACAAAGGTCACCGACAGAATGGAAAGAGGGAATACACTGAAATGGCAGCAGGCTGGTCATGTTGCTCGAACAAAAGATGGTCTAAACAAGTCCTAGACTATAGCACAATTTACTAAAAAAGACCTAGAGGGAGACCACCAGACAGATGGGACAGAGATATAAGTAAGACAGTGGGATTGAATTGGCAATGGGAAGCTCAGGATCAGAAAAAATGGAAGATCTTACTGGATGCTTTTTTACATGACAACTGAAAGTGGCCACATCATTAACTGATAGAACTGGCTGGTGATGATGATGATACATTACATTCACAGAGCACTGCAAGAACCTTATAAGAAGGAATACAAATTCCTTGCAAAAATAAAAAAATCTGTTGGTGGCACATGCCAGAGCTAAAGCAATAAGTTATTGCATGATTGTTTAAAACTTCATAAAACATTAATAAGGTTTGGTGTGAAACCAAAGGAATTGTAGAACTGGCTGTTTATTCTACTCTAGGAATAAATCCAAAGCCATGTACAGAACTACAATGATAAAACATGGTGTACTGCCAGTCTATAATTCACCAAACAATAGAATTCTATAAATTTGAGGCATAAACAACACAAACTAAGAAAAAATGCCAATCTTAGAGGAGGTACCACTCAAGTGTCAAAACATGTCCTCTGATCGAAAATGTGTTTCATGGAAGGCAGATCTGTAAAATTTTTATAAAGCTATTAATACATTTGAATCAATGTTTTATTCAATACTGCTGACCAAATTTACCTGCTTGATCATATTCAGGTGAACCTTTACGTATGTTTGTAGTAAAACAATACAATTACTTTCGTGACAGAGAGGTGTGACATCACAGTCAATGACACGACCCTTACATAAGCACTATGCAGGACATGACAATATGTACTAATTTCAATCTTCTGTAATATTAACTAAGACTAACGAACTTTGAAAGTTCTTATCTGTTAATGATAATTACCTCCTCTGTCTCATAGTACAACAATGCCGATAGCAGTGTTGCAATCGTCTTGTTGAAGAGTATTCCCATGCATATGAGAATCTGACCAAATGGTTTGTGATGGGAACAGGTCTACATGAAGCTATAGAAATAAAATACTTTTCTTCCATGAACTATCCACTTTTTATTTGTTAGGCACATATAGAACAAGATACATCAGTACACCACCACACATGAGAAGAGAAGAGCTATGTTATAAGCATTAAAACAAGATATGGTGTTTAAAAAGTGGAAGGTTTAGTGTTTTTAATTTTTATGCCACCCTCTTCAATTACATTAATGTAGTGTAACGTAGACTAATCTACCTTTTGTTCATTCAATTGACCCCTGTACGAGTTAATAGATCTCGTTTGTCTACAAAGATAAGCTTTATAGATACCTACCTACACAACTGCCCCCTACTGTATACTGACATATTCCACTATCATTGGATGACAGTATACAGTTGAGGTCCACTCCAAAAGCTTCAGTTTTCTATCTTTAAAAATTTAAGTTATGATCTACGGCCTGTATGGGTACGAAAGGCCTTTTTTGGTAGACAAGTGTTTAATTTCTTCTTTGGTCAGGATGTGTCAGCGTTATAATATGTACAGTGATGTCTACAAATAATTAACAATTAGTGCATTTGAAAGTCAAAGTTTTTGCTCACCTTATTGGAGTATAATCGTTGCCTGCTACCAGGATATCACATGGTGACATGGTGTATTGGTGTGAGCGTACTCTGTGAGTTAATTGGAACTGCAACAACATATGGGCTGCTAGAGCATGTGATACCATTTCACTTTTTATCACGAAGTTTGCTGGGAAAATGTTCATTACATTGCTTCAAAGTGGTGTGTTGTAGGGTGCGGATACTTGGATTATCGATGTTGCAACGAGTAGGCTCATCTTTTGTAGCCCAAGGCAGTGGTTCCCTGTTGTAGTTCACATATTTCACACACCCAACTCGTTTGTTCAGCACTACATCGAAATTTGATTCAAGGTTAAGGTTAGTTTACAAGTAGGACTTTATTCAGAACCCCCTCTCTTGTAAAAAGTCTGTCATTCCATGACTCTACTGAGGGTCAAAATGTTTTCCTTTTGATAAGCACTCACGCCTGTTTTTCACTTTGATAGACAGGTAGACTAGTTTGCTGCATCTTTTAAGTGTTCATATAACTTCACAGTTCTTTTTTGAAATTCGGTCTTTCAACATAATCCTGGTCTTATAATAGAATATATATAAATGAGTTTTAGTATTCATTATTGTGTTAAATTAGGCATATAAGGATTTACATTTATAGAATCATTGACACACTAGGTTTACTAGTTACTTATACATACTAGCTACTTATAGATATATACATACATACATGTGTACACACACACACACACACACACACACACACACACACACACAGAGATATATATATATATAAAGATGATGTGACTTACCAAACGAAAGTGCTGGCAGGTCGATAGACACACAAACAAACACAAACATACACACAAAATTCAAGATTTCACAACCGACGGTCGCTTCGTCAGGAAAGAAGGAAGGAGAGAGAAAGACGAAAGGATGTGGGGTTTAAGGGAGAGGGTAAGGAGTCATTCCAATCCTGGGAGCGGAAAGACTTACCTTAGGGAAAGGACAGGTATACACTCGCATACACACACACATATCCATCCGCACATACACAGACACAAGCAGACATTTGTAAAGGCAAAGAGTTTGGCCAGAGATGTCAGTCGAGGCGGAAGTACAGAGACAAAGATGTTGTTGAAAGACAGGTGAGGTATGCGCGGCGGCAAATTGAAATTAGAAGTTAGCGGAGATTGAGGCCTGGTGGATAACGAGAAGAGAGGATATACTGAAGGGCAAGTTCCCATCTCCGGAGTTCTGACAGGTTGGTGTTAGTGGGAAGTATCCAGATAACCCGGATGGTGTAACACTGTGCCAAGATGTGCTGGCCGTGCACCAAGGCATGTTTAGCCACAGGGTGATCCTCATTACCAACAAACACTGTCCGTCTGTGTCCATTCATGCAAATGGACAGTTTGTTGGATTTACTGATTCCTTACCCTCTCCCTTAAAACCCACTTCCTTCCGTCTTTCCCTCTCCTTCCATCTTTCCTGACGAAGCGACCGTTGGTTGCGAAAGCTTGAATTTTGTGTGTATGTTTGTGTTTGTTTGTGTGTCAATCGACCTGCCAGCACTTTCGTTTGGTAAGTCACATCATCTTTGTTTTTGATATATTTTCCCTCTATTGTATATATATATATATATATATATATATATATATATATATATATATATATATATATATATATATATTCACGCCATTATCCTGTTAGTTGGTAAGCATGCAGATGCACACATAGTGTCACAGTATCAGTATAAAGATGGCTGCCCCACTTGCGACTTGCACCAGGGAAGAACAGCATTCTGCTATTTGGTTTCTGCCTAGTGAAGGTGTGAAACCTATTGCAATTCATCGACGAAAGAAGGTTCAGTACGGTGATGCATGTTTGTCACTGCAGCAAATCTACAAATGGAGTAAGAAGTTCGCATTTTGCACCTCTCCCTCTTTCATTGTACACAGATACCCTCCTATAGTGTTTAGTGTAGCTTGTATATAGTCTCTTGCATATGTATGTATACTGTACACAGTAATAACGTGTGTAGATATTTTATTGTGATTAGTTTTTTATTTTATTCACTGTAAATATTACTCTCCTTTTAGTTTTAGCTTTGTGGTGCAGACTCTTCATTTCTATAGTATTCAACTTAAATTGTAAAGTTCCTAGTATACAGTTTGATTGGCATTCATTTGCTAAGCTGCTTTAGTCTCCTGGGTATGTAACGCACTGGACTACACTGCACTATGTGCAAGCACATCGGCTGTTGTCTTGTAAGCCAGCCCACTGCCCATGCATAATGTCACCCTCTCTTCGCCACATTATTTATTTTGTGTCTCAGGCACATTACTTCACTGTGTTTAAAAAGTGCACACATTCTTAAAATAAACTTCCTGCTCGGCGGTGGTAATGTTTTCAGAGCTTTTTGAGGCTCTTGGACAATGAATCAGAATCTTAAATAACTAAGCCATACATTCTATTCATTTAACAAACATGAAAAAATATATGAAAATCTTTACTTAATATTCAGAATAAAATTGTGATATACAGGTTCAGATGAACTGTGTCATCTTCTGTATATATACACTCCTATTTTTTGCTTTTTCAATTACACTAGGGCATATCCCAAAAACATATGCAGATCTATCAGTACATGAAGTTTCTCTACTTGGTCTTTGGTAAAATACGTAGCTTCATTTACCTTGTTGCATATGATGTTAGGATCTATATCCTCTTTTAGTAGTTGTTCAACCACTTGTATATTTATGAACAACTGGATAAAATAATTCTATGTGGATATTTGATGTGCACTCTTGTTTACTTTCATTGGTGTTTGTTTTATCCAAATCTACTGAGAATTGTTGGTCATTTATTGTAAAATGATATTTCCCTTTTCCTATATCAATTTGTGCCTCATCTTTTCTAAAAGTGTCTATACCAGTTATGCAATTTACTATCAGTTTCTCAACCAGTAGGGAAACACACTGTAAAGAAAAATTACCAATTTTAAGAGGGATTAATGCATGCAGTTTGACTCCCTTAGACTTGCTTCCTACTGCTGTGTGTATTTTGGAGTTTGAACTGGAAGTGTTGGTATGCAGCCACCCTTATGCAATTCACCAAATAGTCCCTGAGATATCACGTTACTTGTGGCGCCACTGTCTACTACCACAGGTACATTTAAATCGAATATTTTGGCATTAACTATTGCTTTTACTGTTTCCTCACCTTCCGTTCTGTGGTTAGTGATGTATTCCTGGCACAATTGATCTTTGGTATCTAAACTCTGGTCATATTGAGAGGCACCCACCATGCCTTGCTCATACTGTGGCATCAAGCAGTTAGGCCTGCAAGATGAGTGGTCTGCCAAGCGAGTGGATTCATTCTTATTTATCGAGTAACATTAACTCTCGTACTCACAATTAAGTTACAAATTATCCTCCTGTATGAATATTACGCAACGGATAACGCACATCTGACTGTTAGTAATTTACACAACTCTGACTGTTCGCTACGCACTGGCAGTACATTTTCTTTCTTACCCAACGGCTTTGAACAACATGTGGCCACCGCACTGAATATGAATGGCGCACACATTATAAATTCTGGGTATCATGACAACATACTATTCGAAGGAAAAGGCCACCAATCTTTTTCTTTTCACTATCTTATTTATTCCGATAAATTCTATAACCCAAACACACAAATTCTATAATTTGCAACAATAACACATGAGAAATTCCGCCCAGTGGGCGTGGCTTTACATTGGTGATT
Source organism: Schistocerca serialis cubense (assembly GCF_023864345.2). Lineage (NCBI taxonomy): Eukaryota > Metazoa > Arthropoda > Insecta > Orthoptera > Acrididae > Schistocerca > Schistocerca serialis. The sequence continues at coordinate 61,102,680 of NC_064643.1, forward strand.
CTCTATCTTATGGTCTCATGATTATTTAACGCTACAGTGCACTTTCTGGATAGGATGGTGGATCTTTTGCTATATCTCACTCTTCGACTCTCACACCCATCATCACGAAACTTCCGTCCAGATCGAGTGGTACAAAAAGGAACATGCATAACTATCTTGTTACTCTCCCATGCCAACCACACATACTTAAATTTCATGAAATACATCACATTGGCAACATACAATGCAAAACAAGGAATAGTCACAGCGTTATAATCACATCACTTTCCGCTTTCCCACTTCAATTAAAATTCATCCCAGTTTCACACGACACTGCCCCACTTCATAACTTTTCTTTCCTACTACGAACTCTGGAGGGTATATGCACGTCTTCCTGTGCAATGCAAGCCAAGTGGCATTGCTGGATAGACGGCTGAGTCACCTTGCTTCACTGTCAGAGTATTATAGTTTGAATCAAGCATCACACGGAAACATAGCACGCAAAGTAATATTAAGAACATATTCATCACACACGTGGGTCGTCAACTGATACCATGGACGAGTACTTCTCTTTATCCTTTGTCTCATACACAGATTGAGACTCACACAGTACTCACCACGTGGAAGTACTCGTCTCTAATTTCAAGTCCTGCACACGCCATTTCTTAAATATTTCCAACTTATAGTACACACGCTAGTAATTCAGCTTAACTTAAGCACTCGGAAGTATTTCAACTTATTGCTACATGTGGTTTCATTGTGACCGTTGGTCACTTCCAAAGATTACTACGATCCCCTTAATATTACCTGCCTGACATTTAATTCTCCCCACAAAAGTTCCTGAAATTGAGAAATTATTATTCCAAACTACTCTTAAGTATTTCACATGCATACCATGTCTCCACTCTTTTGTCTTTACGGAGCACACCTAAGACAGGTCTTACCAACACAAGATCCAGCGGCAGAGTCCTGAAACATGGCCGTTCTTCAGGTCATCTCGCACCTCTGTCGAGGTGGGGGAAGACCATGCTACCCATTGGTCAGCCACATTTCAGGCGCTCAAAGCTCCGGTAAATTTCATCTCTTTGGTTCCACCAAACGTGGCCAAAAGATCGTCTCAAAGATGACCATATATTCACATTCACTATCTGCGGTTACCACCGACCATGCATTCATTCATTTCACAGATCTCACCAAACTGGGTGTAGGGATTTATTTTGTGGGAGTGCACATGTGATCAATTAAATAAATAAATTGTCATTCTTTCCCACACTGGTATCCGGCTTTTCTGTATTAATTGAAATTGAGTTATTATTAGAAAAAAAATGTCGTACTGTCAAGAATAATGAAGTATGTTGTACCTATTTTCAATGTCGGGCGGTACTGTACCCTTTCAATATATAATAAAACAGTTTTGAGTTACGTTTATGCCCGCACCCTCTTTATTGTTCATTGAATGTGGGCCTATCGAGACCTGTTTAAATTTCAGGCCAACTAGGGTACTGACCTTCTCATTTGAGGTGATGTCAGCTAAATGTATGTTGTCGGTTTGGTTCCTCCAATTTGTGTATTGTGCAGCTCTTGATTCGAAATTTCGATGGTCTTGCCAACTATTTGCAACATTATTGTGGTTATCTTGACGATAATCAGGAGTTGGTGGATTGCTTGGTTGCCTGTTTGCGTTTTGTCCTCGCCAACTGCCTCACTGGTTATTGCAACCAGTCGGCTGTGTATTGTGCACCTGCTGGTTGTACCCTCTCTTATCAGTGTATTCCAATCAGATAAAATTTGCTCCTTGATTCTTCTTGTAACATAGTTTGTATTTTTGGGCTTTCCTGTTGCCAAAGGCAATCGCAGAGGGTGGGATTATTGGTAGTTGGGAGCTCCAACGTTAGGCGCATTATGGGGCCCCTAGGGACTTGGTTGACTAGAAGAGTAAGAAATCCAATGTTCACTCCATGTGCATATTGCATGGAGTCATTACAGATGTGGAAAGAGTACTCCCGGATGCCATGAAGAGCACAGGGTGCAGCCAACTGCAGGCGGTTGCTCACGTCGGTACCAATAATGTGTGTCACTTTGGATCAGAAGAGATTCTCTCTGGTTTCGAGCGGCTAACAGAAGTGGTAAAGGCTGCCAGTCTTGCTTGCAAGAGGAAAGCAGAGCTGACCTTTTGCAGCATAGTCGACAGGACCGATTGCAGACCTCTGGTACAGAGCCGAGTGGAGGGTCTGGATCAGAGGCTCAGACGGTTCTGTGACCTTGTAGGCTGCAGATTCCTTGACTTGCGCCAATGGTTGGTTGGGTTTCTGGTTCCGCTGAGTAGGTCAGTTGTCCATTACATGCAGGAAGTGGCTACATGGGTAGCATGGGCTGTGTAGTGTGGACTGGGCGGTTTTTAGGTTAGAGGGTCTCGGGAAAACACAAGAAGGGCTTCAGTCACAAAGGGTGCAAGCTGAACAAAGGAAAAACATAGATACAGGAACCATTGGTACAACAGTCGTAGCTGTGTTGGGAAAGTACCAGAGCTCCAAGCGCTAATAGAAAGCACTGATGCTCAAATCGTTATAGACACTGAAAGCTGGCTAAAGCCATCCGGCATAAGCTCAGCCGAAATTTCTGCGAATAACCTAACGGTGTTCTGAAAGGATAAGCTAAACATGGTTGGCAGAGGCGTGTTTGTTGCTGTCAGAAGTAGTTTAACTTGGCGCGAAATTGAAGTAGATACTTCCAGTGAGTTAGTATGGGCAGAGGTAATTGTTGGCAACCAGAATAAAATAATAATTAGATCCTTTTACCGACCTCCCAATTCAGATGATACAGTTGCTGAAAGGTTCAAAGAAAACTGAGTTTGATTTCAAACGTGTACCCTAATCATACGATAATAGTTGGTAGTGACTTTAATTTACACTCGATATGTCGGCGAAAATACATGTTTAATTCCGGAGGTACGCATAAAACATCATCCAAAATTGTGCTAAACTCATTCTCTGAAAATTATCTCGAGCAGTTAGTTCATGAGCCCACACAAATAGTAAACGGTTGTGAAAACACACCTGACCTCTTAGTAACAAATAATCCTGAGCTAATAACAAGTATCAAAACCGATTCAGGGATTAGTGAACACAGGGCTGTCGTAGCAAGATTGAATATTGTAATCCCCAAATCCTCGGAAAATAAGCGAAAAATATACCTATTCAAAAAAGCAGATAAAAATTCACTTGACGCCTTCCTAAGAGACAATCTCTACTCATTTAAAATTAATAATGTAAGTGTAGACCATATGTGGCTTGAATTCAAAGAAATAGTATCAGCATCAATTGAGAGATTTATACCAAATAAATTAACAAATGATGGATCTGATCCTCCTTGGTACACAAAACGGGTTAGAACACTGTTGCAGAGACTACAAGACAAACATGCCAAATGTAAACAGATGCAAAATTCCCAAGATTGGCGATCTCTTAAAGAAGCTCGAAATTTAGCGCAGACTTCAATGCGAGATGTTTATAATAGTTTCCACAACGAAACTTTGTCTCGAAACCTGGCAGAAAATCCAAAGCGATTCTGTTTGTATGTGAAGTATGTTAGCGGCAAGAAACAATCAATGCCTTCTCTGCACGATAGCAATGGAGATACCATCGAAGACAGTGCTCACAAAGCAGAGTTACTAAAGACACCCTTCCGAAATGCCTTCACAAAAGAAGCCGATGTAAATATTCCAGAATTCGAATTGAGAACAGTTGCTAACATGAGTAAAGTAGAAGTAAATATCCTCGGAGTAGTGAAGCAACTTAAATCACTTAATAAAAGCAAGTCTTCTGGTCCAGACTGTATACCATTACGTTCCTTTTGGAATATGCTGAAGCATTAGCTCCATACTTTACAGTCATATACAACCGTTCGCTCAACGAAAGATCCGTACCCAAAGACTGGAAAGTTGCACAGGTCACACCAACATTCAACAAAGATAGTAGGAGTAATCCACTTAATTACAATCCCATATCGTTAACGTCGATATGCAGCAGGATTTTAGAACGTTATTGTGTTCGAACATAACGAATTACCTTGAAGAAAATGGTCTATTGACACACAGTCAACGTGGGTTTAGAAAACATCATTCCTTTGAAACACAATTAGCTCTTTATTCACATGAAGTGCTGAGTGCTATTGACAAGGGATTTCAGATCGATTCCGTATTTCTGGATTTCCAGAATGTTTTTGACACTGTACCACACAAGCGGCTCGTAGTGAAATTGTGTGCTTATGGAATATTGTTTTAGTTATGTGACTGGGTCTGTGATTTCCTGCCGGCCGCGGTGGTCTCGCGGTTCTAGGCGCGCAGTTCGGAACCGTGCGACTGCTACGGTCGCAGGTTCGAATCCTGCCTTGGGCGTGGATGTGTGTGATGTCCTTAGGTTAGTTGGGTTTAAGTAGTCCTAAGTTCTAGGGGACTGATGACCACAGCTGTTAAGTCCCATAGTGCTCAGAGCCATTTGAACCATTTTTTTGTGAATTCCTGTCATAGAGGTCATAGTTCCTTGTAATTGATGGAAAGTCATCGAGTAAAATAGAATTGATTTCTGACATTCATATTTATATAAACGATTTGGGAGACAATCTGAGCAGCCATTTTCGGTTGTTTGCAGATGACGCTGTCGTTTATCGACTAATAAAGTCACCAGAAGATCAAAACAAACTGCAAAACGATTTAGAAGAAATATCGGAATGGTGCGAAAAGTGGCAGTTGACCTTAAATAACGAAAAGTGTGAGGTCATCCACATGAGTGCTAAAAGGAACGCATTAAACTTCGGTTACACGATAAATCAGTCTAATCTAAAAGCCGTAATTTCAACTAAATACCTAGGTATTACAATTACGAACAATTTAAATTGGAAGGAACACACAGGAAATGTTGTGGGGAAGATTAACCAAAGTCTGCGTTTTATTGGGAGGACATTTACAAAATGTAACAAACCTACTAAGGAGACTGCCTACACTACAAAATAAGGGAAATCAGAGCTCCTATGGAAAGATATAGGTGTTCATTCTTCCCGCTCGCTATACGAGATTCGAATAATAGAGAACTGTAAAGGTGGTTCGATGAACCCTCTGCCAGGCACTTAAATGTGATTTGCAGAGTGTCCATGTAGATGTAGAAGATACGCCCATAGACCATGGTGGACGAGAACAGAAGAGCTACAGTACAAGCATTATAACAAAAGTGGTGGTGTTAAAAAAGTGGAAGGTGCAGTGCATTTAATTTTTCTTCCACACTCTCAGATTACATTAATGTAGCATAATAAGGATTAACATACCACTGGCACATTCAACTGGCGTCTGTGTGAGTTAATATATCTCATTTGTCTTTATAGATAAACCTTATGTAGCATTAAGAACTCTTACATTGTCGTAAAAGAGGAATACTCTAAAAGCATCAGAATTTTGTGGACCATACTACAATGCATAATTTGGCTTAAAGTGGACATTTGTATGCCCAGATCCACACTGGAGTACCTGGTATTAAGCTTTTTGGGAAGCTAATTATCTTGGAATACCACTACTGTATTATCCAATGTTGGTTCTTTACAATGACATATGGTCATGGAGTCATATTGTCATATGTGCACTTGAAAGTGAGGAACAATTGAAGCTATCCAGTATCATAGAATGACTGCCTCTGAGGAACAGATTAATAAAAGCCAAATTTCATTAGTGAACCAACAAAAATAACTTCATTGTTCTGCTAGAAGCTCAATGCTTGATTGCTAATAACACAGAAATAAAGTAAAACCAGAAAACTATCTGTGATGTTATGAATTGTAGTCTTTTGCGTTTATGTGAATGTGTTTTAATTCACTTGAAAGGTCCCAGCCATATGACTTGAGAGCTGTAAATGCAGAGGCAAAATCATGGAACATAAAAAAGGATCATATGGAGACAACCCCTCACTACAAATCAGACTGCTCTTTCACGAATCTATCAGGTTGGGCCCTTTAGAAAATTTTTTACAGATTGTGTCTGGCTGCTTGCTGCTGCTCATCCAATAAATAGCCACGCTTCAAGCAGCCAGAAGCAGGAGTAGGCGCTGCCTATTCATGACTTCAGCTCTGCACATACACATACACGTACATCCCCACACCACTACTTTTACAGGCATGTTAGCATTTCTACATGTAGGAGTTGGAAACACTGCATAGGTGACTTTCAAGACTGCAACAAATGAAGTTATTTGTACGAGAGTTGCACAGCTTTTAGCCAAAGAGCTTATAGTGTCACTGATCAAGAAACAACAGACCCCCAAATGTTGGGTATGGACAGGAGCATCTCATAGGAATCGTATGGGAACACCAACTACTCTGATAAGATATTATCTTATAGGCATTACTTTTCGTTCAAAAATGGTTTTGAAACGAGTAAAATCAATTTTGAAATCTTTCTGGGACATGTTTCTGGATCTGTATTACATTCTAATGTAAGTATGCGAGATGTGATGAGCAGCTCACATTAAATTACAAGTAACATTGAGATATCTGGCATCTGAAGTCACTGCCATACACTTATTGCATTCCATATTTTTATGTTTTCTACAATACACTGAAGGAACATTGGAAACTAATTATCTCAACTTTGTTTTTGTTTTCAGTGTTAGTCAGGGTTCCAATAGGCCACATGGGTTATAAGAATATGGTTATTTTACCAGCATGGTGTTATGTTTGTAATCAAACATTGTATTACTGTGAAGAACAGTCATTGCTCAATGATAATGATAATGATGTTATATTTTGATAAGATTTTAACGAGAGTCAAGAGCAGTTTTAAATCTCCAAAGCCACAAACAAATTAACGTTTCACAGTACATCAGTTCAGTAGTTTCTATCTCAATTTCTCACTTGCTCGTTTCTCTCACTCCTTCACTAACTCATAAAAACTTAGCCAAAAACTACTAAACTATTCTAGTGTAATCCATTTTTTAGTTTTAACTTACATATTTTCATTTAAAAAGAGCAATTTTGTAACACATTACTTAGAAAATAAAGAGTATTAATATTTTTTCTTATCATGTACACATTTTATAAAATATATTATTTTTCAGAAAAGGTGAACATAAGAAAATAAATTTAACACTTTTTTTTATAAAGTGTGCACAAAATAAAAAAATATAATTCGTTCTCACAAGGAATAATTCATATTAAATTTTTACAAGCTCACTAGCTCAGTGCATTGTGCTATAAAAAGTGATGGTCAGAAAAAATTGGTTCACTATAAAAAACTGCAAAGCAACTCCACATTGTGCTTAACACAGCTTGTGTTTTTTCAGACTCCTCTGACCCTATGTAAACGGCGCTGCACAAAGACTAAGTTCTGGATCACATAACTGCTTCATTTATTTGGTCTATTATTGAATATATAGCCAAATGGTTAACTCTCTTCACACATTTGCGTTTTAATGGCCTCAGGTAATGCACACTCCCTTTGGTCAACGTTTGTGTGAAGTTTGGCTGATGCAGAAGCGTTCGAAAATCTTATATATAGTCGGTATTCGACAGACAAAGTTGATTCAAACTAAGGCATTTCAGCAGTTTGTTTCAGATGTAAATAAATTATTTTCTTCCGATTTTCCTATTTTACTTGAAGAGATGAAGTGTAAATAAGATGAAATGATAATTACAATACTCAAATTAACATTAGAAAAAAATTATTCAAATTTAGAATCGAGGTTTAAATGAAACAAATATCGGTGGCAGCTGTTGACAGATTTTGTAACTGATGTAGAGATTGACACATGATAAATGCATGTATTGTACAGTTTGATACATATAGTATACATCAAGTCTACTGTTTGGCACATGAAACATGCATTGCATATAATTGAAACAATATGACTGAGTCTGTAAAATTTGTTATTGTTATAACTGCTTATTCTGATTGAAAAAGAAGACTACCTACAATACATTGAATTAAGTTGGGTTGCATAATGCGCAGGTCAAGGGGTAAGATATTTTTTCTTAATTTCTCAGTGAAATATTTATCGATTTTGAAAATTCAAAATGCTAACATAATCTGCATAACAACAATATCTGGAAAAAACATGCCAAAAATTAGAGATCACCTTTTAATCAACATAGTAAAATTTTCAGTTTTTGTTTAGTCTATCTTTTTTACAAATTTCAAAAAGGGATATGAGCATGAAGTTTACATTTCTATAACTTTTCTAATTTTCTGTACATTTATATAATTAACAATTTTCAGCAAGTATGCTGTGTTGTGCATCATAAGTAAAATTTCACTTACCATATGTTATTGTAAATGCTAAAGTAGCTGACGGAATTTTTTCATTAAAAGTTAAAAATGTTCATAGTTGTCTCCTGACTTGTAGCAATATTTTTTACGGGTCACATTGGTTACTTAAATTGGATATATCGCTATGAAATTATATCAACTAATATCTACTTCACCTTTCAGTAGTGTAACTCGTTTAAAATCGAGAAATTCAACACACACTTTGAGAAAATTATTTGGAGGTTTAATATACCACATCTTGTGCTGCTCCTGAGTAAAAAATTCCCTCATATTTTACCAGCACAAGATGTACGTAGCCTCAAAATACGAAAAGTGGTTGGATAATAAATATATAAATTTTATTTGTTAAAAGGAATTCTGTTGTAAGTTATAGAGTGCACAGCAAAGTGGTGGGCTTGGCTGCCGATCGTGGTACAACAGCGACCTGATGCCGAAAGAAAAAAGAATACAGAAGGCCAAAGAAGAGTTGATCATTTGAAACAACAATGCTGTAAAAGAATAAGAATTTTAGTGTTACGTCCAAAGTAGGTCCTAAATAGAAACCGAGTTCTTCATTTGTTCATGGTTAGGACACTAGTTCGGCATTTGACGCTTAATTAATATTATATCTTGCAGTAGGAGAATTTATGATCTGACATATGTATTTACATCGATACATAAAGAAAGGAAAATTAGCAAGATAATATTGGATTCTATCCTGATTGGAAAGTTTGAAATTTGTCATCACTTATGTAAGGCTCACGTTTTCATTTAATTCTGAAGAAGATAAGTCTGTTTTCACTTAACGTGAGTGAACAACCATATAAAGTTTGTTGTAAAAAAGATAATAATTCTCGGTCGGAGATTGTTCTTATGTGAAATGGGAAGTTTTGAAGCTAGATGCTTCCAAGTTGTTTACTGAGCTGTCCTAGAAAGTTGAACAGAGGTTCAGTGTAGTATCTGAAGTTAATTTAAGAATAAATTTTGTTTGGGTTGAAAAGTGATGCAGGTGATTTTGATTGAACTTTCGTTGTCTTTGGGGTAGTAGTTCTATATTGTAAAATACGCAAACGTTTCAATTGATGAGAAAGTGACGAAAAGTGTAAGTAAAGCCTCTGTCGTATATTGATTTATTTTGATGATAGGTGTCGGTATATGTATGGTATATTTGTTGGTGGTTGTGACTACTAACCCCTGTGGAGAGTGTAAACGATTGTATGATTAAATCCTGGTCATTTCACCTAAAGAATTTACACTATTGTAATAGTTGTTCTTCCCATTTCATACTGAAATAAGCAATTGCGAGTTCAATAGCTGTGAGCATTTACAGTGATGACATTACTACTGGACAGTAAGTAAAGTGAACAATTACTGGACATACAAAAAAAGTTCTTATTCTACATTGCTGGAAAAAGATATTTTAAAAAGGGTTAGTAACTGCAAATGTCCAATGCCTAAAGATGTTGAGTCTTGTCCATTATTTCATACAGGGAGAAAAGTGGTGGTGGAGCTTAGTGATTTATTTTTCTTTATTTTTGATTTATTATTCAATACTGAAAATGGGGAATTTTTAAAATCTTTTCCAGCAAAAGATTATACAACAACTGAAATTGTTGAAAGACAAAAGACTGAAATATTGTGTAATGTTCCTCAAGGACAATAAATTAACGTTCATCGTTAAATTAAAATGAAAGGTCCTCTGGTGTCCGAAATTATTGTGTAGTTAGTTAATACTACTTATATTCTTGTGACAATGTCTCTGAGCATTTTAAATGCAGAAATAATAATACAAATACTTCTGAAGAGAAATATTTAGGAACGTTTTTCTCTAAAGTGAAAGGAAAAGCATAAGACTGAATTTTGACAGTGACGATATAAAGTTTAAGCTGTCAGAGAGGTTATCTGCCTCTGCTAGACAAGATATATTTTATCACATCGAAACAATACGCAAACTGTAGTCATTTGTCTATCAGATCGCAAATAGGCGTTTTTGTGTCGTTATTTTTCTTTAAGGTTGGTTTAATAATCTGATGGAAATAACGATTTCTTTTATTATCTATAGAAATACCTTTTTATATTAATCATCTTCAAATACAGGGCACAGACATAGGATTGTTTTAACGTAAGCAAACATGACTTACAGATTGCAATACTCGGTCTCGCGTCCATCGTAATTTAATACATTATTATTACGTTGGTTGTTGCCGACTTACGTGGTGGGCCTTAATCACAATATTTCATTCAATTTTGATTTACAATTAAATGCTTTTGTGAAGTTCTCCTTTTTAACAATGTTAATCTTAAATTATTTGTTATGGTAATGAATGTTAGACTCGCTGAATCTTAAAACATGAGCATATAAGTTGAACAATTGAATAAACTTTTCATATTAATTTCCTCGGCTAGTCAGTTTACTTTAAAGCAAAAAATCTTTAGTTATTAATGACAACTGCGACCCACACATGCGTGAGAGTATTTCTTCTTACCTCCATTAACCATTGCATTGTAGTCAGTGTCCTGGCTCTGGGCTGAGGTGCTGAAAATAAGAATCTTAAAACTACGTATTTTCTGCAACATCGGGCGACCGTGGAGAAAAATGAATATTACGTTAATAGAGGGCGAGTTTTTTCGCTTCCACTAATTTTTTATAAGTCAATATCGCCACGTAATGGCGTTGTTGGCTGCATCGGCCGCTGCGATTGTTGCACTGTAAATTACTCGAATGCAGGTTAATTCAAGGAAGGCGGACATGAAATCGGGATCACCTCTTACAAATTAAAAGTGAACAATAATATTAAATCAATATATTATCTACTTAATTAGTACAAATATACTTACATTTGGCAGCACTCGCAAGATGTCCGTCTACACACAATCAAGACAAGAGAAGAAGTTAAGACGACTAAAAAATTTACAAAAGAGCGTATCTTCTCGTCTCTTTAGGTCATTTTGTTATATTTCTTTGCACTTGAAACTTACACAGAGAAAATATTATTTTACGGGTACATGCTAAAAATATATATTATTCAATTTTTAAATGTCTCTTCTTTATAAATACAGTTTTTTTTAAGTCTTTTCGTATTATTTTACTGGGGACGCTACATTGCCCCCCAAAATGTTTATGTCATGAAAAATGTTCGTGTTTTTTGACGTAAATATTTCCTATTTCATGTCCACAGTGTCCACACGCAGATTTTTCTTTCACAGTCTATATATGTCACATCGTATGTTTAAATCGTTGTGCTTAATAAGGATTGTTGCACACAAAGTGTAATACAGATGAAGCTATTTACATAACAATATCATATACAATTGGTTACGAATATAGTCATGTACAACAGAAAAGGACATGAGGATCACCCTGTGGCTAAACATGCCAACATGCCATGGTGCACAGCCAGCACATCTTGGCACAGTGTTACACCGTCCGGGTTATCTGGATACTTCCCACCAACACCAACCTATCCGAACTCCGGAGATGGGAACTTGCCCTTCAGTATATCCTCTCTTCTCGTTATCCTCCAGGCCTCAATCTCCGCTAATTTCAAGTTGCCGCCACTCATACCTCACCTGTCTTTCAACAACTTCTTTGCCTCTACACTTCTGCCTCGGCTGACATCTCTACCCAAACTCTTTGTCTTTAAATATGTCTGCTTGTGTCTGTGTATGTGTGGATGGATATGTGTGTGTGTGTGTGCGAGTGTATACCTGTCCATTTTTCCCCCTAAGGTAAGTCTTTCCGCTCCCGGGATTGGAATGACTCCTTACCCTCACCCTTAAAACCCACTTCCTTCCGTCTTTCCCTCTCCTTCCCTCTTTCCTGATGAGGCAACAGTTTGTTGCGAAAGCTTGAATTTTGTGTGTATGTTTGTGTGTCTATCGAGCTGCCAGTGCTTTCGTTCGGTAAGTCACCTCATCTTTGTTTTTATATATAATTTTTCCCACGTGGAATGTTTCCCTCTATTATATAGAAAAGGACATAGAATACATTTAGTTTGACAGTTACATTATGACCTTTCATATTGGTACATTCATTTTGGCTGCTTCTTTTTGGGGTTGTAGCTTCTGCAGTGTTCAAAGGTATACAATCACGACTTAGTCTGCAATTCTTGAAGTCCCAGGGGTGTCACCTGTTCGCTCCCCATTTGGCTCGGCCATAGGGAAACCCTGGGGAAAACCTCGGTGGAGCGACAGACTAACTGCTTTGGTTACTTTCACTTAATTGTTTCTGGGATGTCATTGGAGTACAGGATGTGCATACGTTACGAAAAATTTTTCGTTGCACTATGCAAAGAAATGAGGTCATTATAACAAATAATACATCATTGTTATTGATTGTGGTGTCGATGATGATCTACACTGCGACGTTTAGCTCACGACGTCGCCGGTTGGTGTGTTCATTTTTCTTTCAAAATGCAATTGCTTAAAAATGCTGTTATTCCTTAACATCTACAAAATTGAAAACACTAATCCTGTGTGCCTCACTGTCTTTAAATGTTACACTAAAATCTGAACATTTACACACAGAAAAAAATACACTATAAACTTAACCTACTACTCACATATGTAAAAGTTGCTCTACTGAACGAACTTCTTGAAGTCTTTGTAGGTATTTTTCTTATTTCCTTTGTAACTGCCTCCTTATTTGACTATGGGATGGTGTAGTTTGCGTGACAGAAAGTGTCTTGAGGTATTACTTCGATGTTATAGGTGTAGCCCTCGATAATACCGGGTTGTTCCGAAAACACATTCTCATAATCTGTTAGAGCTGAGTCAATTCGTTTTGTTGTGTTTCAGTCAAATGTTCTGACTCCTTGACTTTCATGGCTATCAGTTTCCTTTTTTCCTCTCTGTCTTCAGTAATAAACTCTTTATAATATGCTTGTCTTGTACTTAAGTCAGAATATAAATTCATTACCTGTATTCCTTCGAATCTAGTCTGAAAGCCCCGGCAATATTTACCGTGCACTTCCCGTGTCCTCAACAACGGCAAAATTACACGTCTACCCTCATTCATAAGGCTTACTTCCCCGCACAAGAGGTTGATTTTTGCATCCCTCTAGCGTAAAAGTTCCATCCTCAGGATGCAAGCAACACCTAATCCCTTAACTACTAGGAACGAGCTTTTCATTGCTTCATTTCCTACCGTAAACTTGACTTGCACCTGGTGCTTTATGATATGAGATTGTGCACCTATTGCACCTGTTACATGACAATTCTTCACTGGCAATACCGGTACTCAATTATTTTGACTCAAGTACTTGCAAAAATTTGCACTCATGACATTGGTTGACGCACCGGTATCGACTATTATCTGTATTGGTGTTCCGTACATATCTGCTTGCAATATAGCCTGCACAACACTTTTGTCTGTTCGGTTACATTTCTGCGGTATGTCTACAAGTTTGTTTTCTATTTTTATTCTCTCATTGTATCTCAGCATACAAAGTTTATGGCTGTCATCCATGAATGTGCCCTCACTACACCAACCTACAGCCAACAACGGAGAGCGTATTGTGGCTGTCTTTAGTTTAACGGATGAGCATTGGTGGGTTGACAGTTGTCTGTCACTTCCACTAACCTCACATTGTGGTTCTGGTTGTTGTTGCTACTGTTAGGTTGGCCGCCCGGCCTCGCCGATTTATTTTTGATATTGTGTATTGTTCTGGTTTTGCGGTGGTCGGTTGTAACTACCCGGCATGTTGTGTGATGGACCTGGGTTGGCGTTCCATTGTGGAGCTGTGTTTTGTTGCCATTGTGGTGTCGGTTCATTACAACCACGCTACTGGTTTTGGTTGTTCCGCCATTGCGGATTGCCGTTACCATTATATCCATTAGTCATGCGTCCATCATGATGTGTCTTCCGATTTTGATGATTATATGTGTTGCCATTATGACCATTGCCATTGTTTGTACCTCGACTCTGTTGCCGGTGCTCTTGCCTATTCCCGTTACCATTTGGCACTAAGTTACTACCGTTACTGTGGCTGCCATTGTAATCGGCTTTTTGTTGATTACAGCCTGCATTGTTCCACTTGTTTTCGGTTTTCATGTCTTCGATCAATAGGTCAACAGAATCCACTATTTCTATGAATTGTTCTATATCATATTCCGGCACATTGACGAAATATCTTTTAATTTCAGTGGGCAACTTAATTTTCAATAATCTGATTGTCACGATCGGACATACGCTCATCCCAGTACCTGGTTTTGTTTATATACTTTTCAAAATATTTGCGTAACGTTCCCACCTTAGGATTGTACATTTCTGGACTGTACAACTCCTTGCGTAGTCTTTCTTGGACGCTATTGGACCAGCATTTTTGCAAGAATGCACCTTCAAACTGTTGCATCATTAGACATTTTTCGGACACGTCGGAGGCCCACAGTGCCGTGTCACCTTGAATAAAGGATACCACGAACTGTATTCTTTGTCTTTCCGTCCATGTCCTTCGAAACACATTCCTGAAGCTCTTAATGAATACCACAGGGTAGACATTTCACTTTTCCCTATTGAAGGGTTGGAATGTCCTGTGTTTTATCACATTGTCCTCATTTTTGCACATCTGATTGCTACATTCTGTGATATTCATCACTTCGTGATGTGCGCTGCACGGTATCGCATGTTGTTCGTGCTCATAATTCACATTCGGTTGCGGTTGCACACTCGCACCCTGCATACCGTCCGCGTTATTATAGTAATCAGTATGCGTGTGCGGAGTCGGATTCATCTGTCCGCCACTGTTTACATTGCTTTCCAACACAGACTGTCTCCACGCGACCTCCTGTTGCCAGTTTGGCAACTCCGCTGTCACACGGGATTTGATCTGTGTTAATTCGGTGTGTAGTGCGGCAGCGCTAGGGTCAGTATTTACACTCGCGGCCGCAGTTGCTTGTTCTACAGCTGTTTTTACGTCTCTTTCAATCTTCGCAGATCACTCGCGATCTTTACTTCTAGCCATTCATTAAATTCTTTTTCGACTTTTTGAGCTTGCTCTTCCAAATATGTATCAATACTTTTCCGTGCATCTATCTTCACATTATCCACGCGGTTGGTTAAAGTCTGGACATTGTCTTCAAGTCTAGCATGCGATATCTGTAGTTTTTGCATCTCGCCGGCTAAGCTTTCCACAAGATCGGGTATTTCTTTGCAAGTGTCCCACATCTCGGCAAGTTCGCTTTGGATACTGTCTAGTTTCGCTTCACTACACTGCTCTTGCTCACTGAGCTTTTGCGATGGTCAAAGTAGAGAGGATATAAAATGTAGACTGACAATGGCAAGGAAAGCATTTCTGAAGAAGAAAAATTTGTGAACATCGAGTGTAGATTTAAATGTCAGGAAGTCGTTTCTGAAAGTATTTGTATGGAGTGTAGCCATGTATGGTAGTGAAACATGGACGTAAATAGTTTGGACAAGAAGAGAATAGAAGCTTTCAAAATTTGGTGCTACAGAAGAATGCTAAAGATTAGATGGGTAGATCACATAACTAATGAGGAGGTATTGGTTGGTTGGTTGGTTTGGGGAAGGAGACCAGACAGCGTGGTCATCGGTCTCATCAGATTAGGGAAGGATGGGGAAGGAAGTCGGCCGTGCCCTTTCGGAGGAACCATCCCGGCATTTGCCTGGAGTGATTTAGGGAAATCACGGAAAACCTAAATCAGGATGGGCGGACGCGGGATTGAACCGTCGTCCTTCCGAATGCGAGTCCAGTGTCTAACCACGGCGCCACCTCGCTCGGTGAGGATGTATTGAATAGAATTGGGGAGAAGAGGCGTTTGTGGCACAACTTGACAAGAAGAAGGGACCGGTTGGTAGGACATGTTCTGAGGCGTCAAGGGATCACAAATTTAGCATTGGAGGGCAGCGTGGAGGGTAAAAACTGTAGAGGGAGACCAAGAGATGAATACACTAAGCAGATTCAGAAGGATGTACATTGCAGTAGGTACTGGGAGATGAAGAAGCTTGCACAGGATAGAATAGCATGGAGAGTTGCATCAACACAGTCTCAGGACTGAAGACAACAACAACAACAACAACAACAACAATGAACACAACCCAAATGGGAGGAACAACTACGGTAATGGCAATGGCTTTGGAAACTATAATGGTTGTGTGCCTATGAGTGAATGGCATCCTTATGCACCACCGCACCACAACGGAAATCCATACAATCAACATGTTCAAATGTGTGAGAGTTCCTAAGGGACCAAACTGCTTAGGTCATTGGTCCCTAGACTTACACACTGCTTAAACTAACGTATGCTAAGAACAACACACACACCCATGCCTGAGGGAGGACTCGAACCTCCGGTGGGAGGGGCCGCGCAGTCTGTGACATGATGCCTCAAACCGTGCTGCCACTCTGCGTGGCTCAGTACAATTGGTTTACCTATCAGTCACAGGGTGACCGAAGGTATGAAAATAAACATCAGCCCCATAGGTAAGGCAATGGCCAAGATAGGAGAATTCGAGAGTAAATTTTGACACTAGGCAACAAGGAAATGCAAATTATTGGGATCAGAATGTGGAACACAGGGATCCGAGAGAGAACCGGCAGCCTGTACAGTCAAACCAAAACAACCAGGACACGAACTGGTGAGCACACGAACATTTGGTGAACGTAGTAGAAGTGACAGCAGAAAATGAAACAATACCTTTACCGCCCCCAGAAAATAATAATAATTGAGCACGACTATAGGAAGAAGGTAATAAACTGTCAGTGTGCCACAGTAATAATTTTAGTGACATAAACACTAACACAAACAGAAATAGGAAAAAGGAAGTAGACACTGAAACAAACTTACATGTACAGCACATCCGTAATCTATTTTTAAGGTATGATAAGGAAGGAGAAATGAAAGAAGATTTGTTCACTGAAGAGAAAGAAATGGCATGCAAGGTAAGTGAAATTATTCAAGCAACAATAAAGGTAAAGGTGGGAAACATAGATGTACCACTTGTTTTGGATACTGGCATGTCAACAAGCCTAATGTCAATCAGCTTGTTTAAAGAGATAGCACAGGAAGTAAATGTACCCACACTACCTGTAGAGAAGTGTAAGATTGTAATGGCAATGCGAAGTAAATCTAAAGTTATAAAATTACAGGCCAACATACCCATTAGCAAATGTAGTGTAATTTTACAGTGTACTTTCTTGTTGGTAGACAAACTTATAGTGAACTGTATACTTGGTATGGATGTATTCACAAGATATGGGGTAAAAATAGACATCGGCAGCAGGGAATGTCAATTTCATGTAGGAGAACACACACTGACAGTAGACTTAATAAGAACTACAATGACAAATCAGACTAGGCAGACACCTAACATTAATGTTAAACTTATCTCCCCTACATCTTAATGGCAAATGAAATGGAACTTGATGATGCTGGTTGAGAGATCCTCGATGAGCAAACAGTAGACAGCAAAATAAGTAAATCCACTTGTCTTAACAATGAACAGTGAAGTGAATTGACAAAATTACTCTTTTAAGTATCAGCATTTTTTGTAAACAACCCAGTGTTATTAAGGGATATGAGTATAAAATGGAAGTGTACCTGCATGAAACCTATTGTAGAACGTCATATGGCATTCCTTGGGCAAAGAAAGAGGCAGTAAGACAAGAAATAGAGCATATGATTAGATGGAGGGTTATTGAAACATCGCTTTCACCTTACTGCAGTCCGATTCTCATAGTTGGTAAAACTGATGGAACAGTGCAGTTGGTGTTAGACACGAGAGAAATAAACAAAATCATCTTTCCTATAATAACAAGGCCAGAGAATTTAGAAGAGCAACTATTAAAGTTTCAAGGCGTTAGGTACTTAACATCCCTCGATTTGAAGACTCCATACAGGCAAATTTTATTACATGAAGAGAGTAGAAAGTATACAGCTTTCATAAATATCGGGAGGAGCTCCCAGTATAGGGTG
Organism: Schistocerca serialis cubense; assembly: GCF_023864345.2. NCBI lineage: Eukaryota > Metazoa > Arthropoda > Insecta > Orthoptera > Acrididae > Schistocerca > Schistocerca serialis. The sequence goes on from NC_064643.1 coordinate 61,120,876, forward strand.
TTACCTTTTGGATTAAATATGAGCGCTGGTGTATTTATTGAAGCATTAGACAGAGTACTTGGACCAGAAATGCTTAGCCAGGTTACACTCTACGCTGATGATCTATTAATTGTGACCTAAACATGGAATGAATATGTAAGTATTTTGGGAAAGGTTTTTCAAAAATTTGATGAATACGATGTCACAGTTAACTTTAAATGTCTGATACAATATGCAATTTCCCAACACCCTACACAAAGAAACAATTAAAAGGTTTTCTGGGACTGGCCTCATTTTTCAGGAAAATTCTGCCACAACAACTGTTGAACAGTAGTTCACTATTAAACTTACTGCATAAAAACCACACTTCGTTGTGGACAAAAGAATGTGAAAATGATTTTCAGCAGATATGGAGCACTGATGCTTGTTATCAGGGGCTTGGTGCATGTCCGTTTCAAATAATAACAAAGAATGGTAAACAAGAAGTCAATATAATCAGTTTTGCTAGTAGAACACTCACGGAATGTGAAAGATCTGTAACTGAGCTAGAAGTGTTAGCGGTAGTTTGGGCAATTCACAAATTTCAGTATTACCTTTGGGGAAAACATACTAATGTTTACTGGGATCATCAAGCTTTGTCCTTTCTTCTTATGTGTAAGTTGTTGCATAAGAGAATAGCAAGATGGTATATGTATATTCAAGAGTTTGATTTTGAAATAGTGTACATAAAAGGGGAACAGAATGTTTTGGCACATGCACTATCACAGTTACCCCAAGCCTCACTGATTTCCGTGACTCAGAAGAACAAACATCAGATTTCAAGGTACTTTTTAAAAATGATGGAACTTTTAAACCATATTATATCAAAATGTGGAAAAACATGCAACACTTGCAGGAAGAAGACCCAAGATGGAGCAAGGTAATAAAAAATTTTTCAGTCTAGAACTCACGAACATTTACAGAAGTATTACATTATAAATAATGGCGTCCTTTTTCACAGACGAGATCGACGAATGGATAAGTGGTGTGTGTGCATACCGCAGGAATATGTGGACAACTTAATTCAACACATGCACCACACATGGGGCACGATGGAGTGCTAAAGTGTGCTGCCAAAATTTCTACATGTAGTTATTTCCATAAGATGAGGTGATGTATAGAGTAAGTTATCAGATGCTGTGCGGTTGGTTGGTTGGTTGTTTGGAGGAAGAGACCAAACATCGAGGTCATCAGTCTAGATGCTGTGCGGTTTGTCAAAAGGTCAAGCATCAGAATAAGACATCTTAACATACTACACCCAATAATACCAAAGAAACCAAGGGATCTTGTATCTATTGACACTGCTGGACCATATCCCCAAGCCCATGGTGGGGTCAAATACATCGTAGCCCTGTATGATCCTTTCAGTAAGTATGTCCAGCTACACGCAGTCAAAACAGTTAGGTCTGGACCAATTACAAGGCAGATTCTGGAAGACTACATACCACACATTGGGAAACCCTGTGCAGTACTAACATAATGCAACAAATTTTATAGGTGACCAATGGAAATCATTTTTGAAATCACAAAACATACATCATATTTTAGTATCCAAGTTCCACCCAGAAGCAAGTCCTGTCAAATAATGCTTTCATGAATTTAATAGATTTATCTGGGCATATATACCACAGAATAAAAAGAAATGGACAGAATACCTGGGTCCTTATCAGCATATAGTAAATCACCTATCACACACAGCGACAGGGTACATGCCGGCCGAACTTACGTTTGAAAAGGTGGAACTAGGTGAATAGACAAAACTGATACCTAAATTAGAGCACAAAAACATAGCCTTAGATGAGAAAGTATGACAAGTGCTAATAACACTGGAAGAGCAAGCTCAATTATGGAAAGGAATTTATGATAGGAAATGAAAAATGTACCAGAATTCCAGACTGGATAGGAGGTTCTACTAAGAACTCATCCAAAATCATTAAAGTTAAAAGCACTGAATAAAAAATGGCAATTGTTATATGGTGGTCCATATATCATTGATGACAAGCCACATCCTGGGTCTACTTGATGGTAAATATAAAACATTGTAAAATAAAAGGCATGTATCCACATAAAAATTTGGAGAAATTTATTAAATGAAAATTCAGGTCTCGTTCTTTCCTTATCTGTTGTATCAATAAAACACAGGAAGGTAGGAGGTTTGTCACCTTTTGACAAGTAAACTGACTGGTGCTCAGTTCCTCTCCAGCTAGGGGTACAATACTCATATTTCCAGTACCCTCTCCCCGTTCTACTATCCTGTTTAGCCAATAAGAAATGTTCAATTTTCTTCTACTATCTAACATACAAAGAATGAGATACAATCTAGTGAATCGAAATTTTCCTTGTATTTTGATACTGTACTTTCTTAATACTTATATGTCTATAGAAGCAAAGGAAACCTTTTGATATTTCTTAAGGAAACATGGAATATACAATAAGAACTGAAACAACTATACACAATATTGAACGAATATAAACCATTAGATGATGTAGTTATACTACATCAGGTGCAAAAACTTGAATAAGAGTGATGGAAAAGGAAGGAATTCACAGCGTGATGACTTTAAGCGAGAGTTATGAGCAGTGAAGTGTACTGAGACGCACAGCCGTGCTTAAGGTGGAGAGTACATTAACAACTATATGCAAAGCGGCTAACAGCTGATATTAAGGGGCAGAGTATGCAAAATGCAGAGTTGAGTTCAGTGTCCCCTTAAAGATGCACAACGACCCACTGTGCACCGCGATGGAAACCATTTTAGAATTTACGCAAACCTCGGCGCGCAGCCCACTGGACAAAACAGGAATTATACGAAATGGAGTACCTATCAGCTGATTCCTATGAAGTAAATCAGTTACACAAACAAAACAGAGACATTTGTTCCCAAGTTGCAGACTACACTGAAAGAGCACTAATATTAAGAGTATATCATTAGGTTAAGCATACGTAGCTTTAAGAAAAGGAGCGAATCGGCACAAGTAAACTATAAGGAGCATAGAATACATTAAATTTGTAAACTTAACATAGAATATTGAATGTATGTAGTTAGAAATAAGTATAAGTATTCAAAGAAGAAGAGAATATACACATGTAATGACCTATCCGACTCTATACAACAGGATTAAGACAAGTTTAAAAGAGAAGTAACAACATGTACACTTAAAAGAATGCAATTAGCACAGGACTTATGAACTAAGTAACTTACATACAGCACACAAGTAAGTAACGATGAGTAAGACAGAATGAAATATACACACAGGAAAATCGGAGTGACTGAGGCATAAACTATAAAATAATATATCATACAAGATTTAGTTAGAGGAGCAGTTTTGCACTTATAGAACTACACTTCTTTACAGACAACATTAGAAGTAGTGAGCTTGATGTACAGGGAGAATACATACCCACAAATTTGCTATTACTGAACTCACTTATGTTAGTTGCTATTAATTACATGATACCTATAGGAAAACCATAAGTAGCAAAATAAAACTGTGAATGTGAATCGTACAACATGTGGGAGATAAGCTAAGTAAATAAGAAAACAAACCAATACACACACAATGTAATTATATGAACTTAAACAAAATAACTGAGATAAGAACGGTTTGTTTAAAAAGCAATATGGAAAAATAAATGAATTACACTGCCAGGTAATACAAGGAAATAGAGAGAGTGTGACAGATTTTTAGATTCAACTGGAGGTGTTAATTAATTAATCTACATTTGTCATGACATGTCATACATGGAGAGAAACAAGGAAGAGAATGAAAGTGTATTAGAGTAATACGAGTTTATTTATATATGTGGGAAGAAATAAATAGGTCGGTGGTGCTAGTGTGAGAACCCCTCAGGTAACACATGGGTATAAATGGAGATTTATGTGGAAGATTTTTAATGAATAATTGTATGGGTATACAGTGATGAATATGAAGATGAATATTACAGGGGTACCTAGGAATAGGCTACGAAGGTGACATAGGAAAGAATAGATTATATAGTTTTAAATCTCAGAATGAATGACTGTACGAGTGTGGAAAGCGAAGTATGATGATACATGTACAGTAAGTAATTGTGAAAACAAACATCTCAAAGAAGAAACAGTGAAGTCAGTAGTAACGAAGGTACACAGTATATTTAACGTACACCAAAGCACATTAATTTTCTACACATAAAACAGAATGTAAAACAACTTAGTATGAAAACTATTTCCTTAGCCACTAACTGTTACAGCTTGAGCAACTGTAACGTGAATATAAATGAAAATCTACCATTTGTATAAGGGATGAACACAAAATGCAGGGAAACAATATTTTCTACACCAAGTTCTTGACACATGCAGAAGCAAAAGAAGTACATTTGGCTTAAGCACCTTCTTCTTTAGCAGGAATGAGTGGAATTATACATGACAAAAAGACAGTAAAATTACTGGTCACACATTATGAAGGTAAACATGTGTATGTTGTCGCACCAGTAAGGCAGATATACAGCCTGAAATATGTGTACATGAATGTGAAATATTACGAGGAGTGATGAAGTCAAGATTGTCAAGGGGAAAAACATTTCCCATACTAGCCGCACTTGTAAATATTGTACATAGTAGGAAGATTTATCAAATGCCAAGGATATAATAAGTACACTAACAATGCACTACAAGTAGCAATCCTAGAACTAGCATGATCTCTGAAGCAGATCCTATCAAATCCTCTTCTTTCCATGCAGTGAGTAGTGCTGGGACATATTTTCTATGTGTAGTTGTGAAGCTAAAAACGTGCAGGAGGTTGGTCCTGCAATACAAGAAAAGAAAATGCAAATATTCAGAATAATTGTTTACTTATTAGTGTGTCAGATGGTACCTAACATGGAATTCACATATGAAATGTGAATGTGAATTGTACATTTATTTGTCAACTTTATTATTGCCAATGCCTATGCCTACAAAAAATGAAATGTACTATTTTCTATGTGTAGTTGTAAAGTTAAAAATGTGCAGGAGGTTGGTCCTGCAATACAAGAAAAGAAAATGCAAATATTCAGAATAATTGCGAGATTCCTTCTGATTTACATATTAGTGTGTAAGATGGTGCACATCATAGATTCCATATTTGAAATTTGAATGTGAATAGTACATTTATTTGTCAACTTTATTATTGTCAATGTTTATGTAAAATGTGTTCTATTGCCAATTTTATGTGAAATTTTATTCTTGAAGAAGAACCATTTTATGTATGTGTGCGAAGTGCAACACGATGAATGAGTAAAAGGTTGCTTGGTTGGTTTAAAGGTGGGAGAAGGGACCAAACTACAAGGTCATCAGTTCCTTGTTCCTAATAAAACAATGTCACAAGTGTGAGAATAAAATGGACGAAACATATAACACAAAACAGAAAGAAAGGAAAGGCCACAGGAACAAAGAGAAGGCAACGGACACTAAAAGGAACAAAACAGGACAAGAAAACAACAGAGAGATGCTAGAAACAGAAGAGAGTAAGACATGAAAGCAGATTACAGTGGTTGGCCAACCACGAGAATAAAAAGGGAAAGCCAGCCACTCTGCAACACATTAAAACCTCCACCCCAAAAGCACTAGGGTGGAGGACACAGAAGGACAAAGGACATGCGCTAAAACCTACATAGAAGTATAAAACCTACTCTCAGGGATAAAACATAAAACTAAAGCTGCTGTGGAGGCATTGTCATCCAATACCGAAGGCAGGGTGCTGGGAAAGTTAAAAGTGTGCCATAGAGCAGCTAAAAGTGGGCAGTCCAGCAAGAGGTGGACGACTGTCATTTGGAGCCACAGTGACACTGAGGTGGGTCCTCGCAACAGAGTAGGTAACCATGTGTTAGCCACATATGGCCAATGCAGAGCCAGCAGAGGACAACTGATTCCCTGTGAGAGGCCTGCATGGAAGACTTCCACGCATTCATAGTCTCCTTAATGACACACAGTTTGTTGTGCATGCTGTTACGCCATTCTGTCTCCCAAAGCCGGAAAACCCTGCCGTGTAAGACAGAATGCAGGTCAGCTTCAGATGCCTGTCTCAAGAAGCGGTTTCCACGTCACCTGTTTGGCCAGCCTGTCGACAAGTCTGTTGCCGGGGATTCCGACGTGTCTGAGTTCCACACAAACACCACGGAATGGCGGAACTGTTCCAAGACATAGATGGACTCCTGTATGGACGCTACCAGAGGGTGGCGAGGGTAGCACTGGTTGATAGCTTGTAGGCTGCTCAATGAGTCAGTACACAAGAGAAATGACTCGCCAGGGCATGAGTGGATGTACTCAAGAGCACGAGATATGGCCACCAGCTCTGCAGTCGAAACACTGCAGCCAACTGGCAAGGAGTGCTGCTCAATATGTTCTCCATGAACATATGCAAAGCCTACATGACCTTCGGCCATTGAGATGTCAGTGTAAACCACTTCAGAGCCCTGGAACATGTCAAGAATTGAGAGGAAGTGACAGCGGAGAGTGGCGGGGTTAACGGAGTCCTTAGGGCTGCACTCAAACCGCAATCGTTAGCCCTGATCTGGGCCGCCGATGCGGGAGATGGACTGCCACAGGTGGGAAAAGGAGACAGTAACTGGGATGCTCAGGGGAACTATGAATGTGTGCTGTATAACTGGCGAGCAGTTGCACACGTCTGATATGCAGTGGAGGACACCAGCCTCCACCAGTATGCTGGTCACCGGACTCGTCCTAAAAGCTCCTGTCACTAATAGAACTCCTCAGTGGTGCACAGGGTCAAGTAAATGCAATTCTGAAGGGCTGCTGAACCATACACGACACTCCTATAGTCAATTCGGGATTGGACAAGGGCTCTGTAGAGCTGCAGCTGCATACAGCGATCTGCATCCCAATTGGTGTTGCTCAGGCAACGGAGCGCATTGAGGTGCTGCCAGCACTTCTGTTTAATCTGACGAAGATGAGGGAGCCAAGTCAATTGAGCATCAAAAAACAGGCCTAGGAATTGATATGTCTCCGTTACAGTAAGTGGATCATCATTAAGGTAAAGTGAAGGGTTCCAGATGAATGGTATGATGGTGACAGAAGTGCATGACACACGACTTTGCGGCTGAAAACTGGAAGCTGTGGGCTAGAGCCCATGACTGCGCCTTGTGGATGGCTCCCTGGAGGTGCCACTCAGCAGCCAGCAGTACTGGAGCAGCAGTACGAAATGCAGAAGTTGTCTGCTTACAGAGAAGGTGAGACAGAGGGCCCAACAGCTGCTACTAGATCGTTAATGGCCACTAAAAATAGAGAGACACCCAATACAGAGCCCTGCAGGACTCCATTCTCCTGGATATGGATGGAACTGTGGGAGTCACCAACTTGGACATGGAAAGTACAGACCGGCAGAAAGTTTTGGATAAAAATCAGGAGTGGTCCGCGGAGTCCCACTCATACAATGTGGCAAGGATATGATGTCACCAAGTCATGTTGCATGCTTTATGTAAGTCAAAAAAGACGGCAATCAGGCGTTGACATCTGGAATAGGCTGTTCAGATGGCAGACTCTATGGACTCAAGATTATCAGTGGTAGAGCGAGCCTGGCGGAAGCCGCCCTGACATGGAGCTAGCAAGCCACATGACTTCAGGACCAAACCCAACCGCTGACATACCATACATTCCTGAAGCTTAGAAAGAATGTTAGTGACGCTGATGGGGCAATAGCTATGAACATCAAGCGGGTTTTTACCAGGTTTGAGCACCAGAATGATGGTGCTCTCCCGCCACTGTGATGGAAAGATGCCATCGCACCAGATCCGGTTGAAGATGATGAGAAGATGTCACTTGTAGTCAGACGAGAGGTGTTTGATCATCTGGCTGTGGATGCGATCAGGCCCCGGAGCTGTGTCGGGGCAATGTGCAATGGCACTGAGGAGCTCCCACTCTGTAAATAGGGCGTTATAGGATTCACTGTAGTGTGTAGTGAATGAGAGGACATTCCCTTCCAGCTGCCGTTTGAGTATGTGAAAGGCTGTGGGGTAACTCTCCAATGCAGAGGCTCGAGCAAAGTGCTCGGCATTCGCGTTTGCGTTGGTACATAACTCGCCATTTATGGTAACAACAGGGACAGCTGTTGGGGCCCGGTACCCGAAAAGACGTTTGATCTTTGCCCAGACTTGGGAAGGTGACGTGTGGCACCCAATGGTGGAGATGTATCTCTCCCAACGCTCCTCCTTTCGTTGTTTGATATGGTAGCGAATACGGACATGGAGCCATTTAAAGGCTATGAGGTGCTCCAGGGAAGGGTGCCGGTTATGCCACTGTAGAGCTTGCCGACGTTCCTTAATTGCTTCAGCAACTTCCGGCGACCACCAGAGGACTGCCTTATGCCTTGGGCACCGTAAAGAGAGAGTGATCGCGTTTTCTGCCACAGAAACAATTGTGCTAGTCACCTGCTCAACCATCACATCGATGTTAGCGTGTGGGGGAGATTCAGCGGTGACAGCAGAGGTGAAACACTCACACACTCTTTCACATGAACGCAACTTACACACGACTGCAGTCTCAGGCAACTGAAACCACACTGCAAGCAGCATCACCAATGCACGGTGGGAGTTGCGACTGGGTGAGGGTAAGGAGGAGGCTGGAGTGGGTGGGTGGAGAGATAGTATAGTGGGAGTGGCAGACAATGAAGTGCTGCAGGTTAGACGGAGGGCAGAGGGCAGGGGAGAGGTGGGGAGGAAGGGGGAAAGTAGTGGAAAACAAGAAAAGTAAGAAGACCGGGTGTGATGGCAGGACGACAGCCGTGTAGCTGTGGGAACAGAGCAGGGGCTGGATGGATGAGGACATTGATTAATGAAGGTTGAGGCCAGGAGGGTTATGGGAACATTGTATGTATTGCAGGGAAAGTTCCCAGCTGTGCAATTCAGAAAAGCTGGTATTGGTGGGAAGGATCCATATGGCACAGGCTGTGAAGCAGTCATTGAAATGAAGGAGGTCATGTTTGGCAGCTTGTTCAGCAACTGGATGGTCCACTTGTTTCTTGGCCACCATTTGTCAGTGGCTATTCATGTGGGCAGACAGCTTGTTCATTGTCATGCCCACATAGAATGCAGCACAATGGTTGCAGCTTAGCTTGTAGATCGCATGGCTGGTTTCACAGGTAGGCCTGTGTTTGATGAGATAGATGATGATAGTGACCGGACTGGAGTAGGTGGTGGTGGGAAGATGTATGGGACAGGTCTTGCATCTAGGTCTATTACAGTGATATGAACCATGAGGTAAGGGGTGGGAGCAGGGGTAGATGGTTGAATACCACTGTGTGAGAGGTGGGAAGGATAGTGGGCAGGACATGTCTCATTTCAGGGCATGTCGAGAGGTTGTAAGGCCTAGGAGATTTGTTTTTGTACAAGGTTGGGAGGATAATTATGGACTGTGAAGGCTTTACTTAAACCCTCGGTATGTTTTGAGAGGGACTGCTCATCACTGCAGATGCGACAACCATGGGTGGCTAGGCTGTAAAGAGGTTTGGGTTTGGTTGACATGATTTTGCAGGACTATGTTGGTAAGGTCTAAGGATTGTCAGAATCTGAATAGGTTGAGGTCATTGTGAGTAATTTGATGGTAAGGCCATTAGGAGTGATTCCATGAGCCAAGCAACAACATAGGAACAGTTTGTGGGACTGGGACTGGGGTCTGGCTGGGGATAAGGAAACTTTTCTGTATTGATGCAGATGGAAGGAGCAAAAATCCATGCAAAAAATTACATAAATAATGTTGAATTACATTGGAAAAATTTTACAAAAATACTCGCCCCTCCTCTCCACTTCCCCCTGCCCTCCATTTAACCTGCAGCACTTCACTGTCTGCCACCACTACCACCATACTATCCCTCCCCAACCCCGCCTCAGCCTCCTCCTTACCCCAACCCAGTCACCACTCCCCTCATGCACTGGTGCTGCTGCTCACAGTGTGGTTTCAGTTGCCTAAGACTCCATTTGTGTGTGTGTGTGTGTGTGTGTGTGTGTGTGTGTGTGTGTGTGTGTGTGTGTGTGTGTCGCCTGTTACTGACAAAGGCCTTAATGGCCGAAAGCTTTATTTGTGACAGTCTTTCTGTTGTGCCTATCTGCAACTCAGCATCTCTGCTATATAGTGAGTAGCAACTTTCCTTTTCATTGTATTGTTACATTCCATCCTGGATTTTCCATTGTTTGATTTTTTTTTTCTTGCACGTTTCATATTCAATCTGGTACCCTTAAAGTTATTTCAGCCTCTGAAATAGTTTATTTTTTATTTTGTGTATGTATCCCTTAGATCCTTTAATGCAAATGAAATGTTAGGATGTGGAATGACTTAAATAATATACAAATGTATTTTCATAGAATATAGTAGTTGCTTTACAAAAACAGGCATAAGACATAACAGTTATTTTACAAAACAGTTATGCTTTCCCTGCAAACTGCAACTGTTTTTATAAAGTAACTGTTATGTCCTATGCCTGTTTTTGTAAAATAACTGCTATATTCTATGAAAATAGACTTGCATATTCCTTAATACATTATAATAATATAAAACTACAACAGAAAAAATAAGAAAAGTGATAAAGACAAGGATTAAAACATAGTGTTTAAAACCTGACAAACAAGTAGAGAAGCATAAATTTTGTGTGTGTGTATGTGTGTGTTTTCTGTAGAAAAATTCATCTAATAAATAAAAGGCTTTTTCAAGTAAATGTACAGGAATAGACAAAATAATGTGAACACCTGTACTTACTTGGGACTGGATTATTAATAAGGGGTTGAATCCTCAATTGCCCGTAATACACGTGTGATTCTTCTTGGAATGCTGGCATGTAATGATTGTATAGTCTCCAGTGGAATGTTATGCTACTCTTTGATCAGAACCTCTTCTACTGCTGTAGTGATGAGGGAGGTGGAAATCTGCTCAGGGTACTGCACTCCAATACTACCAACAAGGGTTCGACAATTTTCAAGTCCATGGACAGTGCTGCTGTTCAGTTGCATGCCCCTCGTACCATGATTGTACTATCCTGGCTGTGTGAATAGGTGCATTATCATCCTGAAATATGGTATCATTGTCAGAGAGCAATATGTGAATATGGGGTGCACCTGATCACCTAAAATTTTCATATACTTGTTGGCTGTGACACAGCCTTTGAGAGTAATGATGGGACCAGCAGAATACCATGATATGGCTCCTCAGACTATAACACTTCCACCTCCATGCTTAAACATTGGAATCAAGCAATCAGGATTGTAGGTTTCTTTTAGTATTCTCCAGACGTAAACCCAGCCTGATGTTGGAAATAATGAAAATGTTGACTTTTGGACCATTGACGTGTTTCCACTGATCAGCAATCCATGATTTATGCTCTTCACACCATATTTTACACTTCTTTGCATTGGTTGTCATCACCAATGGTTTCAGTGTAGCAACTAGTCTATGAATATTCCCTTTATGGAGTTCTCGGTAGACAATGTTAATAAATACAGGGTCTTGAAGATGGCTATTGAGCTCTGCAGTCACACTTTAGCCAACACATATTTGTGTTGCTTTGACACAATTTGTGTAAACGTATGATGATCTCCATCATTTAGTTTTGATTTGCACCCACTATTACATTTATACAATGATGTCTTTCCATGTTTTGTGTAGGCTGTCAGGACTGTTGAAACAGTTGCTCTTGAAACATTCAATACGTTGTTGTCTTAGTTACAGATGCTTCAGCTAATTGGGCCCCCAAAATCTGCCCTCTTTGGAATTCTGTTATGTATTTCAGTGCACAACAACCTTGGGCTCTGAATGCAAATAGGAAGTGTGTACTAATCATAAACAATCTGCACTGAACCCTAGTCCATACTTTACATGCACAGTCCAGTGCGACATGTGTCTTACCTGCGTTGTTGACCATCAAACACAAACATCCCATTATTATCACGGTTACATTATTTTGCCTATTCCCAGTATCTTTATTTTTAAATAATGTTTTGTTGCTACATAGATGCTTGATAGATTTTGGCAATGAATTAGGAATTTTAACACTGGAGTACTGTACACCTTTCTGCAACCGAGTTTGATTTTTTAGTTCAGAGTGGTCAGCCTTGCTCTCTGTGTTTCGATCATGGAACATTTCATTGGTTGCATACTGGGCAGGATGGTTGATAATGAAACCCATAATTGAGTAAATGTATTGGGATGATGTAGTAAGTATACTGAGCTTCTTCAATAGATTATGGCAGGAGGTTCTCAGGTGTACTCTGCATATTATTTAGGCCACCTTTTTCTGCTGCTGGAAGCTCTTCTTTGGTGAAGATGAACTGCCTCAAAGTAATTCCATAGCACATGATGGGAGTGGAAGTACCCAAACTAAAGTAGATTTTGTGACACTGATGTCTCCAATTTGTGAGATTGTGCTAATGACAAGAGTAGTGGAGGACAAATGTTTTATGGTTTGGAGGATATGGTGTTCCCACCTGACCCTACTGTCTCTTAGGAGATTAAGAATTTGTTGCAGTGTACTTTGTATTTGCTGCCTGTCATGTAAAATAGGAAGGTCTTGTAGGACTTTGTGATCGCAGCTGCAATGGATGTAATTGGTTTTGCTCAGGTTTATTGTTAGTGAGTTTACTCTGACAGGTTAACAGTTCTGAAAGTAAGTTGTTGGCTTCAGATGCAAACATAGTAAACTTGCATGTCTTGCATGATAAAGGTAAATCATTTATGTAAATCAGAAGCAGCAGTGGACCAAGGACTGATCCCTGAGGACTCCATGGAGTACAGTGCCCCAGTCAGACTCCACCTCCTTCCCTGCTACACAGTTCTTATAAATAACTACCCTTTGCTTCCTATATTTAGGTAAGATTGTAAGCAGTTCCCCATTGCCCTTCTGATGCCATAGTGGCTTGCTTTGTTGACAAGTATTTTGTAATCTACACAGACAAAAGCCTTAGAGAGATCACAGATGGCTTTAGTTTTGTTATTAAAATGGAATACTCACAGTTTTTTTTATGAAAATCACTGATATTGATCAGTTTATATGTGCAGCAGTGACAAAGACTGACTTATCAGTGCTGCCAATGCAAAAAGCAAAATTGTACATTTGCATTCAGAAAGATAACAGCTACACTTCTAAAAAATTGTAAAGTTTTTATCAAAGTCACCCCATGAATCAAAGTAACCCCATCCCCCAGTACTAAGTTCACCCATCTCGTCTCTTACGTGTCTCATGTCTTGTTAGTTGTCCAATTAGACCTTCCAATTACCAGATCTTTTTGACGCATCATTCTAAGGCTTTCTCTACAGATGTACACTCTTGATCTCTTATTCCCAAACTTATTGACTTCTGTTTACAGTATCATACAGACAACATGTCAGTATCTGTCTCATCAGTCTTTCACTCTAGTTCTCCCTGATTAATGTATCTGACAATTTTTCAGCTCACACTGTAGATTTGTACTTTGCAAATACCATCCTATACAAGGCCAGTCATGAAGGAAATTTCTCTTGGCTAAGATCTTGAACTTTTCCATTTGTGGCAATACAGCTCACCAGGTACAACACTCACATTAGTTTCCTCATATGAAATTAAAAAAGAAGGTTATGTTTCAGGAAAACTCCTTTAGCGTATTGGCATTAAAAATTCGTTTCTCTTTAAATGAATGACCACATTTGGGTCCTTTGTCTGTACTATGGTGTATATGCCACATCACTGCATGTCTAGCTTATAACTTCTGCCCCTTCGAATTCTATCATTGTACAATGGAACATGATCATTTCCTTTAAAATCTTTTGGATTCTGATGTCTATCATAGTACTATTTGTTTTTCTCCTTAAACTGTTTATTATAATCCTTGGCACACTGGTGCAGATGTATCATTTTCTCTTTTAATTTGAGTACATAGACATCATAATTATAAGTAACACCTGCAGGATCTCTTTGCTCTGTACTAGGTATGTTACATGCCTTATCAAAAAATTGCTCATGTGGTGTACGATTTCTGGTGCTGTGGTGTGTAGTATTGTACACAAATACCATGAATGGAAACCATTCATCCTAATTTGGTTGAGCCCTATTGATATAATGTCTCATGAATTCTGTTATTGATCGGTGTGGTCTTTCCAGTCCCCCATTCGACTGGGAATGACAGCAGGAGGTTTGTGCCCTGTCAGCCCTTCACATACTGCACACTTTCTTTAGTGTGTCACTCAAAAAAATTGTTACCATTGTCATTAAGTATTACTAAGGATATCCCAAATCATAGAATTATTTTCTTTCCTGTATCTGCATCCTGCTTTTCTACCAGTTCTGCTATAGTGAACTTTTTAAGGGCCTCCTGTAATGTTAGTATATATTTTTCCCATCTGTTACCATGATGGGACCAACAATATCAATGTCACACATATTGAACATGCCTTCTATTTTATCTTATTTTGCATTTCTTTCTCTTCCTCTCCTTGATTCACTTGTATGTTCTCGTGCTCCCTTGATGACCCTTTTGGATGCATCGTGGAAATTATAATATAATAAAAAATATAATTAAAAAAATGTTTAGATATATGGAATTAATGGGATTAATTTTTCAGCACTTGGACAAGCACAGTCACCTGGGCTATGCCTGTAAATGATTTCATATTAGTTCTGCATGGACAAAATAGTCTTTCTCTTGTTGTAGATTTATGCTTACCAATTAATAATTCTATGTCTGATTGCCATATCCACCTACAATATCTTGACCGTGTCCATGATATGGTAATTGGATCTTCATTATAACTCTGAAGTACACCGGTAGGCTTCAGTTCTTCTTATTACAATACTACTTGGAATAATAACTCAATTTTTCACAAACAAAATATGAATGTATTATTTCTTGACACACATAAAAAATACAGACTTTTCACTTATTCTCATAATCAAAATGTCTATCACCAATTACGCTCTAAAATAACATTTGCCTACCCTCATTCAATATCAGAGAACGAGTCCTTCCCCTTACCAAGGCACAGGAAAAAGATATTTTTTTTATCATTTGAAAATCAAAAATACATGACGGTAGGTGCAGACTCTATGCTGGGCTACTGCTTCACCTTTTCCCTTTGGCTTTAAAGAAAATGAAAACATAAAAGCAAGAAATGCAAAAGGTACATCACAAATGCCTCCCACTGTATACTGTCAGAAATAAGACTCTTTATTTAGGGAGCCTTATTTACATTGGGACTCATAGTTTGGTCACTTAGTGCACATGAATGGAGTTTTAATACCCTTATGCTACTACAAGTATATCTACAAAGCTTCATTTCTTTGTCCATTGCAAATTCATACACATAAATACATTCACATATACTTATATTACATACTTGCAGATCTATGTTGTGCTAACATTTAATTATCCTAACATTTGTCAAGCTGTATGGTGTGAACAGGGGAAAAATTTTAAATTTCCTAAATTGTCCTTCCACCCTGTTGTAAAAATTGTTTTTCTCACTTGCTTTTGGTTCATTGGCAATTCTGAGAAGGTGTCCTTTCGGCATATGCTATCTCTTTGTTTGCTGTACTTATTGCCAGCATCAGCTCAGCTCATTGTTTAATGAGTCCGTCGCAGTGACCCAAGTGCTACGTGAGCACCAGCACTGCACACGCAGCCTCTGTAATATCGTTCCAGGCTTCTGAAGTTGGTGTTGTATATGACCCGTGGTCTAGGGGTAGCGTCTTTGATTCATAATCAAAACGTCTTCAGTCCACTGCCACTGCCTAAATTTTGATAAATAATCAGCATTGGCCGCCGAAGACTTCCGGCATAAGAAGTCAGCCTCATTCTGCCAACGGCCTTGTCAAAGAGGGCGGAGGAGCGGATAGAGGTTCAGGGCACTCTCTTGTCCTAGGGGTGGGAAATTGCCCCTAAAGGCGGAAGAATCAGCAATGATCAACGACATGAGGATTCAGAAGGCAATGGAAACCACTGCATTAAAGACACTTAACGTGTATCCACAGGACATGTGGCCTGTAATTGAAGAAGTGTCATTATGATCTCTCCATTGGCAAAAGATTCCGGAATAGTCCCCCATTCGGATCTCCGGGAGGGGGCTGCCAAGGGGGAGGTTACCATGAGAAAAAGATGGAATAACCAATGAAAGGATGACGTCGGGGCATGGAATGTCAGAAGCTTGAACGTGATAGGGAAACTAGAAGATCTGAAAAGGGAAATGCAAAGGCTCAATCTAGATATAGTAGGGGTCAGTGAAGTGAAGTGGAAGGAAGACAAGGATTTCTGGTCAGATGAATATTGGGTAATATCAACAGCAGCAGAAAATGGTATAACAGGTGTAGGATTTGTTATGAATAGGAAGGTAGGGCAGAGGGTGTGTTACTGTGAACAGTTCAGTGACCGGGTTGTTCTAATCAGAATCGACAGCAGACCAACACCGACAATGATAGTTCAGGTATGCATGCCGATGACGCAAGCTGAAGATGAACAGATAGAGAAAGTGTATGAGGATATTGAAAGGGTAATGCAGTGTGTAAAGGGGGATGAAAATCTAATAGTCATGAGCGACTGGAATGCAGTTGTAGGGGAAGGAGTAGAAGAAAAGGTTACAGGAGAATATGGGCTTGGGACAAGGAATGAAAGAGGAGAAAGACTAATTGAGTTCTGTAACAAGTTTCAGCTAGTAATAGCGAATACCCTGTTCAAGAATCACAAGAGGAGGAGGTATACTTGGAAAAGGCCGGGAGATACGGGAAGATTTCAATTAGATTACATCATGGTCAGACAGAGATCCCGAAATCAGATACTGGATTGTAAGGCGTACCCAGGAGCAGATATAGACTCAGATCACAATATAGTAGTGATGAAGAGTAGGCTGAAGTTCAAGACATTAGTCAGGAAGAATCAATTCGCAAAGGAGTGGGATACAGAAGTACTAAGGAATGACGAGATACGTTTGAAGTTCTCTAACACTATAGATACAGCAACAAGGGATAGCACAGTAGGCAGTACAGTTGAAGAGGAATGGACATCTCTAAAAAGGGCAATCACAGAAGTTGGGAAGGAAAACTTAGGTACAAAGAAGGTAGCTGCAAAGAAACCATGGGTAACAGAAGAAATACTTCAGTTGACTGATGAAAGGAGGAAGTACAAACATGTTCCGGGAAAATCAGGAATATAGAGATACAAGTCGCTGAGGAATGAAATAAATAGGAAGTGCAGGGAAGCAAAGACGAAATGGCTGCAGGAAAAATGTGAAGACATCGAAAAAGACATGACTGTCGGAAGGACAGACTCAGCATACAGGAAAGTCAAAACCTTTGGTGACATTAAAAGCAATGGTGGTAACATTAAGAGTGCAACGGGAATTCCACTGTTAAATGCAGAGGAGAGAGCAGATAGGTGGAAAGAATACATTGAAAGCCTCTATGAGGGTGAAGATTTGTCTGATGTGATAGAAGAAGAAACAGGAGTCGATTTAGAGGAGATAGGGGATCCAGTATTAGAATCGGAATTTAAAAGAGCTTTGGAGGACTTACGGTCAAATAAGGCAGAGGGGATAGATAACATTCCATTAGAACTTCTAAAATCATTGGGGGAAGGGGCAACAAAACGACTATTCACGTTGGTGTGTAGAATATATGAGTCTGGCGATATACCATCTGACTTTCGGAAAAGCATCATCCACACAATTTCGAAGACAGCAAGAGCTGACAAGTGCGAGAATTATCGCACAATCAGCTTAACAGCTCATGCATCGAAGCTGCTTACAAGAATAATATACAGAAGAATGGAAAAGAAAATTGAGAATGCGCTAGGTGACGATCAGTTTGGCTTTAGGAAAAGTTAAGGGACGAGAGAGGCAATTCTGACGTTACGGCTAATAATGGAAGCAAGGCTAAAGAAAAATCAAGACACTTTCATAGGATTTGTCGACCTGGAAAAAGCGTTCGACAATATAAAATGGTGCAAGCTGTTCGAGATTCTGATAAAAGTAGGGGTAAGCTATAGGGAGAGACGGGTCTTATACAATATGTACAACAACCAAGAGGGAATAATAAGAGTGGACGATCAAGAACGAAGTGCTCGTATTAAGAAGGGTGTAAGACAAGGCTGTAGGCTTTCACCCCTACTCTTCAATCTGTACATTGAGGAAGCAATGACGGAAATAAAAGAAAGGTTCAGGAGTGGAATTAAAATACAAGGTGAAAGGATATCAATGATACGATTCGCTGATGACATTGCTATCCTGAGTGAAAGTGAAGAAGAATTAAATGATCTGGTGAACGGAATGAACAGTCTAATGGGTACACAGTATGGTTTGAGAGTAAATCGGAGAAAGACGAAGGTAATGAGAAGTAGTAGAAATGAGAACAGCGAGAAACTTAACATCAGGACTGATGGTCACGAAGTCAATGAAGTTAAGGAATTCTGCTACCTAGGCAGTAAAATAACCAATGACGGACGGAGCAAGGACGACATCAAAAGCAGACTCGCTATGGCAAAAAAGGCATTTCTGGCCAAGAGAAGTCTACTAATATCAAATACCGGCCTTAATTTGAAGAAGAAATTTCTGAGGATGTACGTCTGGAGTACTGCATTGTATGGTAGTGAAACATGGACTGTGGGAAAACTGGAGCAGAAGAGAATTGAAGCATTTGAGATGTGGTGCTATAGACGAATGTTGAAAATTAGGTGGACTGATAAGGTAAGGAACGAGGAGGTTCTACGGAGAATCGGAGAGGAAAGGAATATGTGGAAAACACTGACAAGGAGAAGGGACAGGATGATAGGACATCTGCTAAGACATGAGGGAATGACTTCCATGGTACTAGAGGGAGCTGTAGAGGGCAAAAACTGTAGAGGAAGACAGAGATTGGAATACATCAAGCAAATAATTGAGGACGTAGGTTGCAAGTGCTACTCCGAGAGGAATTAAAAAAAAAAAAATGCCCTCCAGTCCAGAGACTGGATACAACAGATTCAGCTCCAATGCTCAACCCGAAGAACACCAATACATCATCTCGCACCTGGACCAAGTCTTTGGCCAGTGAAATTGAAGGCAAGGCCACACTGCAGGATTCACAATATCTTCTGTTGTGCATTGTAGTTCAGGGGTTCTCACAAGCCTATTCATAGTTATATGGATTTCCTCTGATTCCTCCGTCGCACACGCATCACACTTACTGTATTCACTTTGCTAGACTGTAGCGTTTACTCTTGTCATGACCCAGCCACTATTTTCACTATTATCTGGCCTTACTATTTTTGTATCACTTCCACTTCACAAGTGCGAGTGTTTTACTCTCTATGGAGCAAGAAGCCATGTGTCATAGGACTGTGACCTATCCAAGGAGAGAACCTTGTCCTGTCTACATGGATGGAAGGAAGTGGACCACACACACATTGTGAGCTTGACTAAATGGAGCTTTTGTCAGCCACTCAAGGCACACTGAAATACGTGTGGATGAAGAGATCTGCCCTTTTGTTCCCAGCAATGCTGGCATGCCCTGGAACCCAGCAGAAAGCCACCACCTTCCCCAGTCATTGTAGTTGGAGGAGGGCATCCTGGATTGTCTGGACCATTTAAATTGCTGGATACAAATGTTGCAATGAGTGAAGGGTGCTGAGTGAATTGGAACAGACAAGAAATTTAGGGCGAGAAGAGAGCCACATCCGCTCCAGTGCCCGCAAGATTGCAGATAATACTGCATCAAAGGCAGTAAACGCTGGAGGCAGTCGGACCTTGACGACATAGTCTGGAGAAACAACAGAGAAACCAACAGAATCTTCCTGTATTGACCCAACCATAAAAACTGCTACATAGTCATGGTGCTCAGACGAAATGGCAGAAAATGTTGAATTAAAAACGGAAGCAGGTGTGCAATCTCTTTTGTGCCACATCAAATCTAAAATCACTCTGGATCTCTCCAGTAACCAGGGTGGCAGCCAGTTAAAACCCTGGATTTGGGGCTGCATGAGCTCCACACTGAGAGACACCAGCACACATTGCATGCGGATCCCAAAGGCATCGTGGCTTGGGGACAGTGCGAAAAACGACGGTTCAGAGGCAGATGAGTAGCAATATGGTGGGCGGGTGAAGTTGGAGCTGCAAGAAACTTACACGCTTGGTGCAACAGGAGGAGCTGCCGCCGGATGGTAAGTGGGTTCCCCTGCCTCAGCACAGAGGCTGGGTATGGGCTGGTCTGATAAGCACCCATGGCCAGCCGAAGCCCCTAATGGTGGACAGCATCAACGATCTCCAAATAGGAAGACCTCACCAATCCACATGCTGTGCACCCATAGTCCAGCTGTGAATGCACAAAAGCCCTATAAAACTGGAGGAGACGCACCCTGTCTGCCACCCAAGACCTGTGACTAAGTCACTTTAAGATATTCAGTGCCCGCAGAGTTCTGGCTTTCAGGCCTCGCAGGTGTGGCAACCACGACAATCGGGAGTCAAAAATAAGGACCAGAAACCACACTGCATCTCTAAAACTTAGGAAAGTGTTCCTCATATGCAAGGCAGGTAAATGAAAAATACCATGAGAACGATTAAAATGAACACACACACGGAAACCCGTCTTTGCAGCCTACTCCTCTAACTGATGACTTGCTGATGCAACACTGGAGGAGGAACAGAAAACAGCAAAATCGTCTACAAATAAGGAGCAATGTACTGGACTCCATACTGTAGACATGATACTATTGATGGCTATGGAAAAGAGGGTAATACTTAAAACACTGCCCTGAGGGATATCATTCTCCTGCTCGAAACGATCTGACAGCAAGTCACCTACTCGGGTCATAAAATAGCTCAGACAGGAAGAACCGAATGAAGATGGGGAGATGGCCACGAAAGCCCCATTGAGCAGTTGAGTGAGAATACAGTGTCGCCAAATAGTATCGTATGCCTTACTGACATCAAAGAATAATTCAATGCAGTGATGTCTACATAGGAAAGACTGCTGAACAGCCACCTCGAGAAGAATCAGGTTGTCAGCAGTGGACCGAAATCTTCGGAATCAACACAGAGCAGCTAAGGTGTTGCCTGGTCTCTAATAGCCAGACCAGATGCCAGTTAACCATTTGCTCCAGAATCTTTTCTACACAGCTTGTTAAGGTGATACTCCAACAACTACTGGGAGACACACAGTCCTTTTTTGGTTTGAGGAGAGGCATCAAAACTGCCTCTCTTCACGAGTTGGGGAAGTGACCCATCTGCCATATAACATTAAAACATTCAAGGAGGATTTGTGTCGGTGCTGCTGCCAAATGTCTAAGAATGCAGTACCGGATCTTGTCGTGATCAGGTGCCGTGTCACGAGTCTCAGACAGGGCTGATTCCAGCTCCCACATGGAGAAGGGAGAGTTGTAACTTTCGGAATCATTGGAACCAAAGTCCAATTTACTTGTCTTGGCAGTCTCACTGTAGTGAAGAAACGCCAGATCGTGGCTGGCATTTGCAGTAGTTTGTGCAAAGGTCTCCGCCAGGGTCTGAGCGATGTCTCCAGGTGCTATTTGGAGACATCCTTGTGTCAGCACTGCAGCTATTTATTGGTGAACAACTGTGCTTGCCAGAAATCCTCCTGATGGCTTCCCATACTTTCGTAGAACAAGTGGAACAGTTGATGAAGTCCAGAAACGCTTGACACAATCTTTTCTTGCTCTCCTTAATCACATGTCTGGCATTTGCTCTCACGACTCTAAAAGCTATAAGGTTGTCTGCTGTAGGGCAGCTTTTAAATCGTCGATGAGCCACATACTGTTCTGAATGGCAAGACAGCACTCATCCATCTACCAAGGCACAGGTCGCCTCTGAAGATGACCTGAGGACTTTGGGATGGATAAGTCAGCGGCATCATGGATCACTTTTGTAATATGGTCCACCCATTCCTGGACACTTTTGCAACGTTCAAACACAGCTAGCTGGCTGAACAGCGTCCAGTTAGCCCTGCTGACCAACCGTGTCGGAGGATGCACAACTCGTGAGACATCATGAGGCTCTCTCAAACTCGACCCCGAGGGCAAGGAGAGGTTGAGCCCCACAGAACATGGTGAGCATTGAAATCTCCCGGGAGAAGAAAAGGTCGAGGGAGTTGTTCCACAAGAGCTATAAGAGCCCCAGAATTAATCACATCTTGTGGAGGGATATACAGTGAGCAAACAGTAATCCTCTGACACATAAATTTCGACAGCAACTGCTTGCAGGTTGGTAGCTAGAGGAGAGTAGAGGAATGATGCACACCACTGACAAACACCGCAACATCCCCCTTGGCCCTGTCCCCGGTCAGGACATCCTTCCGGTAAAGGATATAGCTATGTAGCACGGGGGAGTCAGTGGCTTTAAAATATGTTTCACGTAAACACAGGCACAGAGGGCGTTCCTCTCCTAGGATTTTCAGTTCCTCAACATGTGTCCTGAACCCATTAATGTTCCACTGTAATACGGAAGCCATCAATCACAAGAGTTGTACTTTCACCCTGTCTTTGCAATGGGGCGGGGAGCACATAATGGGTAGGGGCTCAGTCTTTGGGTGAGATAATTGCCCCTGTCCAACATCAAGCTCCATTAGTTCTACTGAGGAGCCAAGAGAGATGTCAGAGAGAAGGACATCCCCATTACGTCCAGACCCCAGTGGTGGTGGACGCTTGGCCTTTGATTTTTTGCCCTGGGTAGGCTTTGGGGCCAAACTCGTGGCGGAGGTAGTGGCAGCACTGGACGGTGGACCAGACAGGGAGCAGGGAGCTCTGGAGTGTCAGCAACAACAGATCTGTCCATGTTTTGGGAGTGGACTTTGAGGGAATTGCAACAACACAAGTGTTGTAACCGCGACAGGAACAGTTGCTAACAAAAACACGGCAGAACCGAATGGGAGCAGCCCATGAACAAACAAGATTGAGGTACAGGAATGGAAGGAAAAGCACCATGACAGACAACTGAGCAAGACACCAAGATCAACAACAAAGTACTAAGAATGGGGTCACAAGAGATAACCTCACAAAATCAAAACAATGACCACTCATATTCGGGAAGTAAGCACATGCAACGTAAACACTGTATCTGTAAGCGAGATATCAACCGACTCAACGCAAGTACCAGACTGACTCACAGAGTAAGAGGCAGCCGATATACAACAGGATATGTCACTACTGGCCGCTGGGATCACGTGCTCCACAGTAGTGCCCTCACGTTAGACTCGGGCCAGGAGTGTGGGCAGCCACAGCTTATGGCATGACTGGGTAGAAACCTCTAGTAGTTTTCGATGTCCATGCCGTCTGTCGTGGATCTGAAACCCGTGGCGCATGGTACCAGATCCCTCCATGCTGAAACTTGCACATAGGGGTGAAAACGCCCCAGATGGTGCCGCTGTGGTCGGCAGATGGGAGAAGACCCAGGCTTGTCAACTGCCACTGTTGGAAAGGAAGGGACATTCGAGGTGTCCATGACGGCTGACCCAGAGGCCAAGGTGTCGGAGGGAGCCTCTGATCCACCTAGGGGTGTGGAGTGCCAGCGTTAGGCTCAAGGGGAGGCAGCAACCGGGGGGCAGTGGCAGTGACTTGAGGACCACGTCTGTGCCCGAAGGAGGTAGTGTAGGAGGAGGCGGCGGCGGCGGCAGGAGTCCTGCGGGGGTACGTGGGTGGAGCTGGTTATGATGGCAGCGCTCCAACCCTTTTGACATCTGTACTGATGTCACACGCTGCCCATGGGGCGCGACGACTGTGGTGGGAGTCCAACCACCTTGCTTCCGTACAAGCAGGTCCATACGGCAGTGCTGGGTGTGTAACACTGAGAGGACAGTGAGCTGGGGTGGGAGGGTGATGGGATCAGCAAGTGGAGTAGGGTCCATGGCTGTCGCCCATGGAGGAGCTCCGCCGGACTACACCCGGCAATTGCTGTGGTGTGATATGTGCTCAAGAACAGGGTTAGGGCCAATGCAGTTGGAGATGTTTCGACTGCCTTTGTCAACTCTTGTTTAAATGTGCAGACAAGCCTCTCCACTGTGCCATTGAAAGAAGGGTGGAAAGGCGGGCTACAGATATGTTTAATACCTCTGGCCTGACTGAAGTCATGGAAGAAGGATTCTGTAAATTGGGTGGGGGCCATTATCAGAGACCAATGTGTGGGGCAGGCCCTCAATGGTGAGAACCTGGGCCAGGGCCATGAGGTGGCCTCTGTGGTGGTGGATGCCATATGGGCGACATATGGGTACTTGGAGAAGGCATCAACGATAAGTAACAACATGGACCCCAAAAATGGGCCCACAAAATTGAGATGGATGCGATCCCAGGGTGGGCGAGGCACAGGCCAGGGTGCTAACGACTGAGGGGGGCTTGCCTGATGATGCACACTCACAGTGCACCTGTTGACCAGGCAGTCAACATTGCTATCAATGCTGGGACAATACACATGCCGGTGAGCCAAAACTTTCATGCGGGACAAACCCCAATGCCCATGGTGTAACATACTGAGCATTTGATGTTGAAAATCCAGAGGGATGACCACCTGATGGGGATCCAACTCTGCGGCCAACAGGAGGACATCATTGACCACAAAGAGCCTGTGGGGCAGGTGGCACCAGGGGCTGAAGTCAGTCTGCAACCAACGAGTAATATAGGAGGGCCAATCATGGACCACGTAGCAGAGAACCTGCCGCAAGATAGGGTCTCTGTGTCTAGCCGTGGCAATGTGAGCAGCCATAAGAGGCAGACCATCCAGCGCATCTCTGAAGACAGAATCAATGTGAAAGCAGAGGACCTCCTGTTGGTCAAACACAGGATCGGGGCCTGCTGGGAGACGTGACAAAGCGTCCACGTTAGCATGGTGGTGGTGTGCTTATACCGGATGGTGTAAGTGTAATTCCGTAAAAATAACGCCCAGTGCTGGAGACATTGAGCCGTCCTCCCTGGAAGGTGAGAGTGGGGTCCAAAAAGTGTAAGTAAGGGTTTATGGTCTGTCAGGAAGGTGAACTTTTCCCCAAAGAGATAGATGTGAAATTTTTGGACGGTGAACACTATTGCCAGGGCCTCCTTTTCAATCTGGGAGTAGTTCCATTGTGGCAGGGTTAACATCTTAGATGCATAAGCAATGGGCTGTTTGGATCCATCGTTATTCCGATGTGCGAGGACTACCCCAGTGCTGTATGCCAACGCATCAGCCGCCCGAACCAAGGGGCGGTCTGGAGAGAAGGGAGTAAGGCAAGGGCTGGACTTCAGCATCACCTTTAAACAGTGAAAAGCCTGGTCACAGGCAAGAGTCCAATCAAAAGTCACCCGTTTGCGATGCAAGTGATTGAGGGGTTGAGCACTGGAGGCATCTTGGGGTAAGAACTTTAAGTAATAAGTAACCTTGCCCAAAAACACCTGGAGTTCAGATAAGTCCTTGGGACGAGAAAGAGCCTCAATGGCCACGACATTGTGATCCGAAGGGCGACTGACATCCACTTCCAGTCGTGGGGGGGGGGAACCACTCATCCAGCTGACAGCATAAACTTGCAGATTTCAGAGCATGAAATAAGGCACTGAGGTTGTGCAAATGTTCCTGGCGGGAACACCCAGTGACCAAGATGTCATCCAGACAATTCACGCGGGGTGGGATAGGCTGCGTAAGCTGCTCCAGGAACCGTTGGAAAATTGCCGGCACCGAAGGGACACCAAATGGAAGGCACTTGTACTTGTATAATCCGAAAGGTGTGTTGATAACCATGATGTTCTGGGAATCGGCATCCAAGGGTAACTGGTGGTAAGCCTCAGCCAGATCGATCTTAGAGAAGTACTCTCCCCCTGCAAGCTTGGCGAGAAGGTCTTCCTGTCGGAGAATGGGTAAGTGTCTACTAAAGACTGAGCACTGACAATAGTGCCCAAGTCCCCACACAGCCAAAGGGACCCATTGGGTTTCCGAATGACCACCAATGGTGTCACCCAAGCACTGTATGTCACAGGCTCAAGGATGCCAGCAGCCTGGAGCCTATCAAGTTCCTGCTTGACTGCCTGTTTGACTGCTGGCCGTAAGGCCACTGGAATGGGTTGGGCCCGGATAAAGCTAGGCTGTGTATCCGGCCGAAGTGTGATGTGTGGCTGAAAACGTGAAGCACACCCAAGATCCATTGCAAACAATGACGCAAAAGTCAAGGACAGATCGTCCAAGTCCTGAAAAGGAACAGCTGTGGAAATGACCTTAACTTCATCAGAAATTGAAAAACCAAACAGTTGAAATGCATTCAGGCCAAAAATATTTGAAGTCGACGACAAATAGGGTACGGAGCCGGGGAACAAGTTTGTATGTCGCCTGGACGACGAACTGCCCACGCAGGGGAACGGAACCATCGCCATAGGCGACCAAACGCCGAGAGGGATGTGACAACACAGGGGAGCCCAGGCGGGTATATGTCACAATACTAAACAGGGAGACGATGGCCCCAGTGTCGACCTGAAAACTGACATCTTCAGTAAAAACACAGAGCATGAGAAAGAGCTTCCATGCTGATGGGTCCTCCAGCGGGACGACTGATTGCAGAGCATGTAGTGTATCCTGAAGCGAGGTAGGGGCAGGATGGGAGCAAGTCGAACGACTACGACAAACAGATCAGATGTGGCCCCCCTCCTCACACAGTGTGCACGCTTTCCAGTGGTGGGGGCAAGCAGCTCGAGAGTGTGTGGTAAAGCACTGTGGGCAAGACGAAAGTGGGCCATGCAACCAGTGACGAGGGGTGAACGGAGGCTTTGATGCCATAGAGATGTTGGACAAAGAGGAGTCCCAACGGTGCTGTCCTCTGTTGGCTGGGCCATGTCTACATCGCGAGGGCGGAACCTGCAGAGACACATCGATCACCGCCACTTGTGGCCACACCATGAGACGCTCATTAGCCGCCTGAGCAATTTCAGATGAGTGGGAAATGTGGAGAATCTCTTCCAATGAGGGATTATTGAGTTTCAACGCTGCAGTATGGACCTCAGAATCAGATCCTGCAGAATCACCACATCCTGGATTAGGGAGTCCGCATACAAAGCCTTACACTGCTGAGTGGTGCATGTAAAATCGCATTGACGGCTGAGACCCTGCAAGTCTGTGACCCAGAAACGACAGGATTGACCAGGCTGTTTATGGTACTGATGGAACTCCAGCCGAGAGGCGACCACATGGTAGCGCTGTGAATAATAGTTTGTCAGCAAAAGGCATATCTCTTGGAAAGAGAGAACCACAGGATCAGACAAGGGTGCCAACTTGCAGAGAAGAAAGACTGTTTGGGGAGGCCCAAGACAAAAACAACGACCGCTGCAAGGGGGTCATCTGTGACTTGAAAGGCCATGAAATGTTGTTTCAGCTGATGTAAGTATGTTTCTCAGTCTTCTTTAGCACCATTAAACAGTGGGAATGACGGCGAACGTGGGAAAGCATCGGACATCAGAGGACTCTGAAGCTGTTGTGGGAGTGCGTCCCTGGCATCGACTTTGTCCGTTAGCAACCACATCGATTTGCTGTAAGATGTCTAACTGGAGCTGCTGCTGCTACATGAGCTGCTGCTGTTGCTCCAGAAGACAGACCAGCTTAGCCTCCATGCTAACAATGACTACCGTCTACCTCATCACCAAAATGTTGTAACCACAACAGGAATGTTCGCGGGGTTTCTGCTGACAAAAATGCACAGAACCTAACAGGAGCAGCAGCGAGCAAACAAGACTGATGAATGGGAATGGAAGGACAACCACAATGATAGACAACCGAGCAAGACACCAAGATCAACAACAAAGTACTAAGAACGGGGTCACAAGAGATAACCTCACAAAATCAAAACAACGTGCACCCGTAAACAGGTAGTAAGCACACGCAACGTAAACAGTATGTCTGTAAGCGAGACGTCAACCGACTCAACACGAATACCAGACTGACTCGCTGAGTGAGAGGTAGCCGCCTAAATACACAACAGGATGTGTCACTATTGGCCACTGGGATCATGTGCTCCACAGTGGTGCCCTCACGTAAGACTCAGGTCAGGAGCACACACAGCCATGGCTTACGGCGCGACTGCAGAGACCTCTAGTGGTAATCGAGTTCCATGCCGTCTGGTGCAGATTCGAAACCCACGGAAATCGGTACAAGAACAAGTGCATGGGCAAATGCAGGTGCTAGTGCTGACACTAGCAACCTCCGTTAGGGTAGCAGCATCGGTCTTTGGAACTGGTTGTTTAAGACCAGATGCAAAGGAGGTAGCAAATGCTGGGGGCTGCATGGCCTTATAGATCTTTTTGGCCTCTCCATATGAAATAAGTCTAATTGTTTTGATTTCCTATATCTTCCTTTCTTCAGGGAAGACACTGCAGTCCCTACTCCAGACAGGGTGATCATCAGAGCAGTTGACACACTTTGGAAGAGATGCAGAACCAACACTATCACGGGTGGCCTTGCCATATTTGCCACAAGTTGCAGCCCCCTTACAACACAAAGTGGTGTGCCCAAAGCGCTGTCAGGTAAAACAGCGCATCAAGTTAGGGAAATAAGGCCACACCCAGAGGGAGGAAACCAACCTTAATGTGTTCAGGAAGTTTTGTGCTGCTGAAAGTTAGTATAAATGAGTCTGATTTCACAAGGTCACCATCCACGCATTTCATAATGCTCTGGACATCTATGATTCCTTCCTAGGACTACTCAGCTTTCAGTTCTTCTCGGGGAATGTTAACCAGATCCCTGCAAGTCACAACACCTTTGCTATAGTTTAAGGTGTTGTGCAGTTCACTTCCAATTGCATACTTCCCGAGGCACTGAGGTTTCTGGATGATCTTGACCTGTTGAGAATTGGACATTTCGATCAACAGGGTCCCATTCCACAAGCGCTTGACAGTTTTTAAAGTTATAGCAATTCTCCATAATCCTATTTGAATGTAAAAAGGTGAAACTTTCTCAAAGCTCCCCTCCTTATGAATTATATGAAACACATTCTGGCCACCAGCATGCATCTATGTCTATGTCTACATCTACGTGATTACTCTGCTATTAACAATAAAGTGCCTGGCAGAGGGTTCAATGAGCCTCCTTCAAGATGTCTCTCTACCATTCCATTCTCAAACAGCACACGGGAAAAACTAGCACTTAAGTTTTTCTGTGTGAGCCTCGATTTCTCTTATTTTATCATGATGATCATTTCTCCCTATGTAAGTGAGTGCCAACAGAATGTTTTTGCAATTAGAGAATAAACTGGTGATTGAAATTTCATGAGAAGATACTGTCGCAACGAAAAAACACCTTTGTTTTAATGATTGCCACTCCCATTCACTTATCATGTCTGTGGCACTATCTTCCCTATTTCGCGATAATACAAAATGAGCCACCCTTTTTTCTACTTTTTCAATGTCATCCGTCAGTCCTACCTGATGTGGATCCCACACCACACAGCAGTACTCCAGAATAGGGCAGACAAGCATGGTGTAAGCAATCTCTCTAATAGACCTGTTGCAACTTTGAAGTGTACTGCCAATGAATTGCGGTCTTTGGTTTGCTCTACCCACAACATTATCTATGTGATCGTTGCACTTTAGGTTATTTGTAATTGTAATCCCTAAGTATTTAGTTGAATTTACAGCCTTCAGATTTGTGTGACTTATCGTGTAATCGAAATTTAGTGGGTTTCTTTTAGTACTCATGTGAATAACTTCACACTTTTCTTTATTCATGGTCAATTGCCACTTTTCGCACCATACAGATATTTTATCTAAATCATTTTGCAATTCGTTTTGGTCATCTGATGACTTTACAAGAAGGTAAATGACAGCATCATCAGCGAACAATCTAAGATTGTCTCCTGTATCATTAATATAGCTCAGGAGCAACAGAGGGCCTATAACACTTCCTTGAGGAATGCCAGATACTACTTCTGTTTTACTTGATGACTTTCCATCTATTACTATGAACCATAACCTCTCTGACAAGAAATCATGAATCCAGTCGCACAACTGAGGTGATATTCCATAGGCACGCAGTTTGGTTAGAAGACGCCTGTGAGGAATGATGTCGTAAGCCTTCTGGAAATCTAAAAATATTGAATCAATTTGACATCCCCTGTTGATAGCACTCATTACTTCATGACTATAAAGAGCTAGTTGTGTTTTGCAAGAACGATATTATCTGAATCCGTGCTGACTGCATCAATAAATCGTTTTCTTCGAGGTACTTCATAATCTTCGAATACGGTATATGTTCGAAAATCCTACTGCAAATCGACATTATTAATTCAGCGGATTTCTCCTATTGCCCTGTTTGGGTATTGGTGTGACTTGAGCAATTTTCCAGTCTTTAGGTACAGATCTTTCTATGAGCGAGTGGTTGTATATAATTGTTAAATATGGAGCTATTGTATCAGCATACTCTGAGCGGAACCTGACTGGTATATATTCTGGACCAGAAGCCTTTCCTTTATTAAGTGATTTAAGCTGCTTTGCGACACCACGGATATCTACTTCTATGTTTCTCATCTTGGCAGTTGTTCTTGACTGGAATTCAGGAATAGTTACTTCATCTTCTTTGGTGAAGGTGTTTCGGAAAACCATGTTTAATAACTCTACTTTAGTGGGACTGTTATCAGTGACTTCACCATTGTTATCACGCAGTGAGGGTATTGATTGTGTCTTGCCACTGGTGTGCTTTATATATAAGCAGAATCTCTTTAGGTTTTCTGCCAGATTCCGAGACAGAGCACCTTGCATTGAAGTATGTGCTATATTTTGAACTCCTGTAAAACTTTGCCAGTCATGGGGATTTTGCGTTCTTTTAAATTTGGCATGTGCTCTGTTACCCATACCTGAAAGAGTCTGTGTAAATCCCAAGTCTGGAGGACTGGCTACATGAGCCCTCTTGTTTGTTTGGGTGTTGGTACCTACCAGCAGCCCACCCTTTCCCCTGGGAGGAAGAAGAGATGATTTCGAAGGATCCATCTCAGTCCCATGAACAGCTAGGGAACTAGAAGTCCACCTAGACAGAGCCCTGTGTGCCTAAGTAAGCTTTATATAACTAGGTGCAGCAGACTCCCCAGTGGTTGCCCACTAACGACTGTACCACCTCAACAGCCAAGCATCCCATCAGTGTGCAGCACACCTTGAGATTGATGGATTCTTATAGACGTTTATTCTGTCATTGCGATCTAGACGGACAAGCCAAGACCTCCGTTCCCTGAGACACACAATGTTCCACCGCCATGCCTCACGGTGGTCGTTGAAGCATGCCCAAAGCTTATGGTAACACAGGACTGGCGGAGCTTACCAATCTCCAGCTCAGGAACCTCGGGGTTGCCGTATCCAGCAAATCAATGTTGAGTCCCTGAGGGCATGTCTGTCATCTATTGTCGACAAAGGCCTTAATGGCCAAAAGCTTTATTTGTGACAGTACTTTTGATGTGGCTCTATGCAACTCAGCGTCACTGCTATATGGTAAGTAGCAACTTTGCTTTTCATAATATTGGTGCAAGAAAAAATTATATTTTATGTTGCTATGTGTTTAATTAGCTTGAGAAAGAAGAATGAACACATTATTGTAGCCTAGACAGACACCAAGCCCACGCCTACCACAATAATACAAGTTTATATGCCATCTAGCTCTGCAGATGAGGAAGAGATTGAAGAAACGTGTGATGCGAAACAAAAAATTATTCACAAGACTTGTTTTGTATTATAACCTTAAAAATTTCATTCATTGGTCGTTTTTCTTTTTTACAGGGTGGTATTGATCATAGGCATAGGGTTTCTTTAATCATTGATCAATCTCAACCCTTGACCTAGCAATTTTGCTGGTTTCGCCCTTTTTAACATTAACTGTCAATGTATTTGCAATGATGACTGCTTTACATGATGCCCCCCTTTTTTTTCTTTCTTTCTTTTTTTTTTTTTTTTTTTATTGCTATGCCAAAAACCTAGAAAAAGCCTTTAGGTGCTTGTACCTATTGAAATTATGATGAAGAGGTGTTTGAGTGAGATTTAACAACTATTGCAGACGGTCATATACCCTTGCATTCAGCTTCTGAAAAATTTAACATACTGTACTGTACGGTTTTCAATAAATACCAGGGAAAATTTGTAAAGAAACCGAGAGCTCAGCCAATATTTTCCAAAAATGGTGAGAAATCTATATTGAAAGCTTGTGTCAAAGAGTTCTAAGTGGGGCTATCCCCTTACAGTCTTGGTTTTGCAGAAGTTTGCTAAACTTCTTTTAGACAAAGAAGGCAGAACAGTTTCTAAATTTAAAAATGACCTTCCTGGACAAGGCTGTGCATACTCACTACTGAAGTGTCACAAAAACAAGTATTCTAAATGGGTTGCTAGTAACGTCAAATAGGCTTGAGCTGTAGTATCTCCTGAAAGTATCAAAGAATGTTTCAACAACCTTGATAAAATTTACATGTGCCTCACTCAAATATTTTCAATACAATGAGTCTGCTTTGAGCAATGATCCAGGGGAGATGATAGGGATATATTGCAGAGGTGTCAAATACCTGGAAAAAGGAATGAATTTTTCTAGAAGTGCCACACTTGTAACAAGTTGTGGATCTGCTGATGGTGTGCCTTTACTATTCTATACCGTAACAAAAGTCTACACCTTTATGACACCTGGAAAGAGAGAGCTCCATGCAGTCCACTACAGTTCAAACAGCCTTGTTTGTCAACAGTAGCATGGTTTAACTGCACAGCCAGTGGTTGGATTGATGCATTAACATTCAGAGATTGGTTTGTAATCAGTTTTTTGCCTCATGCAAAAAGACTGCCTCAACTTAAAGTTATAATTGGAGATAATCTTTCTTGTCATTTAGATAGAGTGGTTATATAACTTTGCGGTGAAAATAATGTTGATTTTGTATGTTTAACGCCACGTTCAATGCATCTATGCCAACCTCTGGATGTGACATTCTTCTGCCCCATGAAAATAGCCTGGTGACAAGTGCTGTAAAATTGGAAGATGAAAAATGCTAAATTGGCAACTGTTCCCAAGGACACATTTCCAAATTTTTTGACAAAAGGTCTCAATAAAATGGATCAAGTTCAACCAAAACCAAACTCTTCTTATGAGACATAACTTACAGGTTCCAACAGAAAATCATGAGCAGATTTTGTGCAAAGCATTCATCCTTGTAACACACAAAAAGTTCTTAATCACTTTCCGAGAGAACATATTGAATAACAGGAAACCGAAGATATTTTTGACATATTTCTTGAATGAATCAATTCATAGATGCACTTCAAAAACAATCTGCAAGAAAGGGTATTGCACCATGAGCAGAAACAACTCAATCTGAAAATCAGCAAAGTAAAAATCAGAGAGATGAATAGAATACCACCGCAGATTCTGATCACCAAGTAATAGAAACTAAAGCATTGTTGAATTGGTTTGATCTCAAGTTGGAGCTGCAAGTGTCTACAGTGAGAAAATCTCAAGATATACAACTGAATAAAAATGACCCTGACAAAGATGCGGTGGAATATGAAGACAAAGAGACAGGGCGTGCTTTAAGCAGATTGTTATCAGTGAAATACTTTTCGAGACGTGACAAATATGTTTGCCAAATTACTGAAACAATTCCTTACTTGAAGGTTTTAAGTCAGCTGAAAATAAAAGAAAATTTAAAAGAATTCACAAGGGTGAAATAGATCATGATGATATTGTATCTTTTTTACCAAAACCTGTAGATGAGGGTGAATTCCCCCCCCCCCCCCCCCCTTTTTTTAAAAAATTAATATTCAGTAGATACAGATTTAAGATTAGGACCAATATTCATTCCTATTTATGTTTTTACAATTGATATATCAGATCTCAAGGAAACTGTGATTGATGTTTCGATTTTTGTTTAACCTTACTAGAATTTTGGGCAGTTTGTAAGACAGAGTAATAAAGTTGATTTTTTTCAAAAAGTACTTTTTTGCCTTGATCACTGTCACCCCCAAACTCTTAAAAATGTAATAACTTCTTTGGTATCCAACCAGTTTTTCAAACTTTTGAAAAATGTTGCTTAAAAAGGTTTTCTGTGATAAAACATGGGTGTATCAAAGTAACTCCACTTACGGGTTAACATTAATCAGTCACATTTATAATTTTCCTTTGACATATAATTCATTAAAAAAATCAAATACATTGTCTCAATTGTACAGCAGAAACTGATATTCTCAGTTTTTTCCGCCTTTCGTATATTTGTATTTTTGAAAATACGGCCATTTGAATTTTGAAACTGATCAGTGACACCCAGTTCCATGGTAAAATATTGTCTGGGATGATTTCTATTTCAAATCAAAGATTGATATAACTGAAAATGAACAGAGGCAGTTGCTTAAGTTGACTGAAGAGCAAGTAAAAGATGTAAAAGCAACTTTGACAAGTCTGAACTGTACAGTAGCTAGCCTTGCACATAACAAGGAAATGATTGTTAAAAACATGGAAAAGCTCCATATGTACATGAATGAATATGGTAATGGCACTAATGAGAAGACATAGCCCTTAGCTGAGATCACTACTGTTACAGAACAGTTAATATTGATACACACTGAGTTAGAAAGGGAATATGAATATTAATTTCTGCCATAGTAAGTCAACAAAAAGGAATACTAGAACCTCACATAGTTAATCAAGTGTAAAAAGTTAAATACTTGTGTTTAATTCAGGATAATATTAAAGACAAGAAGGTCTCAATCACCCTCACAGAACAAAGTGGATACCAGTTATGAGGGCTATTCAGAAAGTAGGTAACATTTTGGCATTAAAAAACCTAAGTACAAGAAATACATTTTATTATATATACATTTTATCATATACATCTGAAAGAGTGACTGACATACTACTTTTCCACATAGTCACCAAACACACTGAGGCACTTATCATAGTGTTGGACAAGCTTTGAAAGACCTTCGTCGTAAAATTCTGCCACCTGGGACATCAGCCAGTGAGTCACGCCCACCTGGAGTTCCGTGTCATCATCAAAGCACTGCATTGCAAGCCAGTTCTTCATCTTGGAAAACAAGGGCAAGTTGCTTGGTGCAAGACTGGGGCTGTAGGGTGGATGAGGGAAAACCTCCCATTTGAATGAATTAAGGAGTTCTTTAGTGCAGTTTGCCATGTGAGGTCTGGCATTGTCATGCAAAAACAAAATTTTGGAGCCAGCTTTCCTTGGCATTTGTTTTGAACTGCTCTTCTAAGGCTGTGGAAAGTTTGAGATTACTGAGCAGAATTTATGGTTGCTCCATGTTGGAGAAAATCAAAAATCCCAAAACACTGTCGCCATCAGCTTCCTTGCTGACAAGGTTTGCAAACATTTTCTTGGTTTCTGGGGGGGACCTTGTATGTCTCCACTCCATGGACACTAATTTTGTCCCGCAATTGACGTGTTTCATCCAAGTCTCATCACCGGTTATGATCCGATCCAGTAATGAATCACCATGTTTGTGGTAGGCCTCCAGAAATGTCAGTGTTACCCCCATTCACTGTTCTTTATGGTGCTGTGTAAGCATTTTGGGCACCCATCATGCACAAAATTTGTGGTAGCCTAGCTTTTGAGTGACAATTTCAAACAACAAAGTCCGTGAAATGTGTGGAAAAGAAAGCAAAAGCTCCGTTATTCTGAAGCGATGGTTTTCAAGAATCGTTTCACCGACTCTAGTGAGAAGATCGTCAGTCACAATGCTTGGGCGTCCACTATTCTCTTCATCATGAATGTTGGCTCGACCATTTTTAAACCGAATGCACCATTACGGATGGAACATGCACTCATTACGTTGTTTCCATACACTTCACACAGTTCACAATAAATTTCTATAGGTTTTAGCTTTTTTGCCAACAAAAACCATATCACAGAATGCACCTCACAACTGGCGGGATTTTTGATTGCAGCACAAATTTCAAATTCAAATATCAAAAAAACCAGACGCGCAGAGACGTTCCTGCTGTCACAGATGATTGCCGACTGAGCTGCTAAGCATGCACATACCAAAATGTATGTGATTGGCGCACGCCTAGAGGTGTCGGATGGAAACGTTCCCTACTTTCTGAATAGTCCTCATATTATACGCATGATTGAAGGTTTGTGTGTTTATGTCTGGTCTCATATTATGTACTGAATGCCTCACTAGAGGAAAATGAACTGTTTAATTTGATAGAGCATTACCCTTGATGGAAGTCAAGGTTTATTCATGTACATATGACCAGAGAAAGATTCTTTATTAACTGACGAGTCCACATAGTGTTAGGCAAAACTGAGTATCAAACAGCTGTTGTGTGAAGACATTTATAGCATTCACAAAATTTATAAGCAAATGTTTTAGTGTCCACATATGATCATGAAATGTGTGAACCTAGGATGTTGCAACCAATAAGGGTAATTCCAAAAGATTGTGTTAAGAAGTTTGCAAAACTTAAATGATCAAATTTGGACTCCACGGAGTCCATTGTTATTTGTTGCTCCAAAAGAGGAAGCCTTGACAATTTTGTGTAATGACAACAAGCCATGAGACAAATTGGTCAAAGGTGCAGTTAAAATAACATTTTGTCGAAAATGTAAAGGGAATGGAACACAGGTGTCCATACAGTCTGAACAAATAATAAAAATCAATATGACCAGTGAAGACATAGTGCCAGCCTGAAACATGGAGATAGATTGCTGTATTATACATAAGGCAAAAGAGGAAAATTTCTGAGTTAGATATGCTGCTGAAACATGTAATACAACATTTATATGACCTTAAAGCAACAGGTTATAAAATAACAGAAATAGAAGAAGAAACAGATTTCCAAGAACAGAATAGTTTCTCAGAAATAACTTGGAAAATGAAGGGTATGGGGAAATATAATGGTAACCCACATTAGCTATGAATGGAGATATTCAATTGGAAAATTTAAAAAAAATATTTCATTCATAAGTTATTAATACTTTATTATTTATGCAACTGGTAGTCACTGTACAACATCTTGAGCACACAAATCAATGGAAAAAAAATGCAAACTTTGAGTTAATAATGTCCACAACTCTATCTTCTCCTAGCTGTGATGAACATATTATATGGCATACCATTGTCATTGTTTCCCTACAACAAACACAGGACAGCTGAAAATTCTCACACTTTGTCTGCAGATGAATCTACATACTCATCCTCATTTGTAGATGTCTTCATAGTTTTTATTGCTTCGTAGAATTTGCTATGAATAGGTGGTATCCAGTTCAGTGCCGATATGAGGTCTCGTTCCTTCTTTGAGTCAATTGGAACTGACTGCAGAATACTTCTTTTGAAGACTGGTTCCTTCTAAGGTGGTAGGGCGACCTCTTTTGTGTAAACTGACTTTCTGCCAGTCTTCCCAATGAAATGTATTTGATATGAACAAGATTCATGTTTCATCTGCATCAAGGAGGAACCATACAGCATCTCTCATAACACCTTGTGCCCTTCTCCTGAGATACCCTTGTGACTAAATGTAGATCTCATGTTACTGAAACATACAAAATCTTCTGATCACATAACATGGACACAAAATGGTCGCGTTTGGTCACACTTCTTCAACATGTCCACCCAGTCTTGAGAGACATATACAAACTGCACATGTCAGCGAACATACTGCTCCACAACAGCAAAATCTCGATCGCTTGGCAACATGGAATGTCCAGGAAGTGGGAAGTGGTACTCAATGGGGGAAAATCTTCCTTTTTCTATAGACAGCATCCAAACAAATACAATGTTTCAGTTTTAGTTTTGCCCAGATCAGTTGTCTGAAATTGCAATCAACTTATTCCCTCGTATATTATGATCTTCAAAATACTTCAGTAAGCAGCTGCCTATTTCCTCTGAACCCCTTGATGCTACCATTTCATCCCAAACAAAGAAATGACCTGGTGATGAATTACAGGGATGAATGCTGAAGTTATATGTCCACAGTTTCCTCTTCTAGAACATTGGACCTGTAGAGAGTTTAGGAGTGGAAAATGCCTGTTGTAGATCGAAAGTTGTAACATGAAAGTCTATATCAAAAACTTCCTTCTCTGTTTGCACTTTTATATTATCTTGGCATGCCTGGGCTATTCTGAGATGTTACTCCTTCTGTATATTAATTTCTCTTAATTTTTCCAGGTTGTTTTTTGCTTCCAACAGTTGAATTTCATTTGAATCACATGTTGGGCAAGTGTCTGATTTTGACAGTTTGGATGAAATATTGAAATCTTGAATGAAAATGTGATGATACTTATCAAAAGATACAGGCTTCGCTTTGATATCAAGACAGTACCGGTATTTATCTTTATAATGGTTGTAGCAACTTTGCACGGAATATTCCATCGACACACAGAATTTTTACCATTATCTTTTCTACTATAGTGACTTTTGTATTTTGGAATACTTTCTGTATGTTTTTTGACCAATTGCACATCTTCCTCTGAGTAGGCATGTGGTCTATTCTTGTGTTTGCCTCTTCTGTCTTCTGGTGGAATAATAGCCCCTGCTAACATATTGGATTGTGTGTTTTCTACTCTACCTCTTTTGTGCTGCAAACCACGGATGCTTAAAAACAAAATTTTACAGGCATCAGTGCTTCAGCCATCTTTCATAACACTGTATTGTACAGTGTTGTTACGCCTGCTAATTTCATTGCCTGTGTATTTTATTTTTATGGGTTCTAGCTGCATGGAACCAAAGAAATAAGCATTTTCTCTATCAAAGTCCCCAATGTGCCAGAATGACTTGTTTATACTCTGTATAAGCTTCTCCCCAATCCGTTCAAACCACTTTTTAGAATATTTACGGGAAATTCCAACTAAATCTTGCCTGAATCACTGTACCTTCTTTTGTAGTATATTCAAGTCCACTATTCCTTGCAAGTTTCTTCTGTTGTTGTTTGTTCACTAGCTTTTTTCTTTTTCTTGTTGTTTTCATTGTGACATCTTTAATCCTAGGGTCAGTTCTGTTGCGATCCCCTTCATTCTCTTAGAAAAGTATTTTTGCATGGATAGTGCAATATTAAAAAAGTGCTGTTAACCAATAAAATGATAACCTCATCAATGATAAGATGAATAAAATGGTAACCCACAACTATGAGAAAATTTCTTTTTGTAAACATCCCATGATTTACAGAGGACAATGTAGTTGCATTAAAAGATGTGTTGACTCTATCTTCATATCAAGATCTCTTAAAAAAGTTGAATATGGAAATAAAATAGTAGCCTAACTAGCTAGCACAAAGATAATGGTAACCAGCAATTAACAATATGATTTGGAAAACAAGACTTACTTGCCTTGCAGTAGAATTAATATAAGTAGAATCTTCCATCTCCTCATTTAAATTGAAATCTGGATCATTAATATCATCATCGAAGCAGTCAGAATCACTGGAATCACCACACAATTCACATAAAATTACAAAAATATAAAAACTTCCCTCACTACAATCTGCTGCTGCCTCCATTTTGAATTCATGGATTAACATTGTTCCTCACCAGTGTATGTGGGTTCCCACAAAAACAAATCAACATTGTGCTGCCATCTGTCATCAATATTATGAACTCATTACACTACCTAGCGTAGTCCAGGTTAACCACTGTCTTACTGTTCTTGGTTTGAAAAATTCAAATTTGAGGGTTACCATTGTCTTTCCCCATACCCTTCAAATATAACAACGAAATCAATCAATTATTAATAAAATTATCTAAAACCCACAACCTTTCGTCTTTCCCTCTCCTTCCCTCTTTCCTGATGATGCTTAAAACCCACATCCTTTTGTCTTTCCCTCTCCTTCCCTCTTTCCTGATGAAGCTGATGCACGGCCAACACATCTTGGCACAGTGTTACACTGTCCGGGTTATCTGGATACTTTCCACTAACACCAACCTGTCAGAACTCCGGAGATGGGAACTTCCCCTTCAGTATATCCTCTCTTCTCGTTATCCGCCAGACCTCAGTCTCCGCTAATGTCTAATTTCAATTTGCAGCCGCTCATACCTCACCTGTCTTTCAACAACATCTTTGCCTCTGTACTTCCTCCTCGACTGACATCTCTGCCCAAACTCTTTGCCTTTACAAATGTCTGCTTGTGTCTGTGTTTTGCCTTTACAAATGTCTGCTTGTGTCTGTGTATGTGCGGATGGATATGTGTGTGTGTGTGTGAGTGTATACCTGTCCTTTTTTCCCCCTAAGGTAAGTCTTTCCGCTCCCGGATTGGAATGACTCCTTACCCTCTCCCTTAAAACCAACATCCTTTCGTCTTTCCCTCTCCTTCCCTCTTTCCTGATGAAGCAACCGCTCCCTATGAAATCCCCAAACCACCTTCCCTACCCTCTGGCTCCTACCCTTGTAACCGACCCCGGTGTAAAACCTGTCCCATGCACCCTCCCACCACCACCTACTCCAGTCCTGTAACCCGGAAGGTGTACACGATCAAAGGCAGCGCCACGTGTGAAAGCACCCACGTGATTTACCAACTGACCTGCCTACACTGTGAAGCTTTCTATGTGGGAATGACCAGCAACAAACTGTCCATTCACATGAATGGACACAGGCAGACAGTGTTTGTTGGTAAAGAGGATCACCCTGTGGCTAAACATGCCTTGGTGCACGGCCAGCACATCTTGGCACAGTGTTACACTGTCCAGGTTATCTGGATACTTCCCACTAACACCAACCTGTCAGAACTCTGGAGATGGGAACTTGCCCTTCAGTATATGCTCTCTTCTCGTTATCCGCCAGGCCTCAATCTCCGCTAATTTCTAGTTTCAATTTGCCGCCGCACATACCTCACCTGTCTCTCAACAACATCTTTGCCTCTGTACTTTCGCCTCGACTGACATCTCTGCCCAAACTCTTTGCCTTTACAAATGTCTGCTTGTGTCTGTGTATGTGCAGATGGATATGTGTGTGTGTGTGTGCGAGTGTATACCTGTCCTTTTTTCTCCCTAGGGTAAGTCTTTCCACTCCCGGGATTGGAATGACTCCTTACCCTCTCCCTTAAAACCCACATCCTTTCGTCTTTCCCTCTCCTTCCCTCTTTCCTGATGAAGCAACCGTTTGTTGCGAAAGCTTGAATTTTGTGTGTATGTTTGG
The DNA here is from genome assembly GCF_023864345.2 of Schistocerca serialis cubense. NCBI lineage: Eukaryota > Metazoa > Arthropoda > Insecta > Orthoptera > Acrididae > Schistocerca > Schistocerca serialis. The sequence continues at coordinate 61,161,881 of NC_064643.1, forward strand.
GTTTGCTTGTGTGTCTATCGACCTGCCAGCATTTCGTTTGGTAAGTCACATCATCTTTGTTTTTAGATAAATTATCTAATTGGATAGAAAAAAAAAAAATCTACTCACCAAGTGGCAGCAGAACACACACATAAAAGACTGTTGTGATTGTCAAGCTTTTTGAGCCAGTGGCTCCTTCTTCAGGCAGAAGGGTTGAAGGGGAAGGAAGAATGGTGAAGGAAAAGGACTGGAGAGGTCTAAGAAAAGGGGTAGAATTTGGGAAAGTCACCCAGAACCATGGGTCAGGGGAGACTTACCGAATGGGATGAGAAGGAAAGAGAAGGAAATAATTTGGTAATGTTACTCATTCTTGTCTTACCTCTGAGTTTAAGTATAAACCACTATGTTATACATTGTTTGTGCAGATACTGCAACTGTTTTAGAGGATGTTTTAAGTATATGTTGAAAGGAATGGAAAGAGGCTCGCTACCTTTGCCAGCTCCATGCAGAGGTCAAAGACAACACAAGGCACTGCAAAACTCCCTTAGTACATAAGAAATTAGTGTTGTGAATCACATAGGGAAAATGAATACAAGAATATTGTAAATTTAGTGTTCTTGTTCTGATTTATAATTGTAATCATGATATGCAATGTTCTGTAGTGACTTAATTATGAACATGTAATGTGAAGAAAAAATAAATGAATAAACATTGATGTGTATATGTACATGTATCGTGAAAAAAGAAAAAGAGAGACAAAACAAATTTTTACTTTGAATACTACCTGTAATGCAGAAAACAAAAACTTTTAACCAATAATTTTTACTGATGCTTTTTCGTGTATGTACCTATGTGTTTGTAAAGTGCACTGAAAAATTAAATGTTTTATATGAATGTCTATGTGTGTGCCAAAGTGAAATGAAAAATGAGTTTCACAAAGTGCAAGATACAAAAAGGACTAAAGTGATCAATGCCATGTGATTGTCAATAAATTTTTCCCACCGGGGGAGATATCATATACTGACGGTGCAATGACTTGTACTTTGTTAAACTTAAGGCTTTTGGAAGACAGAAATGGCACTCCAAAACAGGAAATCAGAGACACAATGTAGAGAGCAGGCAAAAGTGTTAGTGTTTAGGATACTAGAGGCAAACAGTAATGGTAGAGGCCTGCAAATTGTAGATGCTCATGGTAGCTGTCCAGGGGAGAACTAACTAGTAACTCCACTTACTGTCCAGTCGTCATAGCAGAATGTGGTCACAAAAAGGCATATCTTAGCAGAGGCAGCAAGCTGGATATTTGCCCCTGAGAACCACAACGTCAGTGGGTTTACACAGGTAACAGTGCTACAACAGCGGTGCCCTCACGAAAGTCATCTGAGTGGGGCCAAATGACGTAAAACACTCCAGAATGAGATTTTCACTCTGCAGCAGAGTGTGCGCTGATATGAAACTTTCTGGCAGATTAAAACTGTGTGCCGGGCCAAGACTCGAACGTGGGGGGACCTTTGCCTTTCGCGGGCAAGTGCTCTACCAACTGAGCTACGACTCACGCCCTGTCCTCACAGCTTTACTTCTGCCAGTACCTCATCTCTTACTTTTCAAACTTAACATCCTTTCTTTCAGGAGTGCCAGTTCTGCAAGGTTTGCAGGAGAGCTTTTGTTAAGTTTGGAAAGTAGGAGACGAGGTACTGGCGGAAGTAAAGCTGTGAGGACGGGGCATGAGTCATGCTTGGGTAGCTCAGTTGGTAGAGCACTTGCCCGCGAAAGGCAAAGGTCCCGAGTTCAAGTCTCAGTCCACCATATAGTTTTAATCTGCCAGGAAGTTTCGATGAAAAAAAAACACTGTTATTGCTAGCCATAAGAGGAAGATAAGTGAAGTTTAGCTTTCAGATGCATGCTGTTGCTACCAAACTTAAATTTTGTTAATGTAAAGTCCAGACATACCCCACCTATAGAGGAGGAGAAGGGGAGGAATTTGAATATGGTTGCCAGAGGCGTTCTGCATGTACAGAGCCACTCGTCAGATTGACTGAAGCGTGTAAAGTGGCAATGGGTTAGCGGGTCGACTATAGGAAGGGAGAGGTAATGCACCACCACAATTCCTAAAGAACCAATGTTTTTGTATTAAGACAAAATTCTCAGGCAGATCATTGGGGCACCAACTCCGTGTCACTCATCACCAGCCTCGGGCAAGCTTCGAGAAGTCGGTTTTTCCTCACTTGGAAAGCTGCTCTCACAGTTCAAAATTTACAATGCTGCTATAATTGCTGTTTCTGTTAGCTGTCACCCCATGGACCCAGACAGTCTTCTGTAGTGCAATCAGTTGCACCCTTTGTTTTTTCTAGTGTTTAGAATTAGCCTTCAGTGTAGTAGTTAGCCTGATTGTACATAAATAGTGTTAATCAGATCACCGAGTTCCCCTAAGTCTCGCACTGAAAACATCCTATCAAATCATAAAATCTGCGCCTCATAAGTGTTTTGTTTTTGGGCATACAAACAACCAGGGTCACATTCTCTCACATAAAAACTGTAGAAGATGAAGACAGAGAGGAGTTAAAAAACGACTACACATCAAGCCCAATCAAAGTACGAGAAGACAGCTAAAGACTGGGATGTGGAGAAATGTCTATAAAATACACCATAGTTCCAGAACTAAAATTTAAATGGCTTTCGCCATATTGCTACGATGGATAAAAAGTAAAACACAGCTGACAGCCTGAGCATCATTTGCTAAAGCGGTCGATAACTCAGATGGCAGACCCAAGCGGGAATGTAAAAGGTTAAAAAATGGGCATTCCATCAGGAAATGGCGAACAGTTAAAACTTGGGCACAATGTGTACCAATTGGTGGGGGAGCACCACTTAACAAATGATGATGGCTAAAAAGGCAGTGCCCAATATGCAACCTAGTTAAAATGACCTTCTCGTGGTGGGAGAGCCTAGAGGAGGTTGTCCAAGCCGTTGGGCGAAGCTTAATAACCTGGAGCTTACTCTCATGAAGTGAGGACCAGTGACGATGCCAAAGTGACACCACCAACTGACAGCTGGAAACACAGAGATCATCGGAGGGAATAGAGGAACTAGTGGGCTGAGGTACGAGGGCTGCAGCCTTGGCAGCAGTCTTGTTTCCTGTCGGACTGACATGACCAGGAACACACATAGACAGCATAGTGACCCCATCAAGAGTGAGCAAGTGACAGTTTCCTGGACCCGGTGCACTAAGGGATGGGCAGTATACAGCACACAGAGGCTTTGAAGAGTGCTGAGAGAGTCTGATCAGATGACACAACTGAAAACCCTGTGTCGCTGGATATACTTCGTGGCCTGATACTGGGCAAAGAGCTCTGAGCAGTGTGCTGTGAGCCGATACCAAAAAACATCGGTGCAAATGACAAAGGCACCCTCGAAACCACGGTCAGTCTAAGAGCCATCAGTGTACAAAAAGGTTCAGTCGTGAAGTTTCATGCTGCCAGGTAAGACATGTGGGAGGACGAAGAGAGTTTCCTATTGAGGAATTTCGTAGTTTCAACAAATGGAAGAGCATCAGGCCCAAGATGTAAAGATGGTGGGAGAAACCTACTGCAATGCCAGAAATTCATACAAACAGTCTTGTCAGTGGAAAAATGAATTCCACTGTTGGTGCTCTATGAGTAAATATGATTGAGACATTGCTGAAGGCGCCACTCAAAGAGACAGGTCTGTGGAGAACTGCAATAGATGGCAAAATCATCAACAAAAGGGAGCCGTAGATGTCCAGTGGGAGACAGGCCATTGTAGTGTTAATGGTGATAGGAAAGAGGACGACGCTCAGGATGGAACCCTGAGGCACACCATTTTCCTGGATAAAAGTGTCCAACAAGGCAGAACCCTCATGGACTGTGAAAACTTGAAAACTTGGCCTGTTAAAAAACCCTGAAGGAAATGGGGCAGGTGGTCATGTAAGCCCCATGTGTAGAGAGTATGGAGGATACCAGCCCTTTAGCACATGTTGTAACGCTACCTCCAAGGTGTGATAGGCTTTCTCCAAATTAAAAAAAAAAAAAGACATGGGCACAGTATGGGATTTCTGCAGAAAACCATTCATTACATGGGTGGACAAAGTGATGAGATGGTCAACTGCAGAACATTGCAGTCAAAATCCACACTGTGCAGTTGATAGTAAATTGCGAGACTTGAGCCACCATACCAGTTGGGTATGAATCGTGCATTCCATCACCTTGCAAACACAGCTGGTGAGAGAGATGGGGTGGTAGCTACAAGGCAGGTGTTTGTCGTTACTGGGCTTAGGTACTGGTATGAGCTGGCTTCATGCCAGTATCTCTGTGTCCAGAGGTGGCTGTACATATGAAGCAGAAAGTGCTTACCCACAAGAGAAAGGTGCTGCAACATCAGAATGTGATCATCACCTGGCCCTGCAATGGAGGATCCGGATGAAGTGAGAACATGACCTAGCTCCCTCATAGTAAAAGCAGCATTGTATCACTCATGATTCTGAGAAGAGAAGGGTATTACCCAAGCCTCCTCCACTCGTTTCCGATGGAGGAAGGCAGGGTGATAGCGGGAGGAACACGAAATCTTCACAAAATGATGGCCCTAGGTGCTGGAGACAGCAATAGGGTCCATTATGACATCGTCTGCTACTGCCAGGCCAGAAATTGAAGAATGGATCTTGGTTGCAGAAAACCATCGCAGGTTGGTTCACACAACAGACAAGGGAATGGAACTATTAAAAGAACTAATGAATGAAATCCAGCTAGCTTTTTTTCTATCCCAAAGAATGCAACGGCACTGTACATGCAACTGATGATACATGCAGAGAACACATCTCCATATGTGAATTGCATTGCAGTACACCTCAGTCCACCAAGGGACATGGACACAGCATGATAAAGAGGATGTGTGAGGAATGGAACATTCTGTGGCAGTAAGGATAATGTTTGTAACATATTCTACCTGGTCATCACAACTGGGGAAATTTTGTTCATTGAAGGTCATCAGGGAGGAGTAAAGGACCCAGTTGACCTTAGTAAGCTGCCATTTGGATGAGCATGTAGGTGGGGTAGGAGTCAGAAAATGGATAGCATATGGGAAATGGTCGCTCAAGTATGTGTCTGAGAGAACAGACCACTCGAGTTGAGGGCAAGGTGGGCAGTGCAGAAGGATCGGTTAAAATGGGAATAGGTTGGGTGGAGTCTGAAAGGAACATGGGTGCTCCTGTGTTAAGGCAGAGGACGTTAAGTTGATTGAGGAGGTCAGCCAAGAGGACAGCTCTCAGACAGGTGCACATTAAAGTTACCAAGCAGCAGAAAGAGGTGATGTTGCTGCCCGATAATCTGGAGAAAGTCTGACCTGGTGACAACAAATGATGGAGAAATATAAACAGTACAAAGGGAAAAGGTCAAGTGAGGAAGGAAAAGGTGAACTGCAACAGCTTGAAGACGGGTAGTCAGAGAGATGGTTGACTATTGACTATGCATGTCATCCCGTATGAGCAGCATGACTTCCCAGTGACACAGAGGCCAGCCGGGCGTAGGTATCACGTGGCGACACTGCCGAAGAGGATGTTCGAGTTGGCAAAGGAGAAGACTATTTGCCTTTGTTGGACTCCTTTGAGCCTTTCTGGATAGCAGAGGAAGACTTGGCTGTTGGTTGGCTGGAGGTACGGAGGAAGTCTTCAGGGGAGTACTCCTCCTGTCCTTTCCAGACTGCCGGCTGTGTAGCTGGTGACTTCACCCCTTGAGGTGAGAGTTTGATGGCTTGTCGCACAGCTGGACGAGGGGATGGCAATGCCATCTTCACAATGGACAATTTCACAACTCAGAGCTGAATTTGAGGCTGCATGTCTGCATGGAGCGAGACATATCAAGAACAGTACTATAAGTGCCAGACAGTAGAACACAGTTTGCGACTAGCCAATAACTTATGAATGACCGGGTGAGGAACATTTTCTTTTACCTGGACCTCCTGGACAGCCTGCTCATCGAGATACACTAGACAATCTCGAGAGGTGGCGGCACGGTCGCCGTTGCAGTTGAGACAGCATGGAGAAGGAGGCAGACAATCACCCTGGTGTGCATCCCTACCACAGGTTACACATTTGGCTCAGTGTTGAAAAGATATTTGAGTGTGTTTGAAATGATGACACTGGTAGCAGCTCATTGAGGTCGGAATGTATGGTTGGACTGTGATAACTTCATAGCTGGCTTTGATCTTAGAAGGAAGTACCACTCTATCAAAGGGGAGGAAAAGAGTGTGTGTGAGCATCAAGGAGGAACCTACCTTTTTCATCACCCAATGGATGGCTATGGCACCCTGATCAGAGAGGTATGTTTGGATTTTGGCCTCGGTCAGACAGTCAAGCAGCCCAGTGTAAATAACACCTTGGGAAGAATGCAGAGTTCTATGGGCCTCGACAGGAACAGGATAGCCATGAAGAAGTGAAGTGGCAAGCAGTTGTTGTGCTTGAGAATCAGAAATAGTCTCAAAAACAAAGTGCCATCCCAAAAATGAGAGCAGGATTTCACAGGGCCAGCACTTGCATCAACACCTTTCAGAAAAGACTTCCTGATGCTTAAATCTACACTTGATGATAACAAATTTCTCCTCTTCCGAAACGCTTTCCATGCCATACCCAGTCTACATTTTATATCCTCTCTACTTCGACTATCATCAGTTATCCTGCTCCCCAAATAGCTAACCTCATCTACTACTTTAAGTATCTCATTTCCTAATCTAATTCCCTCAGCATCACCCGACTTAATTTGGCTACATTCCATTAACCTCGTTTTGCTTTTGTTCATGTTCATATTATATCCTCCTTTCAAGACAATATCCATTCCGTTCAACTGCTCTTCCAGGTCCTTTGCTGTCTCTGACAGAATTACAATGTCACTGGCAAATCTCAAAATTTTTATTTCTTCTCCATAGATTTTAGCTCCTACTCCAAATTTTTCTTTTGTTTTCTTTACTGCTTGCTCAATATGCAGATTGAATAACACTGGGGACAGGCTACAACCATGTCTCACTCCCTTCTCAACCATTGCTTTCCTTTTGTGCCCCTCAAGTCTTATTACTGCCATCTGGTTTTCATACAAATTGTAAATAATCTTTCGCTCCCTGTATTTAGTCCCTACCACCTCTAGAATTTGAGAAAGAGTATTCCAGTCAACATCATCAAAAGCTTTCTCTAAGTCTACAAATGCTAGAAACAGAGGTTTGCCTTTCCTTAATCTATCTTCCAAGGTAAGTCGTAGGGTCAGTATTGCCTCACATGTTCCAACATTTCTACAGAATCCAAACTGACCTTCCCCAAGGTTGGCTTCTACCAGTTTTTCCATTTGTCTGCAAATTATTCATGTTAGTATTTTCAGCTGTGACTTATTTAACTGATGGTTCGATAATTATCGCACCTGTCAGCACCTGTTTCCTTTGGAATTGGAATTATTATATTCTTCTTGAAGTCTGAGGATATTTCGCGTGCCTCAAACATCTTGCTCACTAGATGTTAGAATTTTGTTGCACTGGCTCTCCCAAGGCTATCGGTATTTCTAATGGAATGTTGTCTACTCCCAGGGCCTTGTTTGATCTTAGGTCTTTCAGTGCTCTGTCAAATTCTTCACACAGTGTCATATCACCCATTTCATCTTCATCTACGTCTTCTTCCATTTCCGTAATATTGCCCTCAAGTACATTGCCCTTGTATAGACCATTTTTATACTCCTTCCACCTTTCTACTTTCCCTTCTTTGCTTATGACTGGTTTTCCATAGAGCCCTTGATACTCATTCAGGCAGCTCTCTTTATTCCAAAGGTCTCTTTAATTTTCCTATGGGTGGTATCTATCTTACCCCTCGTGATATATGCCTCTACATTCTTGCATTTGTCCTCTAGCCATCCCTGCTTAGCCATTTTGCACTTCCTGTCGATTTCATTCTTGAGACATTTGTACTCATTTTTGTCTTCATTTACTGCGTTTTTATATTTTCTCCTTTCATCAATTAAATTCAATATCTCTTCTGTTGCTCAAAGTTTTGTACTAGGTCTTGTGTTTTTACCTACTTGATCCTCTGCTGCATTCACTATTTCATCTTTGAATGCTACCCATTCTTCTTCTACTGTATTTCTTTCCCCTTTTCTTGTCAATCATTCGGTAATGCTCTCTCTGAAACTCTCTACAGCCTCTGGTTCTTTCAGTTTGTCCAGGTCCCATCTTCTTAAACTACTACCTTTCTGCAGTTTCTTCAATTTTAATCTACAGTTCATAACCAATAAATTGTGGTCACAGTCTACATCTGCCCCTGTAAATGCCTTACAATTTAAAAGCTGGTTCCTAAATCTCTGTCTTACCCTTATATAATCTATCTGAAATTTTAAAGTGTCTCCAGGCCTCTTCCACATAAACAACCTTCTTTCATAATAAGATTTTCACTCTGCAGCGGAGCATGCGCCGATATGAAACTTCTTGGCAGATTAACACTGTATGCCCGCGAAAGGCAAATGCCCCAAGTTCGAGTCTTGGTCCAGCACACAGTTTTAATCTACCAGGAAGTTTCAACCTTCTTTCATGATTCTTAAACCAAGTGTGAGCTATGATTATGTTATGCTCTATGCAAAATTCTGTCATGTGGCTTCCTCTTTCATTCCTTACCCCCAGTTCATATTCACCTACTACTTTTCTTTGTCTTCTTTTTTTCTACTATCGAATTCCAATCTTCCATGACTAGCAAATTTTCATCTCTCGTACCTATCTGGATCCTTCTTGTTCCGTACGGTAAGTCTTCCCTGACCCATTGTTCTCGGTGACTTTCCTGAAATCTACCCCTTTTCCAAGACCTCTCCAGTCCTTCATGCTTCTTCCTTCCTCTTCAACCCTTCTGCCTAAGAAGGAGCCACTGACTCCAAAAGCTTGCCAATTACAACAGTCTTTTATGTGTGTGTTCTGTCATCGATTGGTGAGTAGATATTTTATCTAAAAAAATGGTTCAAATGGCTTTGAGCACTATGGAACTTAACATCTGACGTCATCAGTCTCCTATAACTTAGAACTACTTAAACCTAACTAACCTAAGGACATCACACACAGCCATGCCCGAGGCAGGATTCAAACCTGTGACTGTAGCAGTCGCGCAGTTCTGGAATGAAGTGCCTAGAACTGCTCGGCCACACTGGCCAGCATATTTCATCTATCCAATTAAACAATCTATTCTTTTCATAATATTATCATTATTTGATCATGGATTTTCCATTGTGTTATTTTTTTGAAAAAGCTGTTACACTAAAATGAAGAACATGTTGATCCCTCATGTCTGTATCAATGATGTACCAGCTTGTAGTAGTATAGAAACCAAATTTTTTAGGACTATAGCTGCAAAGCAATATAAAATGGAATGAACATATTAAATACCTTAATGCAAAATTGAGCAAGACATGCCACCTCTACTCCCCACTAAAATCCTGCTGTAGCAAGGAAACAGTAATGAATGCAATCATGCCTACTTTCATTCTCACCTTAAATATGGGGTCCCTTTCTCGGAAACTCTAAAGCAGCTGTCAGCACTTTCAAACTGGAAAAACAGTGTCATTAGAATCAACTTTGGATGCAAATATAGAGGTTTATGAGTCTCTAGATAAGATCGCTGCAGAGGCATTACAGAAAGCCTTAACTTATTTAAAATAAATGTAATAGATACGGTAAGGACTGCAGATTAAAAAAAAGTGATATTCATGATTACTTTACCAGAAAGAAACAAAAACTTACATATGACCCAAATCAACACATTCTTGTGCCAAAATGGTACTTTCCACAAGGGAGTTAAACTTCGTAACAAAAACAATTACCGAGGTCAAAATCTTTGGAAAATTTTTAGTCATATTTACGGCATCAGTGCTTTTATTCAAATGAAGACTGTAAATTTATGAAGAGTATTATATAATACTTAATGCATGAAGTGTACTATTTCTAATTTTCAATAAATATGCAAAGAAATCACTACCATCTGTCTATTTATAAGCTCGCTTGTCCAATGTCTTATGCATATATTGCTTTATATGAACAGGACCAATAAAATACAAGCTACAATCTGGTCTGATGCTGAGGGCACTGACTTGTGCCTTGTGGTGTCCTCATAAACTATTTTTCAAGAGAGACATTAATATCAACTCCTTCAGAAACTGATGCCAAAATCAATGATAATTACATACTTATTTTACTTTGCTACTGAAGACCACAACTAAATGAATACCACTCCAGTCACAAACATTTCACGAGCTAATAATAGCCATTTACTATTAATAGCAAGTTGTTGTGACTGTATGTACTGATTATTTACACATTTACCACAACATTTGACACTTATCTGAGCAGACTACCTTACAGATCGATGAACAAACTGTCCAAAAGAAAACATAGTATTTTAACATTACTTACTGTCGAATATATTTTATGAATAAGCCCCCTAACAGTCTTAATAGGCTGAATTGTTGTCATCACATTTTCTTTCCACTGCTACAATAAAAAAAAAAAGATTCCTGCTCGTAAACTACTTTCCAATCACCTACAAGGGGTAGTCAAAGTTTTAAGTAACATCTCAAAATAATCAAGTTGTGACTGTCACGAGACTGTAATAGTGTTAGTCCTTCTCTACATATTCACCTTCCAATGCAATACATTTTTCCCAACGACGGATGATCTGATGGAGACCATTGTCATAGAAGTCTTCATTCTGGCTGTTCAAGAAATGTTCCACATCCATAGTCACCTCATCGTCATTCTCAAAATGTCTGCCACGCAATATTTTCTCCATCCTAGGAAAGAGGAAGAAGTCTCCTGGGGCCATGTCAGGAGAATATGGTGGGTGTGGGAAAATCTGATAGCCCAGATCAGCAGCACATGATTGTGTGTCCCGGTGAGAGTGAGATGGGGTGTCATCATGGAGCAGAAACACCCCCTTCGACAGCTTCACATGACGCTTCTTCCTGATGATGTCCCTTAACTCTGTCAGGAGGTTTCAGTAGTAAGTCCCTGTGACAGTTTGCCCCCGACAAGCATAATCTGTCAGCAGCACACCACGACAGTCCCAAAATACCCTCAGTAACACCTTGCCAGACGACTGTTGCATTTTAGCCCTTTTTGCAGGTAGTAGTTCACCTCGTTTCCACTCCTTGTTTAGCTCTTCTGTCATGCGATCATAGTGGTACACCTAAAATTTGTCCACAGAGATTAGGCGGCTAAAGAAGTCAACCGGATCAGCCCGACACAACTGCAACATTTCTGCTGCCGCCTCAACTCGGCATGCTTTTTGAACGCGTGTCAGCTGTCTCGGAACCCAGCAGGCAGCGACCTTTTTCATGTTCAAAACGTCATGCAACATGTTGAAAACTGATCCGTGACTGATTCTGACTTTTTCTGCTATTGCCTCAATCGTTATACGCCTGTCTTCAAGCACCAGAGCCTCCACTTCACTTGTGATTCCCGGTTCGTCCGTGAGAGAAGGCCTGCCACTCCGTTCTTCATCGTTCAAACTCGTCTGACCTGACTTGAAGCGCCTGCGCCACCTGACCACTGTGTCATAAGACGGTGCGTTGCTGCCGTACACTTTCACCAGCTCAGCGTGGATTGCTGCAGCACTGTTTCCCTTCAAAAGTAAAAAACGAATTACCGCACGGTACTCAATTTTATCCACAGACTGCGCCATTTCGTGTCAGCTCTTCTGGTGGTGCGCTACAGTACTGCAGTCCCATACCTGCAAACAAACAACAAACTAATAACGTAACTTTTTTTTTTGAGTAGATAAGTATAACTTTATCATCAACCCAAATAAATGCCTTTACCATACATCTTGCTTAATAGATACCACTTTTAATGAATCTGATTCAAATTTCTTTAGAAGATTACAGCAAATGAACACATTTCCATAACTGTAACACATAAATATTGCCACACAGAAGAAGGTGTAATTACATAAATGATGAACACTAACTTCGCTTAACAAAGGTTTATTCAGCACTTGCACATACAAGAGCGCGGAGCGAACTGCCTCCAGCCAGAACACATACGTATATATACAGCTACAGAACATTCCAGTACAATGGTCCTTGACATTTGTGGATACTTCTAGAATATACTCGAACTGAATATAGAAATTAAAATTGTACAATCCAGGTGAGTTTTGAACTCGCGACCCTCCATGCAACAGTTTAGTATCATAACCACTACACCACGGTGCTACTCAGCTTCGTCTGTGACAATATGACATACTAGTCTCAAATGCGTCATGTTATATACCTCAAGTTTAAATATACAATACACAATAAGAAATGGCATGCCATGGCTTCCCATTGTAACTTATTCCTACATGCAGAAACAGTGAGGAAACTGCCAATGAGACCATAAGATACCCAAGTTCAGATTAGTGAAGGAGGTATGATATGTTATTTACAAAGGAACTATTCTGGCATTTAAATAAGACAAACTATTTTCCACTTTTGACATGTTCTGTGTGTAAACCTTACTTATTCCTTACATTTAAAACACAGTTCAAGGTGAAGGGTGACTTAAAAGTGCTACAAAATAAATACAGGTGCTTGGTTACCACAGCAACTAACAGATGCAGTATGTCATTGCCACAAAATGTTTCCATGTCATTAGATCGTACATATTATAAATTTCTTCCCCTTACACTTATGACAGTTAATGTACAATATGCTGTACACTGAAGGAAAACAATTCACAATGCTAAGGAGGAGTTGTGACATAAATGATACTTGGTTGGCATGTTTCTGTATCTGAAAGATGATGCCTATTGAAATTTCATGCCACTCGCATAGGAGAGGCACTCGTACCACCACTATGACAATATTAATCAGGTTTGTTTTAAATACACACTTCAATGGCCATGAGTATTAGTTATCTTGAAGACTGGATGTGTTGATGTCTGATGATGATGATGACGATCGGTTTCTTCGGCGCTCAACTGCACAGTCATCAGCGCCCGTACAAAGTCCCAATTTTTACACAGTCCAATCTACCCAGTGTCACGAATGATGATGATGACAACACATACACCCAGTCCCTGAACAGAGAAAATCTGCAGCCTGGCCGGGAATCAAAACCGGGCCCCTGTGATTCGGAGGCAGCAACACTGGACACTAGGCCACGAGCTGCAGACAAGACTCGATGTGGTAAGCTGATGTCAGTCATGGATGTCTTCAATGAAGAAGACCTCTGAGCGAGACACATCGTAGCATGCATTCCACTCACCTCAGGCCACCACCATTTCTGATTTCAGTGGCATTAAGCAAAGGGGAGGGGGAGGGGGGCATGGTGGAGATCAGTTGTTTTCTGATGAAAGCTGGTTCTATGTTGGTGCCAGTGATGACCATGTGCTGGTTAGGAGGAGGACTGTTGAGGCCCTGCAACCAACCTGTCTGTGTGCTAGACACACTGGACCTACACCTGGAGTTATGGTCTAGGGTGTGAATTTGTATGACAGCAGGGGCACTCTCGTGGTTATCCCATGCACCTTGGCTGCAAATTTGTACATCAGTCTGACGACTCAACCTGTTGTGCTGCCATTCACGAAAAGCAGTCCAGAGGTGTTTTCCAATAAGTTAAAATTTACCCACATACTGCCGTTGTAACCCAACATGCTCTATAGAGTGTCAACATGTTGCCTTGGCCTGCTCGATCACCAGATCCATCTACAATTGAACACATACAGGACATCATTGGATGACAACTCCAGCACCATCCAAAACCAGCATTACTGATTCCTGTATTGATTGACCTAGTGAAACAGGCATGGAACTCTATCCCACAAACCGACATCCAGCACCTGTACAACACAATGCACGCACATTTGCATGCTTGCATTCAACATTCTGGCAGTTACACTGGTTATTAATGTATCAGTATTTCACATTTGCAAAGACTTATCTTGTGCTTACATTATCCGATGATCTTGCAATGTTAATCACTTAAATATGTAACCTAGACAAATATATTACCAAACTTTGGTTACTGTACATTAATTGTTTTTTGGTGCTGCAATTTTTTTCTCATCAATGTATGTATGCTCTAAAGCACAAAACACGTCAGTGGGAAAGCACAGCCAGTGCAAAAGTCCAGTAAAGAACTGACACAGACAAAATGCTGTGAGCCACTTTTTCAGACAACTTTCAGAGTGCATGAAAGAGTAATTATTACTTGAAATATTATGAAAAAATGGTACTATCTGTATTCTAGATCTGTTTTTGATAACAGATAAGAGTTTTATACAAATGTGTGGTGATGTTCTTTCAGATATGTCCAAAAGAACAGACATCACGTGGAATCCACAGCTGTGATACATTATATGTAAATTGAAGGTGGAGAGGGCAGACAGGAAAGAAAAGGGAAGTGACTATCAGTGACAGCTGCATTGGGACTAAATGTGGAGTCAGTGGCAATAAGTTAAAATGTATGCTGGACCAGGATTCTAATTGGGTATCTCCTGCTTGCTAGGGACGTGCATTAACCACGTCCCTATCATCTTTATCGTGACGGTGCAGACTATCGAGACATGCCTCTAGACCGACCCACACTCCCATTTAGCGCCACCTATTTGCAGTCCCTGTTGATGTCCTCCATGCTTGCAACTGTCAGTTTCCTGCAGGAGGTCGGACGTAATCATGCATCCACAATGAAGAGTTGGATTTACTGCTGCAGAGGTATGTTAGAGAAGGGTGTAAACTGTCAGGATGCGCCATATTAAAACTCATCCGAGTTTCCCAAGTGATTTCCTCTCGGTCTGTGTCACTGGGTCCCGCAATGCTGAGGACACCACTTTGCTGTCTGTGAAACAGCTTGGCGCAGAATGGCTGCCTCAGTGACCCAAGCAATGCACAGCTGTGTGTCAGCCTTGCATGGCTGCGGAGTTGTGATGACATCAAGAGGCGTCTGCAGTCGACTGAGCGGTCTCCATCCCCGTTGTCTCAGCACCGCTTGCGGGAAGCTGCAAGGCAGCCCATGGTGGCTTCCTCGCCGGCGTGGCTAGGTACGTGGCGACAATAAGTGCCCGTGATCCGGCATCTGAATCTGCAGCCCTCGCCTCGGGCTGCCTTCGGCATGTGTTGGGAGCCAACGAGACTGCCCGTAGTAGTGAGCCATGGCATGGCCTGCCGCTGGCTGGCTATGGTCCCAGCATTGGCCTCAGAGGGTCGAACCAGTGACCCGCCATGGACTGGAATGCTGGCGCCCCATCGGCTGCTGCGTGTAGCCAGTGGTATGATACACCCCGCTGTTCAGGAGAGCTGCCACACTTGAATGCATTGTTGGTGAACCAGCGCCTATTTAAATGCAGCTGTGCCCCTCTGTTTTGCTAAACGTGCTGCTCTGAGTCATGTACTCATAACACCTAGGTAGGCCAGTGGGCTCCTTCTGCCTATAACTTGTGCCATGTAAACTGCTGCGTTTACTCTTTTCAGCAGTTCGACGGCCCTGTGGCCTCCATTCTACTTCGCAACCGCTGGTAGCGTAACTTACTGTCAACAGGCCCATGCTTGGCTGTAGCTTGTGCGCTCCAAAATATTGCACCAAAGCTAATCTTTTCTCATCTTAAACGGTGGTGCCACTACATTATTCCCCTCTTTGGAAAGATCTGGTCCCTGGGTTGACCTCTAACTACTCTTAACTTGTTTGGGTTGGCACTTACTTCTGACATAGTTACTACTACTATTAGAATACTTTGATGTGGTTTAGTCCTATTAAAACACGACGTGAGACAAAATGTAAAAATTCCTTACTGGAGTCCACTTAATGCTCGATGAACCCCTTACCTACCTGTCTCATGCCCTCAGTATCCAATCCATTGGGATTTGGACTACTGTTGGTTCTCTCTTGGAATCGGCTATCTGCCTGATCAGAATGAAAACAACACACAAAAGAGTTAAGGCTGCGATGGCACTTGGCACAGAGGTGCCCAAAAGGATTGTTACTTGGCGTTGTCTTTCCCTATATTAAGCAACATGCTGCACAAGCTTTTTGGCTGATATGCGCCCCTCTTGCTCTGAAATTAACTGGTTTATGGATCTCAACATACTAGACTCCAGAGTTTGATTTAACAAGGTCAGATTCTGCCTTGGCAAAAACTCTCAAGTTAGTTCTGGCCAGTACAGCTGTGGTTGTGTAACGTTCAATTGAGTGACTCCTGAAATTGATGCTGGCAGATGGAAGGTTGGTTCTATTATGTTACATGCAGTTCCATTGATTAAAATTAAACTCCCCTCGAGCTCTATATGTTTCACTTCAGCAAATACTCCCTGCTCGAAACAACTTGTTACTACTACTAATTTTTCATAGGTGGAGAAGATCCAATGCATCCTGACCCGTTGCAAGCTCAATTTTGGCTCTATGATGTCCCTTGGACAGTCTTTTTCTTCCCTCCTGGCTAAAAATAACTGCACAATGCATGTGTACGGATTGGTGCGTAACATCCTGGCTGGGCATACTGTTACCTTCCCTCTATGGCACCTCCATAATTCCTTCCTTGTCATCTTGGCGTACTGGCTGTTAACTGCCGAGATCTGCCATACTTCCTCAGTTTTTACTTCTACGAACTTGTTCAATGCTCCCCTCTTCACTGGCCTGAGGACAGGGATCACCATCACCCTTCCTCCCTCTTCAACCAGACTGCTGTCCATAGCAGGTTCACAATACTCCAAAACATATACAACATATGAAAATACAATGCCTTCGCAAACCCAATGACACATAACAAGGAAAAAAAATCTACAAAAGCTCTACTACTTTCTGGATCACAAAGCATACGATACGTCATGCTGTACTCTATCTTCCTGTTTCCCTCTGCACGGAACACCTCTCTCCACTCTCTTTCTTCCTCTTCCCCTCCTGTGACACGCCTGGAATCACATCCAGGCAACCCTTAAAAGGCCGTAACCGCCCAACATGTACTATCGGCGTTCTAGTTAGCAGCTGAAGCTTAAAATTAACAGGGGATGTGGTTTCAACTACTTGGTATGGTCCTTGATACCTCGTGATGAACTTCTTCGTTTTCCCTTTTGGTGTATAGGGGCTGGTAGGCATTACCCATCGCCCTACTCTGTACCGCAGTAAACTTCTTTTCCGCTTCCCTGTGTCTTCCTGCCTTTCCAAAGACTTTGTATTCACCATTCGTACCTATTTCCAAACATCTCAAATTGTCCTCACCAACTGACGTACAGATTCACTGGTCCTTCCTTTCTGTAGCTTCACTAAATCAAATGCTGACGGAATTTTTCGCTCGCACACTACCTCAAACAGGGACAAACCGGTATTGTTATGGACTTTTGCACAGTATGCACATACAGTATGCTTCAAATATTCATCCCACTGACGGTGATGAGAATCTACATAAAAACTCAGCATCTTCCCAATTGTTCTGTGTACCCATTCTGTACTTCCGTTCGCCTGTGGATGCAACGTGCTCGTCCTCATCTTCTTTACGTTCAACGATTTACACAGTTCCTTCATTAAATCTGACATGAAGTTGGTGTCTTGGTCAGTAATAATTGTCTCTGGTACACTAAACTTCAAAATACAGTTGTTTATTAACGCTTGTGCGACCATTACTGCCTGTTGATTTGGCGTAGCCACCACCTCCACATACCTCGAAAAATGGTCTATTATTGTCAGAATGAATCTGTTCCCCGATGGTGTTTGATTTCAAGGTCCTAAGACGTCAATTTCCAACAAAGAAAATGGACATGACGCTTCTGGCAGTTGTTGTAGCTGTATCCGTTTCCGACTCAAATCTGCTCTCTGCACACATGGTATACAATTCTTGACATACTGATCCACATCTACTTTCCTACCTCTCCACCAATGCCTCTCCACCACTCTCCTATTTGTCGCTCTACAACTGCCATGACCAGATAACACATGATCATGTGCTTCCTTTAAAACCTCATCCCTCAGTTTTGCTGGCACTACTACCCTTGGCCCTAACTTCGTTTCCCTGCACAAAAGACCATTGTACATATTAAATTGTGGCTGTGCCCGATATAATTTAACTAAGTGTCGTGTAATTCTTGGCATATTCATAGGTCATAAACTATGACTTCTACTTTTGCCACCTTTCTACTCAGTGCATCCGCATTACCGTGCTTCTTCCCAGGCTTGTGCACCACCTCGTAGTCGAATTCACTAAGCCTCACAGCCCACCTAGCAAGTCTAGTGGACAGATTCTTCAACCCTAACAACCACTTCAATGCAGCATGATCTGTCACTACCCGAAATCTTCTTCCATATAAATAACATTTAAAATATGTGATTCCATAGCATCTCTCTCTATTGTTGAGTAATTCTTCTCTGCTGCATTCAACTGCCTAGACGCATAGGCTACAGGATGTTCTTCCCATCAATTTCCTGACTAAGAACACACACTAATGCTTGATTCGATGCATCGCATGCTAGAATAAATTCCTTTTCAAAATCTGGAAACACAAGAACTGGACTTGATGTTAACACATCTTGCAGTTTGTCAAACGCTTTCTGACACTCTTCTGTCCACTCAAATTTCACACCCTTCAGTAACAATTGCGTCAATGGCTGTGGTAAATCTGCAAAACCCTTCATGAACTTTCAATAGAAATTGCAAATTCCAATGAATGACTGCACTTACTTAACTGTTTTCAGCTCCTGAAAATCCCTTACAGCCTGTACCAACCTCGGATCTGTTTCCACTCTGTTCTTACTGATGATATGACCTAAATATTTCACTTCTTCCAATGCAAAATGACTCTTCCCCAGGCTCGATCAAATGAGCTGCTCTTAACTTCATGAAGACTTCCCTTAACCACTGTCTATGCTGCTCCATACTGCTTGAAAACACTACAATGCCATCCAAACAGACAGGACACTACCATGGTTTCAAACCCCTCAAAACACCATCTAGCAACCTCTGAAATGTTGCTGGAGCATTCTTCAAATGGAATGGCATTCTAATGTATTGGTAAGGGCCACCAGGTGTAGAGAAAGCAGTTTTTGGATGAACCTCTGTAACCACCTCTAACTGATGATAGCCACTTGTCAAATCCATCATAATACTGGCACTGTCCTAAGTGATCCAAAGTCTCTGATATGTTTGGAATGGGGTATGCGTCTGTTATTGTCTCATTATTGAGGTACTGGTAGTCACAACAGTTCCATCCATAGAGTTTTTAGGCACAACGACAATGCCCTCTCACCAGCAACTATTACTATGGTCTATAATACCGTAAGCAAGCTGCTGATCAATGAAATCCTCCACAATCAGCTGCAAACACCTCAGTATTCTGTATGGTTTATGGTAAACAGGTCTTTGTTCCCTGTTGGTATCCTATGTTGAACTAATGGAGAAGCTGGTAATGACCCTTGCGGAAAAAACAAATCCTTAAATTCCCACAACATATTCTCTTCCCATTCCATATGTTCTTTTTCTCCTCCTTTCAAATACTTAACTTTGTTATGCAATGCAGTTCTATCAGCAGTTAGTGGTTGATCGCTATGCCTACCTCTTGAAAACCAGTCTTTGACATCTGGTACATCCAAATTCACTACTAAAACTCCTTTTCCCAAATTCACATCTACAGCACTAAAATTATGCATGTTCACGGGGACTACTCACCCGTTGTTTCCCTTTTGTATGCATACAATAGTTAGTTTCACCAAACAACCTAATGGATTCAAAAATTCACTATCCACCAATGGTTCAATAACATGTACTGTACCCACAGGTAGATTTGACTCAACACTTACCCAAAGCGACTTCCTGGCGCCACTAGACACACACTCATGAGAGTTAAGCCTTAATGCTAACGTACGCGGCTCAATTGGTTTGTTCATTACGTTGAATGCCCCTCGTGACAGCTCTGCATCCACAACATTTTCCCCTAGCTAAAATAACATTCCACGAAGTTCCACAGTTCGTTGTCTAAGGTCAATTTTGGCATGATGTTGATGCAGTAAACTTGCTCCTAGGATCATGTCATAGCCCTTGCTTACTCATGGTACTACCTCCGTGTATGCATCAAATCGGACTTTCCCTATGCGAAAGTCATCTGTCACTGACCCCAAAGTTGTGACCTCCTTATCCCCCACTCCACACAACCTATAACGTGGTGGGTCTAACTTCCTTCATCCCATTAAACGCCTTGTAGCTACTGACACTTGCACCCCTGTGTCCACCAAAATCTTAAATGTTTTAGTTCCTATGGATCCTACCACAGAAGATTCCACCTCTGCATACATATTTGTAGCACTGAAATTAAACGGGAGCTCCCTTAGGAAGGTCTTGGGCCCCCTCTGCCGTTTAAGGACTGTCCGCCTCTACTAACTCCACTTTTCCATCCTCCATGGCGCTGATTCCCACCCCTTCCTCTATTCCTCAGTGACTGGGTACAATGCCTCTGCACGTGTCCCATATGACCACACTCTTAACATTTTATACCTGCTGTAAACACTGCTTGTCTATCACGTATCCCCATTGCCATGTCTCTTTTCTCACGTTGAATTGGCAGCTGAATGGCTTAATACAAATCTTTCAGAATCCCTTCATGCACTTTCCATGACATATGCGCTGGTAACCACCTCAAAAATACATCAAGTGCCCTTTGTTCGGCCTCCTGCAACAGAACACTGTTCACTTCATTGCTCTGACCCAATTCGTAAGTATACTTGTTAATTTCCCTTATCCTGTCTGCAAATTTCTCTATCATCTCCCCCTGTCTCTTTGTCACTTCTCCCTAAAGTACTGAGCACTATTCTGTTTCTTGTACCTTTGTAAAAGCCCTTCCTTTAACTTCTTAAACTGTCCCGCCTTCCTTAAGGCTTCAGAACACCTTACATATGTCTTCACATCGCTCATTAATCTAATCTTGGCTACATGTAACAACTGTTCATCAGACCAACCATTCATCACAGCTGAAGTTTCCAAGTCCTCCACAAATGAACACAAATCCTCAGATGCCTTAGCAGAAAACAGAATAAGCAAACTCGCAGTGGCTCGATCAATCTCCTGCTGCGACAACCTAGGCAACAACTAATCAGATGCAGTTTGCCACTCACTCCTTCATGTTAATTCACTTCTGAACTGCTTACCGCCTGCTGTCAATTGTGCTACCTTTCCAAACAAAATCTGACACACCTTGCATCCCTGACTCTGCCATTGTGTTGCTTTAGTTCCCAGTTAGTCCCAAAACAAAACATTTAAGTACAAGACTTCCTACTGCTTCGTATCATCATACTCAGTATCATCATATACCAATACAAAAGTAATCAAATGCCACAAAAAACAACATCTTACTGCCCCAAACACACTAACATTTATTCTTTTTTTTTTTAAAAAAAAAAATAGCCTATGCAAAACATCTAAAATGGCCTGCCAGGAGCCATACTCAAAACACAAACAAAAAAAGAAAGAAAACATCCAATACTCAAAAAGAAAAATTGGTCAACACTCACCACATTTTGTGAGTGTAATGCAGGTGGGGGGCTCAAACATCGTACTGTACAGATGATGTCTGCTATTCTGACACCAAATGTAAAGGGAAGTTTGACGAAGATGGAAACTGTCAGGATGCGCTTTATTAAAACTCATCTGAGTTTCCCAAGTGACTTATTATTTCCAGCTACAGTGCCCCCATTCCTCTCGATCTGTGTCACTGGGTCCCACAATGCTGAGGACCACCACTTCGCTGCCTGCAAAACAGTTTGGCGCGGAATGCCTGCCTCAGCGACCCACGCAACGCACAGCTGTGAGTCGGCCTTGTACGGCCGCAGAGTTGTGATGATGTCAGAAGGCGTCTGCAGTCAACTCAACGGTCTCCATCCCCGTTGTCTCAGCACCACTTGCGGGAAGCTGCAGGGAGGCTCACGGCGTGCTTCCTCGCTGGCGTGGCTAGGATCGCAGCGACAATAAGTGCCCACGATCCGCTGTCCGAATCTGCGGCCTTCGCCTCAGGATGCATCCGTTGTTTTTTGGAGCCAACAACACTGCCCACAGTAGCAAGTCGTGGCGTGGCCTGCCGTTGGCTGGCTACGGACCCTGCGTTGGCCTCAGAGGATCGAACTAGTGACCCACCGTGGACTGGAATGCTGGCGCCCCATCGGCTGCTGCGTGTAGCCAGTGGTATGATACACCCCACTGTTCAGGAGAGCTGCCACACTCGAATGCCTTGTTAGTGAACTGGCGCCTATTTATTAGCGGCTTTGCACCTGTGTTTTGCTAATGTGCTGCTCCGAGTCATGTTTTCGTAACACCTAGGTAGGCCAGTGGGCCCCTTCTGCCTGGTACTTGCACCATGCAAACTGCTGCGTTTACCCTTTTCAACAGTTCGACGGCCCTGTATCCTCAATTCTACTTCACAACTGCTGGCAGTGTAACTTACTATCAACAGGCCTGCACCTGGCTGTAATTTGTGCACTCCGAAATATTGCACCAAAGCTAACTTTTTCCCATCTTAAACGGTGGTGCCGCTACACTGCAGATCGAGGCAATCTTCAAATTCATAAGTAACATCAGACAACTGTCTTACAACCTTATAAGGTCCAAAGTAGCGCCTGAGGAACTTCTCAGAGAGATCAACCTTCCGAACATGAGTGAAGATCCAGTCAAGGTCACCAGGCTGGTAGACAACAGGGCAGTGGCTTGCGTCATACCTTCGGCGGTCATTTTCTTGAGCCTGCAGTGTGCAGAGTTGAGCTAACTGCCGAGCTTCCTCAGCTCTGCTGAACACCTGGCTGATGTAGTCATTGTCCACGTCATCAGGATGCAATGGAAACACAGTGTCCCTTGTCGTCATCACCTCATGCCCATGCACCAGGAAACATGGTGTAAATCTTGTGGTGTCTTGTTTGGCAGTGTTGTAGGCAAACGTTACGAAAGGTAGCACCTCATCCCAGTTGCCCTGTTCAACACTGACGAACACTGATAGCATGTCGGCCAAGGTCTTATTAAGGCATTTAGTAAGCCCGTTAGTTTGTGGATGGTAGGCAGTCGTCATGTGATGAGTAATGTTGCACTGACGGTTTATCTCTGTCACAAGATTTGATTGAAGAACTTTCTCTCCATCCATAATTAACGACCTTGGGGCACTGTGTTTTAATATAATGTCTTCTACAATGAATTTGGCTACCTGTAATTTTTCGACTGTTTTCACAGCTTTTGTAATGGCATAGCATGTCAGATAATCAGTGCTAACAATAATCCATCTATTGCCACTAGCAGATGTTGGAAATCGTCCAAGAAGGTCAATCCCAACATGCTTGAAAGGTGTTTCAGCAGATGGAACTGGTATGAGTCGGCCAGTTGGTTTCTGAGGAACTGTCTTTCTCCTCTGACACTCTCGACAGTGTGTTACATAGTGACGGACACTCCTAAATAAACCTGGCCAGAAAAATCTCTTGCAGATCCTATCGTATGTCTTAATAAGTCCTAAATGTCTGGCCTCAGGTGCGTCATGGAATTTCAGTAGAGCATCTAAGTGCATGTGTTTGGGAATCACTGGTAGCCACCTCTTTCCAAAAGGATCAAAGTTTTTCTTGCAAAGTAATCCATTAACTACCTTAAATTGTTCTTTTACATCTTCTGACCGATTTAAGGCAAGCAAAATTTGATATATCTTGGCATCCTTCTTCTGCTCAGCAGAGAGATCCTGGAGTGCAGTGAGACAGTCACTAACTTCTTCACAGTCTTCATGGTCTTGCACAGGGTTTCTTGAGAGACAGTTCACATCTTGGTGTTTTCTTCCACTTTTGTGCATTATGGTAATGTCATACTCTTGAAGTAGTGCCCAGCTGGCGAGTTGTCCTGTTGGATCCTTAAGACCTCTCTACCAAAAAGCGAATGATGGTCTCTAACAACTGTGAATGGCCTTCCATAGAGATACTGTCAAAATTTGCAAAAGGCCCATTTCACAGCAACACATTCTCTTTCTGTAGTCGAGTAGTTTCTCTTGGCTTTTGTAAGTGTCCTAGAAGCATAAGCCATAACCTTCTCTGTTCCATCCAAAATCTGCACCAGAACAGCACCGATCCCAAACCCACTGGCACCTGTGTGTAGTTCTGTTGGTGCTCTCTCATCATACAGACCAAGTAGAGGGTCAGTCATCAGAGCTTTTCCTAGCATATCGAAAGAATCTTGTTGAGCACCACCCCAGATGAATTTAGCACAGGCTTTTAACAACTCTTGGAGTGGCCTTGCTTTGATACAAAAGTCTTTGATAAAACAATGGTAATAAGAACACAATCTGAGGAAGCTTCTCACATCTCTACTACTTTTAGGAATAGGAAATTCCATTATAGATCTCACCTTTTCTGGGTCTGGCCGTACACCTTTGTTTGACACAAGGTGCCTGAGTATTTTGATTTGTTTTGCTCCAAAGAGACACTTTCTTGGATTAAGTTTCAGTCCGCCTCGTTGAAGCCACTTAAGAACGGCCCTCGGTCTTTTTATATATTCATCAAATGTCTCTGAGAACACTATAATGTCATCTAAAAAACAAAGACACATTGTCCACTTCAGGTGTCTTAGAAGATTATCCATCATCCATTCAAAAGTTGCTGGTGCATTACACAAACCAAATGGTATTACCTTAAACTCATACAGGGCCTCAGGGGTGATGAATGCAGTTTTCTCACGGTCAGCCCCATCTACTTCGATTTGCCAGTATTCCAAGTACATGTCCATGGTTGAGAAAAACGTAGCCCCCTTCAGACAATCTAGTGTATCGTCAGTTCGTGGAAGAGGCTAAACATCCTTTTTAGTCATCTTATTAAGCTTCTTGTAATCAACATAAAGTGCCAACTGTCATCCTTCTTCCTGATGAGAACCACTGGTGACGACCATGGGCTCTGCGAAGGCTGAATGATGTCATTCTTCATCATTTTCTCTACCTCATTGCGAATTATTCAACGTTCCGTTGCTGACACACAGTGTGCTCTCTGGCTTATTGGCCAGTGCTAATCCGGTGCTTCACTGTCAATTTGTCTAATTTGGTCTTCACCTGTGGATTGAAGCATTCATAGAACTCTTGAAGAATAGCAAGTAGCTGCTTCTGTTGTTCCTTAGTGAAATCTGGTGACAGCAGAGCTAGAAGATCTTGTCTTGTAGTGGTAGCACTAATTTCGAATACAGACTCAGCATGGGAGGTTTCTATAACGCTCAGCTGTTCTGCAATTAATGGCTCAGCATTTGCTACGCACATGCATCTTTGAAGGATCTGCAGTTCTCAGCGACAGTTAACTATCCACAATTCAACGAGTCCATTCTTAAACGAGACGACACTGGCTGGGATGACCAAGTTATTCTTTAGTGGTATGCTTCTCTTACATTCCACTACAAGATCCATGGGTTAATGCATGACATGACACATGACAGCTACCTTTCTAGCGCTGACTGCATGAATGATCACTTCATCCAGCACACATAGTCTCCACACACTTGGATGTGCATCTTCCTGTCCACAGTATCTCATCTCGTCTAGCATAATCCTCGAGCGACAACAATCTATAATTGCTTGAGAAGCTTTCAAAAAGTCCCATCCGAGAATGAAGTCACGACTACACTCTTGTAAGATGATGACACATCTTCCTGTAGGTTTTACATATTTCCCATGAGACACCTTCAGCAGAGATGTTTCGTTGTCGATGAATACAGTTTTCTGCAACTGGCGATGCTACTTCTCCGAAATGACTGAATATGATGCTCCAGAGTTCACAAGAGCTTGGGCTGGTCAGCCATCCATGAGGATATCGATGTTTCTCTTCAGTGGCCTCACCTCCAAGGAAGGTCGCACCCTCTAGTTTTCCAGGCTGCGGCAGCTAGGTGATCAGCTGGAGCTTTTAAACATCGATGGAGACCTTGATCACCATGTTGGGGAGCGTCCTCTCCAGTGGCTAGCTTGCGGCAATGGTGACCTACGTCATCCTGCAACCACCTCTTCTTGTTCATCTTTGTAGTCCCAGAGTTGGCATCGGCTAAGATCAGTCTGCTGTCTTCTGGCACAGGCGTCATCAAATATCTGCCACCGTTCACAACAATAGCGCACCACATGTCCCGGTCGTCTGCAGTGGAAACATACTGGTTGGTTATCCTGGGTCCTCCAGACGTCAGTCTTCCTTGGTACCCAAACAGGTTCCTCATGCGGCATTGTAGGAACGTACCTTCGCCTGGGTCTCTACTTTTTCACCGTTTTAAAGGGAAATGAAGGACGAGAGATTGGGTTCAATGTCTGTTCCACATCCTCTCTTATGACCTCCTGAAGCATCTCAGTTTTTTGCTTGCCGTGAAATCCAAGTACCTTCTGAACCTCCTCTCTCACTATCTGACAAAGAACACTTGTGAAATCAGTTTCTTTCTCTATCACAGACATCGATACAATGTTTGGAATCTGTTCGAACTTCTTGTGTGAAATTCTTTTTTGATAATTTGTCTCGATATACTGGCACCATTTTATGAAGTCATCTGCTGTCGAAACCTGCCACAGGAGTAGGGCTTTATTAATGTCCCCAGCAACACCCTTCATTACATGTGTAACCTTATCTTCCTCCTCCATTTGAGGATCCACTATTTTACACAACTCCAAGACATCTTGAATGTAGGATACTGTAGTTTCTCCTGGATGCTGTGCCCTGCAATTTAATTTATCTTCAACCTTGCAGTTCTGTTGTTGTGTGTCGCCGAAATACTTGCGCAGTTCTGCCTGGAATACTTCCCCTGCTTGTGAACTTCTCCTCTTTGTTCTCATACCATTGCTTGGCAGTGCCCTCCAAGTAGAAAAATACTTTAGCCAAACACACGGTGTCACCTCATTTGTTAAATTTGGCTATACGCTCATATACCCTCAGCCACTTGTTTGGATCTTGACCATCGTCACCAGAGAACCTGAGAGGATGTCTCATGTGGTGGCACACAGTTGCTGTCATCATAACATCCACTTCTTCTTCTTCTTCTTCTGTCTCCGATTGATTGCGATCTGTTGAATATGGCTTGAACTCGGGTTTCTCGCCACATAAACGGCAGCTCTGTCGTGGCCTGATGGGAGGCGCTGTGTTGTCAATAATGTGCGCTATCACAAGTTCCAATACCTGGCACCTCCACCAGAATAATGTCACGTAGAGGAAGGTGTAAGTAATTTAATGACAAACACTAACTTCACTTAACGAAGGTTTATTCAGCACTTGCACATACAAGAGCATGGAGCAAACTGCCTCTGGCCAGAACACATGCGGTATATATACAGCTACAGAACATTCATGTACAATGATTCTTGCCATTTGTGGATATTTCTAGAATGTACTCGAGCAGAAGATAGAAATTAAAATGTTTCAATTCAGGTGAGTTTTGAACTCAAGGCGCGCCATGCAACAATCTAGTATCATAACCACTACACTATGGCGACTGCGCTACTTGGCTTCTTCTGCAACAATATGAATGCGTGGTGTCTGTTCTTTTGGACATATCCCACAGAACAAACACCACTATATATTTAAGGTGAGGACACCCAATGATCACTTCAGCGCAGATGTACCCCACACTCTAACACATACTGGAATCGGTAAAATGCCATGAGTAATGAGCAAGAGGCACACATCGGTAGTGTGTGGATAAGTTGTGAATTTGGGTATGACATGAGGTGTGCTAAGGTAGCCCATTCAGTTGTGATGACCACTGTCTCTGGACAATGCAGTGATCAGAGCATCTACCTAATAAGCTGGATACTCCAGTTTGAATCCAGGTCCAGCACAAATGTTCAACTTTCCCCATTTATTTAAAGCAATGCCCACTGGCAGCTAATGTCATTAATTCCTTTACATCTTCGTGTGCAATTAATTTTCCACAGTAGTTGTGACAGTTTTATGTGGCAAATCAACTGGCATCACTTGTGATGGCAACTATGACAAAACTGGCAGCAACATTTGCTGTTAGCTTACCCATAAGGGATACTTCTTACTTCTGCAAAAATTATAATAATGATATAGTAATAGTAAACAACTCTACCACAGTTAGGTAGAAGACCAAAAATCATCAAAAGCAGATTCAGTCCACACAACAGCAGTAGAACGAATGCCAAGATTGTCTTACTCTGATTACTGAAGTTTGGCAAACCCAATTGCCCACCAAGTTTGATAGGCTGAAACACACTGGGGACCAGTAACAAGCAACTCTTGTAAGAGAGTTAATGTCACTAGGGTTTCTTCGGTACCTCACCAGTTGCAAATAATAAAGCATTCACAGACATTTTTTTCAAAGAGTAATGCCAAAGACCTCGACACTGTATGCATAATTTTACAGAAACTAAACTGCTTAACTTCCTTGCAGGGTTACTTTACTTGAAAAAGATGAATCTGGTGTAATTTATCATAGTAGATATTATCCCCACATGTGACAGAGGCAGTATATTGCTGCACTGAATAAAGGAAACAAGGAGCATGTTACATCTGCCATCACAACATTCTTTCTATTATAGTCAATGATGGTACACAATTTAAGGTTTGAAGCTTTTCAGATCTGTTTTGAGCAACGAGGATTCTTGATTGCCCACCATTTTCAAAATATTTGGTTTTAAAAAATTTCCTTCATTGACTTTATTTGTCCCTTATTGAAGTATATTCTGACAAAAAATACATACATGGGCCCTTCGTTTGGCATTCACGAAAATACTCCTCCAGCTGTTCAGGTCTTTCTAAGCCCTACGTATTTTAACCTTCAGTATTAAAGCACATTCTGACAACATTCCATTAGTCAAAGATATAACTTGTAAATGTGCAGTAAGGTAGACATAAATAAGTGAAGTCATTTTTGTTTTGAAGACTGGAATGTTTATTTATATGGAAAGGAGGGAAGGGGAAGTGCAAGTCATTGTTTTTTGCTGTAGCCAGATCAGTTTACAAGGTGATTCACTTCCACTCAGGTTATTTGTTTACTACCTTAAGAATTCATATATTTTGTATATTTAACAGCAGACATATCTGATAGAGGTGTAGTGGTTTTGGGGGATAAAGATCATGTTTTGAAATCCGGCTTTTTACTTTTATTAGTGGGCACATATGATACAACAGAACAGCAAATGGTACCTAGCAGAATACTGATTTCAAAGAATAAAGCAACTGAATGGGAGACAGAACCCCTACCTCAACAGGAACAGTATGCAGCATGCAATACAGTTGCCCCTCCTTCAGGACCAACAATGTATGCCATTTCTCACAAAAAATACCCAGCTTTCAAATTGTTCCTCCATCAATTGAAAACATTATACTCACCCATTCTAATACTGAAGAAACATGTTCATATGGAGATAAGTGGCAAAAATTAGATGATTTTTGACCTATGTGCTTACATACAGTGAGGTGACAAAAGTCATGAGATACATCCTACCATGGTGTGGGACCTCCTTTTGCCTGGTATAGTGCAGCAGCTTGACATGACATGGACTCAGCAGGTTGTTGCAAGTTCCCTGCATAAATACTGAGTCATTCAGCTCTATAACCATCCATAACTGCGAAAGTGTTGCTGGTGCAGGATTTGTGCATGAACCGACCTCTCGATTTTGTCCCATAAATGTTCGATGGGATTCATGTCGGGTGATTTAGGTGGCCACATCATTTGCTCAAATTGTCCAGAGTGTTCTTCAAACCAGTCACAAACAATTGTACCCTGGTGACATGGCACTCTGTCATCCATAAAAATTCCACCATTTTTTGGGAACATGAAGTTGATGAATGGGTGCAAATAGTGTCCAAGTAGCTGAACATAGCCATTTCCATCCAACGACTGGATCAGTTAGACCAGAGGATTCCGTCCATTCCATGTAAACATAACCCACGCCATTAAGGAGCCACCACCAGCTTGTACAGTGCCTTGTTGACAACGTGGGTCCCTGGCTTCATGGGGTCTGCAACACACTCGAACCCTACAATCAGCTCTTGCCAACTGAAGTTGGGACTCATCTGACCAGGCCACAGTTTTCCAGTCATCTAGGGTCAAGTCAGTTACAGCGTAAAGTCAAGCACCCAAATGCCAGTTAGAAACGACAGAGAAGAGAGGGCTGTGATAAATTGTCAGCCAATTGCATGCTGACCAACCCCTTTCTAGGATGACAATGTGATGGCAGCGACCTCTACGCAGAGACAACATAAGCGCTATGCCGACTGGTCGTGGCCTATTTCTGCAGAAGCGTAATGACCAGTGACCTGGATAGAAGCATCCACTGCATTACTTCACCTGTATTGGAATTGTTATACTGAAGGACACTGATTATATTGTCTGTCACCCTTTGCTAGTGACACATCTATGTCAGTCTCAAATTTAAGTATTGTCATTGATTCATTTCATAATAATAATTTGCTTGAATTGTCTAGCGATCCGAGAAAGCAGATTTCCTAGACACCCCATAACTGACGAGTAGGCACAATTCAACACAGCTGACATGGTCATGAGCCTAGGAGAGGTGCTGCAGGAGATGTCATGCTGTTAGCAAAGGCACTCACATTGGCTGTCTGCTGCCGCAGCTGATTAACACCAAATTTCACCACACGGATATGTTCGTCGTACATCCCACATTGATTTTTGAGGTTATTTCACACAGTGTTGCTTGTCCTTTAGCAATGACAACTCTACGCAAATGCCACTGCTCTCAGTCATTAAGTGAAGTTCTTCGGCCACTGCGTTGTCCATTGTGAGAAGTAATGCCTGAAATCAGATATTCTTGGCTCACACTTGACACTATGGACCTCAGAATAATGAATTCCCCAATATTTTCCAAAACTGAATGTCGTACGTGTCTAGCTTCTACTACCATTCTGCATCCAAAATCTTTTAATTCCCGTTGTGTGACCACAATCACGCTGGAAACTTTTTCACACGAATCAGTTGAGTACAAATGACAGCTTCACCAATTCACTGCCCTTTTACATCTTGTGTACATGATACGATCACCATCTGTTCATATGCATATTGCTATCCCATGACTTTTGTCATTCACTTTACTGAAGATTTATGGATGACTAT
Source organism: Schistocerca serialis cubense (assembly GCF_023864345.2). Taxonomy (NCBI): domain Eukaryota; kingdom Metazoa; phylum Arthropoda; class Insecta; order Orthoptera; family Acrididae; genus Schistocerca; species Schistocerca serialis. Next base: position 61,192,884 of record NC_064643.1, read on the forward strand.
AAAGCTTGCTTAATTTTCAGAGCTACAATGTTACTAGAAACATTCAAAAAGATATCAAGGGTTATTTGATTTCATGGCCATGAGACAAGACTACGAAGACATAAACCAGGTAAGTTTGTACCTATAAGGGATTTCTGGGAGAAATGGGAGAGAGATAAGATAAATTATATAAGGATGATTCCAATGAAAATCTTTAAGTTCCATAAAATTTCAAAAAGTTGTGTGATGGAGTTAGTAGGTGGCAGTAGTGCTCCTTCAGGGTCAGAAAGTACTCAACAGATGGTGAAGGGATGCTACAACACAGGAGAAGGTAGCAGCATCCAAAACAAGATGGCCACCCTGCTGTCAATATGTAGCGCTATTGAGCAGCGATCTGTGATGTGTTTTTTGTGCAGCGAAGATGTCAAACCAATTAAAATTAATGGTAGAATGGCAGCAAGTACAGTGATTTGTGTTTGTCACTGCACAAAGTGTATGAATGGTGTGGGAAGTGACCAGAGCAGGCTCACTGTGTAGCAACGATGGGAACATTGTGTTAGTGGAGGAGCTTGTAAAGGAGAACACATGCATAATTATAAACAAAATTGCCACAAGTTTGAAGATTAGAATTGGTTCAGCCCAGAATACTGCTCACAACAAACTGTACTGTAATAAGGTGCCTGCAAGGTGGGTGCCATGTCAGTTGACTGTCAAACTGAGAGACTTTCGCATTGTTGCCTGTAAAGAACTTGTGCGTTATTTCCACATTGAATGTGATGCATTTTTTGGAAACAATGTTAAGTCTACGAGGCTTGCATCTACTTTCATCAACCACAAATGGAAATGTCAAGGAAGGAATGGTGCCTCAGCTCATTGCCAAAACCCAAAAAAAATCTGAACTCAATCGTGTCCATGACACACACTTCTAATTACACATCAACATTTACTTTTAAAAAGCACACACCACTTGTACCACACATCACAAAGAAAAACAAATTTGTTATTTTGCAAAGCATTCTGCATCATGATGGCACCAGAAGAAAGCCTTAAATTATTTTAGACTACAATGCTACAAAAGAATCTGGGGACATATTAGATAAGATGGTAGCAAATTATACAGTAAAGAGGAAGACAAACAGATGACCTATTGTGTTCTCAGATATCACTGGCATATCTGCATATAACTCTAATGAGCTATTTAAGGCAACTTAACCCCCAATGGAAATCAAATACCCTACAGTGAAGAAGACTATTTCTAGAATATCTTGGCATGCCACTAATTGGTGGGGAAATGAAGAGACAAAGAACATCTTCCAAAAGAAAACACTGCAAGAGGAGCTGTACTGAGAATCACGCTGTCTGAATCTGCACCACCCACATCAGAAGATAATGATCCTAGGACTAAGAGGGGAGGCAGATGGCGCCCATGAGGAAAACCTGATAACAAAAGTTCAGTGAAGTGTGCTATGCATAAAATATTCACTTGCAAGAAATATCTCAAATACACATCTACATCCACATCCACATGGATACTCTGCAAATCACATTTAAGTGCCTGGCAGAGGGTTCATTGAAGCACCTTCACAATTATCTACACTCCTGGAAATTGAAATAAGAACACCGTGAATTCATTGTCCCAGGAAGGGGAAACTTTATTGACACATTCCTGGGGTCAGATACATCACATGATTACACTGACAGAACCACAGGCACATAGACACAGGCAACAGAGCATGCACAATGTCGGCACTAGTACAGTGTATATCCACCTTTCGCAGCAATGCAGGCTGCTATTCTCCCATGGAGACGATCGTAGAGATGCTGGATGTAGTCCTGTGGAACGGCTTGCCATGCCATTTCCACCTGGCGCCTCAGTTGGACCAGCGTTCGTGCTGGATGTGCAGACCGCGTGAGACGACGCTTCATCCAGTCCCAAACATGCTCAATGGGGGACAGATCCAGAGATCTTGCTGGCCAGGGTAGTTGACTTACACCTTCTAGAGCACGTTGGGTGGCACGGGATACATGCGGACGTGCATTGTCCTGTTGGAACAGCAAGTTCCGTTGCCGGTCTAGGAATGGTAGAACGATGGGTTCGATGACGGTTTGGATGTACCGTGCACTATGCAGTGTCCCCTCGACGATCACCAGTGGTGTACGGCCAGTGTAGGAGATCGCTCCCCACACCATGATGCCGGGTGTTGGCCCTGTGTGCCTCGGTCGTATGCAGTCCTGATTGTGGCGCTCACCTGCACGGCGCCAAACACGCATACGACCATCATTGGCACCAAGGCAGAAGCGACTCTCATCGCTGAAGACGACACGTCTCCATTCGTCCCTCCATTCACGCCTGTCGCGACACCACTGGAGGCGGGCTGCACGATGTTGGGGCGTGAGCGGAAGAGGGCCTAACGGTGTGCGGGACCGTAGCTCAGCTTCATGGAGACGGTTGCGAATGGTCCTCGCTGATACCCCAGGAGCAACAGTGTCCCTAATTTGCTGGGAAGTGGCGGTGCGGTCCCCTACGGCACTGCGTAGGATCCTACGGTCTTGGCGTGCATCCGTGCGTCGCTGCGGTCCGGTCCCTGGTCGACAGGCACGTGCACCTTCCGCCGACCACTGGCGACAACATCGATGTACTGTGGAGACCTCACGCCCCACGTGTTGAGCAATTCGGCGGTACGTCCACCCGGCCTCCCGCATGCCCACTATACGCCCTCGCTCAAAGTCCATCAACTGCACATATGGTTCACGTCCACGCTGTCGCGGCATGCTACCAGTGTTAAAGACTGCGATGGAGCTCCGTAGCCACGGCAAACTGGCTGACACTGACGGCGGCGGTCCACAAATGCTGTGCAGCTAGTGCCATTCGACGGCCAACACCGCGGTTCCTGGTGTGTCCGCTGTGCCGTGCGTGTGATCATTGCTTGTACAGCCCTCTCGCAGTGTCCGGAGCAAGTATGGTGGGTCTGACACACCGGTGTCAATGTGTTCTTTTTTCCATTTCCAGGAGTGTATTATTCCAATCTCATAAAGCGCAGATAGAATGAACCCCTATATCTTTCGGTAGAGCTCTGATTTCCCTTACTTTATTGTAGTGATCATTTCTCCCTATGTAGATTGGTGTCAACAAAATATTTTCGCATTCGGAGGAGAAAGTTGGTGATTGGAATTTCGTGAGAAGATTCTGTCACAACGAAAAATGCCTTTCTTTTAATGATTTCCATCCCAAATCCTGTATCATTTCTGTGACACTCTCTTCCATATTTCGTGATAATACAAAACGTGCTACCTTTCTTTGACCTTTTTCGATGTACTCAGTCAGTCCTATCCGGTAAGGATCCCAGACGGACGGACAATAGTAGTGTAGGCAGTCTCCTTAGTAGGTCTGTTACATTTTCTAAGTGTCCTGCCAATAAAATGCAGTCCTTGGTTAGCCTTCCCCACAGCATTTTCTGTGTGTTCCTTCCAAATTAAGTTGTTCGTAATTGTAATACCTAGGTATTTAGTTGAATTTACGGCTTTTACGTTCCCCATGAACCACTGACCTTGCCGTTGGTGGGGAGGCTTGCGTGCCTCAGCAATACAGATGGCCGTACAGTAGGTGCCACCACAACGGAGGGGTATTTGTTGAGAGGCCAGTCAAACACGTGGTTCCTGAAGAGGGGCAGCAGCCTTTTCAGTAGTTCCAGGGGCAACAGTCTGGATGATTGACTGACCTGGCCTTGCAACATTAACCAAAACGGCCTTGCTGTGCTGATACTGCGAATGGCTGAAAGCAAGGGGAAACTATGGCCGTAATTTTTCCCGAGGGCATGCAGCTTTGCTGTATGGATAAATGATGATGGCGTCCTCTTGGGTAAAATATTCCAGAGGTAAAATAGTCCCCCATTCGGATCTCCGGGAGGGGACTACTCAAGAGGATGTCGTTATCAGGAAAAAGAAAACTGGTGTTCTACGGATCGGAGCGTGGAATGTCAGATCCCTTAACCGAGCAGGTAGATTAGAAAATTTAAAAAGGGAAATGGATAGGTTAAAATTAGATATAGTGGGAATTAGTGAAGTTCGGTGGCAGGAGGAACAAGACTTTTGGTCAGGTGAATACAGGGTTATAAACACAAAATCAAATAGGGGTAATGCAGGAGTCGGTTTAATAATGAATAAATGAATAAAAAAAATAGGACTGCGGGTAAGCTACTACAAACAGCATAGTGAACGCATTATTGTGGCCAAGATAGACACGAAGCCCACGCCTACAACAGTAGTACAAGATTATATGCCAACTAGCTCTGCAGATGATGAAGAAATTGAAGAAATATATGATGAAATAAAAGAAATTATTCAGATAGTGAAGGGAGACGAAAATTTAATAGTCATGGCTGACTGGAATTCGGTAGTAGGAAAAGGGAGAAAAAGAAACGTAGTAGGTGAATATGGATTGGGGCTAAGAAATGAAAGAGGAAGCCGCCTGGCAGAGTTTTGCACAGAGCATAACTTAATCATAGCTGACACTTGGTTCAAGAATCATGAAAGAAGGTTGTATACATGGAAGAATCCTGGAGATACTGACAGGTTTCAGATAGATTATATAATGGTAAGACACAGATTTAGGAACCAGGTTTTAAATTGTAAGACATTTCCAGGGGCAGATGTGGACTCTGACCACAATCTATTGATTATGAACTGTAGATTAAAACTGAAGAAACTGCAAAAAGGTGGGCATTTAAGGAGATGGGACCTGGATAAACTGAAGGAACCACAGGTTGTACAGAGTTTCAGGAAGAGCATAAGGGAACAATTGACAGGAATGGGGGAAAGAAATACAGTAGAAGAAGAATGGGTAGCTCTGAGGGATGAAGAAGTGAAGGCAGCAGAGGATTAAGTATATAAAAAGACGAGGCCTAGTAGAAATCCTTGAGTAACAGAAGAAATATTGAACTCAATTGATGAAATGAGAAAATAAAAAAATCAGCAAGTGTAGCAGACAAAAAGGAATACATATGTCTCAAAAATGAGATCGACAGGAAGTGCAGAATGGCTAAGCAGGGATGGCTAGAGGACAAATGTAAGGATGCAAAGGCTTATCTCTCTAGGGTAAGATAGATACTGCCTACAGGAAAATTAAAGAGACCTTTGGAGAAAAGAGAACCACTTCTATGAATATCAAGAGCTCAGATGGAAACCCAGTTCTAAGCAAAGAAAGGAAAGCAGAAAGGTGGAAGGAGTATATAGAGGGTCTATACACGGGTGATGTACTTGAGGACAATATTATGGAAATGGAAGAGGATGTAGATGAAGATGAAATGGGAGATATGATACTGCGTGAAGCGTTTGACAGAGCACTGAAAGACCTGAGTCGAAACAAGGCCCCGAGAGCAGACAACATTCCATTAGATCTACTGATGGCCTTGGGAGAGCCAGTCCTGACAAAACTCCACCATCTGGTGAGCAAAATGTATGAGACAGGCGAAATACCCTCAGACTTCAAGAAGAATATAATAATTCCAATCCCAAAGAAAGCAGGTGTTGACAGATGTGAAAATTACCGAACTGTCCGTTTAATAAGTCACAGCTGTAAAACACTAATGCGAATTCTTTACAGACAAATGGAAAAACTGGTAGAAGCCGACCTAGGGGAAGATCAGTTTGGATTCCGTAGAAATATTGGAACTTGTGAGGCAATACTGACCTTACGACTTATTTTAGAAGAAAGATTAAGGACAGGCAAACCTACATTTTTAGTATTTGTAGACTTAGAGAAAGCTTTTGACAATGTTGACTGGAGTACTCTCTTTCAAATTCTGAAGGTGGCAGGGGTAAAATACATGGAGTGAAAGGCTATTTACAATTTGTACAGAAACCAGATGGCAGTTATAATAGTCGACGGGCATGAAAAGGAAGCAGTGGTTGGGAAGGGAGTGAGACAGGGTTGTAGCCTCTCCCCGATGTTATTCAATCTGTATATTGAGCAAGCAGTAAAGGAAACAAAACAAAAATTCGGAGTAGGTATTAAAATCCATGGAGCAGAAATAAAAACTTTGAGGTTCGCCGATGACATTGTAATTCTATCAGAGACAGCAAAGGACTTGGACGAGCAGTTGAACGGAATGGACACTGTCTTGAAAGGAGGATATAAGATGAACATCAACAAAAGCAAAACGAGGATAATGGACTGTAGTCGAATTAAGTCGGGTGATGCTGAGGGAATTAGATTAGGAAATGAGACACTTAAAGTAGTAAAGGAGTTTTGCTATTTAGGGAGCAAAATAACTGATGATGGTTGAAGTAGAGAAGATATAAAATGTAGACTGGCAATGACAAGAAAAGCGTTTCTGAAGAAGAGAAATTTGTTAACATCGAGTATAGATTTAAGTGTCAGGAAGTGAAGCATGGACGATAAATAGTTTGGACAAGAAGAGAATAGAAGATTTCGAAATGTGGTGCTACAGAAGAATGCTGAAGATTAGATGGGTAGATCATGTAACTGTTGTTGTTGTTGGTGGTGGTGTTGTTGTGGTCTTCAGTCCTGAGACTGGTTTGATGCAGCTCTCCATGCTACCCTATCCTGTGCAAGTTTCTTCATCTCCCAGTACCTACTGCAACCTACATCCTTCTGAATATGCTTAGTGTATTCATCTCTTGGTCTTCCTCTACGATTTGTACCCTCCAAACTGCCCTACAATGCTAAATTTGTGATCCCTTGATGCCTCAGAACATGTCCTACCAACCGGTCCCTTCTTCTCGTCAAGTTGTGCCACAAACTCCTCTTCTCCCCAATCCTATTCAATACCTCCTCATTAGTTATGTGATCCACCCACCTAATCTTCAGCATTCTTCTGTAGCACCACATTTTGAAAACTTCTATTCTCTTCTTGTCCAAATTATTTATTGTCCATGTTTCACTTCCATACATGGCTACACTCCATACAAATACTTTCAAAAACGACTTCCTGACACTTAAATCTATACTCAATGTTAACAAATTTCTCTTCTTCAGAAACGCTTTCCTTGCCATTGCCAGTGTACATTTTATATCTTCTCTGCTTTGACCATCATCAGTTATTTTGCTCCCCAAATAGCAAAACTCCTTTACTACTTTAAGTGTCTCATTTCCTAATCTAATTCCCTCAGCATCACCCGACTTAATTCGACTACATTCCATTATCCTTGTTTTGCTTTTGTTGATGTTCATCTTATATCCTCCTTTCAAGACAGTGTCCATTCTGTTCAACTGCTCTTCCAAGTCCTTCACTGTCTCTAAGAGAATTACATTGTCATCGGCGAACCTCGAAGTTTTTATTTCTTCTACATGGATTTTAATACCTACTCCGAATTTCTCTTTTGTTTCCTTTACTGCTCGCTCAATATACAGATTGAATAACATCGAGGAGAGGCTACAACCCTGTCTCACTCCCTTCCCAACCACTGCTTCCCTTTCATGTCCCTCGACTCTTATAACTGCCATCTTGTTTCTGTACAAATTGTAAATAGCCTTTCGCTCCCTGTATTTTACCCCTGCAACCTTTGGAATTTGGAAGAGAATATTCCAGTCAACATTGTCAAAAGCTTTCTCTAAGTCTACAAATGCTAGAAACGTAGGTATGCCTTTCCTTAATCTTTCTTCTAAGATAAGTCGTAAGGTCAGTATTGCCTCACGTGTTCCCATATTTCTACGGAATCCAAACTGATCTTCCCCGAGGTCGGCTTCTACCAGTTTTTCCATTCGTATGTAAAGAATTCACGTTAGTATTTTGCAGCCGTGACTTACTAAACTGATAGTTCGGTAATTTTCACATCTGTCAACGCCTGCTTTCTTTGGGATTGGAATTATTATATTCTTCTTGAAGTCTGAGGGTATTTCGCCTATCTCATACATTTTGCTCACCAGATGGTAGAGTTTTGTTAGGACTGGCACTCCCAAGGCCGTCAGTAGTTCTAATGGAATGTTGTCTACTCTCGGGGCCTTGTTTCGACGCAGGTCTTTCAGTGCTCTGTCAAACTCTTCACGCAGTATCGTATCTCCCATTTCATCTTCATCTACATTCTCTTGCCTTTCTATAACATTGCCCTCAAGTACATCGCCATTGTATAGTACCTCTATATACTCCTTCCACCTTTCTGCTTTCCCTTCTTTGCATATAACTGGGTTTCCATCTGAGCTCTTGATATTCATAGAAGTGGTTCTCTTTTCTCCAAAGGTTTCTCTAATTTTCCTGTAGGCAGTATCTATCTTACCCCTAGTGAGATAAGCCTCTACATCCTTACATTTGTCCTCTAGCCATGCCTGCTTAGCCATTTTGCACTTCCTGTCGATCTCATTTTTGAGACGTTTGTATTCCTTTTTGCCTTGTTCATTTACTGAATTTTTGTATTTTCGTCTTTCATCAATTAAATTCAATATTTCTTCTGTTACCCAAGGAGTTCTACTAGCCCAGATCTTTTTACCTACTTGATCCTCTGCTGCCTTCACTACTTCATCCCTCAGAGCTTCCCATTCTTCTTCTACTGTACTTCTTTCCCCGATTCCTGACAAGTGTTCGCTTATGCTCTCCCTGAAACTCTGTACAGCCTCTGGTTTAGTCAGTTTATCCAGGTCCCATCTCTTTAAATTCCCACCTTTTTGCAGTTTCTTCTGTTATAATCTACAGTTCGTAACCAATAGATTGTGGTCAGAGTCCACATCTGCCCCTGGAAATATCCTACAATTTAAAACCTGGTTCCTAAATCTGTGTCTTACCATTATATAATCTATCTGAAACCTGTCAGTATCTCCAGGATTCTTCCATGTATACAACCTTCTTTCATGATTCTTGAACCAAGTGTTAGCTATGATTAAGTTATGCTCTGTGCAAAATTCTACCAGGCGGCTTCCTCTTTCATTTATTCCCCCCAATCCATATTCACCTACTATGTTTCCCTCTCTCCCTTTTCCTACTATCGAATTCCAGTCAGCCATGACTATTAAATTTTTGTCTCCCTTCACTACTTGAATAATTTCTTTTATCTCATCAAACATTTCTTCAATATCTTCGTCATCTGCAGAGCTAGTTGGCATATAGACTTGTTCTACTGTGGTAGGCGTGGGCTTCGTGTCTATCTTGGCCACAATAATGCGTTCACTATGTTGTTTGTAGTAGCTTACCCGAACTCCTATTTTTTTATTCATTATTAAACCGACTCCTGCATTACCCCTATTTGATTTTGTATTTATAACCCTGTATTCACCTGACCAAAAGTCTTGTTCCTCCTGCCACCGAACTTCGCTAATTCCCACTATATCTAACTTTAACGTATCCATTTCTCTTTTTAAATTTTCTAATCTACCTGCCCAATTATGGGATCTGACTTTCTACACTCTGATCCGTAAAACACCAGTTTTCTTTCTCCTGATAACGATGTCCTCCTGAGTAGTCCCCGCCCGGAGATCCGAATGGGGGACTATTTTACCTCTGGAATATTTTACCCAAGTGGACGCCATCATCATTTATCCATACAGTAAAGTTGCATGGCCTCGGGAAAAATTACGGCCATAGTTTCCCCTTGCTTTCAGCCATTCGCAGTACCAGCACAGCAAGGCCGTTTTGGTTAATGTTACAAGGCCATTTCAGTCAATCATCCAGACTGTTGCCCCTGCAACTACCGAAAAGGCTGCTGTCCCTTTTCAGGAACCATACGTTTGTCTGGCCTCTCAACAGATAGCCCTCCATTGTGGTTGCACCTACGGTACGGCTATCTGTATCGCTGCTTGGGTGGTACAGTATCAAAAGCCTTCCGGAAATCCAGAAATATGGAACTGATCTGAAATCCCTTGTCAATAGCACTCAACACTTCGTGTGAATATTGAGCTAGTTGTGTTTCACAGGAATGATGTTTTCAAAACCCATGTTGACTGTGTGTTAATAGACAGTTTTCTTCGAGGTAATTCATAATGTTTTAACACAATATATGTTCAAAAATCCTGCTACATATCAACTTTAATGACATGGGCCTGTAATTTAGTGGATTACTCCTACTACCTTTCTTGAATACTGGTGCGACCTGTGCAACTTTCCAGTCTTTGGGTACCGATCTTTTGCCGAGCAAATGGTTGTATATGATTGTTAAGTATGGAGCTAATGCAGCAGCATTCTCTGAAAGGAACCTAACTGGTATACAGTCTGGACCAGAAGACTTGCTTTTATTAAGTGATTTAAGTTGCTTCACTACTCCGAGGAAATTTACTTCTACGTTACTCATGTTAGCAACTGTTCTCAATTCGAATTCTGGAATATTTACTTCATCTTCTTTTGTGAAGGCATTTCGGAAGGGTGTGTTTAGTAACTCTGCTTTGGCAGCACTGCCTTCGATAGTATCTCCATTGCTATCATGCAGAGAAGGCATGATTGTTTCTTGCCGCTAACATACCTCACATACGACCAGAATCTCTGGATTTTCTGCCAGGTTTCGAGACAAAGTTTCATTGTGGAAACTGTTATAAGCATCTCACATTGAAGTCCATGCTAAATTTTGAGAGTCTCTAAAAGATCACCAATCTCGGGTATATTGCATCTGTTTAAATTTGGCATGTTTGTTTCATTGTTTCTGCAACAGTGTTCTAACCCGTTTCATGTACCAAGGAGGATCAACTCCATCATTTGTTAATTTATTTGGTATAAATCTCTCAATTGATGCCAATACTATTTCTTTGAATTCAAGCCACATCTGGTCTACACTTATATTATTAATCTGGAATGAGTGAAGATTGTCTCTCAGGAAGGCATCAAGTGAATTTTTATCTGCTTTTTTGAATAGGTATAGTTTTTGCTTATTTTTTGGAGGATTTGGGGATTACAATATTCAATCTCGCTACAACATCCCTGTTTTCACTAATCCCTGCATCAGTTTTGATGCTCATTATTAACACAGGATTATTTGTTGCTAATAGGTCAAGTGTGTTTTCACAACCGTTTACTATTCGCGTAGGTTCATGAACTAACTGCTTGTTATAATTTTCAGAGAATGCGTTTAGCACAATTTTGGATGATATTTTGTGTGTACCTCAGTAATTAAACATGTATTTTCGCCAACATATCAAGGGTACATTAAAGTCACCACCAACTGTTATCATATCAGTCGGGTACGTGTTCGAAATCAAACTCAAGTTTTCTTTGAACCTTTCAGCAACTGTATCATCTGAATTGGGAGGGTGGTAAAAGGATCATATTATTATTTTATTGCCGTTGCCAACAATGAATTCTGCCCATAATAACTCTCAGGAAGTATCTACTTCAATTTCGTCACAAGTTAAACTACTTCTAACAGCAACAAACACGCCACCACCAACTGTGTTTAGCCTTTCCTTTCGGAACACCATTAGGTTCTTCGCAAAAATTTTGGCTGAGCTTATATCCAGCTTCAGCCAGCTTTCAGCGCCTATGATGATTTGAGCATCAGTGCTATCTATTAGCGCTTGGAGCTCTGGTGCTTTCCCAACACAGCTACAACAATTTACAACTGTTATACCAATGGTTCCTGTACCTACGTTCTTCCTGTGTTCAGCCTGCACCCTTTGTGACTGAAGCCCTTCTTGTGTTTTCCTGAGACCCTCTAACCTAAAAAACCACCCAGTCCATGCCACACAGCCCCTGCTACCCGTGTAGCCACCTCCTGCGTATAGTGGACAACTGACCTATTTAGCAGAACCCAAAACCCAACCACCCTTTGGCACAAGTCGAGGAATCTGGAGGCTACAGTTGCAGAACCATCTGAACCTCTGATTCAGACCATCCACTCACCTCTGTACCAGAGGTCCGCGATCGGCCCTGTCGACTATGCTGCAAATGGTCAGCTCTGCTTTCATCCTGCAAGCAAGACTGGCAGCCTTTACCACTTCTGTTCACCATCTGGCTCAGTGACAGTGTGAGTTACAGACAGCACCTGGAACCTGTTTGTCAGACAAACTGGGAGGTCTCACGTGCGGCTGCCTGGGAAATCTTTCATCACCTGCTTCGTCCTGGGGCGACCTCCCACTCGACCACTGGTGAGGGTCAACCTCAGTGTGACCAGTAACTGGATTGGCCACTGGTGAGGACTGATTGGAGGACTCGCATCTGTTGGATGTCCGTTGGATCCCTACGGCCGGCCGACAACAGTGGTGCCTGTCCACTGCAGCCTCAAGCTGTGTAACTGAAGCCATCACAGCCTGGAGCTGAGAGTAAAGTGTCATAATCAAACAGCATGTGATACAAGTGCCTTCACAGCTGGCCTAGAGAGGTTGCCTCACAATCTGGACAGATGGCATAGCAAGCTCTGTGCCATGTGCACAACCGCTCAATACAAGCTTGGCACACTCGGCCCTATGCCTCACTTATGTTTACTTACTTGTTGTACGCTCACCTAGACTGTATAATGATGTGTTCTATAGTTATGAGACTTTGTACCATTCCATACATCATTCAGTGTTATTGTGAATTTCTTCACATGGAACCAGAATAAAATTTGGTTGGTGTTTCTTCTGATATTTTGTTTGTGCATTGTTACAAAGCGTTTGGAGATAAGTGCACTTCAATTCTAGGTTCGATATACAACTATCGTGTCGGTGGAAAAAATTTTCACTCTTTTCTTAAACATCAGCGAGCTCTCACTGGCCAGGAGCAGGCTCTCTCTGTGGCACTACACAATTTGGCTGCCTCATTGACATGCCAGGTTCCATTGCCATTCACGCAACCCCCCACCACTTCCTCCATATAATGATTCTGTGGAAGATTGGGATACATACAAAAAATGCTTCAAGCTTTTGGAGTCGCCAATCCCAACTTGTGTAAGACTTTGTTTTTGTCATGGATTTGTCCTCATGTTTATCACCATTCGTGACAGCTAGCTCCTCTTCAGGAACCTCCCAATCTCTCTTTTGATGAAATGTGTCAGTTGCTCTCTAATCATCATTACAAACATACGTTACTGCTGCTCATGTCAAGTTCTACTGTTTTCAAAAGTGGGCGCAACAGTCGTACAGAGTTTGGGTAGTCGAACTTCACAGGTTTGGCTGTCATTGCCAATTTGTTACTGAGCCCATCAGGACTCTTATGTTGATTCGATGGTTAACGATGCTATAATATGCCTGGCCCCTATGGAAGTTTGTGAAAGAACTTATTCCTGTCTCATGGGTGTTCTGAACATTGCTCAGTCTTTGAAGTATTTAGGACACCAGGAAATCTGATAGAAGTATGATGTGAAGTAGCCACCGTTGCTTCCTCTCCTCCCCAGTCATACTAAGCAGCAGCAACAGCATGACAACAACGCCCATGTGCTTATCTTCTGTCATGCCCTTACTGTTCTGTCTTGTGCAACTATTGTACAAAGGGACAGACGACATGTATGTGCGACTCTCAGACTCCTTCACCAGACATGAACATGGATGCTAACAGTATTTCCCAATTGACTGTAGCCCTGAACAAACTCAACATTGAAGTATGTGTGATGGAAAAATGTTACCAAGGAAATCAGTTACAGCAATGACTTTGTTAAATTCTCAAATGTATGTGGATTTCTGATCACCAGTACTGTCCTCTCTCTCTAATCAGTTGGTGAGTTAAAACAAACAACAAATACCTATATTGGGACAATTTTCTACTTCTGTAGTGTACAGAGCAGAAATCATCAATCTGGTAACAGAGGGAAGTGTGCGGGAGGAGGGTAAAAATTACAGGAGAGATTGAGGATCAAGCACAGTGAGCAGGTCCAAATGGCTGCTGGTTGTGGCAGTTGTGCAAAGGTGGAGAGGCTCACAGAGGACAGGGCTGTGCGTACAGCTGCATTAGACCAGTCGTCACATAGAAAACAAAATTAACAATCCGTAAACACTGCGACTGATTCCACTGTACACATACAACTCTGTATGACCCACTGCTGAGTTTTTGTTTACAAGGAATTGAATCGTGGATAATGGACTGTGTAGATAAAGAACAGAAGCTTTTGAAATGTGGGTCTACAATGAATTGTCAATTTGGAAATGAAAGAAAGTGTTGGGGTAAAAACAGTAAAACAGCACCTGCACTAATTACAGTATAAAAGTTTGAGAGCATGTAGGTGGCAGTAGATATGAAAATACCTGCACAGGATAGACTGGTAAGGAGAGCTGCTTCAAACTAGCCTTTGATGAAGACAACAACAACATGAACAACTATACTGAAAATGTAATTTTATGGTATCTCCCGCTGAAACATGTGAAGGCTGGATAATATTTGCAGATTTCATCTTAAAAACTCTTGCAATATACGTCATACCTGCATGTAGATAAAATGTTACTGTTTCCCTTAAAATCTTTGTTCACAGGTAAATTGATCTGTAGTATAATCCAAAGTCTAGATTAGGAAGGAAGGTGGCAATTTAGCTGAGAGCTGGTGACACCAAACAATGTGACTGAGAAAGCTAGCACTGATCTACAGCTCGGATGAAACTCTACAGCTGCCATGACATAAAAACTGCATTTCAGCACAACAGAAGTAAATTTGGATAAAAGTGCATCACATATTATATAGATGTCTGACAATTATTTTAGTGTACTGTATATAAACTGTTAAAGAATAAAGGGGACTACTATAAACTAACCCTCCAAAATAATTAAAACAAATACGTGACAATTGTGGTGATCTCTGCATATTGTGGTGGGAAAGCAAATGGGTGTGGCAGCAACTGGCTGTCAGTAGTTTATGAGACGGGGAACAGACAGACGTATTTCATAACAAGACAGTAACTCCCTTTTTCAAATTATGAAATTAATGTCAATACAAAAAGTGCAGTGCATTCATAAAATATCAGTCAAAATCACAAGAGTTACCAAAATAACCCCCACGAGAATCCAAATAATTATGTGGCACATCCACAGCTTGTGTTACCTTTTTGCTTCGATCTGTGATTTAACAGAACTGCATTGTGCGACATCATGGTGGAGCAGCATATTTGGAATGTACTGCTTGCAGATTATGTGCTCAAGAATGTCATAACAATCTCTGGTATGGGATGTTTCTGTTTATACATTGTTTGCAAGTGTTGTTAGAAATCATTGGAGTGCTGGAGTACTGTTTGCAAGAATAACACTTTAAGTGTTTGTGGGGGTTTGTTATAGAGTTATTTTGACACTGACGGTTATGGGCAATTAATTCATTTTTTACTTGGAGTTGGGTATTAGCATGGTGTGTTGTTTATGGTTGAGATTTAATTTTATGGTTCGTTTTTTGTTAGTTACGGATACAACAGAACAGTTCATGAGTGGGTTCCTGCACATTGCAATGGGGACAACATGTTGACCATAATTAAATTCCTACAGTCATTCAGTTTAAAGCAGGTGTTGACAGATGTGAAAATTACCGAACTATCAGTTTAATAAGTCACAGCTGCAAAATACTAACGTGAATTATTTACAGACGAATGGAAAAACTGGTAAAAGCCGACCTCTGGGAAGATCAGTTTGGATTCTGTAGAAATGTTGGAACACGCGAGGCAATAATGACCTTATGACTTATCTTAGAAGGAAGATTAAGGAAAGGCATACCTACGTTTCTAGCATTTGTAGACTTAGAGAAAGCTTTTGACAATGTTGACTGGAATACTCTCTTTCAAATTCTGAAGGTGGCACGGGTAAAATACAGGGAGCGAAAGGCTATTTACAATTTGTACAGAAACCAGATGGCAGTTATAAGAGTCGAGGGGCATGAAAGGGAAGCAGTGGTTGGGAAGGGAGTGAGACAGGGTTGTAGCCTCTCCCCGATGTTATTCAATCTGTATATTGAGCAAGCAGTAAAGGAAACAAAACAAAAATTTGGAGTAGGTATTAAAATCCATGGAGAAGAAATAAAAACTTTGAGGTTTGCCGATGACAGCAAAGGACTTGGAAGAGCAGTTGAACGGAATGGACACTGTCTTGAAAGTAGGATATAAGATGAACATCAACAAAAGCAAAATGAGGATAATGGAATGTAGTCGAATTAAGTCAGGTGATGCTGAGGGAATTAGACTAGGAAATGAGACACTTAAAGTAGTAAAGGAGTTTTGCTATTTGGGGAGCAAAATAACCGATGATGGTCGAAGTAGAGAGGATATAAAAAGTAGACTGGCAATGGCAAGGAAAGCGTTTCTGAACAAGAGAAATTTGTTAACATCAAGTATAGATTTAAGTGTCAGGAAGGCGTTTTTGAAAGTATTTGTATGGAGTGTAGCCATGTATGGAAGTGAAACAGGGACAATAAATAATTTGGACAAGAAGAGAATAGAAGCTTTTGAAATGTGGTGCTACAGAAGAATGTTGAAGATTAGATGGGTAGATCATGTAACTAATGAGGAGGTATTGAATAGGATTGGGGAGAAGAGAAGTTTGTGGCACAACTTGACTAGTAGAAGGGATCGGTTGGTAGGACATGTCCTGAGGGGTCAACGGATCACAAATTTGGCATTGGAGGGAAGTGTGGAGGGTAAAAATCGTAGAGGGAGACCAAGAGATGAATACACTAAGCAGAGTCAGAAGGATGTAGGTTGCAGTAGGTACTGGGAGATGAAAGAGCTTGCACAGGATAGATTAGCATGGAGAGCTGCATCAAACCAGTCTCAGGGCTGAAGACCACAACAATAACAACATGATGTAATTTAGTTAGTGGCAGAACAAATGGTTTTCTACAAGCTGTTCCTGCTGTGAGAAATATATGCTGGCCATTCAAGAGATTGTGTTAGTGAGATATATTTGTTATCACTATATTGCTAGATTTGCATGTTGGACACGACTTCAGCTGGTAACTTTTTTTACGAATTTTTGTGGTGTGTTATTAGTAATTATTTTGGATTGTGTTTGGTAGATATGGTGGAGTTGATGAGATTTTTGAGGGTTTTGGTATTATTTATATGGGTGAGTTTTGGTTTTGTGGTACCAAAGACTTCATTATAGCTATACAGGTCAAGTGGTATAGGCCTATGTTAGATAATTTGACAAGTTGCATGTGGTTCTGTGTATTTCATATGCAGGTGAAGTGAAATTTCTGGTACTGGGTTTTGGAGGTACGTGTAGATTCATGCTCAGTGGTGTATTTACAATTAATTAGTTTTTTTTTCAGGGTGGGAGTGCCTTTCATTTTACAGTAGCTTCAACTGAAAATTAATTTTATTGATACATATTAATTTAATATCCAAAACTATAAATATAAAATGTGTCAGTGGTCTGTATTTGTATAATTAGAACACTAATGACATTAAAAAAATTATTTACTGAGGTTACGAATTACAACACGAAGCTTGAATAATTTTAATAAAACATAATCCAGTTGCTAAAAGAATTTTCTGCACTGATTCTATTAAATTGCCTATTTTTATAGTCTAGGACAATGTTAATTTATTGTGAAGTATAAAATCTGCTTTTGTCTGAGACTTGAATGCAAATAATTAAACCATTAACTAGAATTATAATGTACACAAGGAAGATGGCAGACACTTTGTTTTGCCATATCACTCCTCAAAGTCTGGACACGAATCCCTTCCTCTTGATTAATTATCATCATGGTGATCCCATTCAGATGTGCCTCGTAAGTGTCTTGATCCTCTTAAGGGTGGAAAAAAAAATTGTGCTCATTGATGGCCATTGTTCCTGGTAGAGCTGTAGAAACTGAAACACATTAGGATACATCTGAAGGTTGCACACAGAGAAGACTTCCACAGCATTTTGGGGCAATTGCTTCAGTTAACTCAGATACTGATGAAAGTGTTTCAACTCAGCCATTGATAAATCAGCAGGATCTGAAGGATAAAATGAATGGAGTTTCATAACTCCATCAATTGCTGAAAATAATTACAACAATCTAGATCAAAAGGAACCTTTATTTAAAAGGTGATCAGTTTTGATCAGCACAGGATTATCTTCAGAGCTATGGCCATACTGATGGAGTAGGAACTGCTGAATAATGTTTCAGTTTACTATTGTCATTCAGCAGTTCCTGCTTCATGCACAGCCACTGTCCATCAATATGGCTGTAGGTCTGAAAATGATCATGTGATGATAAAAACCAGTCACCTTTCCCTAAAGGTGCCTTGTGATCTAGACTGATATAATTATTTTCAAAGATTATATTTTCATTGCTGATATCTCCAATAATGTTTTCAAAAATAATTTATTCCACCAATGATACCTATGTCTTCAGTTTTTCATGGTAGAAGATAATCAAAGATGTTAAAAAGTGCACAATGTGTCAAGAACCAATCCTACAGTGAACTAATTAAGGCATCTTGAAAGGACATGAAAAAATTTTGTAGTTACCCTCAACATCAACAAACTATCCTAATTTGCAGAATGAGATTTTCACTCTGCAGCGGAGTGTGCGCTGATATGAAACTTCCTGGCAGATTAAAACTGTGTGCCCAACCGAGACTTGAACTCGGGACCTTTGCCTTTCGCGGGCAAGTGCTCTACCATCTGAGCTGTCGAAGCACGACTCACGCCCGGTCCTCACAGCTTTACTTCTGCCAGTATCTCGTCTCCTACCTTCCAAACTAAGCCATGTCTCCGCAGTATCCTTTCTTTCAGGAGTGCTAGTTCTGCAAGGTTCGCAGGAGAGCTTCTGTAAGTTTGGAAGGTAGGAGACGAGATACTGGCAGAAGTAAAGCTGTGAGGACCGGGCGTGAGTCGTGCTTCGGTAGCTCAGATGGTAGAGCACTTGCCCGCGAAAGGCAAAGGTCCCGAGTTCGAGTCTCGGTCGGGCACACAGTTTTAATCTGCCAGGGAGTTTCATATCCTAATTTGCTTGATGCACCTGCTCGATAGGAATGCATGGCTCCTCGATTTCAACTCCATTGACTGAAGCTAATTCCTTGACTTCTAAGAAAAACCACGTGAAAGTATATTTTTTCTCATTGCCAGCAGTTCTCTAATTCTTGAATCCTCTCCAGAGTTGAAACAACACAACCATACATTTCCTTGAAGTCTTGTGCCACTGTGAAGACACTCAAATCCATCTAGTGAGTGTGGTATGTTTCAAATTCCCACCTCTAACATCAGTTAATGATTCTAGCACATCATTTAATATTTGCCTACGCTTTTGTGCCCCAAAGAAATTACATACCATTTCAATGTTCCTAATGAATTCCTGATATGTGGAATGTTGCATGTGTTGGTGACTACCAAACTGAAATTATGAGCTGCACAATGAGAATATACAGTTAAGGAGAATGAATGCATGAGCCCCATGAACCTTCCCTGACACTGATGCAGTAGTCACAGCCCTGTCCTCATAAACAAATGACACACCAAGACCAAATTTTACCAAGTGTTCAATTATATAACCAGTTAATCCATGGCCCGTCACGTTACGCACTGGAACAAATTCCAGAAAATTTTCATGAATCCTGAGATCTGGAGAAATATAATGAGCACAAGGAGATACTTGCTCTATTCTACAAGGTGTACAACCTCGTTTCCAACGTTTTTTCCCCAACAATTGAGGCTTTAATGAAAGAAATTGGTTACACATGTATCATTCAAATTATTTTCCATTACTAGCCACTACTTTCTCCCATCTTTCGGGCAGTGTATGAATCTGGCGTCAAAAAAATTGTTCATCTTTTGATGTGATCCCTGAATCGATCCAATTTGTGACTTCTTCATGAGATTGTAAGTGTTGGTCAGCCAGGCCATGCGCCATTGATCTAAACAGGTGATAGTCAGAAGGAGCAATGTCTGGAGAATATGACAGGTGGGGTAGGACTTCCCATTTTAACATGTCCAAGTACGTTTTGACCCTTTTGCAACATGGGGTCAAGAGTTGTCATGCTGCAAAATCACTTTATTGTGCCTCTCACTGTATTGTGGCTGTTTGTCTTTTAATGCTCTGCTCAAATGCATTAATTGAGTTTGATAACGAGCACCTGTGATTGTTTCACTTGGTCTGAACACCTCATAGTACACGACCCCAAGCTGGTCCCACAAAATGCGGTGCACGATCTTGGAGCTGTGAATATTCGGATTGATTGTCAACGTGGAAGCATGGCCAGGATATCCCCACGATTTTTTGCATTTAGGATTATCGTAATGAATCCATTTTTCTTCCACAGTCACAATGCAATGCAGAAATCCCTTCTGTTTTTGCCTCTGAAGCAACTGTTCACAAACACCGTTCAACGTCTCTTGGTTTCAGCTCACACGGGACCAAAGTTCCTTCTTTCTGAATCATGCCCATAGCCTTGAGACATTTTGAAATGGCGTGCTGTGTCACTCCCACTAATTGTGTCAATTCTTCTTGAGTTTGATGTGAGTCTTCACTCAGCAATGTCTCCAATTCTACATCTACGTTATTACTCTGCTACTCAAAATCAAGTGCCTGGCAGAGGGTTAAATGAACCACCTTCATGCTGTCTCTCTACCATTCCACTCTTGAATGGCACACGGGAAAAACAAGCACTTAAATTTTTCGGAGCAAGCCCTGATTTCTCTTACTTTATCATGACGATCATTTCTCCCTATGTAGTTGGGTGCCAACAGAACGTTTTTCCAATCGGAGGAGAAAACTGGTCATTGAAATTTCATGAGAAACTCCCGTTGCAACAAAAAATGCCTTTGTTTTAATGATTGCCACTCCAATTCATGTATCATGTTTCTGACACTATCCCCCCTATTTTGCGATAATACAAAACGAGCTGCCCTTCTTTGTGCTTTTTTGATGTCATCCGTCAGTCCCACCTGATGTGGATCCCACACCACACAGCAGTACTCCAGAATAGGGTGGACAAGTGCAGTGTAAGCAGTCTCTTTGGTAGACCTGTTGCACCTTCCAAATGTTCTGCCAATGAGTCGGTCTTCGGTTTGCTCTACCCACAATATTATCTATGTGTGTGTTCTAATTTAGGTTATTTGTAATTGTAATCACTAAGTATTTAGTTGAATTTACAGCCCTCAGATTTGTGTGACTTATCACATAATCTAAATTTAGCTGATTTCTTTTAGTATTCATGTGAATAACTTCACACTTTTCTTTATTCAGGGTCAATTGCCACTTTTTGCACCATACAGATATCTTATCGAAATCATTTTGCAAGTCGTTCTGATCATCTGATAACTTAACAAGATGGTAAAGGACATCATCATCTGCAAACAATCTAAGACAGCTACTCAGATTGTCCCCTATGTCGTTAATATAGATCAGGAACAATAGAGGGCCTATAACACTTCATTGCAGGAAGCATCTCCGAAAAAATTCTCTCTTCCACCACTATGCCATTCTACGACATTAAAATCACCGTTCTTGAAGCATTGAAACCACTCACAACATGTTCTTTCACTAATTGCGTCCATACCATACGTACCTGAGAGCATTCAGTGAGATTCAGCCACTGTTTTCTTTGTATTGAAACAAAATAGTAACACCTCCCACAAATGACAAGAATTGGGCTTGTAAACTGGCATTTTCAATCAAGAACAACTTTATGATGCAGACACAAATTGACTAATGTTTGAACGAGGTTACGTTGATTGAGGTCCAAGCTAACTGCCTGATGTCTGTGATCTGTTTCTTTCGACCGCTACTTACCGTTGTCACCACCTATTGGCAAATGGCAGAAGCTAAGCTGTACACCTTGTAGCAATGTCAACAGTTTCATCCACAAGAACCGTAAAACCTTTGGCATCATTAATGTAATGAACAATCCTTCATGGGAGGTGGTTATTGATGCAAATGATTATCTGATTTTGGACTGGTGCACTAAGGTACTTTTCGCATTCATCAGTTCCTTCCAAACTTGCTCACATGTTTTTGCCATCTTTCATGCAATATTTTAGAATGGTGCAAAAGTTACCCATGTTTTGTCAACTTCAATAGGCTCGAAGTTCCTGTGTCTCTTTAATGCAATCTCCTGACATCTACAGTGAAACATCGCCTCAATGATTGGGGCTATGCGTTTTCTATTTTTTTCCCAACTGCTCCACCAAGCCTTGGTCCATGCAATGTTTTGTATCTTCTGTCTCGTTCATCACAAATTGAGCAAAATTGTCACCATCGATTACACCATGGTAGGCGATGACCACATTGATGTTGGAATCTTCCACTTAGAAAACTTGGAGTTATCATGGCTCCAACATTTTGATGGCTACCTTTATCCGAGCTTGTCTTGTTAGTGAAAAACACAGTACCTCAAAGGGCACTCTTTGGGAGAGTATACTAACCAAACATATTTCTCCATCCAACTTAGGCTGGACTTACAATATTGGCCACTTTGCAAAGTCAGGGGAAATCTGTAAGTTGCGTCACGCACAAAAAGGCTTTGGAAATAATGTAGCTTCATGTAGTCATCAACTTTGTTATTTGATAGCAAACAATTACTTCTGACACACTTACAGCCCTGCAGTGGCTTATCAGAGCTTGATGTGTCAATGAAAGATGTTGATTTTGCTTGAGGGCCCAACAAAGGTAATTTTGAATTAGCAATAGTGCTTCTATTGTTTGAAAACAGCAGTGGTGGATCATCCATATTCCTGGCCTGAGAGAATAGTTTCTTCTAGTCATGCTGTTTTGGAGAAAAAATTTCTTTCCACTTTTCGTTTTGTCATGCACTTCACTGTACTAGCTTCAATAACACTGGTTTTCGCAACACTGTCATACTAACAATCTAAAAACTGGTAATTCAGAGAACTATGTAAAAAACGAACTAGAGCATTTCCTGGTCGGTGCATATCCTGACAATGGTCCACAATCTCTATAACATGCATTGTTTCTATATTTATTAATGTTCACTTAAGGGTCTGTAATGTGCTGTGCCCATAAACTCTGATGTTAAATTGACATGAAAACATTTAATGTTACTACGTAATGGAGCATCTCATTTAAATAAATAAGCTTTAATGCTTAAAAAAGATCTATTTACTATTAACCAATCACAACATACAACCACATCAGTTATCGACGATTCTCTTTTGTGTGGATATCTGTTTGGAAACATCCTGTCATTGGCATATTGTAGAAGCATACAACCTGCTTCTTCACATACTGAAGCTGAGGTCTTGTTAGCTACATAGGTCAAGTGAAACTTCCAGTACCAGTTTTTTAGGTTTTTGTAATTCTGGTTTTGTTGACTGTTGAGGATTTAATTTAGTTGATTTTTGTATTAGAGTTTCTTTTAGTATGTCTTTCCTGCTGTACATTTAGTTTGTCCCCACCCAAAGCCCTCTAATGCCCACATTTGACCTGTTAGTTTCATATTATTTTTGCAGGTAGATATTTTTTGCATTACTTGTGTCTGTCTGAGTGTGTAATGAGTGACGTCATGGTCACCATACGGTATAACTTGAAACCGGTGTGTCCGTCATCTTGATGATGTAATGGGTCAAAACCAACAGATGGTACCAAACTGTTCAGTTTTGCCATATATCTGAAATGTCAGAATAAAGTAGTGTGTAAGGGACTAAACCTAGTAGCGATTCTTCTGAATAACTACTTAGCTGTCCCGTAAATTTGGCCAGGTGTATTCTTTATCACATTAGTTGGCTTCATCAGCTCTCATTCATATTATTACCTTTCAGCCTAACCCAAACCTTTAGCTACACTGAAGATATATGTTACCACAACCTTCATTCGAAAGTAATAAATGTGGGAGTTGCGACAAAGATGATTCAAGATAACCATGAATAACCAGCACATAATAAGACTGTTTCCATTCCAGCACCTCTCATTGCCTAAACCTATTCCATATCCCATGGGCTATGAAAAACTTACACATTACCAATTTACGAGCTGCACAACAAAAGTGCCCTGTAAGCATAAAATAATATAAATTCCAAACACTTCAATACTGTGCACTGTACTACAAGAGTTAATAGCAAAGCTCTCAATATGCACTGAACTGCTAACTTTGTTACATTGGAGGTGGAAAAAATCTAATTACACTGAACTCAATGAGGCAAAATTCTGTCAGATTTCTTACATGTGGATCATAAATCTAAAATATGCTGGCATGCAAAACAAAATGAGAAACATTTTCAAACTCGAAATAACAAATAAATTTCTGCTGCTAGCAACAGATGAAGTTGTGTCCAAATAAGTAAAACTGAAAAATGAGGTTTAATCAACAGCACGTGTTTTGATGACTCAAGAAGAGGCTAAATACTTGTGACATGGGCCATTAAGTATGACAAATAAAAAGGGAGAAACTTACATATGTTCAAGGAGCCACGGAAGAGGTTTAGCATATTTTATGGCAACCATGCAGACAAAACTCACAGCAACTGGCACTATCAACCATTTATAAGATGTGCTAAGAGACATTGTTAAAAAGGGTTCCAAATCTTTGATATTGGTGGAGGAAATTACTTCTCTAGGAATGAAAGTAGCAACACAACCAGGGCAATACAGAGGCATGATCTAAATGAAGCCTCATGTGTAAGTAAAGAAATTATCAGCACAAACAGAAAATTTATGAAGGTATGACGCTATTTTCAAAATCTCACATTTATTACAGCTACAAATTCAGTATGAAGACGTTCATGAAATATGGTCGGCGCAAAAACAGTTTTGGCAAAACACGTTATGTCCAGAGAAATACTGGAAAATATTTACTGACCATGACAATACACAAGCCAAGCCCAGGTCAATAATGAAAGAAAAAGAAGTGACATCTCTGTGTTCAGGGAAGGGACTACCACAGACCCAGAATAAAGAACAAGAAGAAGAAATATTGCTACGCACGGAGACGAGGAGGAAACACCAGAAGAAGGATCATTCACTCCTTAAAGGGAAGAACCATCAAAGACTCAAGGAAAGAAAAAGAAGAAGAAATATCCCCCTGCCCTGCAAAAGAAGATATCACTGATCCCAACGGAGGAAGAATCATCACCAGAAAGGGAGCCACCATCAAATTTGGGGAAAGGAGAAAGAATGGACACAAACATCTATTTGATCAGGATATTTTGTACCAGCAGCTAGAGGAAAAAGAAAATTTAGATAGAAATCAGTCCGTGGTCCAGCAACCACCCATGTACTTATCGGAAAAATGGGCATACATGTAGCTATCCTACAGTACAGGGACGAAATTTAAACAGTACACACTTCCTCCAGCTTAGGAAAATTAAATAAATCATCTATTTCTTTTGGATTAGGAGTAGTCTAGGTTGGGCTTTGGATGGCTTATAAAAGCATTATTTGTTCTGGGCAGTTCCCGAGATAATCGTGAAAAACCATGTTTTTTGGGTACCAAAGTACCATCTGTGTGGAAAGTCACTTCTATTCATGGCAAATCATTGAAATTTTTTTGCTATAGGTTCTTAAGATGATGCTTTCGGCAAACTTCGAAACGTTTCTCAATATCGTTATTTGCTATCTCTGTATCAGAGGTTCAACATTACCATACTTATGCACATAATAGCCTGTCTCAGCAGTAAATGTACTTTTGACTGCCGTAATGAACACATGGGAAAAGTTCTGAGTCATCATGAGGATTCTGAGGTGAGCAAACTGTTTTTAGTCACCATTTTTTACCAATAAGACATATGACACACTCCCTCTGTACAACGAGCACTTCATGCCCATACAGGTTGTCTTGACCTGTAAAATATTCCACAATGTCACCTGATGGCACAAGCAAAATTTTTTTTTGGTCATACGAAGTTCACTGTACTTGTAAATCAAGCACCACAGTTTTTTGTGTACCATATGTGTAGCCTTAAAATGTGCATTTTTACGTAAAGCAGTGTAAAGTGAACTTGTATTGGGTGGAAGACAAGCCTATTTTAACGTTATATCATGAATAATTATTTGTCGTTTTGTCAAAGCATGTGAATGTGTAAAAGTGTCATCACTTTACTGACCTACAGAATTTGTTTTATATAAGCTGCACATCTGCTATAAAGGGAAAAGAAGGAAAGAAGCCAAAAAATGCTCCTTTTGGAGCACAAAAAGCAAATATCCTCCTCCTTAACAGACAATGACAGAAAAGTGGGACACAAGCTGCCTGAATCCTCATTACACCTTCCTTATAAAAAATTATGACATGCAAACATATTCATGCTTCTTCATGCTGAAAGAGAGTAGCAGGACGCAGTGACACTGGAAGAGAGGAGACAGTGCCAATGTGAGAGAAAGAGAGAACAGACAATGATGGTGGTAGAGAGAAAGTAGTGGTAAAAGAGAGAGAGACACATATGAAGACAACAGCAGTGGGAGCCAAAGGAGAGGAGATGGTGATGGGCAATGAGAGACAGTGCCGGTAAAAGGTAAGGAGAGATGGGAGAAAAAGAGAGATGAGGCAACGGAAATGAGAGAGAGAAAGAGAGAGAGAGAGAGAGAGAGAGAGAGAGAGAGAGAGGAGACAATACTTAGGCTTAAGGGGGAGTCTATGGAATGACATTACAAAACTGTGCAGAGAGAATTTAAAGATTTAGTTGACACTGAAAGAGCAAAAAATTACAAAGATTGATAGACAGGATTCATTGTTCTGTATATCAAGAAGCACTTTGTGCTAAATTTGCAGGCATGAAAAATGTGAAGAAATTAGTGGCATAAAAAGTAAATTTTCTGAAGTAGAAGTTGTACGTGTTATTCTACTGTCTGTTGCAATAGTATTCGATGGAACTGAAAGACCAGTATGGAGACTTTATGTGCTACTGCAAGTATATTGGTCAAGTTAAGGGGCTTGCCTGGGATTATTTTTTGATTTAAAACCCATTATTGTTGAATTTATAAGGGGAAAAATGAAAGCAGGAACGAAAATTAGAACATGTGGAATCAATTGCAGACCTCGTATTTTCAGCTGATTTGACCGCACACTGCCTACTTTAAGACACTGCAAGGTGAGAAACAGCTTGCAGTGATGCACTTAAAAAGAAAATCACATTGTGGAAAGGACCAATTCTGACAAAAAAACACTGTTCAATTCCCTACGACCATTGGCTTTAAAGAAAAGGCAAATTTTGAAGATTCCCTTCTGGCCTTCAAGGAATTACAAGAATAGTTTTCTAAGTGTTTTGAGAACACAGGCAATCTTACTTCTGTTTGCAAGACTGTTTGCTGTTTCAGTTAAAAGTGCCTCTATGCATGTGCAGATGGAACTGATCCATTTGCAGCATAATTCCCATTCATTTATGTTAAAACTGTCCCCACGTGGTCTATGTTGTTTGACTTGGGAAGAGTTTCCATGTCTCCATGACGAGGTTTTAAACATAATAAACCATTTCAATCATGTGTTTGTGTGTAAGTCGTTTTTTGATTATGAAACTAAGTACGTCACAAGCGTGAATATCTGTGAAATTGTCTGTGTGCCAACAGTTTGTGCCTTATAAAAATTATGTCTTTAATCTGCCCAAAACATTTAAATAATACTGAAAATCTGTTTTGCTTGTGATCTGCATCATAATGCTCATGTGCCAAATTCTTGCCTGTCCTAGTACTAGCTGTCTATGATGTGCAGTAAGGCCTCTAGCTCTTCTTGTAAACTTAGCTACCAAATGAAGAATTTTTCCGTGTTCAAACAAGGTAAAGAAATCTGTAATACAAAGGAGGCAGCATAAGGAAGATTAGGAAATTTTATACCCTAATCTATCACCTTTTTCTTACCTAATATAACAGAATAATAGAAAGTGTACTTAAAGCCAATGGCAAATTTCATAGGAGAAACCAATGCACAGTACGGATTTAGGAATGGCAGATCTACCAAATGTTTACAACTTGGGCACCAGATGAAAAGAAAATGTTTGTGATACATTTATTGACCTTTCAAAAGCCTTAGTGTCTTACATAACGTTTTCAGTGTTATGGATAAAGGAGATAGCAGCCGATATCATAAAATCATTGATGGATAATAGAGAACTCTCTATACAAAAAAAAGGAGAATAAACAATAAAATTACTAATGTCTATTCAAATTTTGAATTTGATAAATATGATGTGCCTTAAGGCTCAATACTTGGCTGACTACTTTTCATTTTATTTGTGAATAATACACCTGAAATAATAGATGGAAATGTAATGTGTGCAGATGACACTTCATTTGCTATAAGTAGTGTTTCAACTCATCACTTACAAAAGAAAGTTTCCCTAAATATGAAAAATGGAAACAATTCCCTCAAAGAAAACAATTTTTTGTAATATATCCCATACATGCAAACAAAACACACATTAGTGCTATCAAGTTTGGGGACTTGGATCTAAAAGAAAGTCATAAATTCAAGGGATGATGATAGATACAAACAAGACATGGATGAATCATGAAGATATCTTTTGTACAATGAATTCAAGCAAATTTCTGATGAGAACCCTGTCCAGGAAAAACACACAAACACTACTACTAACAATGCATGATCGACTAGCCCATTCACAAATATCACATGATATCCTGGACTGGAAAATGCTGCTAATGTGCAGTTATAGAGATTAGATTCAGTTTTCATTCCACAGACCCAAAAATGAGATGATTCTCATGTGTGTGGGACATCTCAGAAAGTATTACATAAAAAACATTAGCACATCTAAGCGTAATACTCACTTCCCTGATCATTTGTCATGAGATTATCAATCATGTGAATACATTACAGTACACTGGAACTGTTAATAACTACAGAATTAACACACAATCAAAATGAAACATAGTTACACACTTTTAATACATTTCTCATACAGAAAATAACTAATATCAACTGTTGTTACTGCGTGTTGTAAAACTGAAATCTAACATATATTTTCACTTAAGCTGGTGTAACAGTCCCTGTTAAGATATTCATTTATAGAGTAGGAGGAGTTGCCCACCAGAAAGTCTTTCAAATTCTGTTTAAACTGTACTTCATCTGTAACCTTTAATGTTTGCTCGAATTTTATTCAAAATGTGCATTCCTGAACATTGGACCCGTTTTTGGACCAAGTGATTTTAGGTGTTTATGTAAATTGCTCTTATTCCTAGCACTGATACTATATGTTGAGCTATTGGTTGGAAATAGACATTATTTTCAACAAATTTCATTAAGGAATAAATATACTGAGAAGTGGTTAGAATACCCATTCTTTGAACAGTTTGTACATGATGGTCTTGAATTTACAGCACAAATTATTCTTGTTAAATGCCTTTGCACTCTAAAAGCTTTTGCTCCATTTGACGAGTTGCCCCAGAATATGATCCCATATGACAGTAAGCAAAGTATGCAAGTTTTTTTATATTTATATCTCCTCCGTCTAACATCTTTTGAATTGCAAATACAGACTTGTTTAGCCACTTCATCAATTCTGTGGCACGAACTTCCCAAGTGAATTTATTATCGATTTGTAATCCCAGAAATTTAACGCTGCCCACCTCTTCTGTCTGTGGAAAGAAATCTCTTTAAAAGTTCTGAGCTACATATAGTGGGTCTTTTCAAAGTTTAATGATCATGAATTGGCTTTAAACCATTTATTAATGTCAGTGAAAATTTGATTAGCAGCCATTTACAAATCTGTCAAGGACTGCTAAAGCTAGAAGAGAAAGCTGAAAGATGTATAGCAAAAATATCTTGTAAAGGATTTCTGCAGAAATAAATTCAGGAACTAAACATCTACATCTATACTCTGCAGACCACCATGAGGTGCATGGCACAGGGTACATCTCACTGTAGCAGTATTAGGGTTTCTTCCCATTCCATTCATCTATGGAGTGTGGGAAGAATGATTGATTGAATGCCTCTATATGTGCTATAATTATTCTTATCTTACCTTTGGGATTGGAAGTGGCACTGGGATGCCTAGTCCATCCCTATGTCATTCCCAATACCAACCCCTTGCCACAAGGATAATATCCCTGTGGAACACCCAGGTGCAAGACCTGCCCAATCCTCCCACCCACTACTTCCTATTCCAGTCCTGTCACAGATTTATTCTGCCCCATCAGGGACAGGGTCGCCTGTGAAAGCAGCAAAGTCATTTACCATCTCTGCTGCAATCATTGCACAACTTTTATATTGGTGTGACCACCAACCAGCTGTCCACCGAGATGAACAGCCGACACCAAACTGTGGCCACAAGCAAAGTAGACGACCCTGTGGCACAGCATGCAGTTCCGCATAAAATGCTTAATTTTAATGGCTGCTTCACTGTCTAAGCCATTTGGATCCTCCCTTGCACCACCAGCTTGTTTGAACTGCACGGATGTGAATTATCTTTACAACACATTCTCTGCTCCCATAATTATCCCGTCCACAATCTATGGAAACATGCTGTTCCCACACCCTCCAGCCAACCCCCTGTCCTATCATCTCCTCCCCATCCTTGTCTCCCACTTTGTCTGCCATCCTCTGTCAATGCACATGCTCATCTTTCCCTACTCCTCTCCTCCTTTTGCGCTTCTCTTTTCCCCACCTCCCTGACCTACAACCTCCTGATGCTGCACCTGTTGGCATTCTAGTCCCTGCACACTCCACCAGGCAGTGTTTGTCATCCCCCCCCCCCCCCCCCCAACCCCCTCCCTCTCTCTCTTTCTCCATCTGTACACTACTATACATTCCTCTTCTCCACCTCCTCCAGACTGCTGCTTGCATCCCACGTGATAGCTGTATTCCATCCAAAGAGACAGGAGTTGGCGGTCATGTGTACATGAGGCATTGTTCCATGTAGGTATGAATGCTGTGTTTTTCTTTTGCTGACGAATGCCGTGGCTGAAAGCTTTATGTGTGTGTGTTATAAAAAGTTAAACACAATAGTGTTACACCATTGTGTGTGTCATACACACATATATCGAGGGGAGGGGGCGGGCAATAAACTTCCCTAGTGGACATCTACATTAATGTATTTCACATCCGATGCGTGTTTTACTACTAGGCTTTTTTAAGTATGAGAGATTTCAACTCTTTGCACCCAGATTACCATGTATGACTTAAACAAATTCTGTGCCATACCTCTTATTCCTAACAGCTCTAATTTGTGTACTAAAATTCTGTGGTCAGCTGGTTCAAATGCATTTGACAGATCCAAAAAAAAGCCTATTGCAATCTCATCCTTGTCTAGTGCTTCTAGTATTAAACTGTGCTATAGCTGGCAGTGTACTTCGTGTGGGTCTAAACAGAATTGTTCATTGCTCAGACAGTTGTATTTATTTAAATATTCATTAGTCTATTTTTCATTAAGGTTTCTATAATAAAGAAATTGGTCTGTGGTTTTCTATATTTTCTGCATCACAATTTTTTAGTACTGGGACTACTTTTGCTTGTTTCAGGTATTCAGGAAAGCTGCCAGATCTGGAAGATTAATTAATTATTATTGTTAATGGGGATTTTTTTAAGGGCACTTATTGGGATCTTATTGAACCCTGTGGATTTTTTATTGTTTAATTGGTGTATTACCTGTGCCGCCGCCTCCTTTGTTGTTGGAAAGAGCACCATTGAGTGTGGTCACAGATCCCGGTGGTGTAGAACATAGGTGTCTGGAAATTTCTCTTGCAGTTTCTTAGTGATGTGGCTAAAGTATTCATTTACAAAGTCTACTAATTCCTTTGGGTTGCTGATTTGAACATCTATGCTTTTAATCTGCATCTGCAGATGTTTTTGTCCAGCATTTGCTGTCTCCTGTTTGATTATGTTCCAGACTGCTTTGCTTTTGTTATCCGCCTTCAGTACTGTTTTACTGTTTATTCTGAAAAATCTGGGCCAGTCTGGCAATTTTTGATAGATAGTTTCAGAGAATTTTTTGATACCTCTGGTCACCCATATACTTTTTTTATTTGAAGTTGCAATGGAATGCAATGTTTTGGTAAATGCTCCCTCAAATTTTAGTTTAACTCTTTGACTGCAGCTGGCTGCCACAGCAGTTCAGCGCTGCCGTGCCCCAGGTGCTGCTGACTGCTGCACAAGTTCTGAGACGTTCACTCGCCTATTGTTTAGCTACACTTGAATAAGTCATCTGTCTGTCTGCAGTGGTACTGGCCGACTCTGCCACACCTTATCATTTGCTCTAACTGCAACAGATAGTGTTTCAGTATGCAGAACACGACTGCATTTGAAGTCAATGTCGCCACTTTTGGCGGACACTGACAGCACTTGAACAAGTAATTTGCTTTACACACAGCAACAGATGACGCTCCTGTGATTTCTGTCGAACGGTAGTTTCACGCCTTTCTGCACGACTCTATTCTTGGTTCAGATGTCAGTCGCTTGTTATTTGCTTGTGACTGCATAGTGAATTTATGTATTGTGGTGGCATGGAAAACACCCTCACCTCCAAAGAGAGAGTGCAGATGCTGATGGAGAGTGAGTCTGAAGAATCGCTGTGCTCATCAATAGACAGCGATTCGGATGAAGAAGATTCTCTTACGAATAATTTAAAATCTACAGACATTGTTGATTATCATTCATCTCCATCTGTAATTACCAGTGCTATCAAGGTACCACAAAGCTGAAATGCAACTTACTTCAAAAAGAGACCGGAAGGGTGGTGATCTGACAATGAAACCGAGTGTAGTAATAGATTACAATAAATCAATGGGACTAGTCGACTGAAGCAGCATGCAAATAAAAACAGTGTAAAGTACATGGAAGTTGTCTAAGTGGTACAGGAAACCGTTTTACCATATTTTGGACATGGCAATGTTCAATGCCGTCTGCTTATACCAGAAATATGGGACGAAAATGAAGTAAGAAAAGTTTCATTTCAATACAATTAGAGAAAGTTTTGCAACACTTTATGTCGATCACAAGACAGCAGGTGGTCTAAATGTCAAGAGTACCCTATGTTTACCAGATCAGTGGGAAAAGTACAAACATGCATAGCCTGTGCTCGAAATGGTGTTAGGAAACAAACTAAGTTGTGCTGTATGGATTGTAATGTAACTCTTTGTGCTTATCCGTGCTTCTAAACTTACCCCAAACAGTTTCAGCAATAAAAAAACTGTTAAATCTTGTTTTGAGGGAATGTAGAAGTACATCACTACAGAAAATGTCTTTATTTGTATATACATTATAATAAAAATGCACCTCACATGAAAATGAAGTGTAAATATTGCAAATAAATACCCCCAATTCTTCCAAAACCAGTCCAAAGACCAGAACAAAATAGAAAGCTGAAAAAACAGAGAAGGTGTTGGAAGCATTGCGAGTAGCGAGCACGCGAGAAGCATTCAGCACCCAGTGCACAGCACGACAATGCAGCACCGAGGCGTGACCACCAGTGTTGCGCATAGCAGTCAATGGGTTAAATAGTGGCATGAACTTATTAACCATTTTGTTTACATTTGTTACTGTATAAACTTCCTCCCACCTTTCATGTTATAGCTGGAATGGGAAATTATATAGACTTGATTGTGAAAAGACCCTTTCGTATGCATTCAATTTAGCAGACTTTTCTGCATCTTGGCCTTTAATATCTGACAGAGATGATCTGACAGGCCTCAATTTTGAACAAGTAGCTTGCAGTGCTTTCTTTCTCTGTCTGCTGCTACATGGTCTGTTATTGATGAAGACTGTTAGGTCACTATAATTTGACAGTTCATAAGTGACATTATGTTGTAGCTGCAGAAAATATTCAAGTATGTACTATTAATATTATCTGAATCCACTGTGTTGATATTTAAATTCCCACATATGAGAATGTTCACTTTTGGACTAGATACCTTGCCCAAGCTTTGATCAAGTTATGAGGAAAAAATGTCCATATTACCAATAGGGGCTCTATACAAACAAAATACAATTAACTTTTTTGAATTGGTGGTTTTTGTTATTTCAACTGCTGATAATTCAAAATGTTTGTCTTCACTTAATGCTATAATGTCTTTTCTGATTTTAAAAGTAATATATTTTTTCACATAAATACATGAACCCCCCACCTTCCACAGAAATTCTACTATAGGCCATGTCATATGATATCAATGCAAAATATACCACTTCAAACAATGGAAAATCCAGGATGGAATGTAACAATATTGGCAAGGAAAGTTGCTACTCACCTTATAGTGGAGATGCTGAGTCGCGATAGGCACAACGAAAAGATTCACACAATTATAGCTTTCGGCCATTAAGGCCGTTGTCAGCAATACACACACACACACACACACACACACACACACACACACACACACACACACAACTTGCACACGTCTGCAGTCTCAGATAACTGAAGCCACACTGTGAGCAGTAGCGCCAGTGCATGATGGGAGTGGCGACTGGGTGGGGGAAAGGAGGAGGATGGGGAGGGGCGGTGGAGGAATAGTATGATGGGGGTGGCAGTCAGTGAAGTGCTACAGTTTAGATGGAAGGCAGGAAAGAAGGTGGGGAGGGGGGGAGATGGGTGGGGGTAAGTAGCAGAAAGGAGACTGGGTGTGGCAGTGAAATGATGGCTGTGTAGTGCTGGAATGAGAACAGGGTGGAGGCTAGATGGGTGACTCCAGGAGGGTTACGGGAATGTAGAATGTATTGCAGGGGAAGTTCCCATATGTGCAATTCAGAAAAGCTACTAACCCCCTCCCCCTCTTTTTCCTGCCCTCCATCTAAACTAGCACTTCACTGTCCATCACCCCCACCACACTATTCCTCCCCCTCCCATCCCCAGCCTCCGCCTTACCCCCACCCAGTCGCCACTCCCATCACGCGCTGGTGCTGCTGCTTGCAGTGTGGTTTCACTTATCTGAGACTGCAGACGTGTGAGCAAGTTGCGTTTGCATGAGTGTGTGGGTGCATATGTGTATGCATATGTGTCTATAGCTGACAAAGGCCTTAACGGCCAAAAGCTATAACTGTGTGAATCTTTTTATTGTGCCTATCGCGACTCAGCATCTCCACTATAAAATATACAATTTCATTTTTCTTACACCAATTTTCAGTGATGGTCCTGTCTAGTGGTTGCAATTCTAGTTGCTGAGCTTTATTCTTTATGGAATGTATATTTTGATGAAATACTGTTAGAATTTATTTCTACTTTTGGTGGTGGTTTTCTCCTCTTCTTACCCGATGTTAAAAAGGTCCTTCAGTGTGATGGTAGCACTATTTATCATCTGCTCATTACACTACAAATTTCCCTTGCAGTTGTTTCCTCTTCCTCTGTTGGTGGTGTTTCTATGTCTTCCACTGTTGTAGTAGTTGTTGTTGTTGCTGTTGCTGCTACTATGAGTGCAGATGGGCTTGCAGTTGCTTCATCTTCTTGTGTTGGCGGTGTCTCAGTGTCTTCTGCTGCTGGTGTGAGTGTAAGGGGCATGCAGTGACAGGTTCTTGTCCTCTGGATCAGCCAGTAAAGAAGAATTTGGCAGGTTTATGATGGTCTCGGCTATGTACAATACTTTGCATGCTTTCTTTGCTGATGACAGTGCAACAGTGTTGTAGTTTTAATTTCTATGATTTTCCAGAAACACTTCAATTCTCTGACTGAGTAACGATTTGCCCCTTTTACTCAGATGCATGCCAGGTGCTGTAAAGTGTTTTCTTAGATCATCTACACCCTGAGGAAAGAAGCGCTTGGACTGGACTGACAGATCTGCCTGTAAGTCATGTTGGCCTTTTGGAGCTCTCTGTTTATAACAGAAGATTCCACTATGCCTCTCACAATTGCCTTTTGATTGCCTGTTTTACTGAATGTGTCTCACAGAACTATGGTTGCAATTCCGAGTTCGTTATTGTACACAGCATTTCTGCCACTTAGAATCATGAGGCATTGATTTTATAACACAAGATTTTTGTTTTTTGTAGTCCCTCACAATTTCCTGCAATCCAGCATTATCTAAAATAATTTACATTTGTGAAGTACATCCATGATTTTGAAAATATGTTAAAACAAAAAAATGAAGCAGTCTCATTAGTAATTGATTTACTGAACTGTCTGAAAGCTCCTAGAACAAAGTGCAATGCATATGCTGTTTTTGGAGCCAAGAGTGTCACTCATTTTGTGACTGTAACCGAAAACAGTTTGTTAGCATCTCTGGCATGTAGCACTATGCAGTATGTTCATTGTCAAAATGTTTTTTGACATAATAGAATACGAACAGTGTCTGTGACTCTGTGGCATGTGATATGAATTGGAAATAAATTGTTGATAATGGCAACAAATTATAATACTTCAGCCTTGTCTATTCAACAAGCCTGGACCTGATGATTTTTTATTAAGACTATGCAATTATCACAACCCCTGGATACTGACACCATTTGCAAGTTAAATAAGTTACTAAAAATGTGTGTTAAGATTCCATTCTTAAAATTATCTACTTTCAGTGCATGGAAAGAGGTTAACACTTGCAAGCAATGCCATTTAAAATTAACACTTGCAATGTTGATAATTAAGAAAGGATCTTTATAACCTACATTAAAAAGTGTCCAGATTGTAACTAAACTGTAAATGATGTACCAAGGTCTGTGCATGTTATAAATAAAGCTAAAACATTTAGGGAAGCAGAAGCGGCTTATGGTGTCCCAAAATCAATCATATCAGCCTACCACCAAATTAAAGGGTGGAATATTAAATTTTTCTGACACCCCAGAATAATAGCATAAAAGAAATTAAATTTAGCCCTTTATAAATGATTTTATTCTAATTTCTTTTTTAAGTTGGAGGGTACCCCTAGATAATCTAGGCCTCAAGCATCACGAAGCTCTTCTTCACATCCGCAGCTACAATGGCCAATTGTTTAATTCCTTAGGCAGAAAGGGGATATCCATGTGACAAAAAATTAACTTAAATCATTGGCAGAATAATGTATTGGACATAAATTTATTGAAAACTACACTTAAAGATGGTTATCCTGGTGAGTACTGGTATCAGGCCTTTATTTGTATTTCTTTAAAGAAACCTGAGCACCTTTGAAAGCCTCAAAAGATTGCTAGAGATGCATTTGTATTTTATATCTTCTACAATTAACTGAATAATCTGTATCAACAATGTAGGAATAGATAGATCGCTCCTTACCATAAAGAAGACACATTAAGTTGCAGACAGGCACAGTTAAAAGACACTTACACAAAGCTTTCAGCCACAGCCTTCAAGAGCAAAGAGAAACAGAAACACACACAATTCATATAAGCAAGCACACTTCATGCACACAAACAAGCACAGTGTCAGGAGGTTGTGAGGCAGGGAGGTGGAGAAAATGGGAACGAAAATGATGGAGGTGGGGAAAAATGGATGGATGCGTTGGCAGAGGGTTGCAAATAAACAGAGTGGGAGATGAGAATGTCGAGGAGATGATAGGACAGAGGGAGAAGAAACTGTTACGTGGAGGGCGTGTGGACAGTATGTTACCATACGTTGAGGCCAGGATAAGTATAGAGCAGAGAAAGTGTTGTAAGGACAATTCCCATCTGCACAGTCCAGAAAAGCTGATGGTGGAGGGGAGGAGTCCAGATGGCTCAGGCAGTGAAGCAGCCATTAAAATCAAGCATGTTATGCTCAGCTCTGAATTGTGCCACATGGTGGTTCACTTTGGTCTTGGCCACAGTGTGGCACTGGCAGTTCATCCTTATGGACAGCTCCTCCCTTCCCTACCCCCCTACCCCACAACCACCTGACTTTGCCTGTCCATTATAAATGGTTTTCTCGAAAGCCTGCAACTGTGAAAACAACGGAATTGCTTAGAAATAACTTTCTGCTACCAGTCATGATTTTCTTTTATTTATGTTTTACAAGAGTTGTTTCGGGAACTGATTCCCATTTCCAAGTGTGTATTTCTTTGTATTATGCCATTTTCTGTGTAATGTTTCCAATGTGTGAGGTTCTGCTTTATTCTGTTGACTTTACTGCAAGGTATAAAAAAATGTGCAATTTTTAGTTAGTTATCGATTTTTATACAGGATGATTAACAAAGATAGGCAAATATTGTAATATGTTATTCTACAAGTAAAACTAAAGAAAAAAGTTCATACAAATATAAATCTGGAAATGTTTAGTTACGGAGTTACAGCTAATAAAAGATTTTGCCTGAAATTTAGCAACTTCACTATTACGAAGACATTGCAAAACTGTATGACGTTAAAGTAAAGCATGATTTCCATTTATTTTGTTGTTATTGGTCTGGCGAATCTAATAAAACATGTACCAGTTGTGTGTCTGGAGTATTTTTAAGGACACACAACTACAGTGGTCATTAGTGCCCAGACTAAATTATGAATGCATTTGTATGAAACATGTGGAGTAAAACTTAACTAGAAACCACACTTTGTCTACAACTGTGATAAATTTCAGTTTGGCAGTTACCCAACTAGGATAAGAGCGTTTTGAGAAGAGGGAATGTCATTGAATAGAGTCTCTGCTCAATTGTCAGGGAATCGTTGGCCTCTGTTGCTGCCAACACAACTTACTTGCCAAAACTGATCATATATAAATGTGCTGGACTACAGAGTTCTGGAGACTGTGTAATATCTAACCAGGGACACTTTATGCTGCTTTAACAAATGGGTGCATGGAGGAGCACGAATGTAGTTAGTGATCCCGCACAGCTTTCATCCCTTACATACACAAATGCCATGCAAACCACCAATTTCCCAAAGTGCCAATTTGATATTTGATGGGCATGCTACCGATGTCAGCCTATGATTAGTGGAAATGGCTGTACAAAGTAACAATGGAAAGTCCACTAGTGGAAATTAAAACATGAAAGTACGAAAAGATGAGGGAGGAAATGTGACAAATAAAATAATTATAATTATAACTACCGGCAGGAAGAATTTGAGGCTTGTGATACTGCACCTACCGGTACACTCCGCACAGTTACAAAGACTGCATTGCGCGCGAATGATACCACCAATACAGTGTCACAATGGGATGGATGGTCTGGAAGGCAATGAAAAAACACAAGAAAAAAGAGAAAGCACAGACACAAAACAACATTCATTTAGCGTGCTTGATGACTTGTTTATCTGATGGATTACATACAACGTCATGAAAAATTTGTTTTGGCCCTGTTAAAGCCAAATCAGGAAAAAAATCTTAGCTATATACTTTTGTGTTAATGTGTTCTTTTATGTGTGTTGACAGGGAATATGTTACCTATTAATTCAGTTTTACTGTTGTTTGACAAATTACTTTCTAACATGGCTTGGCTCATCTTTGAATTTTGATTAGATGTTGGTTGGGAATAATTGTAAACAATCAGAAAAATGCTCACCAGTTTTACAACAATGTTGGTTTACAATTACCATTGCTGGCAAATCCGTACCCAGGCCACACTTTGAGACAGCAGTTTCCATTTACACCTAACGTAATGGGGTAAATGTGAATACACATGGGGTAAATATAAACTTATTATGGTGTCAGTTAGAATCAACAAATTAATAAACCCAAGAGCAGAGCTTGCATTTCAGGTTGTAAAGCCTTAAAATTAAAGGAAAATAACTTGTTTCAATTTAGTAAGACAGTAATTATTTTGAAGAGGGTGAAACATTTCAAAATTGCTTCCAATTATCCCAACTAAGCCACTACTACTACTTTTTTATTTTTATTTATTTATTTATTCATTCATCCGTGGAACAATAAAACTACTACTACTACTACTACTACTACTACTGCCACCACCACCTAATATAGTCACAGAATACGCAAATACTACAGCATAAATCAGAAAAGAGCAATAGTGGCATGGTTGTTATGTGTACAGCAAGAGTATCAATTTTACAATCGATAAATTACACCACCAATCACTGATTACAAAATCAAAGGAACATTCTTTACGTGTAAACTATGCAAGAAAGTAAGTACCTGTCCAAAATGAGCTGCGAGAGATTCACAGCACTAACATCTCCCTACAATCAACAGAACAGACAAGAATGCATTCTGGAATTGAAGAAGGTGTATCAGTAAATTACTTCCTAACTTCCTTCCACAAACAATGCAATACATCTCATTTAGTTTTCCATGATTGTTTACAGATGGAGATGCAGGGAGCAAAGGAAGCTATGTCCAGAACAGACACTCTCACATAGCAGCAACGTGCAGGAAAAAAAGCTCCACAACATAATTTCTATAACAGCACTTTTTGCTACAATTTCTGTACCAAAAACAGCATTTTGTCAGTTCACTCTGACTCCTGATCATCAAGGAGCTTTGACTATCTCCCATGACAAGCCCATTAGTTTTTCATAATTTCCAACAAACCAGCCCAAGATAGCATTAACTACATATTTTAATTCCCATGCTATACAGTATTGTTATCTGAACACTTAGAATGGAGCAGCACAAAACAAGCAAATTAATGTCTGACCATTAGCCTACGGACTTTTGCAAAATAAAATGAGGTACCCCAGCAATAAAAGTTTGGCAAACCGCACACAACACACTCAAGTAGGATTTTATAATTAGGTAAATTATTTCTAGGCTTCACGGATAGAGGTTTAAAGGAAGAAGTCTTGGTTGGGGTGACAGGATAGGTCTACTCTGATAGTTAAGTTTGGTTATAAAAATTCTGGGCTGACATGTCTCTCAGTAAAACCACAAACTAACTTTTATACAAATACCATACATCAACTATGGAAATTACCAGGTGGCTTATGAATGAAACTCACTCGAAACACCATTTCAGACTTATATACGCCTAGAAATTTCGTAAACAAGCTGCCTTTCCTAATAGCTAAATAACATTCG
Organism: Schistocerca serialis cubense; assembly: GCF_023864345.2. NCBI lineage: Eukaryota > Metazoa > Arthropoda > Insecta > Orthoptera > Acrididae > Schistocerca > Schistocerca serialis. Next base: position 61,233,352 of record NC_064643.1, read on the forward strand.
TTCACAACAATCCAGATGGAACAGCTCACTTTACACAAATTGAATGATTTATCTCCAATGGTACATCATCTCTCAGGCGCAGGCCTACCGGTATATACTTTGACTGTACGACTAAAAGGCCACAAAAATCTCTGGTTACCAAATACAGATTAAGTATAAGAATATGCATACCTGGTCGCTTTCCGAAAACAGAGTGGGCAAAAATAACAGAACAGAGAATTTCAAATAGCCTAGAGTTATGAGACCCACATAACACAGGTCAAAAATGCAGCGATGTGGAGCTACGGCATGCCAAACAAAACTGGATTAAGTTCTCAAACTCGAATACAACACTGAACATCGAATAAAACAACCAGTTTGCTGTAACCAGATAGTTTGTTTACTACAGCAACGCACTTCAATGGTGTAAACTCCATTTGATGGGCTTACGTGTATTATGGTACGTTTTGTGTTACGACTTGGAGGGGGGGGGTTAACCTGTCTGTAGCCGTTATAGCCTGGAAATGCGTTGTAGAAGAAAGTAAACAATGGCTGGTAAAAGTCAACTTGTTTCATTCGACATCAATAACAGTCACTGCAAGGCCTAACCTAAAATGTTCGCACTTAAAGTCAACATATAGCAATATCTAATTTTGCTAAAGACAATACTCATCTATGTACCTTCATAAGAGCTACATGTCACGGCTTTCCTAAAAACAGACTACCGCTGCGCGAACACTCAACCTACATTTTCATTGAAAGCTGGCTTTCACGGTTTCCATTTGTCGTTCAACGACACGATTTGGCTCCTTTCTGCAAAACGGCCTACTACGCAGTGCGCACGAGTATCAATACCCAATTTCAAAATTTCGGTGTAGCGCAGCGGATGACGCTACGATGTTCCATACAGAATCGCAGCCAACAGCCAGCATAACATGGAGGTAGAATAAGGGGAGATGGCGCTACAGACTTGCGCTGTAAGTTGTTTTGAAGTCAGTGGGCGGGGCCTGCCGCCATCTTGGATCCCCCAAAACATTAGCAGACGAGTGTTTACAATTGCTTCTTGTTCGTTATTTATGTCGTGTGCACGTGATATTTGTTTTATATAGTAAATGTTACACGGTTTTAGTGAACAACGCAGCATAAGGAACGCAACTTCAAACGTTTTTCTGATCTTAAATGCGTATTCGATACAGTGATACGTAAAAATATTACGCTTCTTGCCTCAGTATTGTAATTCCTTTTTGTTTATACACTTCGAATAACCGAGAAGAGACGTATGTGCTATGGAAAGCGTGCTTTTGTAATCAATTTCTATTCACTTTCATTGTGTTTGTGTCGATAATTGATAAAGCCAGAACTCCAAAAACAATGATTGATAGTTTAGAGGCACCGATTTGTATTCGTTGCATTTTCAAGTCAAATGCAAATTTTAAATGTTCACGTTTGCAAGAAACTTACCTTATTTCCTTTGGTGTCCCATAGATGTATGCAGGGATGATATAAACAAGCCAGCTGTCATGTCAACAAAGTGAAAAATACGTTAAATTACGAAGGAACAGAACTGAATTTAAGATTGTCAGGCCCATCGCAATTTCCACATCTGCTTTCTTTTTAAATTGTACCTACCAAATGACATTCAGTGTGGCAAAGAACAGAAATTTACAGGGTAATACGACAACACAGTGATTAATGTAATGATCTAAGCCTGGACTTCGATAGGGAACTTTGCTTCAACAAATACGTAACCATTTAAGTACTTATAATTTAACCACTGTAACAGGTGTTCCACACATTTTACTGAAGATTTAATTAACTACATGTAGTTACATTAGTTTTACATTAAATTATTGCATTTTAAAACATTAGTCCCCATTTCCAGGATATTTCTTGCCAGGACTTTTCAGTTACTTCAGAATAACCAAACAATGAAAACCAAGTGTATTGCTCATTTCCAGAGAGCTCTTCGCCTTGGATTGATAGGAAATCTAAAGTCAAATCACAGAAATAAAACCATACTGTAAAACTTTACAGTGCATCAGAATTTCAAGTGTATATAAGAAAATAGCGCTTAAATAAGTCCACTTACGATTGAAATGTGATTTGTTTAAACTTTAGACTACATTCAGAACGATTAGTACACCCGTAAGCGACGCAAGCCGGCATTTTTTATCAAAACACTTCACGAGTACACTGAATCAAACCACCAGAAGCGAATGTTTTGGGGTAGCTAACATGGCGGACCTTCTCTTGGGTCGGCTTCAAGTTTGTGACGTCATGACAACCAGATAGTTTGTTTACTACAGCAACGCACTTCAATGGTGTAAAACTCCATTTGATGGGCTTACGTGTATTATGGTACGTTTTGTGTTACGACTTGGAGGGGGGGGGGTTAACCTGTCTGTAGCCGTTATAGCCTGGAAATGCGTTGTAGAAGAAAGTAAACAATGGCTTGTAAAAGTCAACTTGTTTCATTCGACATCAATAACAGTCACTGCAAGGCCTAACCTAAAATGTTCGCACTTAAAGTCAACATATAGCAATATCTAATTTTGCTAAAGACAATACTCATCTATGTACCTTCATAAGAGCTACATGTCACGGCTTTCCTAAAAACAGACTACCGCTGCGCGAACACTCAACCTACATTTTCATTGAAAGCTGGCTTTCACGGTTTCCATTTGTCGTTCAACGACACGATTTGGCTCCTTTCTGCAAAACGGCCTACTACGCAGTACGCACGAGTATCAATACCCAATTTCAAAATTTCGGTGTAGCGCAGCGGATGACGCTACGATGTTCCATACAGAATCGCAGCCAACAGCCAGCATAAGCACGCCGACGTGCACATGCGCAAAGCCTGCTTTCTCGTACAGTACAGCTGCACTGGGGCAGGTAATGACAAACCGTTCAGGACGAATGTTTGAAAGCTGTACATTCTGAACGTCATAGCTGCGTACTGTCAGAATTATGAGCAAAATTTTCACGCGGGGTCAGTTGCTGGAGCTGATATGTTGCAAGTGTGTTTCTTTCTCCTGAGGTCAAGTTGGTGGCTTTGTTACACAGATAATCACCAACAATTCAAACGAATATTTTGGGAGTATTCTGGTTTCAATCAGTTGAAGTTCATGCTATCCTAAATAATACAACAACAGAAGAATTTAATATATTTTAAGAAACGATCAAGTGTCCTACCATTTTGAATGCTACAAGATAAGCTCTGAAGTTGTAACTACCTCCCCAGTCAGAATGCCACGAAAATAAGAATACTGAGAATCAGAGGCGCTTTGTCGTGAAAAAGAAGAAAAAGGCAATAAAGCAGTTACTAACAGAGGCAGACTCTGATAATTAGTCTAAACACACAGCTCGAGCCCATGCTTTTGGGACACAAAGAAGAGGTCTCTCCTACTCCACCAGAAACTCCAAATAATTAGTGTAATGAAAACAGGCAATCAAGTTATATCATACGATTAAAGCATTAGAAGAGGCAGAAGCCGTAAGCTCAACACGCTGTGCTGTGGCCCATACACTGTAGTGAGGACAAAGGGTCCAACTGTGGCCATTCATTTATACAGAAACAAATTTTTAGTGGTGCATGCCAATAGGTTAAGGGAATTCTACTGAAATACAACTTTTTCTTGAATTTCGGATGAGGAAACTGATGCGAGTGTTGCGCCTGGTGACCTGTATTGCCGCTACGTGAACTGAATTGTGAGTGATTCGTCTCATAATATGTGGCACTGCCTAAAGGTAAACATCAGTGGTGCTGTCAAGCTGTGGGACTTTTAGAGTTCACGAATTGACATCTCGAGAACTTGTGGGGGTGTTGGGAACGATCATATTTTACTCTTTGATGTATTGTATGTATGGTAGTTTATATTTTCTCTTTGATCTTCGTTATGTAACATCGCTGAATAGTCTCTAAAAATGTGTGTTCCTGGCAATATGGTGTATTGTGTATTTGATTAAAAGGTCAACTTTATAATCTCACAGAGGACTAATTAGAATCAATAGCTAATAGGTTATGGGCCCAGGAGAGATTAGTGAACTTTCCATACAAAAGAAATAAACTGATAAATCAAGGTTACATAATTTTAGCGTGTGTTCAACGTGTTGCTGTCGTATTTTCTTTTTGCAGAGAAACTTACAAGATTTATTTGTTTAACTGTCTGACCGTATTCAAGATGGCTTTGGGTGGACAATCACTGTTTAATTTTGAAAAGTTGACCGGTATGACAAACTACAACGACTGGAAATTCACGATGGAAATGTACCTGAAACATGAGGGACTATGGGACACAATTGCTGGCACTGACGAGGATGAGACGAATGTACAGAAAGCATTATCAAAATTATGTTTATCTGTAAATTCATCTGTGTATACAAAACTTCGTGGAGCAACGACTGCTAAAGAAGCATGGCAAAATTTACAATCTGCATTTATCTAGTTATATTGGTGTGGTGTCACCGCCAGACACCACACTTGCTAGGTGGTAGATTAAATCGGCCGCGGTCCATTTAGTACATGTCGGACCCGCGTGTCGCCACTGTGTAATCGCAGACCTAGCGCCACCACAAGGCAGGTCTCGTGATACGAACAAGGACTCGCCCCAGTTGTACGGACGACCTAGCTAGCGACTAGATGTACGAAGCCTTTCTCTCTCATTAGCCGAGAGACAGAATAGCCTTCAGCTAAGTTAATGGCTACGAACTAGCAAGGCGCCATTAGCCTTACAGTGATTGTAATTAAAGTCTCCTGTGTATAGTCAAGAGCGATGTACCACAATGATTGATTAAAGATAAGTATTAATCCAGCTACGTACTTTTCTTCATAGCATTAATTACGTAGCCTGTTCCAGACTTGACGCCCGTCGGCGTGTGTGTACGCGTGCCTATCCTACCGGCTACTTCAAGTGGCGTAACAGTCTTGTTACGTCACTACAGATTGGCGACGAGTCTACAAAGGATCTTGTGTTTTACTTTGCCCTAATTTATTTGTGTCATGGCTTCGCCACATTCTCCAGATGTACTGTCCGAATTTTATCGCTTGCAGAATCAGCAGACGCAGGCGTTATTGGATGCCCTTGGACAGCTCGTCCAGGGTCAACGTGCCATTCAAACCGATGCGGCCGCCGCCGCTTCACCGGTACCGCAGCCACAACTCGCAGTTGCACCGCCTTTTAGGCACTACGACCCGATCCACGAGACTTGGCAGGAATGGTCCCGCCAGTTTGCCTTCCATCTCGCCGCCTACAGAATTCAAGGTAATGAGCGGCAGCCGTTTTTGCTTTCTTGTGTCGGTGTGTCCACATACCGTGTGATAGTGAAATTGTTTCCCCGACGCGACGTAGCAACTCTGTCCTACGAGGAAATTTTGTCTGCTTTAGATGCCTATTTCAAAGAAACAGTTAATGTGGTTGCAAAGCAGTATACGTTTTTTCGTACAAAACGTACGGCCGGTCAAACTAATAGGGAGTGGGTAGCAACATTGCAAGGCCTTACTAGGGACTGTGCCTTTGACTGTGACTGTGGCCTTTCTTGTTCAGATACAATGGTGCGTGATGCAATTGCACAGAACGTTTCTGATGTTCGCATACGGGAGCAAATTTTGAAACTCGTTAATCCCTCCCTTCAACAAGTGATAGACATATTGGATAGACAAGACACACTTGACTGTGCTCAGGAATCTTTTGAAACTTCGCCAGCAGTGTGTAACATTAACCGGCCCGCCGGGCGAGCTGCGCGGCCCGGTCAACTGCCCTCGCGCAAACAAACGCAGCTGCCGCCGCGTTATAAACCGGGTGTGCCGCGCCAGCCCACAAATGCAGTGAAATCATGCCGCGGTGTGCTACTAGACATTCGCGTGAACATTGCCCGTCACGCCAAGCTATTTGCTTTTTCTGTAGTAGGAAAGGACATGTTCAAAGTGTTTGCCAGAAAAAGCTCCGATCCGACAATCACAATCATTCCAGGCCCTTTGCTTCGCGCCGGAATCGACCCAAGGACACACAGGATCGTGGACCTTCGCCCATGGACATTCATGTCGTTAATTCCACTTCGTCCAGTGCTACTTTCTCTAACAGTGACTGTGTTCGTCCCACGAAAACTGTGCGTCGACGTCGCCGGAAATCACGTCCATTAGCAAGTGATTCTGTACCAGTGTCTATTCAAATTGCACAAAACAGTCGCTCTTGTCGTCAGCAGGACAATAAACTTTTTGTGGACTTAGACTTTGAAGGCAAAGTGATACCATTCCAGCTCGATACCGGAGCTGCAGTTTCATTGCTCAATCACGACACGTACAAACAACTGGGCGCACCTCCGTTGCGTGCCGCAAATGTTCAGTTAAAAAGTTATTCCGGACAGACACTTCCTGTGTTAGGACAGTGCACTCTTTTTGCAACATATAAAGGACAAACAAAACTTGTGTCATTTTATGTTCTTCGTTCTTCTTTTGCAGTGAACTTGTTTGGTTTAGATTTATTTCAGTTGTTTAACATGTCTATTGTAAATCAGGTCCTATCAGTGAATCAGACTGTGCCTTCAGACAGTGTTTCTCGCTTATGTGACAAATTTGCAGACATTTTTGCACCGGGCTTAGGTTGCGCTAAAAACTATGAAGCACATTTGGAACTGAAGGTCAACGCGCAACCGAAATTTTTCAGAGCACGCAATGTTCCCCACGCATTGCGTGATGAGGTCGCAAGAACATTAAACGATCTAGAATCACAGGGTGTAATTGAACGTGTGCAAGCTTCTCTCTGGGCCTCACCCTTAGTAATTTTGCCAAAACCTTCTGGCAAATTGAGACTTTGCGTGGACTTCAAGGCCACAGTGAATCCACAACTAGTGACTGCTACTTTTCCTTTGCCCCGCCCGGAAGATCTTTTTGCTAAACTGTGCCCGGGAAAATATTTTTCGAAGTTGTATCTAGCCGATGCGTACTTGCAAATACCTGCGGACGACGAATCCCAGCGCGTATTGGTGGTTAACACGCATCTTGGATTGTACAGGTTCAAAAGACTGCCGTTCGGGTGTGCATCCGCCCCTGCATTGTTTCAGCAGTATTTACAAACTATTTGTGCGTCGGTCCCTACTGCAGCAAACTATCTGGACGATATAGTGATCTCCGGACAGACAGAAGATCATCTTGCGAACCTACGAACGTTATTTCAGGTCTTGCGACACAATGGTCTTCGCTTGAGGAAGGACAAATGTGTGTTTTTTGCTCGTGACTTACCATACCTGGGCCATGTCATCAATGCCCAAGGCATACATCCGAGTCCAGAGCACCTCCGTGCCATACAAGATTTACCTTCCCCTCGCAATGTGAAACAGCTACAGAGTGTGTTGGGTAAAATTAACTATTATCACAAATATATGCGCAATGCCTCTTCCATTTCAGCTCCGCTTCATCACTTACGCCGTAAAGGTGTTCCGTTCGTCTGGACGACGGAATGCGAACGCGCCTTTCACCAGTTGAAATCGGCGTTGCTTTCTAATACTTGCCTCACGCCTTTCGATCCCCAGAAACCCCTTTTGTTGATGGTAGATGCATCGGATTTCGGGATCGGTGCTGTGCTTGCGCACAAAGTTGGCTCCCATGATCGCCCTATTGCCTTTGCGTCCAAATTGCTCTCGTCTGCGCAAAGAAATTACTCGCAGATAGAGAAAGAAGCTTTGGCTCTCGTGTTTGGTGTTACTAAGTTCCATGATTTCTTGTATGGTCGTCACTTCACCATCATCACAGACCACAAACCTTTGACATCGCTTTTTCATCCGAACAAGCCTGTACCTCCGCGTACAGCACAGAAATTCATTCGCTGGTCTATTTTCCTCTCGCAGTACCGCTACGATATCTTGTATCGGTCCACTGCTAAGCACGGAAACGCCAATGCGTTGTCCCGTGCCGGCCGCGGTGGTCTCGCGGTTCTAGGCGCGCAGTCCGGAACCGTGCGACTGCTACGGTCGCAGGTTCGAATCCTGCCTCGGGCATGGATGTGTGTGATGTCCTTAGGTTAGTTAGGTTTAAGTAGTTCTAAGTTCTAGGGGACTGATGACCACTGCAGTTGAGTCCCATAGTGCTCAGAGCCATTTGCACCATTTTTTTTTGCGTTGTCCCGTTTGCCGGTTGCTGAGGATACAGCATTCGATTCTTCCGAACTTGCTTGCATGTTGATTCGGAAACCGATGAAGTGGTCGAATCGTTTCCGATCGATTTTCGTCGTGTAGCTACAGCCACAGCTGCTGACCCTGTCCTTGCTACTGTTTTACGTTTTGTTGCTACGCAATGGCCTTTGTCAAAGTCTCGGATCGAGGATCCGTTGGTTCGCCGATTTTTTGCTCACAAGGAGAGACTTTTTGTTCGACGTGGTGTTTTGTTGTTGCGTTCTGATAATGATCAGTAAAGAGTCGTGGTCCCACGTTCGTTACAGTCCTCTGTCTTACGGCTTCTTCACCAAGGACATTGGGGTATAGTGCGAACGAAATAACTAGCTCGTCAGCACTGCACTTGGTTCGGAATCGATGCTGCGATTACGAATATGTGTTCTTCTTGCATGGCGTGTGCCGAACAACACTCCGCACCGCCGCGGAAAGTCTTTGCATGGCCAAAAGCCACTTCCCCTTGGCAACGCTTGCACATTGATTTTGCTGGTCCATTCTGGAATGCTCGATGGTTGGTTCTGGTCGACGCCTTCAGTAATTTTCCTTTTGTTGTCCGGATGTCTTCCACGACGTCCTCCGCCACCATCCAAGCGTTGTCTGCTATCTTTTGCATTGAAGGTCTTCCGCAGACTATTGTTTCCGACAATGGCCCACAATTCATGTCCGCAGAATTTGTCATTCTGCCAGGCCAATGGTATTCAACATCTGACATCCGCGCCGTTTTCGCCTCAGTCAAACGGTGCCGCTGAACGATTGGTCCGGACTTTCAAGTCACAGATGTTGAAATTGAAAGAGTCGCATTCTCGGGAGGACGCATTGTTGCTCTTTTTGTCTTCGTATCGCTCTCAGCCCCGAGATGGTCGCTCGTCGGCTGAGTTGCTCCATGGTCGTCCTCATCGCACCTTGATGTCTTTGCTGCATCCGCCGCATCAGGTTCCTGTGCAGCGGCAGACTCCTGCTTTTGCTCCAGGCGACGTTGTATTCTATCGCAACTATCGCGGTTCACGGCGTTGGCTCGCAGGGCGCATTCTTCGCTGCCTCGGCCGCGCGATGTATTTGGTTTTGGGGGCCTCTGGTGAGGTGCGTCGGCATCTCAATCAGCTGCGCCTGTGTCGTCGCACGGGTTCTGCCGCTCCCCGTCTGCTTTCAGCGACGGTGCCGTCCGGTCAGCGCCCTGGGGACCCATCTACTGGCTCGCCTCATCCCCAGGTGTTACCGACGATGCCTTCCATTTTGCCCCATGGCGACGCGCCGCCGCCGCAGCAGCCGCCGCCGCCGCCGCCGCCGCCGCAGCCGCCGGTACTCCGGCCGGCGCCGCCCGCATTCGACGCTTCGCTGCAGCCGCCATGCGCCTCCCAGGGTCACGCGCCGCCGATCGCTTCCCGTGACCAGCTGTCCTCCGCCATGGAACTCCCGCCCGCTCCGGACCACATGACGTCATCGCGCGTCGGCTACCCCGACGCAATGGAGGTCGACCCTTCGGCCCCTCCTGTTTCTTTACGGGCGCATACACCGCATGTTGACGTGCACCCTGGACTAGGTTTTCAGGCGTTTCCTAGCTCCACTCGGACCGGATGGCCGGGTGCGGGTGGCACAGCCTCGCCTGTTGTTAGGCTCCACACCTCATCGCATACGTCAACATGGGGTCCTCCCCACGGCGGGCGGAAGCCTTATCTCACGACCGTTCGCCGATTTGCGGGGGAGGAATGTGGTGTCACCGCCAGACACCACACTTGCTAGGTGGTAGATTAAATCGGCCGCGGTCCATTTAGTACATGTCGGACCCGCGTGTCGCCACTGTGTAATCGCAGACCGAGCGCCACCACAAGGCAGGTCTCGTGATACGAACAAGCACTCGCCCCAGTTGGACGGACGACCTAGCTAGCGACTAGATGTACGAAGCCTTTCTCTCTCATTAGCCGAGAGACAGAATAGCCTTCAGCTAAGTTAATGGCTACGAACTAGCAAGGCGCCATTAGCCTTACAGTGATTGTAATTAAAGTCTCCTGTGTATAGTCAAGAGCGATGTACCACAATGATTGATTAAAGATAAGTATTAATCCAGCTACGTACTTTTCTTCATAGCATTAATTACGTAGCCTGTTCCAGACTTGACGCCCGTCGGCGTGTGTGTACGCGTGCCTATCCTACCGGCTACTTCAAGTGGCGTAACAGTCTTGTTACGTCACTACAATTAGGCTGTTACAATGCTTAATGAATGTACGATTGACATCTGAGAAGAATATGGAGGCGTATTTGTCGAAACTTATGTCACTTGCTCAACAAATTCGAAGCATTGGTAAGAAAATGGATGATGATTTCGTAGCTGAAATTATGCTAAGTGGACTTCCAGCAGATTTCCAACCCTTGATTATAGCAATTGAGAATTCGGGTGCCAAGATTACTAGTGAATTAGTAAGTCAGCGATTAATTCAAGAATCGATGAAACGTCAGTTTGCATCCACAAATGAGATCACAGATTCGGCGCTGGCAGCTAGTAAGCAGGACAGTAAACACCAGAAGACAAATATCCAACATGATGTGCGAAATATCAAGCCTTTTAAGTGTTATAAATGTCAGAAATCTGGTCACAAGGCGAACGAGTATAGAACAAAGAAGAAACCAAATAAATTTTCAAATTCTGCGAATGCAGTGATTACTGAAAACGAAACTGTGTTAATGGCTGTAACTGCATCTTCGCATCATGGTGATGGCTGGTATGTGGATTCCAGGTGTTCACGACACACGACGAATCAAAGAGACTCGTTCAACACTTCCAATCGACCACAGCTGCTTAAGTGGCAGTAGCAAATAATAGCAATCTTCAGGCTATTGGAGAAGGCGATGTTCATCTACGAGTTACTTGTGACGACAAGAATAAACAGATAACTGCTAATGATGTTGCGTATGTTTCAAGCCTTGCTTACAACCTACTGTCGGTTAGTCAGATGACAAGACGTGGATTGTGTGTATTGTTTGACAATGTGCAGTGTGGTGTATACAATACAAGTGATGTAATTGTTTCTGGAACACCAGCAGCAACTGCAACTCAAATGAATGGTATGTATCGATTAGATGAAGTGCATTATTACGCAAATGTTGTAGAAATTGACAGTTACGAATTGTGGCGTCGAAGATTGGGACATTTGAATCGTGTAAGCATGCATTCATTAAAAGAAAAAATGGCTTATGGACTGAACTGGACGAACGTCAATTTAGATCTGTGTATTCCCTGCATAAAAGGTAATCAGTCTCGACAACCTTTTCCTAAAACATCAGGTAGAAGAGCAAAAGGTCTACTTGACATGGTGCATTCTGATGTTTGTGGACCAATGAGCATGGCTTCGTGGGGAGGATCACGATATCTTCTCACTTTTTACTGATGATCTGTAAAGAAAAACTTTTGGTTATATGTTAAAATCAACAACAGAATTCAGTGACACATCCCTCGAATTCAAAGCACGAGTAGAAAATGAAACTGGTCGAAAAGTCAAAATTCTTCGAACAGACAACGGAAAAGAGTTCGTCAATCGGCGCATGAAGTTATTTTTAAAGACGAATGGAATTAAACATGAAACAACAACTCCTTACACGCCAGAACAGAATGGTGTTGCAGAACGCTTAAATCGGACAGTCATTGAAAAAGCAAGACCAATGTTAACAGATGCAGGTCTAAGTAGACAATTTTGTGCTGAAGCTGTAAACACAGCAATTTATTTGAAGAATCAATCTCCAACAAAAGCTGTTAAGAATGTCACTCCTGAGGAATTATGGAGTGGTCGTCGGATAAATCTGAGTCATTTACGAATCTTTGGATGTCGAGCATTTGTACATATACCAAAAGAAAAAAAGGACGAAATTTGAAGACAAATCTAAGGAACTTATCTTTGTTGGATATTGCGAAGATTCTAAATATCGTCTGATTGATCCAAATTCACCAAAGACAATTGTGAAAGCCAATGATGTGCAATTCATCGAAAACTCGATGTGCACTTGTGGAAACAGTATTTCAAACAGTAACCCAATTGACGATAATCGTATAGACAGTCGTCAACTAGCGCCAGCACCTAACATCATTGAAGAGGCAACTGAACTGACATAACCTGCTGAAGTTGACAGAAATGCAGTTTATCTTGAATTAGCACAAAGTGACACTGAGAAAACAGTAAATAGCAACGTACATAGTCACTCGGAAGTTGCACAGCCAGAAATGCAACCAGAAATTAGAAAATCATCACGTGAAAGAAAACCAAATACTAAATATTTTAATGATTATTTTGCTTGTCTTGCTTGTATTTCTGAACTAAATTCGTATGAAGAAGCAATGAATTGTGATGAATGTGAAAAATGGAAGGAAGCCTTAGATAATGAATGTAAATCTTTACTTGAAAATGAAACATGGATTTTGACTGATTTACCACCAGGAAGGAAGGTAATTAGTTCGAAATGGGTGTTCAAGGTGAAAGAAACGTCAGTTGGTGAAATTGAACGTTATAAGGCTCGTTTTGTAGCGAAAGGTTATTCCCAAATACCAGGAATAGACTTTGATGAAACTTTCTCGCCTGTTGTTCCTCATTCTTCACTTTGCATCCTGTTAGCTTTATCAGCTGAATTTGACCTTGACATTGAACATATGGATTTTCAAACTGCGTTCCTCTTGGTGATATCGATGAAGAAGTTTACATTCATCAACCTGAAGGCTACGTGAAGAAGGGGGAGGAGATGAAGGCAATTTATGGTCTAAAACTGGTGTCACGCGTTTGAAATATGAAATTTGATGTGACATTACATAAAATGAACCTAAAGAAGTCAGAATATGATTCTTGCATTTACTTCAGAATTGAGAAACAAAATATACCCATTATAGCTGTTTATGTAGACGACTTGATCATTTTCTCTAATAGAAATAATAAGTGGAAGAAAGAATTGAAGAAAGGATTAATGAATCAGCTTAATATGAGAGATCTTGGTGAACTTAGTTGGTGTCTTGGCATGAAAATAAAACGAAACAGGAAACAAGGGACGATTAGTATTGATCAAAGCAAATATGCTGCAGACATACTCAAGAAATTTGGTATGGAACATTGTAATCCGGTTGCATATCCATTTGAACTTGGTTCAAAGCTGCAAAAATGTGAAAATAAATTGACAGATGAGGAAAACCTTGTGTTACATCACATTCCTTATCAGCAAGCCGTAGGATCACTATTGTATTTAGCTCAAAGCACAAAACCGGACATTGCATATGCTGTGGGGGTTCTAAGCAGATTCAATTCTAATTATCGGAAAATCCATTGGGAAGCGGTCAAACGAATTATGGAATACATTAAAGGCACAGTCAATGTAGGACTAACTTTCCGAAAGAGTGGAACAATTGAAATTGAAGGTTTCTGTGGTGCTGATTATGCATCAGACCTCCATCAGCACCGAGCGAGGTGGCGCAGTGGTTAGCACACTGGACTCGCATTCGGGAGGACGACGGTTCAATCCCGTCTCCGGCCATCCTGATTTAGGTTTTCTGTGATTTCCCTAAATCGTTTCAGGCAAATGCCGGGATGGTTCCTTTGAAAGGGCACGGCCGATTTCCTTCCCAATCCTTCCCTAACCCGAGCTTGCGCTCCGTCTCTAATGACCTCGTTGTCGACGAGACGTTAAACACTACCCACCACCACCTCCATCAGCGGCTATCAACGACCAGCTATATCGTCAAGTTAGCTGGGACAGCAGTTTCCTGGACTTCAAAACGACAACAAACCGTCGCCCTACCAACTTTTTTGCGTCTAGAGGACCCCCCTTGTTGTCTCTGTGGTGCAAACATGACGGTGGCACATATATTGTTGGAATGTCCTTTTAACTGCCCTCAGGCGAACTTTTACTCTCCTGGGTGATTTATCATCTCTTTTAGGTGACAATGTCTGTATGGCAGATCGGGTTTTAAGTTTTATTCGAGCAAGCAGCTTTTATAGGTCCCTAATTTTATTGCGTCACCCTCTTTTGTGCTGTATATTTTACTTAGTTTTGTGTTGTAATTCGATTCCACCCTAATCTTTTAGGTTGGAGGTTTTAACATGTTGCAGAGTGGCTGGCTCATCCTTTTAGTTTCGTGATCAGCCAGCCACAGTCCTCTGCTGTACAGTTTTAATTCTTTCTGCCTTTCTTCTATATGTTGTTTTTGTTGCTGTGCTCCGTTTTCCAGGTTGTCTTACCATTGACCTTGAGGCTTTTCTTCCCCCGGAATTTTTATTTTAGTGCTTAGCCTGACTGGTGGATGGTTTCAATATGCTCTGTGTTTTTCTGAAACAAGGGGCCGATGACCTTTGCAGTTTGGTCCCTTTAATCTTTAAACCTACCAACCAACCAAGCTGAGTATATGGCTCTATCATCAGCAGCGCAAGAAGCGGTATACCTTCAAGGATTGCTTCGTGAATTGTCTGTTACGCATAGTGAAAAACCAGTAGTGTATGCTGTGATAATAGAGGTGCCATTACACTGAGTCACAATGGTGTGCATCACGCTCAAACAAAACACATTGACGAGAGGCACCACTATTCGTGATTTAATTAAAACAGGAAAATTCAGTGTGAAACCTGTAAGTACCGATAGGCAGCAACCTGATTTTTTGACAAAGGCACTGCCTAAAGGTAAATATCAGTGGTGTTGTCAAGCTGTGGGACTTTCAGAGTTCACAAATTGACATCTCGAGAACTTGTGGGGGTGCTGGGAACAATCATATTTTACTCTTTGATGTGTTATATGAATGGCAGTTTATGTTTTCTCTTTGATCTTCGTTATGTAACATCACTGAATAAATGGTCTCTACAAATGTGTGTTCCTGGCAATATGGTGTATTGTGTACTTGATTAAAAGGTCAACTTTATAATCTCACAGAGGAATAATTAGAGTCAATATCTAATAATTTGATTAGAGTACAGGATAAACATCAGAATATGCATAATACAATTTCACTGACATAAAACTATAGTTAATGAGATGGAGCTGTATTTAAACATTCATGCAACCTTTTTGTGAAAAGATACCTTTGATTATTCGCATAACATGACAATTTATAAACTACATCCTTCTCAAATACTCAGTTTGTTGTTCATGAAATCTTCAACTGAGTAGTAGAATCGTTGAAGTACAGTATCATGTAGCTTTCTTTTCAGTGAATCCGGGTTCACACTAGGTTCTTGGCTTTTAATTTGTCATCGGTTTTTATTCCCATATACTGGGGAGTCTGAACTTATAAGTTTAAACGATCAGCAGAGAGCATACGGGGAGCGTACCAGCACTGTTAATAATTTCAGATTTTTAAACAATGGGCAACTTGACTTCCTTGCATGCACAGTACATATGTTTCTAATAATTCTTTTCTGTAATTTCAGTATTCACATTAAGTTACTTGAATCTCACCAATAAACAATTCCATAACTTAACCTGACTTAAGTAGCTTCAGTATGCAGTTTTCCTTGTTTCCATGCCCTAGGTTTAATCCTAAAAAATTCACAGAATCCACAACTTCTAGATTTTGATTTTTATGGTTTATTTCACTTTCCTGGGAGGTTGTCTGTTTTACAAAGATTTTAGGGAGAGGATTTTAATTTGCTCACTGTGTGACAAGCTCGCCCATATTTTATGTAAGTGGCCAGCCAATAACAATTTCCTGTGACATACTTGTTGCTATGTTTCCCCTTTCCTTAGGTTTTACTTTCTTATGTAGCATTTTCCTTCTTTTCCTGCTTTCTTTGAGTGTGTGCTTTAGTTTTCTTAGGTCTGTCCACATTCGTTCCTTTTAATGTGTGTCAGGGCGCTGATGACCTCGATGTTGAGCGCCCATAAGCCCCAACACACCACCACCACCACCACCACTGTTTTGTTCTGAACTGGATCACATGGGTTTTTGGCATGTTCAGTGTTAATCTATTGAGACAAAACAATGTTCCTAAATGATCCATCGTATTGATGATGCAGACAGGTATAGTTTCTGGCTCATGCTCCTCAATTAATACAAATGTGTCTTCCACAAATAAAACCGATGGGGCATTTATATCGATTGATACATCACGAATGTACACTCATGGTCATAAATTAAGGAGAATTGCAGAATGTGGTGCCACACAACGTGGCACTGCACAAAACTGGTGCTAATAGCATAGGCACATAAGGAACACACACAACACATATCTGTAAGTCCACAGTATTGGTGATACCGTTGAGAAAACCATCTTGAAACACATGTGCTACAAAACGCCACTGTTTCCTGTGCATGTACCCTGACATCAATATGGGATTGATCACCATGTCCATGTACACAGGCCGCAAAATGGGCTGGCATACCCTGGATCAGGTGGTCGAGCAGCTGCTGTGGTGTAGCTTCCCATTCTTGCAACAGTGACTGTCAGAGCTCCTGAAGTGTCATAGGGGTTTGAAGATGTGCAGCGATAAGTCGACCGAGAGCATCCAAGATGTGCTTGATGGGGTTTAGGTCTGGAGAACAGGCAGGCCACTCCATTTGCCTGATATCTTCTGTTTCAAGGTACTCCTCTATGATGGCAGCTCGGTGGGGTCATGCGTTATCATCCATCAGGAGGAAGGTGGGAGCCACTGCAACCCTGAAAAGGCGGACATACTGGTGAAAAATGATGTCCCGATACACCTCACCTGTTACAGTTCCTCTGTCAAAGACATGCAGGGCTGTACGTGCACCAATAATAATCCCACCTCATACCATCAAACCATGACCTCCATACAGGTCCCTTTCAAGGGCATTAAGGGGTTGGTATCTGGTTTCTGGTTCACGCCAGATGAAAAGCCGGCGAGAATCACTGTTCAGACTATACCTAGGATCACTGTTCTAATGATCATGTACTGTGTTCTTGAAACCAGGGTTTACAGGCTCTCCTGTGACCAGGGTTCATTGGAATACACTTTGGAGGTCTCCGGGCAAATAATCCATGTCTGTTCAGTAATCTGTAGACTGTGTGTCTGGAAACAACTGTTCCAGTGGCTGCAGCAAGGTCCCGAGCAAGGCTACCTTCAGTACTCCGTGGCCGTCTGCGGGCTCTAATGGTGAGATATAGATCTTCTTGTGGTGTTGTACACTGTGAACGTCCCTTACTGTAGCATCTGGACACGTTTCCTGTCTGTTGGAATCGTTGCCGTAATCGTGAGATCACACTTTGTGGCACACGGAGGGCCCGTGCTACGACCTGCTCTGTTTGACCAGCCTCCAGTTGCCTTAGTTTTTGTGGTGTTTTTTTCTTTTTCTTTTTTTAAAAATTATATTTTGATCAAATTATTATTCTATTGTGAAGATTCAGAAATCTGTTGTGAGTTTTGCACCCCTTCTTGGCGGGAAGAGCAAAGACGTTTATAAACACTTGAGTACTGTAAGTTACAGTTTATCTATATTTCACCTGAAATCGTTTACAGAAGGCGTAGCGTTCTCAGGATTAAGAACAGAGTTTACATTGTCACTTAATTTATTTGTGTCATGATCATGTTCTTTCATGACCGGATATGAGATGTAGCAACTACGAACAGAGAAACCTAAGGGGCCAGACAGAGCTGGAAATTTTCTTTGCTATACTACACCACGCATTAAAAGAAGTTGGATTTAAATCACAACCAAGGTAAATAGCAATGCGCCTTCTGCCTTAACCATGACGTTTGCTGACATGCAGTCGGTCCCTGGCAGCTGTATGAAAACTATAAAAACACCATAATTTCTATGGCCATTGTTGTGGATTGGCAAGAGAGCCAACCCACTATGAGAGGAAGCCGAAAGGCACGCGTTTTAGCTCACGCAGGCTGGCGTGAGGTCTGGAACAGGACAATGAAATGAGACTAACAAAAAACCTTCGTAGCTGCTGCAATACTTAACTTTAATCCGTAAATGGTGAACATCGCTCTTGATGGTACATGTTTTACAGCATCAATAGTAACTGGTAATGGCGCTTTGCTAGGTCGTAGCAAATGACGTAGCTGAAGGCTATGCTAACTATCGTCTCGGCAAATGAGAGCGTAATTTTTCAGTGAACCATCGGTAGCAAAGTCGGCTGTACAACTGGGGCGAATGCTAGGAAGTCTCTCTAGACCTGCCGTGTGGCGGCACTCGGTCTGCAATCACTGATAGTGGCGACACGCGGGTCCGACGTATACTAACGGACCGTGGCCGATTTAAAGGCTACCACCTAGCAAGTGTGGTGTCTGGCGGTGACACCACAGCCATTAATAGGAGATGGATAGTATAGGAATACTTTACGTAATAAGCAGGCACTACAGCGTTTTAGAGCACAATAACCAATTTAATTACCTTAGTCAGTATTTCCAACAATAGGCTCTGTACATTTCAATTTGATATCTTGCTGGATGTTTCTTTAAATAAAGTCCTTTAACATTTTCGACATTTCATCTTAGCTGCACACATAAATTCTTACATAGCACTGCACAATAGTAACATTTTATAATAACTAATTAGTGATTGTGGACTACGCCATATACGCGTCCGCCGTCTTTAAAAAATATCACAACTGTGTTAACAGAAGAGGTTTACAATTCTTGAGCTGTCAAAAAATAAGAAAAACAAAATATCTCTTATCGATACAAATTATGAACGATTTGTATTCCGCGCCATGGCGTGTAAGGTATTCTTTGAAATATCAGGTGGTCGCTGCTCAGCAACGATCTAAGAAATTTTTTACACAGATGGGTTTTTTGAACCTGCATGGTTAGATTATCGAATGTAAGTTTATTTAAGCTATCGAAACAAATACTAATATTACATATTCTACCCCTCATAACGTCATCAATATGTGTCCTTTGAGCCATTTTCAACATACAGTCACCATTAGCATTTCTGAAAACGTCTGCACACTTACTTGCTGTACAGTACTCAGACATGCACCAACACACCTCTGCGTATGTGGACTGCTGCCAGCACCACCGTGCGATGACTGCAGGTCAAATGCACCGCATGTTCATACCCCAAGATGATTTAAACCCACAAACTGCCTACCAGTGCGCTGTTTCACCATGTATCAGCATTATCCTCAACTTATGAGCATGAGTGTAGAATAGAAACAAAATAGGTCATAGGATAGAACCTTGTGGGAAACCTTGTGTTACTGTCTTTCATGAAGAACAATAATTTCCTGCATTTTTAGAACAGCCACTCTCTGTTTTCTACTGCACAGGTATGAAGTAAGCCATATTAGTCAAGTTTATGGATAAGAAGTGCGTGACTTACTGAGTCAAAGGCTTTTGTGATATCTCTGCAACTTTATTTTTACTATCTAGTGAGGTGCTAATCTTGTCGACAAACTAGTTAATTGCATCTATAGTGCTTTTCCCATGCTGAAAGCCAAACTGATTTTTCAAAATAAATCTCAAGTTTTTCAGTAAAATTTTTAATCTAGATGGCTGCTACTTTTTCAAATACTTTTGACAGGACTGGACGAAGAGATATGGGACAATAATTTCCCATATCCTCTCTTGACCCTTTATGGAACAGCAGTTTACTTCTGCATACTTTAGCACCTCTGGGAAACCATATTCAAAAGATTGGTTTATTATTTTACACAGTGGAATCTTATTATTTTAAGCACAAATTTGAGAACTTTTGTGGCTATCCCATCTCAACCTGTAGAAGTTTTGTTTTTCAGTATTGATATAATATTTTCTACTTCGATTGATGATACTGTTTTAAATTTTGTGAGGTATTCAGACATTTGATCTAGTCCGAAGGGACATACTTTGTCATAATCTGTGATGCTGACGTCTGACACCGCAACATTCATGAAGAATTCATTGAAGCATTCTGAAATTTGAGCTGGATTTACAAAAACCTCATCTTCAAGCTTGATTTTTCAAATTTCATGGCTTGATTTATTCTCATGTCTTAAAATTAAAGTATTATTTGCCATTTGGTTTGTTTACTTGACAACTTTGTTATATGTAATTTTGTACCGTCTAACGTATTCAACAAAGTCAGTATTTTTACTATATCTTAGTTCATCACGTAACTGACTCTTCTTAGCACTAGAGGCTTTTATGCTTTTAGTGATCCATTTCAGCTTTTTTGGGGCTTTATTAAAACAAGTTTTAGGTGGAATCATTTCACTGAAAACACTTAAAAAGTAGTTAAGAATGCTGCTAAATCTGCACAGCTTGAAATATTTTGTTCAAAGTGCCATTCTGTCTCATTCAACTTGTCATGAAATGAATTCATGTTTTCCTGATTAAAGTTCCTTTTTATGTAGACTCTTTTACATCAAACTCCTTACTTGATTTCAGCTCAGTGAATAATGCTGCATGATCAGAAACTCCTAAATCTAAACAAAATTTACATGCATCTTCAAAAACATAATTCCTTAAAATGTTGTCTATACTTGTAGATGACTGAGCATTTTCTCTTGTTGTTTCCAAAAAAGTAATTTCAAACTATATTTTTTTATTAATTCAATTAATTTTGATGCTTCATCACTTTCACTCAGCACATCAAAGTTGAAATCAGCAGCACTTACAATTTTTTTTCTTTTTCTCTTTATTGGGGTGTTCTAGCAAACACTGAAATTTACAGAGGAATGCTTAGTTCCAACTATTTCTGGAATACTACATATCAACATTATAATAACATTTAAGTTCCTTTATTTGACACAGCATTCCTCAAAAAATACACTTTTCATTTCTATCTCTACCTGGATCCTGCTCCAGCTACTGCCGGGTCTGGGTGCTGAAGAGTCCTCTTCATTTAGCTCGGTCCTCCCACCACTTTCCTTCCTCCACTTGCTGCCAGGTCACACCTCTCCTTTCCACTGATATTCTCTCTCCCATTTTCCACCGTGTCCTTGGGTACCTTCTAGGTCTTTTTCCATCCATCTTTAGTTCTTGCATAATTTTGGGGAGTCTCTGCCCACACATCTTCTTAACATTCCTGTACCATCTTAAACTCTTTTTGTCAATTTCTTCTTTTATACTTTTTTGTTTAAGGTCCTTTCTAATATCTACATTCCTTGCACTGTCCATTCTCGTTTTTCCCTTAACTGCTCTGAGAAATTTCTTTTGCCCTGTTGCAGTCTGCTCCAGTCCCTTTCTGCCAGTGTCCATGTTTCTCCTCCATAGGTGACAATAGGGCAGTAATAACTCTTATACATAAGGAGTTTTGCTTTTTCTGGAACTTCCTTATTACAAATCAGGTGTTTTATTGTTTGGTAGAAATTGCCTCCCTTCTGTAACCTCTTATTAATTTCGTTGGTTATTCTTCCATCACTAGATATTTCACTCCCTAAATAAGTGAAACTGTCTACCACTTTGAGGGATTCTCCATTCAAATTAATATTTCCGTTGATCCCTTTGTCTCTTCCAAATACCATTGCTTCATTCTTATCTTTATTTATTTTTAATCCATACCGTTTCATTATTTCCTTCCACACATTGAGTTGTAACTGTACATCTACCCCCATATTACCATATCATCTGCAAAAATCATCTTTTTGTCTTTTTCTTTTACTATATTTTTAACTGCCCTATTCATTCCCTCCATCACAACATTAAAAAGTGCATAAGATAGAATACTTCCTCGTATAAGTCCTTGTCTTATTTTGAAGTATTCCCCAATGGTGTTCTAATTCTACAATTGTGTCCTCTGTACATTGTCTTTATTACATTAATGTACCCATATTCTATATCTATCTTCTTCATTTCTTCCGAGAGTCTTTCCCTGCTAACTGGATCATATGCCTTTTCTATGTCTATAAAAACCATTATCACCCTTTTTTTATGCACCCAACTTTTTTCCATCAGTTGAAATATAGCAAATATCAAGTCAATCATGCTTCTTCCTTTCCTAAACTCATGCTGTTCTTCACTCAGCTCCTTTTCTATCTTCTCGCTTATTCGATTTAGTAAAATTCTTTCAAAAATCTTGACTGTATGACTCATAAGGGTTATTCCTCTGTAGTTTTTACAAAGTCGTTTACTGCCTTTTTTGAACCGGGAACAATGTCTCCTCTTCTCCAATTGTCAGATATTGTACTATTTCTCCGCACACTTGATAGTACTCTATACAGTCACTGCATTCCCTCTGGACCTGCAGCCCTTATCATGTCCACTGATACTTCATCAGGTCCTGGGACTTTCAACCCATCATCTTCTTCACAGCTATTTCTATTTCTTCTCATGTAATTTGCCCTAATTCTGCTTCCCAACTTCTCTCAGTTTCTCCATTATTTGTTGTTTCCTTGTGTACGTGCTCCTCAGCATTTAACAGTTTCTTAAAATGTTATTTCCAGAGATCTTTTTTTCTTCTAACTGCTTGAATTGTGGTATCATCCCACCAACTTGCCCTGACTTACTTTTTCCTTTCCAGATGTTCTACCATATACTTTTTGTGCTGCTTCAACTAAAGTGTCTTTGAATAAACTCCATTCTTTTTCTACATCACAGAAAACTTCTTTTGGAAATTTTTGTGTGATTAATTCCCCATACTTCACAGCACTCTCACTCTCCTTCAGTTTCCAACCCCGTATCCTCATGAATTTCTTCTGTATTCTGTCTTTAACACACTGATGCATTTTACATTGTCCCGCCAGTAATCTATGGTCTCCATCTGCACTCACACTCGGAATTACTTTCGCATTTGTTACTTTCTCTCCCAATGTTTTATCTAGTAGAATATAATCAATTACACTCTTGGTTCTTCCGTCCCATCTGTATCTGGTGATAACATGACTTTCTCTCTTCATAAACTGGCTGTTTACTATTTTCATTCCATTCCTTTGGCACAAATACAGTAGTGTTTCCTGTTCTTTATTTCTGCCTCCATGTCCAAAACATCCCAACACTTGCTCAAATCCCTTTTGTCTTTGACTACCTGTGCATTAAAATCTCCCATCACTATATTAGCACTTCCTATATGGTTCTCTAACTCATTTTCAAAGTCCATCTTCTCTTCTTCACTACATCCCACTTGTTGTTGTTGTTGTGGTCTTCAGTCCTGAGACTGGTTTGATGCAGCTCTCCATGCTAATCTATCCTGTGCAAGCTCCTTCATCTCCCAGTACCTACTGCAACCTACATCCTTCTGAATCTGCTTAGTGTATTCATCTCTTGGTCTTTCTCTACGATTTTTACCCTCCACGCTGCCCTCCAATGCTAAATTTGTGATCTCTTGATGCCTCAGGACATGTCCTACCAGCTGATCCCTTCTTCTAGTCAAGTTGTGCCACAAACTTCTCTTCTACCCAACCCTATTCAATACCTCCTCATTAGTTACGTGATCTACCCACCTAATCTTCAACATTCTTCTGTAGCACCACATTTCGAAAGCTTCTATTCTCTTCTTGTCCAAACTATTTATTGTCCATGTTTCACTTCCATACATGGCTACACTCCATACAAATACTTTCAGAAACGACTTCCTGACACTTAAATCTATACTCGATGTTAACAAATTTCTCTTCTTCTGAAACGCTTTCCTTGCCATTGACAGTCTACATTTTATATCCTCTCTACTTCTACCATCATCATTTATTTTGCTCCCCAAATAGCAAAACTCCTTTCTACTTTAAGTGTCTCATTTTCTAATCTAATTCCCTCAGCATTACTCGACTTAATTCGACTATATTCCATTACCCTTGTTTTGCTTTTGTTGATGTTCATCTTATATCCTGCTTTCAAGACACTGTCCATTCCATTCAAATGCTCTTCCAAGTCCTTTGCTGTCTCTGACAGAATTACAATGTCATTGGCAAACCTCAAAGTTTTTATTTCTTCTCCCTGGATTTTAATACCTACTTCAAATTTTTCTTTTGTTTCCTTTACTGCTTGCTCAATATACAGATTGAATAACATCTGGGAGAGGCTACAACCCTGTCTCACTCCCTTCCCAACCACTGCTTCCCTTTCATGCCCCTCGACTCTTATAACTGCCATCTGGTTTCTGTACAAATTGTAAGTAGCCTTTCGCTCTCTGTATTTTACCCCTGCCACCTTTAGAATTTGAAAGAGAGTATTCCAGTCAACATTGTCAAAAGCTTTCTCTAAGTCTACAAATGCTAGAAACGTAGGTTTGCCTTTCCATAATGTTTCTTCTAAGATAAGTCGTAAGGTCAGTATTGCCTCACGTGTTCCACCTTTTCTACGGAATCCAAACTGATCTTCCCCGAGGTCGGCTTCTACCAGTTTTTCCATTCGTCTGTAAAGAATTCACGTTAGTATTTTGCAGCTGTGACTTATTAAACTGATAGTTCGGTAATTTTCACATCTGTCAACACCTGCTTTCTTTGGGATTGGAATTATTATATTCTTCTTGAAGTCTGAGGGTATTTCGCCTGTCTCGTACATCCTGCTCACCAGATGGAAGAGTTTTGTCAGGACTGGCTCTCCCAAGGCCATCAGTAGTTCTAATGGAATGTTGTCTACTCCCGGGGCCGTGTTTCGACTCAGGTCTTTCAGTGCTATGTCACGCTCTTCACGCAGTATCGTATCTCCCATTTAATCTTCATCTACATCCTCTTCCATTTCCATAATATTGTCCTCAAGTACATCGACCTTGTATAGACCCTCTATATACTCCTTCCACCTTTCTGCTTTCCCCTCTTTGCTTAGAACTGGGTTTCCATCTGAGCTCTTGATATTCATACAAGTGGTTCTCTTTTCTCCAAAGGTCTCTTTAATTTTCCTGTAGGCTCTATCTATCTTACGCCTAGTGAGATAAGCCTCCACATCCTTACATTTGTCCTCTAGCCATCCCTGCTTAGCCATTTTGCACTTCCTGTCGATCTCATTTTTGAGACGTTTGTATTCTCTTTTGCCTGCTTCATTTACTGCATTTTTGTATTTTCTCCTTTCATCAATTAAATTCAATATTTCTTCTGTTACCCAAGGATTTCTATTAGCCCTCGTCTTTTTACCTCTGCTGCCTTCACTACTTCATCCCTCAGAGCTACCCATTCGTCTTCTGCTGTATTTCTCTCCCCCATTCCGGTCAATTGTTCCCTTATGCTCTCCCTGAAACTCTGTACAACCTCTGGTTTAGTCAGTTTATCCAGGTCCCATCTCCTTAAATTCCCACCTTTTTGCAATTTCTTCAGTTTTAGTCTACAGTTCATAACCAATAGATTGTGGTCAGAGTCCACATCTGTCCCTGGAAATGTCCTACAATTTAAAACATGGTTCCTAAATCTCTGTCTTACCATTATATAATCTATCTGATACCTTTTAGTATCTCCAGGACCCTTTCATGTATGCAACCTTCTTTTATGTTTATTGAACCAAATGTTAGCTATGATTAAGTTATGCTCTGTGCAAAATTCTACCAGGCGGCTTCCTCTTTCACTTCTTCCCCGCAATCCATATTCACCTACTACGTTTCTTTTTCTCCCTTTTCCTACTACCGAATTCCAGTCAGCCATGACTATTAAATTTTCGTCTCCCTTCACCACCCGAATAATTTCTTTTATCTCATCATACATTTCTTCAATTTCTTCGTCATCTGCAGAGCTAGTTGGCATATAAACTTGTACTACTGTAGTAGGCATGGGCTTCATGTCTATCTTGGCCACTATAATACGTTCACTATGCTGTTTGTAGTAGCTTACCCGCACTGCTATTTTTTTATTCATTATTAAACCTACTCCTGCATTACCCCTATTTGATTTTGTATTTATAACCCTGTATTCACCTGATCAAAAGTCTTGTTCCTCCTGCCACCAAACTTCACTAATTCCCACTATATTCAACTTTAACCTATCCATTTCCCTTTTTAAATTTTCTAACCCACCTGCCCGATTAAGAGATCTGACATTCCACGCTCTGATCCGTAGAATGCCAGTTTTCTTTCTCCTGATAACGACGTCCTCTTGAGTAGTCCCCGCCTGGAGATCCGAATGGGGGACTATTTTACCTCCAGAATATTTTACCCAAGAGGACGCCATTATCATTTATCCATACAGTAAAGCTGCATGCCCTCGGGAAAAATTACGGCTGTAGTTTCCCCTTGCTTTCAGCCATTCACAGTACCACAACAGCAAGGCTGTTTTGGTTAATGTTACAAGGCCAGATCAGTCAATCAACCAGACTGTTGCCCCTGCCACTACTGAAAAGGCTGCTGCCCCTCTTCAGGAACCACATGTTTGTCTGGCCTCTTAACAGATACCCCTCCGTTGTGGTTGCACCTACGGTACGGCTATCTGTATCGTTGAGGCACGCAAGCCTCCCCACCAATGGCAAGGTCCATGGTTCATGGGGGGAGGACATCCCACTTGAGGTACATAAATCTGGATAACTTTTTGTGTTTATTTTTGGAATCTCAGGCTTAAGATTATGATCCTGTCTGATATATATCTCACACTTTCAATGCAGCTTTGTAAATTTTTAATCGCCATCACTGTCACACCATTTCTTCCAAACCTATTATTCCCACTCCAGTACAGTTTTCCTTCTCCTCTCAAATTCTTCTCACCTTTTCACTTCCATTTCATTTTGCTTAATTCCAAAATATCTTACTTTCTCTGTGTTAGTACATCTCTCGTTTCTTCCCTTTTTCCATTGAGGGTTAATATATTAAGGGTGCCAATATTTATGTTATTTTTTCGTCCATTTGGTGTCATCTTCTTGTACTGATGAATATCATCAGGTCTCCCACCATTCATACCAGTACTTGAAGAAGCGGTGGAGTCAAATCCTGAGTGGTTTATTCCGAGGCTCGTCTGTGTTTTGAAGCAATATGTGAGGACTTTCCTATTGGCTTGCTAGGCCTTATGCAAGAAAGAATTTTCTGCTGGGGGTTGTCTGCCTTAGCCTTTGGAGCTTATCCACCACCACAAGGCAGTGGTTCCCTTCTCATTTAATCCCCAGAAAGGAGGGTTGCCTCATCTGTCAGTTTCGCTGTTCCGAAGTGTTTCTTCTCCACCGTCGCTGCCATTAAGGTCTTCACTCATAACCCTGAGCATGGGTTCCATGTTATACCCAACGGGATTGGGTCCCTGCCTGAACTCAGCCATCCTATCACTCTGGCCTACTGAAGTGTAGGATGCCCACACCCCCGAGACGTGGACGTTACAGGTGGGAATTACCCCAGCGGAGGAGTAGGGAAGGGGACCCTCTCCCTAGAGCCAGGTTAATAATGGTGTATGGTTCCACAACCAAAGGCACTCTTCATTTAAACAGTTAAAAGTCACTTTTTTCATGGTAATCTAAATGCTAATGAATAAGTATGCATGAACTGGCTCGTGACTTACTTTTACTTCAAATGCTGGTAGCTAACTTAAAGATTTAGATTTTAGTTAAGATTTTTATTCTACCTTTACTAAACAGAGTTCATTTAAGCAAATTACTTTAATATTTTTAAACTCAGATAAACTTTAGATTTTGTCACCCGAGTATTTAGCGTTTAATCCATTTTACATTCCAATGCATGATATATGTACTCTCAGTTCTATTAATAATTTTAGATTTAGATTCTTAAACATCAATCAGCTCTTATTAATTTCCTTTATTGCTTATGGTATGATAAGTATCACTAAGTATCAGTGAGCATTTTGCTAAGTGTTTTGGAATCCAATCTGTTCAGATGTAAACCATCTTTCTCCAAACAGTTATAGCTTAGGAATTTATTAGGATCTATAAATCACTTGCTAACCTGTTGATACTGGAATTTATTCTCACTACATACATTTCACTCACTGATTTTCTGTATATTATGCCGCTTATTACAATCCTAGAAGTTTTGTAGAGATATCTTGGATAACTTCAAGATTCTGGTATAGAGAAGTTTCCCTCTTTGCCGGGCTTATATTATGACAGTATTGGCAAGGGACAAATTTACAGTATGACATGGAAAACTGTCAGTTACATTAATCTATGAAAACCTCAGGGGAAATCTGATGAGAGAGAGACTGGTGTATTTATCTGTAGGATATTGTAAACAGAAGTAAATGAGCTTGGGATTAAGCAATCAAGAATATATAGCTGTACAGCAAGGCATATAATTGTGCACCAAAAAGATCCAGAATCCACAAAGTCTAATTGGACAATTAACAAGACATGAGACATATAGGTGTCCAGGTTTCTTAAATTTTGTCAGCGAAATTAGTAAAATATTGTTTGGGACATTAGAAAGACAGAATACATCCTATTTAAAATCAAAGACTGATGTAATTAAATATGAACAAAGGCAACTGCTAAACTGACCAAAGAGCAAGTGACAGTAGTAGTAGCAATTTTGATAAGTTTCAATCATTTATTTATTTATTTATTTATTCATCCTTTGATCACTGTTTAGTGCAATATTAGCTATGTCAGTACATATTTGCAATTTCAGCTACAGTGTAAATCACAATTTGAGGACATATACAGAATCAGTAATTGTAAAAACAACATTAGTCCAAAAAAGTGAATTTTTCAGGAGATGCAAAAAACTGTATACAGGCTAAATAATGGACAGAAGGATAAATCCATTAATTTTAATATTGACTGTGTATGTTAGGTAAGCTTTAACAATAAAACAAAGTACTTTAAATGTAATA
Source organism: Schistocerca serialis cubense (assembly GCF_023864345.2). Lineage (NCBI taxonomy): Eukaryota > Metazoa > Arthropoda > Insecta > Orthoptera > Acrididae > Schistocerca > Schistocerca serialis. Next base: position 61,262,025 of record NC_064643.1, read on the forward strand.
ACTTTGCATGAACGATTTTTTTAATTGTACGTACTTATGTTGTTATTGCGGGATGAACATTTTGGACTGACATTTTAACATCAACATTTGTTTATGTTATCAAATATTACTTTATTGTATAAATTTAATATACAATATTACTTGTACATTGTCTAATATTGTTTTACAGAGAAATTGAAAAATATTGTTAATGTATGCACGCACTGTATGGAAAGACTAAAGATATGACGATGTAAATCGTGACATTAGGAATTAAATTTCTTATTTCACTTAACAGGACAATGAAAGATTAACACTACACTATACAGGTTATTTTATACCAGAAATGTATTATGAATCATCTTCAGGAGTGTTCATAGAAGGCCCCTCAGTCAATTCCAGATAAAAGGCTTTTTGCTCATGGCAAATACATTGCATTAATTGTCCCACATGTTCATACATTGAACATACTCATAAAAAGAATATATTCTGTCTTTTCTTCTTATCACCCTCTTTATGGAAGCAAATGTATGATCACATGGTAAAAATGAATGGCCACGCACAAGAAAATGCTGGAATACATCTTTGAATCTGCCAGAACTTACAAGGCAGTTCATTACCCTAACCACTGTGTTCTTATTTTGCGCAGGGCACCCATCCGAGAACAGGTGTAATTCAGTAACACTATCAGGTATATCTGTGTTGATGTAATCAACCAAAAACGAACATACTTCGTTAGGTCCTTTGTGGGCAGTACCTTCGTGGTACATACATACCTTGGATTTGTTGCTCTTTAGGTCTGTAATACAGAATGCATTAACGTTAATTTGCCGTAAATAAAAATCTTCCTGTACTGGGAGCTTAGGCAACTGCAGATTTTGCATATAATTGAAACACAATGCTACCACATGCTCATTTTCTGCACACTTCTCCTTAACAGCATCCATCGTTAAATAGAATTTTTTGCTTCTTCTTTTATGTACCATGAGTTCCGCTACAGCCACACACTTTGCAGTATCGTTCAATGATGGACTCTTAATCTTCACTGAAAGTGACTCACAAGAGCAGCAAGTATCGATTTGCGGCCGCCCAAAGCGTAAGTTAAAACGCTCATTGAAAACCCTTAAATAAATTCCATATGACACTCTGGTATGAGGATATAAATTCATGAACAGTTCGTACATACTTTTTAAGTAATACATTTCTTTGCTTGAATAATGTGAGATTTTCGTAGGGAAAGTTTTAATATGCTCCTCAATTATCGATAGGACTTCCTGCGGTGTTGTATTGGTTGAAGCAGTACATCCTCTACTGTCACATGGGTGAACATTATTTTTCACACAGTTACAAATTCGTCGCACACGTTCATTTGTAATGCCAAAAAGGCTACAAAGTGCCTTTTTGCACACTTAGACCCGACCAGCATCTCCAGTTACCACGTGATATCGATAATTTAGTGCTCTTGGCTTAGGCTGGCCATCACTTTTCCGGGGTCTTCTGCGTACCACGTCTTCTTTTTCGATCAGCCCTGCAAGGTAATCATCTTGTGTGTTCTTACTCTCAAAATCGTGAAATTTAGTGAATATATCTATCTGTTCATGTTCAGAGATCCTCTTGAAACACAGTTTCTTACATCTGAAACATATTAATACACGAATACCAATTTCAGGAATTGTAAAAGAGTTGCAAAAAAAATATTTACGTAAAATCAGTTATTTTTTATTGATAGAGTAAATTATCCATATGATATTTTCTTACCATAAAACTTAGAACAGATGGGAACCTCTAAGAAGTAAAAAATACACAGACAGGAGATTAATTCACATAGCCTTTGAACTCACCCACAGTCAGGTCCTATTTTTACAGCATTAATTTCTCTTCCACTGTGATTCACGTAACCAATTCCCTTCGTTCTGGCAGCTTTTATGACATTTCTTTTATATAGTTCGGGTTGCGCACCTCTCTTCTTCGACATTGTGCATAGATAATCCAAAGAAACGTGTTCTATAAACAAAACTAAACGGCAATGTATACGCAGCTGCTACAACAATGCACACAGGTAATAAGATCACAGGCGCCAGATGTGCTGCCATCTGGCATGCATTCTATTCACTACATGGAAAAAGATCCGAGTATGTTCGTTTGGTGCTGCCATCTGCCATTACTTGCAATAATAACATAAGTCCTGGACTCATGTTGTTACTGCAAAGAACACGAAAAACTGTATGCCTGTAAAAGCATTTAATTGCGTAGGACAAGTGTGATTTTTGCATAGATGCTGCATCTAAGTATCCTGAAGGCTTCTCTGCATATATCTAATTTTTGCCAAAAAGTGAACATATGTTGCTTTTAAAATTACCGATTCATTTATGTTACAGTATGTTTGTAGACAAATAAAAAAAACTTGTCTGGAAATTTACTGAGAAGAAAGATGATGATCCTATTATATTACAAATGGAAGCAGAAGCCCCAACAAAGCACTCTAATATGTGCATAGACACAGAACAGGAAAAGTTACAGTATAGTACTTTCAACAAGCGTGCAGACAACCAGCCCTCTACAACCAACTCGACAAAACAAATTGTAAGTGAAACTAAATCTACCATTTCCCCAAATTCTTTTCAAGATATGAAGCTAAATATTCAGTGTCAAAGGAATAAATACTTTGAACTACAAGCTGCCTTAGATCAGTTTAACATTGAGTGCTTGCATCTTCGAGAGCATTGTTGTATGTACTATGAGTTAAACAACATCATTATGCATCCTTTTAGACTATGTACCTTTTACTGTAGGGATGTAGGGAATATGCCAAAAATGGTGGCATCTGTATTTATACAAAAGCACGGGTAAAATTCAAAAGGAGATGAGATATTGAAAAGTGCACAAAAGCATTCTGAAACAGCTGCTGTCAAGTTGTATGGAAGGCACATGAATACAATAGTAATGACTGTGTGCAGGTCACTATGTGAAGAGGTTGTGAAATTTATATCAAAACAAGAAATGATGCTAAACATTGGGTACAATGAAAGAGCTACTGTGCTTCTTTGTGAGGATTTTAACATAAACCTTCTGTGCAAATATTACAGTTAAAGATAATTTTTTAATATTTTACAGAGTTTTGCATGTCACTGCATAATATAGGTCCCACTCGAACAACACATGCATAACACACTCTTATAGATGATACACTCCATAATGAAGTGGAGGTAATTAACACCAACCTCAGTTTATCTGATCAGAATGCTGTTGCACTTCAGTTCCTTCAATGCCTGACAGAAAAGAAGCTTCACACTACATTTATAAAAAATTTTTTTTGAAGATAACTGCACAGATTTTGTTAACTGTCTAACCCGTAAGTGCTGGGCAGTTGTGCTATGAGAACCAAGTGCAGATAATGCTTATAAATTTTTTTCTTCTATATTCATGTCACAATTTAAAATGTGTTTTCCTAAGAAATCAGTGAGGCTCAATTCCTTAGAACAAAAAATACATACATAAACCTTGGATAACTATAGGTATGAACCAAGAAATCAAAATGTGCTGATCCACAATTAGTAGACTTTGCAAAAACATATAAAAAATATACTGAAAGGCAATAGCAAAAGCAAAGCTGCTATATAATGAACAATTTAATCAGTAATTTTGACGACAAATCAAAAACTACAAAGAAAATTGTAAGGAACAAAACCAGTATCATTTGTGAATACGAAGAAATAACACACAAAACAGTAAAAATTTTAGTATAGAAAAGAAGAAAATGGCATACTACACTATCAACTATTTTTTAAAAATAAACAGGAAATAATTAACAATGTAGGGAAAGACAGATTGCTACCTACCATAAAGAAAACACCTCAAGTTGCAGGGATATATAAAAACAGATTCTGTAACTTACCAAACAAAAGCGTTGGTATGTTGATAGACAATAACAAACACAAACACACACACAAATTTCAAGCTTTCGCAACCCACAGTTGCTACATCAGGAAAGAGGGAAGGAGAGGGAAAGACGAAAGGATGTGGGTTTTAAGGGAGAGGGTAAGGAGTCATTCCAATCCCAGGAGTGGAAAAACTTACCTTGGGGGGGAAAAGGGACAGGTATACATTCGCACACATACACACACACACACACACACATATCCATCAGCACATATACCGACACAAGCAATAACTTACCAAACGAAAGCGTTGGTATGTTGATAGAGACAATAAAAAACACACAAACACACACACAAATTTCAAGCTTTTGCAACCCAAGGCTGCTTCATCGGGAAGAGGGAAGGAGAGGGAAAGACAAAAGGATGTGGGTTTTTAGGGAGAGGGTAAGGAGTCATTCCAATCCCGGGAGCGGAAAGACTTACCTTAGGGGGAAAAAAGGACAGGTATACACTCGCGCGCACACACACACACACACACACACACACACACACACACACACACACACACACATCCATCCGCACCGCACATATACAGACACAGGCAGACATATGTAAAGTCAAAGAGGTTGGGCCACCTGTGTCCACCTGCATTCTCAGTGGTTTGCTAAACACACACACTTCAATGTATAACTTGCTTTGAGACATCATCACTGCTGACATTGTTTACATCCATGTTCCTTTCATCCCCACTCAGGTTTGAAGAGGAGTTACATACAGAAGCAATGTGTCCTGTCTTATGACACCTATTGCACAGTGCCCAGTGCTTTGGACATGCAGTTCATCCGTGTTGAATAAAGCAGCATGGGCACAAAGGCAGCAGAGCACGAGGCTGTTGCTGTTGTGACATGGACTGTTGTTGCAAATGTCATTGCCTGTACGACACTGAGACATCTGCTGGACTACTACAGTAGCATTTATGTTCCCTTGCATACTGACTGAAGATGGGGGCTTGAGAGGAACTGATTTCTGAAACTTGGAACCGGGCTTCTATCCAACTGCATGCAGCCTGTCAAACTTCAAATGACTGAGCTATCGGTAATACTTTCATAAGCATAGGATTTTCATACTGTAGAACTCACTCTCAAATATCCCTTTCAGGAGGAAAATGTATTGACTGCATCATGAACCATTTGAGCTGCACAGGATTTCTTATGAACATTTGGCACAAAATTATGACAGCTAAGTCAATGTTGTTCTGCTGCCCATGCCCTGTATGACTGTTTTAGCCACTTTTGGCAGTGGTAAAACTCCACACGAGCAGCAATGATGTCAGTACGTTATAGGAATAGGAAGAAAGTAGTTGCTCATCTGATCAAAAGAAAGACTTGAATGTTCTTGTAAGGGGGTGAGCTGACACAACAGATACACATGAGATCCACGACAGAAAAAGGCCCTGTACAAGCTGATGTCTGTTACCTCAAATGCCTGGAAAATTCACCGCAGGCATTTTTTGTAAGCATCCCACTCTTTGGCTGCATCTTCATAAATGGGGAACAGTGGCAGATATTTCTTGGCAGGGCTGTAGTTTGTGCCAATGTAGTAGTTAAACTGAAAATAGCAACTTTCAGCACCTGCTGCTGCTTGATAAGAGATTTCAGCACTGTTTCCATAGGAATTAAGCTCAAAGAACCCATGATTAAAGTGAAACATGTGGAGTAAAATATGATATTCATCACCAAAAACAGTGCTCTAACCCAAGAACACTTTAATTTACTGTATGAACTGTACATACACATGGGAGACAAGGTACCATACGAGTAGCAATATACAAGTGGCTGGCAGTACCTTGCAGCCCGGCCTATATAGCCAGTAGCTCCAACAGAGAGCTCAACTAGAAGGCAGCACAAGCAACTGCTGTTGTATTAGCAGGTCGGATGGCCTCTAGTGGCTGATTCAAGCACAAACTTCATGCTCATACTAAGAAGTGGCACACACACAAAACTGGCAGTTACACAGCATCCTCCACATACAACAAATAAAAGAGCACGAACTCAGAAGCATGTAAGGAATATGAGTGTTAAGCTCTACAATGCATTGCCTCATAGAGACTGAAAGGATGACATAAAATTTTAAATTAGAACTTTGAAAACTTTTAATGAATAAATGTTGCTACTCAGTAAATGAATATCCTGAAGATCAAGGAAATGATTTTATAAACTGATCTCCAATATATGTAAGGCAGTTGTGTGATAAATCCTATGTGAAGCTTCAGGCTTTGTATGTTTCAGCTGCCACTAAACTACCTTACTATCAATCTTACTATTTATTATATATGTCGTTATGAATGGGAAGCAAATTATTACACACCATTCATATGCAAAGAATTACAAATTTACTGGTTCATGTTGCAGGAAGTATCAGTTTGTACATTCCATATGATCAATTTCTATGTATGATAAGTCCAATATCATTTGTACAGTGACACAGACGCTAAATAAATAAATAAAGTAAATAGGCTTACAAAAATATGTCAAATAATAATGGAAACATAGATAAAACAAAAATTTTAATATTAATTTACTTTAGTACATATAGGCAACAATTTCAATTTCCGCTGCAATGGATCAAACATAAGAAAAATTTTCAAGTTCTGTTTTCATTGACATATTTTTTGTAGCACAGTTTTCAATATATTTCTTTAATTGTGCAAATTCTTTCTAATTCATTTGAACTGGTCTCAAAATGTTCTTTAACACTGTACGAACATACTGGTTGTAAGGAACTCTCTTAGTTTTGTTTTGAAAATTGGCACTGCTTTTATATTTTTTAAACTGTTTGGTAATCTGTTGTATAAAAAGCAGCCTGCTTTAGTTTTCTGACCAGTTGTAAACAGGTATTGTTGATGCAATAGTCAGCTTTCACTCTTGCACTGTAATTGTGTGGAGTTCTCTGTTGAGTATTGGTCTACAATTTAATTTGAGATACATGATAGTTTCAGAGATGTACATGGAGGGTATGGCTGTAATTTTATATTCTTTGAATCTGATTTTACAGGACTATCTTAGTGATACATCTGTTTGCTCTTGTTTTTTTCAGTTTGTTCGTATGCACGTTCGCTGCCCTCCCCTATATTATTTTAGAGGATGATAAATAGGAATGACTTAGACCATAGCACATCTTTAAGAGTGTATCTGCATCAATTGTGTGGAACACTTTCTGCATTGCCACTTCTTTTGAGCTGATCTTTTCTATACAATTTTCTCAAATCATAAGTCTCTTATGTCAATCCCAGGAACTTGGGACTATTAATTTCTCTTAGCACTGTGCCCCTAAGTCTTATATTTTGTTTCTCTTCATTTGCTTTCTCTTTGCAAGTATTTCCATGTAGCTTGTTTTCTTTTCATTTGCCGATAGTGTTTTCACTTCATTTGACCTTTCTGTACCCATGATAGTTCTTGCTTCTAAATCATTTATTATGCTACTAATTACAATAAGGGATGTACCATCTGCAACTATAATTACATTTTCTTTTTCTTATGCTGCCATATCATTTACATACAATATAAACATTAGTGATCCAACTATTGAGTCTTGTGCTACCCCATAATTTACCAATTAAAAATTAGTGTAAAAGGTTTCCATCTTATTGTTTACATTGTATCTTAATCTACACTTAGTTCTGTGTTTTCTATAATGATTTTATTAGACTGGCTGCATTCCTCCTGATATCATATCTATGCAGTTTATCAAATGAAGTAGTATGGCATACACAATCGAAGACTTTAGAGAGATCAAGAAATAAGCTTCCGAAGCTCTGATTATAAATGTCATGAAACTTGCCACAGCAGTTTTTGTAGAATTCCCTTCCCTAAATCCATAATGTGATTCATCCAGAATATTTTTGTTTTTCTGTGAATTTTATAACTGTTTCTGATACTTGTTTATGCAATTTTTGATAAGGTAGATGTTGAAGCGGGAACGTGTGGTATCTCCGCTTACAGTCACTCACGTGCAGTGAACCGGCTTTGTCGCCGCGCCCACGCACTATGCTCAAGGGAGAGGCTTGGTGACAAAAAACGACTAAAGCAGTTTCGGGTCAGGACACATTTATTCTTCCTAGCGTTACAATAAGTGACAAATACCATTCGTCGCTAATGTCCGTCCGTACAGTTGCGTTGCACTGGCGGCACGGCTCCATCACCGATCGCGGAGGGTGTACACTCCAGCGATGAACCGTGGCGCGACCGCGTGGACCGAGCGAGGCAAAAGGCCGCGTCACTGAATGTTCTGCTCCTGGCGCGACCGGAGGCGCCGTAACGTCTGCGAAGGAGCGAAAGACACTTTTAACAGTACGGTGCACACTGTGGAACGGCGACTGCGTTTACGACCGCGCGTACGCATTTACGGCGGAGTCACGTTGACTCGACGCACGTGGTCCGCGGCGGGAGAACTGAGAGACGCGTGTCGCGTCGCGTCGCGTCGACTAGCTCGCGCTGTCCGCCTGCTTTGTCCCCGTGCGGTGCGGCGTGCCACGCACCGTTGCCGAAATTCGGCGCAGCGGTACAGCTGCCCCTACTTGTGCCGGCAGTGCCGTAGTTCAGCCCTTCGTGCGTTGGACGGTGCTGCCGCCACAATGTAATTGTTGCAGGTCTGTAGTTTTCAGGATCTTCCTTGTTGCTGTCTTTGTAAACTGACACTACTTTACCCTTTTTAAGACATACGAGGAACAGTCCCTTATCTATTACCAAGTTTAATAGGAATGTGACAAGCATATGATTACTTTTGCAGGCATTCCATCTGCGCCCTCTATGTTTTTCAGTGATCTGATTATATTTGTAACTTCTGTTTCAGCTGTTGAAAATAGGAACAGACATTCTGTTCATTCTGGTTGAGCTACATTCTTTTTCAGTCAATGCTTCATGTGTTTCATTAGCTTCTGACCAATATTTACATGACACTAAAGTGTAACACAATTCACATGGGCCAGTCAGTTATTTCCATTGTGTTGTAAGTACTATTTTCCCCCTTTCTGTCTTATTTGATTCATTCCTGTTTGTATTTATGTGTGAACAGACTGTCTTAGAAATGTTTGGCAAAGTTCCTATTTGATGTTTATAATATCTTTATTTTGCTTGCCTTATCATTTTGCTGCTTTTTCTCTTCTTATGTCTGTACATGTAACAGCATACTTGTCTATTACATTTCCTATATCTTTCATGAGAATCCTTTAATTCCTCTTTAGCATTTATGATATCTCTAGTGATCCATTTCTTACTACATCTAACATTTATCTTTCTGCTGACCTTAGGAAAAGCTATGCTTATGTTGTGACTTAATGTTGAAATGAAAGTTTTCCAGCCTTCTTCCACATCACTGCTTTATACAGCCTTCCACTCTCCTGATCTGAGTAACATTTCCAATATGTTGAGATTTCCAGTATTTGCCAGCCTACACTCTACAACTTCATTTCTAGTTTCAGTTTTCTTATTCTGTAGCTCAATGAATCCTGACCACAGTGACCTGAAATGACTCTGGTAATTATGTATACTTTCAGTTTACTTAAAGGTACATTTATAAATATATGATCTGTTATTGTGTGTGATGATTCAGTGCTCCTTGTTGGGTTATTTACATGCAGCTTCATATTATACAACATAATGAGAACATTTTGTACAGCTACAGTGTTTCTATGTATGTATGTATGTATGTATGTATGTTTAGGTCAACAACTACTATTAAGAATGGGAATTATTTAATAGCATTGTCAAGTTGTACTTTGAGTTCTATTAGGAAATCTTTTATCCTAGAGGATGGAGAGTGAAATATATATAACACTAGACATTTCTCCTGAAAATCTGTTTGAATTGCTACTGCTTCAAAACACATTTCTCTGCAATTTGTAACTGGCCACGGAACACATTTATTTATAGTGCTACGCACATACAGTGTGACCCCACCACCTTCATATTTCATTCTGCAAAAATATGACACACTGTTACAACCCTGTAAATTGTATATTTTATTTCATTTTCTGTCAGTCCATGCTGAGTCATTATGAATATATTTGATACCTCTGCATCAAGTAAAACTTCTATTGCCTCAGATTTTTGTAAAGTATATTGAAGATTTTAATGAAATATTTGGAACTCAAAATTATTTCAATTTCTTTTGTATCTTCTGTTTGCAATGGCTTTTGTCAGAGCCCGCATCAGGTCCGTCAATTTAAGGCTATTCGAGCTGCACCTGTCCCCAGTTCTTTGTGTGGCTACAGCTCGTTGTGTATGTGATTGGTTCCTGCTGATGATTGGTTCCTGCTGAATGTTACTTAAATACTGTGTTCAAGTTGTTAGTCCTGTTCTCTGCACAACTTTCTACTCTGGTTGGTTCTCTGTATTTCTGTGATGTCAGTACAACACTGACAGTACACTCGAAAATAGACCGAAATTTCGCCTACAGCAGCATGAGAGTGATCGGTCGCACTGGCTTGCATCCAGTGGTGGCTCCCGGTGGCATCGGCGTGCTCAGCAAATAGGTCTTCACCCCCATCCGGTCACGTCAGCAACGGTGTCTAGGTGAACAAGTATTTTAATAGGAATTTCTCAGGTACCAAGTATGAAGGGGATGTCACTGCCTCATGCTTGCGGGATCCAAATGGGCACCTGTGTGTGGTTTGACAGCTGACGACCACATCAATTCGCGGGGGCTGTCGCTAGCCTCCTGTGCGCATTAATTGTGGGTCTGTTGCATTATTTTGCGAATAGGTCTGTGGGCTGTGCTATGCGCTATTTGGACAGTTTATGAGTTGATTTCATGTCTGCACATCTGTGTATTGCGTTATTTATGTGTCTAAAGAAGTAGTTTACAGATCTGTGGGCTGTGTGGCATGACCCCAAGTATGTTGGAGCATGTGTTCAGTATCATTGTGCTAAATACATTCTATCCCTAAATAAATTGTTCCAAAATAAATAAAGTGCACTCCTTTGTTACTCTCTCCAGTAGCCTAGTACAGGCTGAGTCATTTTCGCGCCATTTCCCCCTCCAGACCATCATCTTGGATTATGTGACAGGAGTGATGACAGCACCCTCTGGTGGCAGTACTGTGTACTAGGTCAGTTGGACTCCAGATATCATGGTGGAGACACTGTCTGCAAAATAAAGACCTGTATCTAGCACAGGCAGAGTCCTTTTCCAACCATTTCCCCCACCCTAGACCATCATCTGAAATCACATCACAGAATGGACGTCAGTGATCTCTGGTGGTGGTACTGTGTACTAGACCCAGATCTCGTGGCAAACAAACACCTACCTACTTCAATAACGGTACTTGTGTCATCAGCAGAAATCATAGCAGCCATCTTGGATTACGTCGTGGATGAGAGCGCCTCTGGTGGTGGTACCATGTACTAGGTCAATTGGAGTCTGGAACCCATGGCGACCATACTGTTTCCCACAATTTCGCCCCCACCATCTGGGATTACCTCCCATGAGGGATGAGAGCACCCTCTGGTGGTGGTACTGTGTAGTAGGTCAGTTGGAGTCCAGACCCCTTGGTGACCACACTGGATGGTGGTAGTGCCTCTAATTTTTTAAATAAAATAGTGCATGCAAAATAATAAACACTTATGCCCAGCACAGGTCGAGTCCCATGCCCACCAATCCATAGGAGGAGGTGGCAGTCGGGATGACTTTGGTTAGTGGAGGCGACCTTTATTTCCCACCATTTTCTTAGGTTAGTAGAGATAACTGTGGTGTGATGGAGTATCCTGTTGGAATTTGAACTTCCTGCCATTTTTCTGGGGGAGGGGAGGGGTTTAGGTTGGTGGAGGTTGCCCAATTGACCTATCTTCCCACCAAAATCCGCCATCTTGTATGACGTCATTGCAGCCATCTTGGATGATGTCTTGTGCTGTTGCCAAGTCTACATGCCGCCATCTTGGATGATATCATCGCCGTCATCTTGGATACATCTGGCAACAATGTAGAGTGGCTCAGAAACGGATTTGCTCCAGTACTTTTGTGCAGTGTGCTCATCACTGTGAAAATTGTTTTCTGTATTTCTACGATGATTATCACTCTGTATTGTGTGAGATCACGTCTGTCCTATAAAACAGTGGGCATATCTAATCAAAGAATATTTGATTTTTCATTTTTCTCCAAAAAATAAATTTTGTAATCTTTTCTTAACTTCAAAATCTGTAACAATATTTTTAATATATCGTTAATTAAGAATGTGTATTTGCAAGGAAAACCAGATTTCTGCGTGTGATATGTAATTAGAAACCAGAAGGCGAGCATTTTACTTGAAAAAATTATGGTTAAGTATGAGTAAATCATCACATATTGATAAATTTCATATTTAAGTGATTTAGGTATTGAAACGGAACAAAAAGAAACTATTCATTCCAATGGGTTTCGAACTACCACCCACTAATCCGCCCGCTGCGCAGACAATGACGCATCAGATTACGCCACAATTACAGTTACATCTGTATTTCTTATATTTGTGACATCGTGTGTCTCAGTAAACGTCAAAGCACATTTTTTTCTGTAATGTTGTGAAAAACATTAAGAACAACTTGCTCCTAGCCATTAACGGTGTTCTGCGCACGTGTTTAACCACGAAGCAGGAAGCAGTGTCATCAGTTTCCGCGGTATGTATGAGCAGCGGGACAATCAGAGCACAAGTAGCGCTTTCTGAGACTGTGATTGTGCACAATTTTTGACATAAAAATTACGTGGCTAAAGTATGATTTTAAGAAAGTTTGATGACTGTTAATACATCAGAATGTCTTAAAGTTTCCACATGTAGCTCTTCCTTTCACGATTTCTATACCATGCATAAGCCACAGCTGCAAAATACTAACGCGAATTCTTTACAGACGAATGGAAAAACTAGTAGAAGCCAACCTCGGGGAAGATCAGTTTGGATTCCGTAGAAATACTGGAACACGTGAGGCAATACTGACCTTACGACTTATCTTAGAAGAAAGATTAAGGAAAGGCAAACCTGCGTTTCTAGCATTTATAGACTTAGAGAAAGCTTTTGACAATGTTGATTGGAATACTCTTTCAAATTCTAAAGGTGGCAGGGGTAAAATACAGGGAGCGAAAGGCTATTTACAATTTGTACAGAAACCAGATGGCAGTTATAAGAGTCGAGGGACATGAAAGGGAAGCAGTGGTTGGGAAAGGAGTGAGACAGGGTTGTAGCCTCTCCACGATGTTATTCAATCTGTATATTGAGCAAGCAATAAAGGAAACATAAGAAAAATTCGGAGTAGGTATTAAAATCCATGGGGAAGAAATAAAAACTTTGAGGTTCGCCGATGACATTGTAATTCTGTCAGAGACAGCAAAGGACTTGGAAGAGCAGTTGAACGGAATGGACAGTGTCTTGAAGGGAGGATATAAGATGAACATCAACAAAAGCAAAACGAGGATAATGGAATGTAGTCGAATTAAGTCGGGTGATGTTGAGGGTATTAGATTAGGAAATGAGACACTTAAAATAGTAAAGGAGTTTTGCTATTTGGGGAGCAAAATAACTGATGATGGTCGAAGCAGAGAGGATATAAAATGTAGACTGGCAAAGGCAAGGAAAGCGTTTCTGAAGAAGAGAAATTTGTTAACTTCGAGTATAGATTTAAGTGTCAGGAAGACATTTCTGAAAGTATTTGTATGGAGTGTAGCCATGTATGGAAGTGAAACATGGACGGTAAATAGTTTGGACAAGAAGAGAATAGAAGCTTTCGAAATGTGGTGCTACAGAAGAATGCTGAAGATTAGATGGGTAGATCACATAACTAATGAGGAAGTATTGAATAGGATTGGGGAGAAGAGAAGCTTGTGGCACAACTTGACCAGTAGAAGGGATCGGATGGTAGGACATGTTCTGAGGCATCAAGGGATCACCAATTTAGTATTGGAGGGCAGTGTGGAGGGTATAAATCGTAGGGGGAGACCAAGAGATGAATACACTAAGCAGATTCAGAAGGATGTAGGTTGCAGTAGGTACTGGGAGATGAAGAAGCTTGCACAGGATAGAGTAGCATGGAGAGCTGCATCAAACCAGTCTCAGGACTGAAGACCACAACAACAACAACAATACCATGTGTTAGCAATGATTAATTTCTCCTTTGTGTTAAACTCTGCCAGGCAACTTCCCTATTGATTCTTTTTGCGCATTCCTGTTCTTCTACTATTCTTCCAGCTATTCCTTTCCCTACTTCTGGATTGCAGTGCCCTATCGTAATTTTTTTTCCTTTTCCCTAAACTATCTGAATAATTTATTTTATCTCTCCACATTTCGTTTCAATCTCATCATCATGCATGCAACCAGCTGGCTCACATACTTGTACTACAACAGTGGTTGTTGGCTACATATCCATCTTGGTTGCTGCAGTGTGTTCACTATGCTGTTGATAAACCTGTACTAACCTGAACAGAAGTCCCACTATTCCTGGCACCGCACTTCCTTAATTTCCACCATATCCGGCTCAGCCCAACTATTTTTATAAGTCGTAAAAAACCTAGACTATATTTAAATGAGTTTAACTTTTAAAGGAGGTCGAGTAGACACTACAACATACGAGGTATCATGAAGATTAGATCAGTTTCAGCAAAAAGCTTTAATACAGGATACTTTACTTTGGTAGACACCCGAGTCCATTTGGGGGATGGTATATATTTAATACAGTCACAGAACACGACGATAACGGTTTAGTTCGTGCACTGACTGACAGTCAAATATCACTACACTTAACCACGAACCTGAGTACACTGTTCTGTCTAATGACAGTAGCTCGCACGTGCTGGATCTTCTAACAACCCTACCACAACAAAGGTCAAAATTTAATAATGATTGTGGTGTTTCTCACGCTGCTAAATAATGTATTTTCGGACAACAACAAAGTTATTATGTGGCAGGTGTCATTAGAGCACAGTTAATAAAGTCATTTCATGTAATAATGAATAAACTAGGCACTCATCTTTTCGTGTTTCCCACGCTGGTCTCGTTGTAAAATCATGGCTCAATCGTCGAAAATCTAGGTGGTGATGATTACAAGCTCGGATGCAAAGAGGCCTATGTTTTATTCTGCTATATTCAAAAGTTTTATAGATGTGTTTCACAAACCATTCTTGAAGATTAAACCCTTGAAAGTTAGCACAATGGTGATGTAAAAAATAATCAGCACTCCGAATTTAAGTTACACTTCCTTTTTATTGCTTTTTTTGCAATATCACGTAACACAGAAAACATCACTTCACAATACAAAACATACTTGAAAACATCTTCCTCACTGTTAAAGTTCACATTTTATAAACTGGCTACAATTGCGTCTTTTCAACATGACGTCCATGACTTGACTTTCTCAAGGTCCGATTCTCTAACTAATAATCGCTTACGCGCCCAGAAATCAAGAGTTACAAGTACGACAAAGATCATAGTGACAAAAGAAAGAATACACATAAGAATATTATCATTGCAATATAAACATATCGATGTATCAAAATACCTCTACATTAATGAAATCAAACCGGAATGTTGTCTCAGAAATATGTCAACTACTTTACAGAAGCACAGTAGAATATTGCTGGTATCGAGAGGTTGAGTTGAGGTGCCGTAATGGTTACGTAATTCAAGTACCATTACAACCTGAACTACAGTAATGCTGCTATCGGTCTGGTTAATTAAGTGGGCTAGGGTGAGGTGTCCAGTGCTGTGCTTTGACGTAAGTCGACTTCCAGTGGCGGTGGCATACCGAACGACTGTCCGCCTGATTAGCTGGGTGGTAACGTGCTTGCCTCCTGTGCAGTGGGCCCAAGCTCGATTTCCGGCTGGGTTGAAGGTTTTTCTCCGCACGTGGACTGGGTGTTGTGTTGTCCTCATTATCATTTCATCCTCATCACCAGCGCGCAAGTCAGCCAGTGTGACGTCGACTGAAATAAGACTTGCACTTGGTGGCCGAACTTCCCCGAATGGGGTCTTCTGGCCAACGATGCCGTACGCTCATTTCCACTTTTACTGAACCTCTTGAGGATGTGTCTTCATCGACGTCCCTCTTCCGTTACTGCATGTGGCAGCGATTGTCTTTAACTTGTGGTTCCGTCATGAGGCACAACAACTGGGACCTCTCTCTTTGGATGACACCACATTCCTCTCCCCAAACCTGCCCACCATCGTCGTGTAGTGCTAGGTCGCCGGAGGCAGGCGAGCAGACAGGGGCTGAAGCGGCACCAGGTGTCAGCTCCTTGTCCACCCCTGGTACCCACCTTGCGAGCGAGCGGCAGCAAAGGCTGAAAAACCAGCCGCAGGGTGCAGCGACGCGGGTGCTGTGGTCGGGAGGTCAGCAGGGTGGTCGGGCGGCGGCTGAGAGTCGCCAGCTCCTCGGACTTCAGCTCTGGCTGCGGAACTGTCGGCAGCGGCGACACGACTTCGTGCTCCATGGGCATCGTACTGCACGGCGCTGACCGCAACTGGTGGGTAGGCGGAGACGCTTGCTCTTGCGGATCCCTGAGGCGTGCTGAGTGTGTGGGCAAAAATTCTGCGGAAAAATCACTGATAAAAGAGTGCCGTAGCTGATTCTGGCGATGCTGGCCCTGCACAGAGGAACCTTGAACAATGTAAGATGAACGACCGAGTACTTGTGTGATGACACCGTGCCACCAACGCTGTTTCCTGCAAAAACATCTGAGAAAAACTTTGTCCTCCACTTGAACCCTTGTTCTGACCCGGTGCAACAAACTGTTTCCACAGTGGCCACAGAAGATGCGACAGGGTATGGTGACGACAACATTATGGTAATTCTGCCAGTGTCTTCCCATCGTGCGGCAAGGACAAGAGGAGGAAAGAGAAGTCTTTAACGATTGATCCCTTGTGTGGAAGGAATGGAGTTTCTCCATATGACTTCTGAACATATGAAAGAGCCATTCAGCTTCACCATTAGAAGGTGAGGTGGAGCAGTAGTTACACGGTGTGTGCCGTTATCAACACAAAATAAGCTGACATGAAATGTGGTCTTTTGTCTGAAACAAGGACCACAAGAAACCTTACAAAAAATTGAGGACCAAACTGATACTGTATGAGCAGTTGTGCTGGATGTGATGGGGACTAGACGAACAGCCATCATATGTTCCAGAAGAGACCCATAAAATCATATGGAACCGTTGCCACGATCCAGACGGATGTAGCCTCTCGAAAAAGCCTTGTTATGGAGCAGACTAATGCTCTGTAGAAATAGTACAATGAGAGGCCATTTGCTGAATTTGGGAGTATGTGCCCTGTCGAGCACAATGACACTGGGCGAGTTGCTCTGTGCAGACTATGCCCCGGTGACCTCGGTGTAACAAAACATCCTGCTGTAGGGAGTCAGGAACCACAACCTGTGCATTGTCGTTCTCTGTGTGTAATACCACAACACCTGACAACGTAGAACACGTTACGATGCGAAAAGTAGTCACCATGAGTAGTGAATCTCTTTCTAACTACATGGCCACCCATGGAGCACTCTAAACTACCCAAAGAGCTGGGCCGGTGGCTTTTGCTTAAGCAATGCACCGAGAGTCAAGAGCAAAACTTTGAAGTTTTTCCAAATCTTGAGTTCCAATTTCATAACATGATTTCTCAGGTGAATCAAACGCCGTGTCTGTACCAACAGGTAACCGAGACAAGTCAGCATTAGAATGTTGTGCAGTGTACCTGTACAACAATTTGTACTGATAATTAGACAATACCAGAGCCCATTGTTGTCATTTTTGCTCTGACTATAGTGGGACAGGCCTGGAAGGATTCAACAAAGCCGTTAATTGCTGATGATCAGTAATCGAACAGAATTTTCGACAGTACATATATTAGTAGAATTTCGTAACACCATAGACAATGATGAGCACCTCTTTTTCAAGTTGATTATAATTGTACTGTCCTTTTTGACAGTTTTTGAGGTAAAAGCAACGCACCTATCCAAGACACAAACACCGTTCGAACGGTACCGTCCAGCCGCATTGTCATCCTCAGCCCTTAGGTGTCATCGGATGCGGATACGTAGGGCCATGTGGTCAGCACACCGCTCTCCTGGTCGTCGTCAGTTTTCGTGACCGTAGCCGCTACTTCCCAGTCAAGTAGCTCCTCAGTTGGCCTCACAAGGGCTGAGTGCACCCCGCTTGCCAACAGAATTCAGCAGATCCGGACGGTGACCCATCCGAGTGCTAGCCAAGCCCGACAGTGCTTAACTTTGGTGCTCTGATGGGAACCGGTGTCACCACTACGGCAAGGACTGTGGCCAACCGGCCTATCAGACGATCAAACTCTACAGAAGAACACCACTCCAAGAAGATGAGTCCACAGCTAACACAACACAGCTGGGTCAAAACGAATTATAAAAAGACGACTTAACACGGTGGCGTTTAACTGCTGATATGCATCTTGACATTGTTGGAAGCACACAAAGTGAACAGTTTTCTGGTGCAGCCGATTCAGCGATGCAGGAGTTTCTGCATCATTAATAATAAACGTAATATAATAGATTAATTTTCCTATGATGGCCTGTAACTTCCTGATGTTATAGGGCACCGGCAAATCTTTAACGACAGGAAAGTGGAATGAGCAGGATGAGTGTCCTGCGGATTTATCACATGTCCTAAATATTGAAGTTACTCGTGGAAGAAGGAGTACTTTTCCTCCCTACACTTTAAGTCAATTCTGGTGATCACTTGAAATAAACGCTTAAAATTTGCCAAATGTCCATCAGGTGTATGACCCGTGACAACAATATCATCCAGACAGTTGGTACATGAAGGGACTTTAGCTGTTAATGGTTGCAGGAATCGTTGAGAAAGAGTTGAAGCAGAAGCGCTTCTGAATGGTTGACTTTGAAAGTGGAACAATCGCAGTTGCGTATTGATCATCAAATATTCATGGGATTGTTTGTCCAGCAGTAACTGTAAATACGCCTCACGTAAATCAGTCACCAAAAGCGTCTGCAGTGTCGAAATCTGTCCGTGAAATGCTCTGGTCATGGAAGAGGACAGCAATTCACGGCAGTTTGTGGGTTTACCGTGGCTTTTAAATCAGCACATACGTAAACCTTCTGACGGTATGTTGAATAGTGACAGAGGGGACGTCCACTAACTTGCAGAAAAGGGTTTTATCACCTCATTGTCTTTCCCTAATCGATGAAGACACCTATGAAAGTGAAGTAGCAACTTCAACATGGGGCATAAGTCTTTGAACGACATACTATTGCCATGTTTGAATTCTCTAACCTTACTATCACAGTATGGGATCTAACATTCCATGTTCCGACCTGTAGAAAGCCGGTTTTGTTTCTTCTAATGACAAAATCCTGCTTAGTAGTCCCCTCCTGGATATCCAAGCTGGGGTAATTTTATCTCCAGAATATTTTACACGAGTTCTTCATTAAACCGCCCAGCAGAGTTGCATGTCCTCAGGAAATTAACGTTATAGTTCGTCATGGCTTTCAGCCGTTTGCAGTCCCCATGTAGGTAGGCTATGTAGGTTAATTTCACAAGGCCAGATGAGTCAGTCATCTGACTTTGTCCCTGCAACTACTGAAGAGGCTGCTGCTCTCTTCAGGGTCCTCGTGTCAGTCTGCCTTCTCCGCAGATATCTCTCAAATGTCGTTGCACCCATGGTACAGCTATCTGTATTACAGAGGCACTCAAGCTACCTAACTTTGGGAAGGCCCATGGTTCGCGGGGAGGAAGCACAAATAAGACAGCTAAAGCTGTGGTTTCCATAGGAAAGTAATTAATGCCGAAGAAAGGATTAAATGAGTGTATAAACTAAGGCAAGAGAAAAAAACAAAGTGGAAATTTATAACATAGTGAAAGTGAAGTGGTTAGAAACTGAAAAAGGAGTAGTCAAGACACGACAGTAAGCAGAGGAGGGTTGCACAGAGGTGTGGCAGCTGTCGTCGTAGTGTAGAGGACAAGGGGTTATTTTTAAGAAATATGGTGTGAAATTGTGATTTAGTGTGTCTCGGTGCGCGATCAGCCAGCCTCACGGTAAACGGCGGACGAAGGCTGGCCAGCGTGTTATGCAGGTGACACAGTTTTGCAACGAGCTTCGATATGCGTGTACGTGCGCGGCAGCCATCAGAACGCATCATTATCAGAATTACGCAGTCGCGAGCCGCGTGTGGCGCGGTTGCGTTAGCCAACTCATCGAGAACCTTCTAATAAACACGCCGCCGCGTAACCGGCGGATTCAGCGGCGGTCTGCACTATTTAAGGGCATCAGAGGTGGGCGTCGGCATTCGGTTCGACTGATTGGGCGTTCGGTCGCTGTCATGTCGTCGTCATCTGTGACGCTGTCCCCGAGGACTGGCCGGTGGAGGGCGTTGCCCGCTGCTGCACCGGCGACTCCCGACGTCGTCACGAGCCGCCGCCTCTGCAGGAGGCGCGCTGGGCAGGGCCTCGTGCCGCTAACCACCTGCACAGCCGCTGACCGAGCGCGCCATCGCGTTCCCTGGGCTGCATACATCAGCACGTCTCCACCACGATACGAGCGGCGGGGCTGAGCTACTGGAAAATGTATTGGAAGAACCAACAATGAAGATTGCTAAAAACAGCCACCTCCTTCTACCCAGCCACGCCCTACAACCCCTACCACGTCACCCGCTCCGGTCATCCTATTACACTAGGAAAGCTGGACAGGAGCAGAAATGATTAATGAACAAGGAACACAGTAAGAGGTAGATTTATTAACTTATATTTCTCCAAACGAATGAAGACTTATTACAAACATTGCAGTAACAAACAGTGTCAAGCTCCTACAACAGCAACGGAGCCAATGTCGGAGCTGGAACAGCAGCTCCTGCGTCTGCGTGCCACCCTGCAGAGGGGCAGCTCCGAGCGCGGGTGGGCCGAGTGGCCGCAAGTGTGCCGTGGCGGCAGGTGTGGCTGGCTCAGCACCACTGGGTCCTGTCCGATCCCACTCGACTGCTTGTTGTAGATGCTAAACAGATACTGCCAGAGCTATCTGCCCACTGGAAGAAACCACAGCTCAGCTCCACGATACACGCTGTGCACGAATGGAGATGGAAGTGTATGATTCAACATTACCAGATACTACGGCTCCTGCGTCTGCGTGCCACCCTGCAGAGGGGCAGCTCCGAGCGCGGGTGGGCCGAGTGGCCGCAAGTGTGGCGTGGCGGCAGGTGTGGCTGGCTCAGCACCACTGGGTCCTGTCCGATCCCACTCGACTGCTTGCTGTAGATGCTAAACAGATACTGCCAGAGCTATCTGCCCACTGGAAGAAACCATAGCTCAGCTCCACGATACACGCTGTGCACGAATGGAGATGGAAGTGTATGATTCAACATTACCAGATACTACGGCTCCTGCGTCTGCGTGCCACGCTGCAGAGGGGCAGCTCCGAGCGCGGGTGGGCCGAGTGGCCGCAAGTGTGGCGTGGCGGCAGGTGTGGCTGGCTCAGCACCACTGGGTCCTGTCCGATCCCACTCGACTGCTTGCTGTAGATGCTAAACAGATACTGCCAGAGCTATCTGCCCACTGGAAGAAACCGTAGCTCAGCTCCACGATACACGCTGTGCACGAATGGAGATGGAAGTGTATGATTCAACATTACCAGATACTACGGCTCCTGCGTCTGCGTGCCACCCTGCAGAGGGGCAGCTCCGAGCGCGGGTGGGCCGAGTGGCCGCAAGTGTGGCGTGGCGGCAGGTGTGGCTGGCTCAGCACCACTGGGTCCTGTCCGATCCCACTCGACTGCTTGCTGTAGATGCTAAACAGATACTGCCAGAGCTATCTCCCCACTGGAAGAAACCATAGCTCAGCTCCACGATACACGCTGTGCACGAATGGAGATGGAAGTGTATGATTCAACATTACCAGATACTACGGCTCCTCCGTCTGCGTGCCACCCTGCAGAGGGGCAGCTCCGAGCGCGGGTGGGCCGAGTGGCCGCAAGTGTGCCGTGGCGGCAGGTGTGGCTGGCTCAGCACCACTGGGTCCTGTCCGATCCCACTCGACTGCTTGCTGTAGATGCTAAACAGATACTGCCAGAGCTATCTGCCCACTGGAAGAAACCATAGCTCAGCTCCACGATACACGCTGTGCACGAATGGAGATGGAAGTGTATGATTCAACATTAGCAGATACTGCAGCTCCTGTGTCTGCGTGCCACCCTGCAGAGGGGCAGCTCCGAGCGCGGGTGGGCCGAGTGGCCGCAAGTGTGGCGTGGCGGCAGGTGTGGCTGGCTCAGCACCACTGGGTCCTGTCCGATCCCACTCGACTGCTTGCTGTAGATGCTAAACAGATACTGCCAGAGCTATCTGCCCACTGGAAGAAACCATAGCTCAGCTCCACGATACACGCTGTGCACGAATGGAGATGGAAGTGTATGATTCAACATTACCAGATACTACGGCTCCTGCGTCTGCGTGCCACCCTGCAGAGGGGCAGCTCCGAGTGCGGGTGGGCCGAGTGGCCGCAAGTGTGCCGTGGCGGCAGGTGTGGCTGGCTCAGCACCACTGGGTCCTGTCCGATCCCACTCGACTGCTTGCTGTAGATGCTAAACAGATACTGCCAGAGCTATCTGCCCACTGGAAGAAACCATAGCTCAGCTCCACGATACACGCTGTGCACGAATGGCGATGGAAGTGTATGATTCAACATTACCAGATACTACGGCTCCTGCATCTGCGTGCCACCCTGCAGAGGGGCAGCTCCGAGTGCGGGTGCGCCGAGTGGCCGCAAGTGTGCCGTGGCGGCAGGCGTGGCTGGCTCAGCACCACTGGGTCCTGTCCGATCCCACTTGACTGCTTGCTGTAGATGCTAAACAGATACTGCCAGAGCTATCTGCCCACTGGAAGAAACCATAGCTCAGCTCCACGATTCACGCTGTGCACGAATGGAGATGGAAGTGTATGATTCAACATTACCAGATACTACGGCTCCTGCGTCTGCGTGCCACCCTGCAGAGGGGCAACTCCGAGCGCAGGTGGGCCGAGTGGCCGCAAGTGTGCCGTGGCGGCAGGTGTGGCTGGCTCAGCACCACTGGGTCCTGTCCGATCCCCCTTGACTGCTTGCTGTAGATGCTAAACAGATACTGCCAGAGCTATCTGCCCACTGGAAGAAACCATAGCTCAGCTCCACAATACACGCTGTGCACGAATGGAGATGGAAGTGTATGATTCAACATTACCAGATACTACGGCTCCTGCGTCTGCGTGCCACCCTGCAGAGGGGCAGCTCCGAGTGCGGGTGGGCCGAGTGGCCGCAAGTGTGCCGTGGCGGCAGGTGTGGCTGGCTCAGCACCACTGGGTCCTGTCCGATCCCACTCGACTGCTTGCTGTAGATGCTAAACAGATACTGCCAGAGCTATCTGCCCACTGGAAGAAACCATAGCTCAGCTCCACGATACACGCTGTGCACGAATGGAGATGGAAGTGTATGATTCAACATTACCAGATACTACGGCTCCTGCGTCTGCGTGCCACCCTGCAGAGGGGCAGCTCCGAGTGCGGGTGGGCCGAGTGGCCGCAAGTGTGCCGTGGCGGCAGGTGTGGCTGGCTCAGCACCACTGGGTCCTGTCCGATCCCCCTTGACTGCTTGCTGTAGATGCTAAACAGATACTGCCAGAGCTATCTGCCCACTGGAAGAAACCATAGCTCAGCTCCACGATTCACGCTGTGCACGAATGGAGATGGAAGTGTATGATTCAACATTACCAGATACTACGGCTCCTGCGTCTGCGTGCCACCCTGCAGAGGGGCAGCTCCGAGTGCGGGTGGGCCGAGTGGCCGCAAGTGTGCCGTGGCGGCAGGTGTGGCTGGCTCAGCACCACTGGGTCCTGTCCGATCCCACTCGACTGCTTGCTGTAGATGCTAAACAGATACTGCCAGAGCTATCTGCCTACTGGAAGAAACCATAGCTCAGCTCCACGATACACGCTGTGCACGAATGGAGATGGAAGTGTATGATTCAACATTACCAGATACTACGGCTCCTGTGTCTGCGTGCCACCCTGCAGAGGGGCAGCTCCGAGTGCGGGTGGGCCGAGTGGCCGCAAGTGTGCCGTGGCGGCAGGTGTGGCTGGCTCAGCACCACTGGGTCCTGTCCGATCCCACTCGACTGCTTGCTGTAGATGCTAAACAGATACTGCCAGAGCTATCTCCCCACTGGAAGAAACCATAGCTCAGCTCCACGATACACGCTGTGCATGAATGGAGATGGAAGTGTATGATTCAACATTACCAGATACTACGGCTCCTGCGTCTGCGTGCCACCCTGCAGAGGGGCAGCTCCGAGTGCGGGTGGGCCGAGTGGCTGCAAGTGTGCCGTGGCGGCAGGTGTGGCTGGCTCAGCACCACTGGGTCCTGTCCGATCCCACTCGACTGCTTGCTGTAGATGCTAAACAGATACTGCCAGAGCTATCTGCCCACTGGAAGAAACCATAGCTCAGCTCCACGATTCACGCTGTGCACGAATGGAGATGGAAGTGTATGATTCAACATTACCAGATACTACGGCTCCTGTGTTTGCGTGCCACCCTGCAGAGGGGCAGCTCCGAGTGCGGGTGGGCCGAGTGGCCGCAAGTGTGCCGTGGCGGCAGGTGTGGCTGGCTCAGCACCACTGGGTCCTGTCCGATCCCACTCGACTGCTTGCTGCAGATGCTAAACAGATACTGCCAGAGCTATCTGCCCACTGGAAGAAACCATAGCTCAGCTCCACGATACACGCTGTGCACGAATGGAGATGGAAGTGTATGATTCAACATTACCAGATACTGCAGCTCCTGCGTCTGCGTGCCACCCTGCAGAGGGGCAGCTCCGAGCGCGGGTGGGCCGAGTGTCCGCAAGTGTGGCGTGGCGGCAGGTGTGGCTGGCTCAGCACCACTGGGTCCTGTCCGATCCCACTCGACTGCGTGCTGTGGATGCTAAACAGACACTGCCAGAGCTATCTGCCCACTGGAAGAAACCATAGCTCAGCTCCACGATACACACTGTGCACGAGTGGAGATGGAAGTGTATGATTCAACATTACCAGATACTAGTAAAAAAGCTACGATCACAGTTAAATTTGTGTTTACACGCACTACATGAAAGAGTTTATAAAATCCTCTGCAGGCCAATGTAAACGAACAGTTACCACCGTGACTGAGTGGATGAAACAACGGCACCACAAGGGCCTTGTAGTAAGTGACTGGTGCTGCAGCCATGATGCAAGAGACCAGAAGAACAAGACGAATGGATTATTACTTCCTGACAACACACGAGCTGTGGCTATTTGGCCATCAGGTTACAGGAAAATCTTGTTAACACTGCTGGGGGCAGTCTGCTTCGAGCTTGTATTTTTTCAATAACCCTGTTTCAGCCGAAATATCAGCTATTGGCAAGATATTCAGTACAGCACTGAGGGAGCGACGTACCAGAAATTCAGCAGAAGCAGTGATATTCCACCGTCTGAAAAAGTAAAGCCAATCAGTGTATTCATATTTGAGGGCGTTGCAGTGGATAATCAGGATGAAATCCGCAAATATTTGTGCTTAGGTCGTCATATGGAAGCCAATTTATTTTATTTTGGCCAGAGATACTCAAGGATCGCGAAGTAGTTGCTTCAGAATAATGCGAAACTTATTACCGCTTTCAAAGAAGACTATCTGAATTTAAAGCTTATCTACCAATCACGTGTAGGAACCGACCTGTCGCTCAATGAATTCGTTGCCATACGTGGGGACTGCGGGAATAACTTGCGTTATGGCTTTCTGATTATTGATAAAATCAGGAAATTGAGTTTAGGGCCGACGTAGACGAAACTTCGATGAGATTCTGTATAAAAGGCAGTATATCGAAACGTAGGTATATCAGTGAAATGTAGATCATGGACAAATTTCCATATGTCTTGTACAATCGTACAGGGGTTGCGAAGCGCCTGTGGAAAAACCTGTGCAATCAACGTTAAATTAGAACTGGAAAGTCTTAATGAGGCGGGAGCTATCCATGACGAGGAGTTGAATACTAGAATACAGCAATCTGAACTATATGTCAATGAAAAAAATTCAAGTCAACGCAGAACTATTGGATATTCGTGACTATATGAAGGTGATAGCCAAGGCACTGGACTTGTACTGTGACGAGAGGGAAGAACATGAAATCACGTACTGAGAAAACTTGTAGTTTATAATTTCAAAGTAGTGTTTCATAAAACAGCTCTACAATCAAGCACAGAGAGCTTAATTATCAGTGACGTTGCTCAATGGTCTGGTCTAATATGAAGGAAAAAACAAGAAATAACAATGTCACCACAAAAGCTTACGTCACAACGTGGTTTTTCAGCTTATTCCGACACCAAACCTTGAACAGTTTACGTGCAATATACACCAAATAATCAACAAGTAGATTTGTTAATAAAAATTACCAAACCTACAAGAAGGCGCCAATGCACACTAATCTACTGAACACAGATCTGAACAGAACCGTCATACCGTTGCACCCAATGAAATATATACTTCCACATCAGGTACACGATAATTAATATCACCCTCTTACATCTCAACAAATAAGCAACCACGGCATCTGGCAGAGAAAATCATAAGGTATCAGTTACGATAGAAGCAGAATGCGACTGAGCAGACAAACGATTTCTTTAAACTTAGATGTAATACACGAGACTACAATGTAACTAGGGCAAACCAGGACCTTATTAACTTTATTATGCACCTAGGAAGACCTTTTCAAATATCGAAAATCTACGTATTCGGCATACACGCCTCTACAAGAGACTTTTAGCGGGAATAATAGTAGCGGACGAAACAGGTAAGTAATCTTTGCCTACTCTACTCCCGTAACAAACCAACAAACAAGATAACTTAAAGAAGAACAAGGAGAATGCGTCCGTCATAATAATAATTCCATGCTATAACCAGCGATCATCTTCTACTGCATCATCCACTTGTCATTTACACTCATCCGTCGCTACGGATACATTTAAAATTTACTCATTTCAAGCAACTGTCAACTTCAGAAAGCGGAAATACATCAGCAATACCAATGAAATGAAGTACTAATCACACTTTCAATAGTAAAATTACTTTTCTTTGAGTTACTTTCGACGTCAAATAATTTAGTTATTATATTGATTAGCTTCCCAGCGTGTCTCTTTGAATAGTCGAAGATGTATTTCTTAGCTAGATAGCGATACGCTTGCAATGTTTATCGGTGAATAAAGCTGAGTTCCCACGGGTCGTGAGCACGAATGTGTGCCACGCTTTTGTGCTTGATTTCGTGCCATGACAGGAGTGAAACCATCAGTCGTGGGGCGTGGACAGTTCACACGGAATGGAGTGTCAACGAAAGCGTGATTCAGTTGATCGCGCGAAGCCGGCCATGAACGAGCTCCTCATCGAGAGTTGTGCTGTGGTGCGTTCGGTTTTTGCTACTGTTTTGGCACAGAGAATGAATCGGTTGGTGGAACCTCAAGAAAAACGGAAGAAAAGACGATGGTGGGTCAGGAACTGCATACTTCAAAGAACATCGAGGGCACATAATTTGGTTGACATGGAATTAAGAAACCATTATCCTGAAGATTTCAAGAACTTATTACGAATGTCTCATGCGGAGTTTGACTACCTTTTACAACGCGTTTCACCTCTGATTTCAAAATGAGATACTAATATGAGACAAGCAGTAAAAACAAAAATTAAACTTCTAGTAACTTTACGCTACTTAGCCACAGGGGACTCTTTAAAGTCTGGAATATTTATTTCGTGTTCCAAAGAACGCAATTAGTAAATTTATACCTGAAACACGCGAAGCGGTCCACAAGGCACTTATGGAATACATACATGTAATAACAAAAAGATATAGTATACAACTTTTTCGTTTATTATTTTATTTGAATTTTCAACATAGTAATGTACGAGTATTCTAGGTCTAAGTATTTAAGGAATAGAAAAAAACAATAATACGAAAATGGTTGATCATTATAATAATATTGATCATTAAAAATGTTACCAGCATAGAAAGAAAGCAATCTTTTGAGTAATAAAATAAGATAGACCTATAAATTTGTAAATAAACAGTCATCTGAGAAATCAGCACTCATATTCGATTCTCTCTCACTTGCTAGTATTGATTGGTTGGAGGGAGCTGGTGGTGGGCACATCGCATTTGTTATTTGTTACGTAATTGACTCTTGAAGCCTCATGGCAATTGGAGGCCCAATACTGCGTAGCAGTGACGCAACATACTTTCCGAAATAGTCGTAGGAGTCTTCTTGGTTCATTACTGCAGCACGATTTGAAATAGCTTGTAATTTCTCAATCGCACATGGAAAAAAAAAACCCATTTGGGAGTCGTGCAGAACTTTTTCGCCGATTTTTGATGATGAAGGCTGCGATGGAGTTGAAGGCACTTTTCGTTTTAGTACTGCCCTGGGTGTCTCAGTTTCTGCTGGAATCTGTGATGTGCTTGGCGTGGTCTCGTTGAGATCGTGAACAGCAGTTAAATCTACAGATAGGGATTGTGGCTTCTCCAGTTGTGATTGTTCATTTGTGTTTATTGGTAACACCTGCAATCAAAACATTAATTTTGTTTCAGGCGCCGGCAATTTCAGATGAATGGAAAAATATAGAGTATGGGTTTAGAGAACGATGGAACTTTCCAGTCTGTGCAGGAGCTCTGGACGGAAAACACATTGTCATTCGTGCCCCTCCCGCTACTGGATCTGATTATTACAATTACAAAAGTAGTTTCAGTATTGTATTGCTAGCTTTCGCTGATTCCGATCATTGTTCCCTGTATGTTGTTGTAGGAGCTAAAGGAAGAAATTCTGATGGTGGTCTATTTCAAAACTGCTCATTGTACAACGCTTCGGAGACAAATTCCCTTGCAATGCCAAGTGGTTTTGTTATTGTAGGGGATGATGCGTTTCCGCCAAAGTCTTATCTGATGGAACATTACAGTCGGCGTAACATGTCTCGACAGGAAAGAATCTACAAATATCGAGTTTCAAGGGCTCGAAGAGTTGTAGAAAATACTTTCGGCATACTTGTGAGTAAATATAGAATATTTGAAACACCTATATCTTTAAAAATACAGTCGGTGGACAAAGTAGTACTAGCCTGCTGGTCGTTGCACATCTGGCTGCGGAAAACGAATCCCGCCTACATCTCACGAGGTTTAATTGACTTCGAGGATGAAAACCATCGCATTTTCCCTGGATCGTGGCGTCAAGAGGAAATTACTGGCCTACAGAACCTTCCGCAAACTGCTAACAGACAACCACATCGACAGGCACAACAAATTCGGCATAAGTACCGTGATTACTTTAATAATGAAGGTGCTGTGCCCTGGCAAAATGTACTATTCGGCGACGTTCCAAATACAGAACCGTAGAGCACATCAGTGTCAATATTGTGCTCAATTATTTTGTACATGGTTGTCTTCAATTAGTATGTGTCACAAAGTAAATGCATTGCTAGACATGTTTTATCATAAGAATTGTTGTATTAAAAGTAGCTGGTACAGTTCCTATGATATACCTACTATTCTGTATAATCATTATAAAAACTGTTGTAATAATGAAAATGTAAGGAACAATTTTGAAAATGTATAAAATTTCAAATATGGAAACAAACTTTTATTTCACTTACCAGATTTGATAGTGTGGGTCGTTGCTGAACGAATGGGCGAATGAAAGAATTCATCTTATCAAACCAGAAGATTTTTGGTTTATGAACCTCGTCAGTGCCAGCTCCAGACCGTTCGCTTTCGACTATTTTCTTCAGTTCCTGGCAATACGAGCTCCTCAAGCTTTTAAATTTCGCAATTACTTCTTCCGGTCCGAATCCTGGAATTTGGAGCGCATCACTAATTCTTTTGGCAGCAGCCTTCTTGCATCTCGGTCTCTGTATTCTTCCCTGCTTACATCATACAAGACCTGCTCAGTAGTGTAAAGTTCCAGAAATTCTAAAGTTTTACTGTCTTGCAACTTGATCACACGACTTTTAATGGCACTAGTTGCCATCTTGTTGTTCGTAGCACTAGATGTTGTAATCTGACATAGCCACAGCCAAGGCAAACTCACGACTGAAAATCAAACACGTTTGATATGAAGAGTGAGCCCTCACGCCTGCCCGTGACGTCACAGCCAAACTCACGTCTCTTCGTTGACACGGGTGGTGTTCCACGACAGCATGTCTCACGCTAGCGTGTCACGCCCCGTGGGAACCCGGCTTAAGTATTTTAAGCTCGAGCTAATTCTACCCAAGAATCTCTTTGGGATGTTACTAAACCCAGTGCTTTCACTATCTTTAATCTTACTGCCACAAAGCGTACATTCCATAACTCTCGATTACGAACCTTATTACCGTTCTCTGATTCTCTTTAAAATTATTTATAATCTCATTATGTTGTGCTGACTGTTCCTTCTTTTTTTTTTTAATCAGAGGTTGAGGACTTAAGTCCGTCACTGGAGACAATAGATCTCAATGACCATTGAAAGGCAGCACTGAATTTTTATTTTTTTCACCTTGGCTGCATTGTAACCATTTTCCTTCAACAACACTATAATGGAACATGCGTGATGGAGTGCCTGCAACATTAAACTCACACAAATCAGTAATACATGCAAACAAAACTAAAAAAATAATCGTGTCACCACCACTTTGATCTTTAATTTAGCTTGATCAAAAGTTATGCCTCTTCAGGTATTGAAGTATCGCGGACCCACTGTAATCCCTATCTGGACAAAAACAAAAAGTAAATGTCATTTGTCATCTCACAATAAGGGAGTACTAGAATGGTTCCTATAATGTGCAAAGTTTAGCACTAAATCCAATCTTCGCGTCTTCCAGCTATATTTTCCTGTAAGATTCAGGTTCACTGCCTTTGTGTTTGATAATTATCAAGATATGTTTCTATCAACACGGTGAGCTTGCTACTCGCCTACAGTTATAAATTAACACAGGCCCTGCACCGGCGCTATCATCTTTGCTTTAACGCAACAAATTACAATCACTCACCTAGTAACAGACTAACCACTCAGTATACTTCCTGCTACCAATTTCAACAGGACAGAAACGGATCACCATTTACGATGAACAGTGAATCACTCGAATACCGACAGTTCCCAAAACTTGTTTCTACTGTAAATTCCGGTCTTAAATGAACGATTTCTACGCACTGCAGCAATTTTTTGACAATCCATTGCCCGCGTAATAATTCTCTCTCAAATATCTTTCCAACTACGGTTACTGCAGTTGCTGGCAGTGGAAGAAAATTCAGAAATACAAGACAATCATCCTCATCACAATCATCCTCTTCGTCGTCATCATTATCATCTTCCTCACCGTAATCATCCTATTCTCCTTCTACTCCATTATGGCCACCTTCTGCTTTGACGTCTTGGTTTCTTTGCCTTGCTCTGTCTTCTTCTTCTCCGCCAAAATATATTTTACATACCGCTTCCTTGGTCTTTAATAAGTAACACAGCGTCTGTCGTGCTTAGTCACAACTTATAAAAGTTCTGATCCGGCCCCCTTCAATACGCCCTACACTGATAGCCACAATGGGCTGTGAAATTTACTACACAGAGAAGTAACAACTGATCTAACCAAGGTGGTAATCGAGTCGAACTGAGTTTGGATGGCACATGCTGCTTTAGCTCTAAGCCAGATTTCGTCAGTCGTAGTGGCTGTCGGGTGGCTGTGAACCAGTCTCTCAGAAATCCACAGCACTATGAGTGAGAGATTTGGAGAACTTGCTGGCCAGGGAAACAGTTAAACACATTCATTGTTGAGGTATTTAACGACAGCACGGTCAAAATTTTTTTGCCTTGTGTTATCTTGTCAATAGATAATATCTTGGAGAGCATTACTTGCCTCCACACATCAAGAATGTAAGGCCTGCTACCCAAATTATCAGCTACGTGAACCAAGGGCAATCGTGTTGTACACCCAATGACACCTTTGCCGTGGCCCGGGTTGCTTGCTCAAAATGGCCAATGACTAATTCAATCTGGTAATATTCGCTTTCCACTTTCATACATGGGAGAACCCGTCGTGACTCTACGCTGAAGAGCCAGAGAAACTGGTATACCTGCATAAAACCGTGTAGGGCCCCCGCGAGCATGCAGAAGTGCCGCAACACGGCGTGACACGGACTCAATTAATGTTTCAAGTAGTGATGGAGGGAACTGACGCCATTTATCCCGCAGAACTGTCCATAAATCTGTAAGAGTACGAGGGGGTGGAGATCTATTCTGAACAGTACGTTGCAAAGCATCCCAGATATGCTCAATAATGTTCATGTTGGGGCGTTTAGTGGATAGCGGAAGTGTTTAAACTCAAAAGAGTGTTCCTGCAGCCACGCTGTAGCAATTCTGGACTTGTGGGGTGTCACGTTGCCCTGCTGGAATTGCCCAACTCTGTCGGAATGCAGAATGGACATGAATGAATGCAGGTGATCAGACAGGACGCTTACATACATGTCACCTATCAGAGTCGTATCTAGACGTATCAGGGTTCCCATATCACTCTAGCTGCACACGTCCCACATCATTTCAGAGCCTCCACCAGTTTGAACAGTCAAAAATGATTCAAATGGCTCTGAGCACTATGGGACTTAACATCTGTAGTTATCAGTCCCCTAGAACTTAAGAACTACTTAAACCTAACTAACCTAAAGACGTCACACACATCCATGCTGGAGGCAGGATTCGAACCTGCAACCGTAGCGGTCACACGGTTCCAGATTGAAGTGCCTAGAACCGCACGGCCACAACGGCCGGCTTTGAACAGTCCCCTGCTGACATGCAGGGTCCATGGATTCGTGAGATTTTACACATACACGCCCATCCGTTCGATACAATTTGAAACGAGACTCGTCCGACCAGGCGACATGTTTCCAGTCATAAACAGTCCAATGTCGGTGTTAATGGGCCCAGGTATGCCGTAAAGCTTTGTGTCATGCATATCGAAGATGTTTCGTTGAATGGTTCGCACGCTGGTGGCCCAGCATTGAAATCTGCAGCAATTTGCGGAAGGTTTGCAGTTCTGTCACGTTGAACGATTCTCTTCAGAGGTCGTTGGTCCTGTTCTTGCAGGATCCTTTTCAGGACGCAGCGATATCGAAGATTTGATGTTTTAC
The DNA here is from genome assembly GCF_023864345.2 of Schistocerca serialis cubense. Taxonomy (NCBI): domain Eukaryota; kingdom Metazoa; phylum Arthropoda; class Insecta; order Orthoptera; family Acrididae; genus Schistocerca; species Schistocerca serialis. The sequence goes on from NC_064643.1 coordinate 61,295,014, forward strand.
CGGATACCTGATATTCACGATACACTCGTGAATGATCGTTCTGGAAAATCTTCGCTTCATCGCTACCTCGAAGATGCTGCGTCCCATCGCTCGTGCGCCAAGTATAACAGTACGTTCAGACTCACTTAAACCTTGATAACCTGCCATCGTAGCAGCACGAACCGATCTAACAATCGCGCCAGACACTTGTTGTCTTATATAGGTGTTGCCAATCACAGCCCCGTATTCTGCCTGTTTACGTATCTCTGTATTTGAATACGCATGCCTGTACCAGTTTCTTTTGGGGCTTCAGTATATATGTAGAATCTGGTTCGTTTGAAGAGATGGTCTGATGTCAATCCAGAGTGCACTGCTGCCGTCGGGCCCACCACTTGGTGGTGCTGCTCTGTCGAGGAAAAAAAGTTCAAATTTGTGTGAAATCTTATGGGTCTTAACTGCTAAGGTCATCAGTCCCTAAGCTCACACACTACTTAACCTATATCATACTAAGGACAAACACACACACCCATGCCCGAGGGAGGACTCGAACCTCCGCCGGGACCAGCCGCACAGTCAATGACTGCAGCGTCTTAGACTGCTCGGCTAATCCCGCGCGGCTGTCGAGGAAAGCTGGAACAGAGACGGCCACGCTGACAGCCCGTGCTGCTCCAGACGTCAATGCCCTGTTCTTGTAGGTAATGTCCTGACACACACATTTTACCATAAGAAACGTAGTTGCAGTTTATTAACACATTAATATATCACAGCTGGATAGTGCCCTTATTTTGTCGAGCAGAATATTCACGTGCAGTCAGTTAAGAATTTGCAGTAACGAATGTTACACGATGTGTTTGGTTGCTAGGCAGCAGATGAAAATATTAAATGCCAGCAAATAAATAAGAAATTTAAAAACTGACTGAGTGGACACCTGTATTGCTGCGAACAAGCCCGTTTGCTGACCTGAAGCATTTGACGTGGCTGTACGACCTCGCATGGCTCAGTGAATAGTACGCTTGTCCTGTCAGTCGCTAGCCATGTGGCGCCGCTGAATTTATGCACAGTGTTGGCGCTCTCAGATCCATCGACTCCACACTCACACGACCGAAGGGAGCAGCAGCAGCATTTCAGTACGAGGCATGCAGCCTCGGCAGGCCATGATGCTGCTGACGTCGATTCCCTTAAGTCCTGCTAGGCATTTCTCCTTCTTACATGAAAGAAAATACAATCGTGTCACAACCGATGAACAGTCAAAGGCGATGTCGGAATGAAAAACCCTTTGCGCAATGTTTCTTTGTATACAGAATGCAGATTGCGATACTCTTAGTAACTACCTGCAGCTGTACTGAAAAACTAATTATTTGCATAGCCAAGCGTGTACTACACGTAATACCACTCTGACTGTGCTTGCACGTTGTCTTCATGGTGTTGTAACTTATATGGCCAGCAGTGTACGTATATTCAGTCGTAATGCACCTCGAACAAGAGCACTCCACACACAAAAATATTTACTGAGCTAAACCGTAGTTTCCATCATCATCTGTGTAGTTCGATGTATCACAGTGCCAAAGAGAAAAGTTTGCTCCAGAGATGGTGCTGGGGCCAGCGCGCCCAGACTACCGGAAGTATCGCCAGCGCCACCTACGTCCGGTCTCTGATGTGGGAGGGCTGCGGCACTGCGCAGCGTTTGTACTAGCGATAGAGGTGGTGGAGGGGGCAGGGTGGGATTAGACGCCCGGCGTGGCTGCAGCTGCGCTAATGCGGCCGCGCCCAGTAAATCGGCCAACTTGTTTCATTAAACACGGGAAGCGACTGCCGCCAGCTGCCTGCCAGCTTAATTACTTCTTTCTGGACCGTAACTGCAAGCGCTCTCGACTGTTCAGTTTCCCTTGTGCGCTGTGATTTCTTTCGTAGCTTGACTTTATCCCTCCAAGTGAGGTTATCTTCGCGGCTGTGTGCGCCTCGCTGCGGCAATTAAAGACTTTCTCAGGCGAAATCTGTATTTCAACATTTAATGGAAACGCAAGAACGCACAAGTTGACTCTGCTGCTCACATCCGTTCCTTCACTCTACAACCCGAGGAGCCCTCCTGATGTTCAACAACGTCCCTTCACCAAAGTTCCTCTCGCCTGTTCTTCCTTTGTTTTTTCTCTCCTTCTTCTTTTGCCCACGTCCTTGTGCTATCACGTATCGATACTGCCCCACAGGCGTCGTTACGTCACTTGTGTCTCTAAGCTGGTCGTAGGTTGTGTTCCAAAAATGAACAGCATAGAAACAGAAGTGATGACACTTTCTGCCAGGACCTGACCGTCATTTTGCAGGACAATGTTCAAGGACGTACAGTGCAAGCTGTTACTGATTTGTTTGACTGGGGCTGCTAAGTGCTATACCACCTACTGCACTCCCCTGACTTAAGTCCTCGTGAGTTGAACTCGATTTCTAAACTGAAGGAAACACTTGACGGCATTCGCTTCAGAACTGCTACGATTTCGTCGGGCAATAGACCGCGCCGCTCGAGCTGTCAGTACAACTGGCACTGCTATGAAAGAGTATCCTACGACTTCCACATCACTGGCAACGGGTTATACACAGTGCTGGTGACTACTTTGAAGGTCAGTAAAACTTTGAAACACGTATGTGTTTTTTACGAGCTGTAAATAAATAGTTGCCACTATTAAAGTTCCAACCCTCGTATAAAAATGAAGTAAACAATGCCGGATTCTATCCTATATGTAATTTCCAGGTTGGTAGAAGTTATTTTTGACTTTCTTTAGCCTGTGCCCTTCCTCCCCCGCCCCCTCCGCCCCTTATTAGATGTATACAAAATTGGCCGATTGGCTGATACTGGTTAGCAGTGGGAAAGAGAAGACCATCACCCAGATTGGGTGACCTGCAATTCTCTGCCTATGCAGTGGACGCAATACGCCATCTGCCAACTCGTAGGGCTCAAATAATCTCAGTGCAAGACAGAACATGAGTCAAAGTTTCTGTTTGCTCACTAACCAGGAACAGAAATTTAACTCAGGTATTCTCCCGTAAAGAAGCACTTCAGTATGTGTCAGATTCCACAGAGAGCTAAGGAACTGTCATTCGAGTGAAAAGAATAACAACTCTGTTTACTGTGAAACGACTTCACACGATCCTTGTGTCACAAGCAACACATCTCAAAATCTAACCTCTAGATTCTCCTCTGTGGCCCTTACCAGCGAAATCTTCCTTGGAGGGAAGTGTCTTTGATCGATCCCCACAGCGAAGTGCCTCTCCTCGCCATATCCCACTCCCTCCAGGACATAAGGCATCTACATGTGCGCTCAGATGACAAATACCACCAGCCATTACACAAATGTTACCTGACACTACGTGGGTCATGGATCTGCCAGCCAATCATGTGAAGCTCATACTCCTTTCAGATTTTCTGGAAGTTCCCATTCCCTCCCATGTATCCTTAGCACTCCGCAAATCAAACAGGTGTGGTAAGAAGTTACGAATAGACAATTTTATGTGTTCCTCAAAAACTTGTAATTACGATTAAGAAACTAATATTTGTATGCATTTAAACAGTAAAGAAAATGCCTTATGTTTAACAGCCATAAGAATAAAAAACGCACTGATGATGATGCAACTGCAGTGAAACATGTCTGGGACAAAAACAAAACAGTGTTTTGCTAAAGGCGGATCCCACTCAAAAACATATGTTATTATTAGAGCAAACACAGACAAAAGAAAATTGCTGCGCGGTGTGGGATCCTTACCAGGTGGGACTGACAGAGGACATCGAAAGGGTGCAAAAAAGGGCAGCTCGTTTTGTATTATCACGTAATAGGGAGAGAGTGTGGCAGATATGATACACGAGTTGGGATGGAAGTCATTAAAGCAAAGACGTTTTTCGTCGCGGCGAGATCTATTTACGAAATTTCAGTCACCAACTTTCTCTACCGAATGCGAAAATATTTTGTTGAGCCCAGCCTACATAGGTAGGAATGATCATCAAAATAAAATAAGAGAAACCAGAGATCGAACAGAAAGGTTTAGGTGTTCGTTTTTCCCGCGCGCTGTTCGAGAGTGGAATGGTAGAGAGATAGTATGATTGCGGTTCGATGAACCCTCTGCCAAGCACTTAAATGTGAATTGCAGAGTAATCATGTAGATATAGATGTAGATGTAGAAGATGATTAAGCATGTAGTGTTAAGCAATATCGTACATTTGAACCGGATTTAACTGTAATAACAGAATCACTTTGATATTCTGTAATGAGACTGTGCGCAGAATGTCGAATGGCTTAAGTAGCGTTACAGCGACCACAGTCCAGCAGGAGGACGGACAATACCAAAGCAGAGGCGGCCGACCAAGCGGGAGGCAGCTGCAGCAGAGGGCAGGACCTGGGGCAGAGCAGGGAGCTGGCGGCCGGGCCGCACAAAAAAGGGAAACCCCAAGGAGGCAGGCGCTCCCTGGGGAGCGCTTCGAGGACAGCCAGGCAGCGACCGCACCGCCGGACGCCGCCTCGGTGGACAGGTATGGGCCGCAGAGGCAGGCGGCGTCTGGCGCCGATGCGAAGGGCTGATCCAGGGTCCCTGCAGAGTAGACTTAAGCAATTCTGATTATAACAGGACGTGATAGATGCTGTTAGGCTACGCAGTTATGTCAGCCTATAGCCCTTGACAGCAACAGCAGGTTACCTTTATGAGTACAACGCGATGCTACGATGTGACATTGTAGAGCTGGTCTGTTCTTTCCTAGATCTTGCAGCCAAACACAATGGCGTAAGAAGCAGAGATATCTGTACTTGGGGCGTAACCCTCCACATGTGACAGTCACTTTTACCACTGTCAGAAGCAGAGCCACTCTGAAACCAAATTCGGTCCCAAAACAAGGAAACAAGTTTCAGACGAATGCAAATAAGAAGACCTGAAGGCACGAGACTAGTAGACATTCAAGAAAGAAGTCCCAAGAAGCAAACAATGAGCTCAAGAAAACGAAGACGGAAGGATAAAGAAGGGAGTCCTAGTCCATAAAATTACTGGACGTACGGAGATAGCTCTGTCACTCAACTTTAAGCGGCCACAACTTATGAACGTAATAGCAGAGGGCTGTAGAACACATTCACGATTCTTAGTACAATAACAGCAGAGGTTAGTCTCCAAACATGAGGTAGTTCAGAAGTGTAATCCATATATCTCCTTCTCCCACAGTACCATAGCATATGATCAACATGTCATCTGTATCAGATCACTGATGATCATCATGACTTCAAGAATTTACAGCGTACCTGTCGCACAGTACGACAGCTCTGCCAGCAAATCAGCAACTGCCACAGCAAAGTCTTCGAGTGTCGTACTTATAATTACAGCATTAGGTAGCTTGGGGTTGTGCGAATCCATGTACAACAGCGAGATGACAGTACGAGATGCTGTAACACTCCGTGTGTTGTCTGATTCTAGTGCCATGGCCTGCCAAACCAAGACAACTGCCCGTCTCCGAAAGCTCCACATCTTAGCGAGTGAGTATAAGCGACATGTGCAACGAAAATACTGTGCTCATTACCCACAATGTCCATTACAAATACTCCTCTTCTGCACATACTAACCACATTTTGTATTTGGTTCCACTGTCTGTTTTTTCTTTATTGTGTCAATATTATGTCTTAATGGTCATATGTATTTATCCAACTGCGTTGATATGTTTTGTTTCAGCTGTTAAGTACACATCCTTCTCTATAAGGTGCAATATTTGGCCATGATTATAGCCTAACTGTGTAATTTATGAGATTTAATTCAAAAGCAAATGCAGATCACCAATAACTTCTACCAGAGTAAATGTTATCCGAACTCAATCATAGTTTACATTTTTTACACTGGCAGTCTTACATTCTGGTCACGCTTAATATCTTGTTGGACATCCATAATCGAACATTTATTTTACTTTAGTATTTATGTGTGATGTCATATGAATATTAGGGGATGAATGAATGTGTTAGGTGTTGAGGTTGAGTTGCATCAGCGCACTCATAGATAGGTTGGAGAAGTACAGACAACGTATTCAACATGGCTCTGATCACTATGGGACTTAACTGCTGAGGTCATCAGTCCCCTAGAACTTAGAACTACTTAAACCTAACTAACCTAAGGACATCACACACATCCATGCCCGAGGCAGGATTCGAACCTGCGACCATAGCGGTCGCGCAGTTCCAGACTGTAGCGCTTAGAACCGCTAGGCCACCCCGGCCAGCAACAATGTAGAGATGGTGTTTACGTTGCTGGTAAATTTTGTTTTGTCACAGTCACTTTGCTTTCGAGTCATACTCGCTGTGATACAGACTCATGGATTCTATTGCAAGCTGTGCCAACTAAGGTGTAACTAGAGACTGGCACGACATGAGGGTCACCTGCTCTCAAGATCACATAAAATATCTTCTTTGAGACAATTTTCTGTTAGATCAAGTAACACCACAATCGTTCCGTGATCATAGCCGGAGGTCTCTGAACAAAGAAGAAGAAACAATCCACAGAGAAAGACACCACGATATGCAACTAAACCACATGTACTTACTTGTACTCTTGTTAAGCGAGAGTGAAGTGGATGAGGATCTCGGCTGCCGTCGACACGTCGTCGTTCTTCCACTGACTGACTGTGACTGACACTGACGCTGAAAAGACGAGCCTATCCTTGGCTCGAGGTGGTGCAGTTTTGACAAAATTTGTCATTCCTGCGGTTCCTGTAAAAGAGAGAAAGATATATTACCACTCTTGTTGATTGGTCCTAGCTGGTGTAACCTGAAAAAGAGAAAGTCACACTCTGTTGAGGGATTAGTAAAACTTAATCCCTCAGCAGGTCAGGCCGGTTGCGGGAGCGTCCCGTCTTCTCGTAGAACTTCCTGGCGATGGCGCGAAACCTGTCTCGGAGAGGCAGGATCCCGGTGTCCTCGTGGAGTTGGCGCGTCGAGAAGCGCCTCGGAAGATGCATAGCAGTCTTCAGGGCGCGGTTTTGCATCCGATGCAGAGTCACAATGTGAGCATCTGCGGCTTTCCCCCAGACCACGGCCGCATACAACAGTGGGCGAACCAATTTTAGGTAAAGCGTGATGCCGTGTTACGGTGGCAATGACGACTGCGGGTTTAGCAGCGGATACAGGGCGCGAAGGCGTCCTATTGCTCTCCCTTTCACATCACGGACGTGATGCTTCCAGGTCAGCCTGCGGTCTAGGCATTTCGCCGTCCCACTCCATGGGATATGTTCTCCCAGGATTTCGCCTGGCGTAAGCCCTGGTGGCAGAAGTCTTCGGGTGAAGACGACTGCCTGGCTCTTTGTGGCGTTGAATTTCAGCCGTCACTTTGTTGCCCACGAGCCCGAGGCGTCGCACCCGCGTTGGAGGTGGTTTCTCAGCACTTGGGCGTTCGTGCTGCGAGTGAACAGGGCTGTATCATCCACGTACAGCGCCAGTTCGACTCCTGCCACTTTCGGCGCGTCGGCAGTGTACAGGGAGTACAGCGAGGGGCCGAGTACCAACCCCTGCAGCACTCCTGCACGTATCTGCCGGTCTGTGGGCGTTCCGTCGTCAGCCCTCACGTGGAAGGTTCGTTCGGACAGGTACGACCGCAGGAGCGTCATGTGGGACGTCGGTATCCCTTGTTCAAAAAGTTTGAACTCGAGACCGTCGTGCCACACCGAGTCAAACGCTCGGGAGACGTCGAGGAACACTGCGCCAAAGTATTCCCTTGTTTCCAGTGCCCTCATCGCCGGTTCTACCACGCGCATGAGCTCGTGGGAAGTGGCATGTTCTTCTCGAAACCCGACCTGCTCGTCCGGGATGATGCCCTCCTGGGTGACGTGTCGCATCAGTCTTCTCGCATACAGCCTCTCTAAAACTTTCGAGAGGGACGAGAGCAGGCTGATGGGTCGGTAGCTCGATGCCTGTCGTGGGTCCTTGCCGGATTTCAGAATGGCCACGACCTCCGCGTGTTTCCACGCAGAGGGGTAGACACCTGATCGGAGAATCTCGTTGAAAACATCGGCAAGTTGTCGGTGTAGGCCCGGCGGAAGGTTCTTCAGCAGGAGGTTTGTGACGCCATCGCTGCCTCCAGCCTTCTTGGGGTTCAGCGAGCGAAGCTGCACAGCAACTTCCTCCTCCGTTATCAGCTCGATAACGTCGCCTTCCTCCCTTGCGGCGCTGAAGGTTGGTAGTTGCCCGTGGACCCTCCGTATGTGGTCGTCGTCGATGACGTCGGCCACCGGTGTGAAGTTCACTGCAAATGCGTCAGCCAGCCTGGCTTTCGCGTCGGGGTCGCTGGCGAAGTTCCCGACCTGTAAAGGCGGTATTCGCTGTCACCGGCGTAGGAAGGACTTTACAACCCTCTATGCACTACCATCCTCAGGACTGAGGGTAGACACAAGGTCTTCCCATTCCTGGTTCCGGTGTTGCTCGACTGCTGCCTTAATTTCCCGCATCATGCGGTTTAAGCGGTGCTTCGTGTCTGGTTGGCGAGTGAGCTGCCATTCACGAAAGAGTCGGTTCTTCTCGGTGATCGCGTCCAGGATAGGGCACGGTAGCTGTCGCGAGAAGTCTCGTGGCCCTCGGCGATGTCTCGGCGTGGCTTCCTCTGCTGCTCGGAGTATTCTTCGGGTGAAGAATGCTAGGGCGGCGTCTGCCCCTACTACAGCGGGGTTTGGCGCGTCCTCGAGCAGTTCGAGGGCTTTCGTCTGAAAGCGCTCGGCGTCGAACCTGAGATAGCTCGGACGGCTCTCTGGAAGAGAAGCTCCGGCCACGTCGAGGCCAAAAATGACCGGTACGTGGTCGGAGGAGAGGACTTTGCGCGTCTCGGCGGTCGCGAAGTGCCCGATGCCCTTCAGAAGAGCAATGTCAAGCATGTCCGGTTGTCCCCGTGCAGGGAAGATCGTGGGGTCAAACGGCCCCACGGTGATCGCGCCGTTGCGGTCAACAACGCGGGAGAGCCGGCGCCCGCTGCGGCTAACAGTTCGCGAGTTCCATTCGGTGTGTTTCGCATTGAAATCCCCGGCAATGAAAGCTCGCCCCTCCAGCGACAGCAGGGCGTCGAAGTCGGCTTCGTCTAGCTGTCTGCCAGGCTGCCGGTACACCGACACGAAAAGAATCTTTCCGGCGGTGGTGGTGACGGCCACTCCTGTGGCCTCCAGCGCGTCGAGCGCCGGGAGTTGAACCCGGTGGTGGCGCAGTGACTTCCTCACGTAGATGGCAGTGCCGCCCCCGTGGGTGGCTCTGTCATCTCGGTAGCAGCAAGAATTTGCTGCTCGCACGTCGATCCTGGGTTTGAGGAAGGTCTCCTGCACAAGGCAGATGTCGACCGTCTCGTCCCGTAGGAACTGACGAAACTCGCCCTGCTGGGGGTGGAGACTCCGAGCGACGAACGTGCAAATGGTTAACCCATAAATACGGTCGTTCTCCATTTTAAGGCTGGCTTTTCCGGCGGTGGCCTGGAGGGCCGCCGTCACTGCTCCCACGAGCACCGGTAGCTGAGTCATTAGATGGTCGAGCGACCGAAGAAGCGCGGCCTGCTCGGTGGTGTCTTCCTTCGCCGTTTCGGGAAGGTCTGACTCCTTCGCGGCGTTTCCCGTAGTCGGCAGCGGAGCGGCGTGCTGGGAACGCCCTGCTCGGGCGGCAACCCTCCTTACAGCCGCGGGCGCCGGCAAGCCGGCCTCCCCGACTGCAGGCGGCGCCGCGGGCGAGGGGAGGGCAGCTGCGGCGGCTGCGGTGGCGGCGCGGCCTCCCCTGCGAGCGGCCGTGGCCTCTCGGAGGGGGCGGCCGGCTTCCCCTTAGCAACGCCCGCGAAGCTGCGGCTCCGGTTTGCGCGGCTGGCGCGCTTCGCGCTCTCGAATGCGGCGCATCCCCGATAACAGGCGACGTGGTCCCCGTTACAGTTGCAGCACGTCGGTCGGTCTTCCTTCTTCTCGGGGCAGTCCCGCGACGGGTGCTCCTCGGCGCACTTGCGGCAGCGCACCGGCATCTTGCAAAACTTTGCCACGTGGTCCGTGCGCTGGCAGTTGAAGCAATGGGCTCGTCTGCCTTTTGCGCGGAGTGGCTCGACTTTCACGTCGAACTCGGCAATGTTTTCAACCTGAAAAATTTTCCGGTTGTCGACCTTGTCGACTAAAACCACAAGGAACAAGGGCATGTCCTGGGCGACCTCATCAGGCCTACGTGGCGGGTCTGGAAGCCGAGTTCCGCCAGCTGCCGCTGTAGGAACGCCGGTCCGTCTTCAGCGGCAGGTGGCGAAAAACGACCTTCAGCTGCTCCGTGCCCTGCGTGAAGCAGTTCCGCTTCTCGGTCTCACAGAGTTGCACGAGTTTCGCGTGGTCCTCTATGCACGCTGCTCTGACCTTGTAAGTGTCGGTCCCCGCGATCATCTTCCGCGGTTTTGCGACGGAGTAGAGCTTCTCTCTGAGCTCGCTATAGCCCTCACTCCACTGGATGGTGACTGAGAATACATGCATCTTATATCCCCCAGCCCCCGCCAACATGGAAACAGATCTAGTGTTGCCGCACTCCTGTTGGCTACCGCCAAGTTTCGGTTGGAAGAGGGGGGAATGCTGTGTTCCTATTGGCAATGATGGGGAAAAAACTGTTTGAAGCCCCCTCTGTGCCAGTTTTGTGGAGTAGCTCATTTGAGGTGCATACACCAAGGTGAACACCTCTGGTTCATTCTGTGTGGGATAGTGAAATAGGATGGAATCATCTCCTGTACTGTGGACTGACTGGCTATTTAAAAAAAATGCAAACAGCTCCAGCACAGACAGTAATCTCTTTGAGTTATGAGACACCTGTCCAGCTCATCCTGCTGCATTTCCACTATCTGCTGAAAAGTATTCACCGCACACTCACCTATTATCACTTCCTTCCATTCCTTGTGAGACTATGGACTCAGTCCTAAGCTGTATGGTTATTAAGTTCCTCTCTGTCCAACACCAATATGTCCTCAGTCGATCACTTTATGATAGTACCTTCTTAGGAGGACACACTACATACTAAGACAATCAGTAACATAATTCTGAACTGAGCTACAATATCCAGCAAACTGCATACTATACCACGACATTTCTCTCTATCACACGAACACTCCATAGTGAGATCCTTCCTGTCCGATAGCTCGTCGCACAGTCAGTGACGTGGGGATTGTAGCCATCTGAAAGCTACTGCCACCCGGCAGTGGCACGTGCGGCGTCAGTAGTGGCCCCACCTCTGCGGCATGCAGACGCGCGTGCCCTGCTCTGGGCTCTTCACAGTGCCCGACGGCGCTCAGACGACAGCCACACGCAAGGGTGACCCAAAACGGCGGCTAATATGTCGCACGTCGTTCCTTTCCTCACTGTTTACATTCATTATGCCATAGAAAGTGCTGGTGAGAGGTTCAGATGTGAGATCTACCCAAGCTGGGGAGCAGACTGGAGGAGCTCTGTGTCCTGCAGACTAATTAAATGAAGAAAATGCAATCTGAATGAACAATTGACACTGATTTGAATTTCGTGTAGTGAGATCTGTTCTTTCCAGCAGCTCAGCGTCGACTGAGTATTTTTCTCACTTATTTCGATATGGAGGAGCGGAGGGGGAGGTGGTGGAAGGGAGCGGAGTGCTGGGGGATGTCCCGGGAGGGGGAAAGTGGCTCTGAACTTAACTGTCGAGTGGTAGCTATAAAGGTGTCCCTTTACCTAGAGGGGTTGGGGGAGGAGAGGGAGGGGGAGCGACGGGGGTTGGGTTATCCTCAGGGGCTCACGCTCAATTCCTGGGCAGTTATAAACCACTAAGCAGAACAACAGGTTAAGGAGGAGGGATGGCTTAATAAATCAAGTTAATTAATTAGCGTATCAATTTGATGTAAAAAGCGTGCCAGAATCGGCCTTATCGCCTGCTTACCATCTCCTGATGTATGTGATGGCGGCTTGCTAAATTTTTTCCTAGGTATGGGACTCATCTATCTGGTAGTTTCAGTCTTTGGCTTCTCAGTGGCCACCCACTGCATTATCGTAACCAGTGTCGTCTGCGTATTATAACTCGTTTTCTGGAGTTGGCCGTTCAGCTGGAATGTTACTGCCGACGTCATCCAAATATATTCTGTACGTCACGTTTTTGTACCATTTTGTCGCCGTTTCCTGATTCATCGTGTTGACTAGCGTTACGCGCTTTACTTCGCTTCAGCACCGACGCTGCTTCCATCCTTCCTCACATACACACAAATAATGAAAATAACCGTAAAATATATAAATTACTACTCACTATCTGACTTAAAATGTTTCTGAGGGTACCTATTTGTTATCGGCACATCACAGTATCCTAATTTACTGTCATCTTAAGCTAAAGGAAATTCTGTGCTAATGGAACAGTAACCTAATGCCCAACAAAAACAACTTCAGAAGAATTGATATGTGGAATCAGAACTTACTAAAAAATCTTGAAAAGAAAAGACTAGTGCACCACAGAACATACTACGCCAAAGAAAAAGTGCTACAATTGGTGATCGGCATCCGATTCGTCATCCCAGTCTAAGACGAAAGTGTATTTAGCAACAACTAGTCCCGCCAATAGGTTCAATAGAAATGCAATTTTAAAAAACGAGGCTCTCGTAACGCTGTAATTGCTTGCGGCGTGGCACGAACTCTGTGCTGTGTGGGAGCTGTCTCATTAGCTCAGGGACACATGGGGAACGATAGTCAGGCTCGCTGAAGGTCTAGATTCGTTGGCACCAAACATCCTTCTTCAGTTAGAGCACCAAATTATATCCAATTTACACCTCCACAATGCGGTATCTTGTACATATCTTTCTGTTACTGTTACCTTTATTGAAACATTAAGGCATAACACGAACATTTTTGCTGACGTAAATGCCCATTGTTATGTTCATGACTCAAATAAAGCCAATAGAAAATAATAGAAGATACAGTAACATCTTCTGTATCCAATGAGACACAAAAAACACAGTAGTAGGCCGAATTAGATTGCACATTATACTACAATACGTTTGATGTCAAGACTTATTTTCACAGAGCAGGTAGGTCCATGTGGGAGCAACGTTCACTTCATAGAAGATCTTCAAAGTGAGAGCCTTGCATTTGCAAACATGTCATAACTCGCTATATCATACTTTGATCGACCCTACGGAATACAGCTACATTCACTATTGCCAAAGTGGCATGCACACATGCTGTTAGGTCATGTACATCCATGGGTGCAGTACTACAAACTTGTTCTTTAAGTGTCCCCACAGATAAAAATCTAGTGGGTTAAGGTCCAGGGAACATTGGACCTCTACAACAAATCCATTTCCGTGAAAACGCTTCATTTAAATAGTTACACACCATCATATTGAAAACATAGCTGTCGCCAAACACCTAGTGAAATGCATCAGGCTAAGTAATGCAAAGGAACCTTTAATTCAGAGGCGTTTTCAACTTGTCTCGCAATAGGTAAGGACTCCTCCCACAGTTCCAGTCAAAGTATGCCTGAAAACCACTATCACGGGTGAGTCTGGGTTGTGTCCCGATCAGTAATGACTGCTGTAGAAGTTGAAAATCGTTTCACGAGCGAAGCTAGATTCTTCACTCCAGATCACGTTGTTCATAAAATGTTAGATATCGTCCCCTTAGTGCAAAATCCATTCACAAAACTGTAGTCGTCGAATGTAGTCTTCTGGCCGCTAATGTTGAGATAACATGTAATGATGCAGATGCAGTTCTTCATCATGTAACACTTCAACAACCAGTCTTTGAGACATCTGGAACTGCCTTGCAGTATCATGGGTACATCGCCCAGGTGGTTTCTGAAGGGTATAAAAATCATGTCCTCTGTGTGTTGAGTATGTCTACTCCTTGGACGACCTCTGTCCATTACTTGCCTACAAAAACTGTCTGATTCCCGAAGACGTTGCTCCATTGCTATTAGGAGGGTACCATGCAGCATATGCAGCACGAGTAGGAGCAGCAGCTTGGTTATCAGATGCACCCAGCAGCGAAAGCATATCGACATATTCATCATTTTTCTACTCCACTGGGAAGATGTTCTACATGAACTTGACAGGACCAGTTATGGTTATACACTGTGCTATTAGTAGACACATGTATGCAGTTTAATAGATCCCAATGTCATGTGATAGGCTATTTCAAGTGACAAAATGATATACTGATTATATACGAGGAGAACTAGAAAACACACATCTATAAAAATAAAGAAAAAAGAAACCTGATGAGGATTCGAACCATTGCTCCATGCGGATGTGGGTCTGATGTCCCAGCAGTTTACTAAATGAGTTACATTGGTTTGTAAGGTAGTCCAGAGTGGTACAACTTCCTCTGCACATTATGATGCACTGCACGAAGTGGCAGTGTTGGTAGGTACCCTTTTTCATAGATGTGTTTTCAAAATGCATCTGATCTGATTTTGCTAAATAAACTATCATCTGATCTGATTTTGCTAAATAAACTTTCGTGCTGAATCTGGAAGAAGTGAAACTTCCCCTTTGAACAATTTTACAGGACTGTGCTTAAACTGACACACAATATTTTGTTAGCGCAACGCAATCTGACTTTCAAAATTCCCTACAAAAGAATGGCCCTGACTAACATTAAACTATACCTTTCACAAATCACTTACCTCACAAAAATCTTCGCTGCTCAAGCTACTGCAATACAGAGAGCGCCACTACTGCCAGCTAAATAAAAGATTCAAACTATGGAAGGCACTAACTACTGATAGGGATAGTTAGCAAATGAAAGATATTAATAGAGAACAAACAATGTATTTACCTTGATATCATCATATATAAATGTAGCAGTTCATGACAAATTTCAAAACTCCGCCATCTCTCTCTCCACATCCACCACTGCTGGCGGCTCACCTCCAACTGCGCAACGCTACGCGCTGTTCACAGCCAGCTGCCTAACACTACAATGGCGAGAATTACAACAATGCAAAACAGCCACAGACTGCACACAGCACAGCCAGTGATTTTCATATTGAGCGCCACGTAACGTTGCCAATAAGAAAACATAAACAGCCCACCGACATAGAGAAAACATAAACAGCCTACTTACATAGCCCCCATGCTCCCCACAAAAAATTTTACAAATTTTTTTTGGGCAGTGGCCAATAATGATTTGATAAAATTTTTCATAATTACAATAACAAAGAAATCAAATGCACACACTTATTGATACAATGTTGGTCAAAAGCTAAAATTGTCTCACAGTCCATAAAGTCAGTCCTAATCATACATAACAGGAGAATAGCAGTGTTTTTCGCAAAGTCTGAGCAGTAAAAGAAAATGCACACGGAAGTAGTGGATTTCCATGCAGTCTTGAAGAAGTAGTGTTGTCCTTCCAATGGAAAGACAGTGCTGACTCTCGACATGCAGACAGGTAATGGGCCACAACAGAGCAAACCCACAGCAGAGTCAGTCGAAATTTTGAAGAGTATTGGTAGGTAGGTCATCACAGAGCAGACCCACTGTAGTCCTGGTAGAGATTACGGTATTAGTGGGCCACCAGAGGTGCAGACCCACTGCAGTCCTTGTAGAAATAATGGCATGGTGGGTCATCATAGATGCAGGCCCACTGTAGTCCTTGTAGAGATAATGGTACTGGTGGGTCATCAAAGATGCAAACCCACTGTAGTCCTTGGAGAGATAGCCAGCAGCCATCTGTTGTGACTGTGCAGGTGCACAATCACCGTTGAAGAGTCTTGCGGATAATATAGCAAGTCCATAAACCACCACTTGTGCACTCACAAAGTTTTTGAAATTGTCCTTAGAACCAGCAATGCTGTTATCCAGTCCCTTGCTGAATCATTAACACACGTGCAAACACTATCAGTCCCTACTTCTCACATATTGTCCATATACTATGACCAACAGAAACGTGTGCAGTGAAATGTAACTAACAAGTTAATAATATCATGAACTGGTGACAATTACAATTTTATAACATAAGAATACAATAACAAAGGTACAAAATACATCATTAAAAACATAACAATATAGATAACATTTGTAGTACAGGCTTTACAAAAGAATCGAAATAACATATACATCAGTGTTACAGGAATTATAAGTACCTACATAAAGATCAGAATAGCTTTGGAAACAACAACTTCACACATGAGCATTAAAACAAAACAGAATAAATAATGTCTAAGCATCTTTACAAAGTAAATAACACATTATTAATGCCAATTGTATTTGAGGATAACAGTATTCCTAATCATAGTGAATGTAACTTAGTATTAGAAGAGAAAAAAGTTCTATGAAACAGTACACAGAGACAGGAAAAAAAACAAATACACAAGGGTACACAAACATATAGTGGGATAATACAAAAGGAAAGGACAGGGTTTGTTGTACTGCAGTATTTTGCAAACAAAACTTTCTTTACTTCTTGGAGATCTCCCTTCATTCAACATTATTCCCAAAAAGTCCTATCTATACCTGCTTTCTGTATTCTATTCATATTTTTTTTCAATATAATTATTTCTCAGTGCACAATACTCATTTTGGCCCAAGTCTGTTTCATATAACTTCGCAATGCATTCTTTACCTATTCTCCATAGTCAGTTTCCCATATAGTCTACCCCCTCTTAAGCTAACTTAAATCTACTGAGCTCAGATGCTAAACTAAGGGACGAGGCAATGCAGCAGCACGTAAAACAATTATTATAAACAGCAATGAAAAAAATGGAAAATTGCAAAGCAAGCTACAGTAAATCTAAATTACCAAGCAATTCACATTACAACTAATATGAGCCAATGTACAGTAGCAAGAAAAATAAATGAGTAGTAAAATTGGCTTAGCAGAGTAACACAAAGTCAAATTCAGTAACACTACGCCTGGCAAACAGCAGTAACTTATACCTAAACATGACATAGCTCAAGCAGAAAAAATATTACAGTAAAAACAACAATGCAGATAAGGGAAATGTATATTCACATCTTAATATCTATGTAATTAAAGTGGTGCACCACAGCAACTTATTGTAAAAAAAAAATATTACCATGTACTTGAAAAGAAAATTATGTGTTACTGTTACTAGTTCCTTCTTATTGTTCTTTCCTTTCCAAGTGCTCCTTTTTTAAAGAATGTGGATCACAAAATAATTATTTAATAGATCTGTTGACAGAAAGTGTTCACATTAGCAAATGCATTTCATTTTATAAAAGCAATGCTGCAACACAGCTGGAAACCAGATATCAAATGAAATAAGCAACTATGAAAAGCAAAGCATAAAAATATCATTCAATAGTCATGTGACACTTCATAAATTAGTAGAAACTCTCTCAACTCTCGTAGAATGACGCTTGTCATAATCAGGTGTGCAGATGTACGAATATTTCCCATCAATTCATAAGCATTTCAGTAATTAGCACAAAGTACGAGTAACCATATGTTTTCAGGTACGACCGTGTCGTTTTTGCGATGCTTTCTACAAAGGAATGTCAGAAGCGAGGTTAATGGCGTCCCCTTTTTTTTTTTTTCTACCTGTGCCGCTGAAAAGGGCTCGCAATAATGGCTTTTCCTCCAGGCAACTGGCACACCTGGCCGCTCGCAACGCATTACGTCACGGTCACTTACCTTTCTTACCGACATATTTACGACAGCAGTTTCCGCTACAGTGACAGTCTCATATAAACATTTCACAGGTCGAAAATTTGCGTAACAAATGTGTAGAAAAAAATCCTGTAAATATAACAGTGTTCAAAAAATTTTCGCCAGCATTGTGATACATTCACGCATATACACACATTTCATAACTCTTAAAGTACGATTCTTGGTTTCCAACATCCTTTTTCACAAGTCAAAGTCCCTAATCACTACTCATTATTCCTTACCTCATTATACATATACATATTCGTCGACACTTCTTCAATATTTCATCGTGAGAAATACGTAGCATAATAAACATTCCTCAACCACATAATACACATCGTCGTCGTAATTATAACATCATAAAACTTCAGTCAAATCTCAAAATCGTCGTAACTTCCTCCAATAATTTCTAAGCCTAAAAAGAATTCTCTGCTCATTTAAATAGTGTCATCTACCTCAAACGTACTTTAAAAATCATGATCTCATACCAAATACATCATTCAAAGCTCTCATAGTATCACAATGGTTCCGAAAAATATGAACAGTTTATAAAGTACAGACAAAATACAGTTTCATAAGTGTGAAGTTATCCAACTGTGTAATTGCGTAAACATGTGTCACTGATGTAGTAAAATAAATGTTTGTCTCTCTCAGTTAAATGATCAGATAGCTGTGTAATTTGTGTGTTAGAGAAATATGGTACCGATGTGTAAAGTTGTATAAGCAAATACCATATTAGCTAGGGTTCCTTGTGCTTGCCAAACACATGGTACACAAAGTAGGCGTGTACCCCCCTGAGGATTAACGTAATTATACCCTCAGGTGTTACAGATTACAGCAATGGAATGAAATGTATCATGGAAAAACTTCGTATCATTGTACTTCAAATATCTTAAAAAATAAATTTTTAAAGTACAAAATTAATCACTCAAATGCGTGTCCTGTAGCGCTAAATGTGCGTCTTGTTGCAACATAATCTCTGTGGAAGTGTCGTAGTTATCGTCCTCCGAAAGCTAAGTTCTGCAGAAGTCAATGTACTTACCTCATAATACACAAAAGTGAAATACTTTGCGTATAAATGTCTTAGTTATTACGCTTATTGCCGTGATGAAGAAAGTACTGTACTGTAACGTAATGTTGTGCCACGAAAAAGGCTGTCTCATTGTTGCTATACCACAAAAGTTACTTCTAAAACATGTTTTTCTTTCCAGAAGAATTCAGAAAACTGTGCAGATATAAAACAGATACACTGCAAAAGCAACATTGTAAATTGTCACTCATTAGTAGCGTCGTGATAAAAATCGTGTAGCTGTCAAATAAACTAACCTCTGTGTCATCTGGTATCTCTCAGAAAGCACTTTAAATTCAGAATGTATTTTCAAATAAACCAAAATGTTGCATTAAAATCTCATTAGCAGTACCAGTATGTGTCCTAAGTATGTGAGCCTTATAGTCGTTACGTAATCGTGCAACAAACAAGCAAGAATGTACACACACAATAACACTGTGACGTCTGTTCACTCTAACAATGCATTCGTCATTTCTGTTTAAATAAGTTCTCTTGGTTCTTGACTGGATATTTCACTTCAAACATTGTTGTATGTTAACAGATTCTTAAGTCTAACACAGCATACTAGTAATGTAAAGGGAAAAGTTATATGGCAAAGACAAAGTTAAAAAGCAGATTATCTTTCAATAAACGGTTTTACATGTGAAATGTGGTGTAAACCTTTACTCTTCCTAGTACGCAGAGTTTCAACTTCAACGCAATTATCATGTGGTATACGTCGGTAAAGAATACTGGAATTTTTCTCAAGGTTAGCGTCTATGTTATTTTTCTCTGAGCCAGCCGGCGCACGTGGGTGCCTGCGGCGCGAGTCATTGTCTGTCTCTTTGTTGGCGCGCGTTGTTATTGGGATTAGGAGACCTAACATCTACGAATTCGCCTTGCCGAGAGGGCCCAGCTCTGTTAGAATCCCGCCAGTTCTGATGAAATTCACGTCTGTCGTTTTGTCGGTAGGTTACATAGTTTCTTGTTTGTCGGTCATGTGGTGGAGAATTTCTCCCTGAGTCGTAACTGTGCGCTGAACTGTTGCGTCTGAAGTTATTCTGTCTCCCTTGATAATAATAGTTCTGGTTGTCATATTGTCTATTTCTATGATTGTCTCTGTCATATTCATTACTACGGAAATGCGATCTTTCTCTGTAACTATTATTACTCTGCCAGCGGTTGTCGTACGGGTGGTGTCTATTTTGGTCACGATTTGCGTTGTAAGAATAGACCAGTCGTGTCCGGTTATTGTTTCTGTCGTCACGGAATTGTGACGGATGTGACCTGTAATTATTGTGTCCTTGTTTTCGCGTTCCGCGATTATCAGTGTCAATTTCTAGTTCTTGTAACAGTCCCTGAAAAGCTTCAATGTCGTCTCTGCAACGTCCTGCTAAAATAATATGTCGTAAATGTTCTGGCAATTTGAGTAAGCAAATGCGGATGAGTTCTGAGGGGCTGTATGGGTTTGAAAGATATTGATTCTTATGCAACATGTCTTCAAAATATTTGACAAGACTGGAAAATTCAGATTGTTCAAAGTGTTTCATCATCATGATGCTATGTTTTACACGGTCTTGTGTAGCCTGAGACCAATATGTTGAGAGGAAGGCATGGTAAAACTCTCCTTCACTGTGGCAATCGTGAATGACCGACCGCATTCTTACAGCTGGTTCATTCTCTAAGTAGCCACACATAAGTTCTAATCTGTGTTCCAACGACCAGTTGGGAGGAAAACAATGAGAGAATTGATGGAGCCATGCTTGTGGATGAATGTCGTTGCCAGAATTCTTAAATGTTTTGAATTTACGTGTAGTAATGAACAGCTTATAGTCAAAATCGTCATGTCGGCGAGTCGCATATCGGTCATTGTTAGGTCGTGTCGGCCGTTCCATCTCAAAATTCGGTGCACATTGCCAATTTCTTTCATAACTTCCGAAATGCCCTGTGTTATTATTTTGCGGCTTTTCCGTGTTTCTAAGTCCCTCTTCCCGTGTTGGAGCGCGAGTGTCCTCTGAAATACGTAATTCATGTATTACCTGCGTCAACTGATCTTGTACTTCCTGGATTTCTCTTTTGTACTGTGTATTGATTTGATTTTGATTTTGTTTGAATTTTCTTATTTGTTCATACTCTTCTGTGTCAGTCAAGGCTACGGGTCTTGTGTCATTCAGATCATCATCTACCTTTGTAGATAAGTTAGTGACCTGATCCGAAAGTTCGGCTACTTTCTCCGATAGTGTACGTATTTCCTCCATGTGTCTTTCTGAACCACTTTTCAGGGTATCTACTGTGTCCTTTAAGTTTTCCTGAGTTCTTGCAAGTTGCGTAACCGAATCGGTAGATGCAACTGAGTCAATTTTAGCCCACAAGGTCTCATGATTTTCATGAACAATGGTTTGCAGTTCTTTTATGGCTGCTTCGTGATTCTGTAATGCATTTTCATGCCGCGAAAAAATAGGTTGAAAATGCTCACAAATTTGTGTTTTTACGTCATTACAGACTTTTTGACATTTCGATTCAATGTTATGTAACTCAGTAGTTAAATCTTCACGTGTTTGTTCAAGCGTGGTGTGAAGATTTTGTTCCATTGCGTCTAACTGTTGCTGTGTTTGTCTCTGGTGTTGTTCCATTGTGTCTAACTTTTTAAGATTTTGTTCCACTGTGTCTAACTTTTTAAGATTTTGTCCCATTTGTCTCTGATTTTGTTCCATTTGTTGCATTAATTGCAATAATAATGTATTAGTGTCTGGAATCTGTTTCTCTACGCTTTTCGGCAGTGCATTTGCAACGGCAACATTCACATTTTGACAAGCAGAAAATGTGTCTTGACTTATTTGAGAAAACGGTGATGACCCAAAACCTGAATCTACAGTATTTGTGATATTGTGTTCTGTCATTCCCGATTCCTGAGGCGAGCTGTTGCCGACCAATCGATCGATAACGCTTCCCTGTTCACTACCTGTTTCACTGTCTACACCATTGTTTGCCGCCCGCTCCATTTCCCTATGCGCAATTACCAAATTACTACTTTGAACATTAGTTAATTCATTACTCTGCGGCGCTAACACACTGCCTTCGTCTTCACTGTCATTTCTCAGTTTACTTTGGAGCCTAGTATTACGTTTTTCACACGCCATAATTGTCACAATATTTCACACGACAACACAGAAAAACACAATTTGAAGAGCAAAATAAAATAACATAGCAATGGAAATAATGTCTACTTAATTGCCAGCGCAGCTGCGAAATACTTGGTGCAAATCTACATGCATGCCACAACTGTTTTACTGTACAACAATGAAAGGCTACAACTACAAAGGAAATTCTCTCTATGATTACGCGCTATCAATAAACAAAATCTACACTAATTACACAAACTACAAGAAAAAAAATCAGAAGATTCCAGTGAGGTATCCTCGGCTAAGGGTCGACATATGAAACTTCCCCTTTGAACAATTTTACAGGACTGTGCTTAAACTGACACACAATATTTTGTTAGCGCAACGCAATCTGACTTTGAAAATTCCCTACAAAAGAATGGCCCTGACTAACATTAAACTATATCTTTCACAAATCACTTACCTCACAAAAATCTTCGCTGCTCAAGCTACTGCAATACAGCGAGCGCCACTACTGCCAGCTAAATAAAAGATTCAAACTATGGAAGGCACTAACTACTGATAGGGATAGTTAGCAAATGAAAGATATTAATAGAGAACAAACAATGTATT
This sequence comes from Schistocerca serialis cubense, assembly GCF_023864345.2. Taxonomy (NCBI): domain Eukaryota; kingdom Metazoa; phylum Arthropoda; class Insecta; order Orthoptera; family Acrididae; genus Schistocerca; species Schistocerca serialis. Next base: position 61,317,368 of record NC_064643.1, read on the forward strand.
TACCTTGATATCATCATATATAAATATAGCAGTTCATGACAAATTTCAAAACTCCGCCATCTCTCTCTCCACATCCACCACTGCTGGCGGCTCACCTCCAACTGCGCAACGCTACGCGCTGTTCACACCCAGCTGCCTAACACTACAATGGCGAGAATTACAACAATGCAAAGCAGCCACAGACTGCACACAGCACAGCCAGTGATTTTCATATTGAGCGCCACGTAACGTTGCCAATAAGAAAACATAAACAGCCCACCCACATAGAGAAAACATAAACAGCCTACTTACAGAAGAATCGCGTCCCGACCTCCAAGTGCGGCATTTTTTTTCTGCGCCACAAATTATTAAGTCTATCAAGTGATCTTATAATACAAAAATTGCCATTGTAACAACGCTAGTTGTAATTCCATATCTGCCGTTCCTCTCCTTTTCTCTTTCATCAGACATCAGCATAAACACTCTGTGAGTGTGTTAGCTTCTACAGAATAAATGACCCTAATTTTATGACAGAGCACACTGGTGTTTAAACTATACACAAATTGTTTTTAATTCAGAATTATTATCAAAGAAATACACGAATTTACATAGTTTGTAATGTGACAATGCTATGACAGTTGTCAAGATAATGCATTTCGTCCTCATTAATCGACATAACTCTAAACACAACAATATCAAATTTTAACCAGAAGGTTGTTTACAAAATTATTCTTACTACTACATCGTGAAGTTGGCCAATATCGTAATAATCATCCGATTGCTGTTCTGAGTTCGGTACTATTTAGGATTACAGTCAAGTCTACGGAGGATGGTTAGTTTTTGCGACAAGATGAGCAAAAGATTACTCAAGGTTGCTTGAGTTCGCAGTGGATGCAAGCTGGTGAACCAACAAGTTTGCGACTCTGCTCGCGGTATTTACCTTAGCTGTGATGAGCCGTCACCTGCATGCCTGCTCTCGTCCTCTGAAAGTCCTATAACACCTCTGCTGATTTTATCAGCAGAAACTGTCCTATGTTTCTCGTTAGGTGAGAAAACGTGCACTCGTCCCTAGTCTTGAAATATGGCGATATGCACACACATGGATGGAGCAGCATGCACATTACAATGCCCTCTCAGTTCTTGCTAGAACAATTAACTATGTGGCTGTTTCGTTTCTCTGCTGTTGGAGCTCAACAATACTACAGCTAATGTCTAGCTAAGTGTCAGCCGAAGTGAATGTAGTGTACAATCAAAGTTCCTCCTGCAGCAAAACTGTCCCCAACCTCAATCCTTTCGTGCTCCACATCACAGCTTTTTCCGATCAATAGGAGTGTTCCTTTTATTTTGTGGAAACTATCTCTGCCAATCGCAAAGGGCCTACCATCAAACTGCATTTCGACACTTTATTTCTTCCTAGTTCATGTCAGCCAATCGGACATTTTGTGCCTGCTCCAGACGCTTAAAAGTTACATGTGTACATCATGAGTATACCACGTGCAGTTCACGTGATCGACTGCATCACTGTTTTGTTTGTATCCATCTGGAAATTCCCCAATGCAGTTTCCTAAAGATTCTTTCCGTACTACTCCGGTGGCCAACTACTTGCACCCCTGGATGAGTCACCTGGCCCGTTCGTTGTCCCGCACCACAGGTCGCTTTAAGAGGTTTCCGTTGTACTCAGCCCGTGACATCGCCCTTTGCATGTGCTCCCAAACAAAACGTTTCCTCCAGCAGATTGTTTCACCTCTTGCTCATTGACATGCAGGATTTAGGTTTGGTGTGTTAATACTGTCGATTGAGTGTCATCCCTTTGCATTGCGTACTGTACACTTTATTAGGCAAATCTGGTCATTTTCGCTGAAGTATGTCAGATGACATATTCACCTTCCTGTTACGATGTATAAAAACTCTCATGTAAGGTGAGAAATTGACATTCATTATCCTGCCACCTTACACACATAACTGAAATCTAATTTTATTACAGAGCTAGTGTCCAGTCTCCCTACATACTCAGTCCACAACAAATTTCGCTAAAAGGTTAGTTTCCAACAACTTACAAACGCTCTGATTTTGAGAAATCTCATGGACCAGGGTCACCATTCTTTATGTAAACCCTATGTTCTATGTAACGTGTATGTGTGTTTGTCTAATGTTGTCTCTGATATGGAATTCTCATGCCTACAAATGATTAAAATGACTCATCCATTAACAATCTACACCCAGGGATTTTCATAAAATGGAATATCGTCTTGTGGTTTTACTTCATTTCAGTTTACCACATCAAACGAATCATTCCTATCAGAATGCTACTAGATTGAATCACAAATTGATACTGGCAATTATTTATTCTCAAAAACAGAATGCAAAAAAAGTAAAAATATGAAACACATAATGTCAGATCCTACCGCACATGTTATTTCAAGATTGTCAGAACATATGTTTGAGCTTCTTTAGACCGGGCCTCCACCCTCTGATTAGACGGACAAAAAATTGGCTGATACTGATTAGTGGTGAGAAACAGAAGGCTTGCACCCTGACTGGCACTTTCAGAAAAAACTCAGTGGACATCCGAATAGAACTCATTTACTGTGAGTGTTCCCCTAAGAGCCAAATCCTTCTCTGTGGCTCTCGCCAGCAAAGTCTCTATCCCCAGAGGGAAGTGTCTTAGATTGATGGATGTGCCTGCTTTTCGTTGGAAAGGTTGCCCTGGCGCTTCCCGCCTTCTTCCTCTCCCAGCACTCTCGTGACCTGGTACACTGCTCTGAAATTTTTCCAGTTCCACCAGAGTGCAACCTCCCACTAGTGCGAGTTACTAGTCTGGGGGTTCCGCGGCCTCCAGTGTTGTACACCGCCGCCTCCTCGCTCTGCTGTCTCTCGAGGCAATAAACAAGCACTCCTCTTTGCCGATAGCGACTTCTGAGGAACAAGTGGCACACGTCGCTCTTACCATCAGTGTTCAGCTCTAAGTCACTCCCAGACATGCAGTATTACACCACAAAAGCGTACAGGCCGACCTCGTCTTTTGACTGACAGAGACCGCCAACAGTTGAAGAGGGTCGTGATGTGTAATAGGCACACATATATCCAGACCATCACACAGGAATTCCAAACTGCATCAGGATCCACTGCAAGTACTATCACAGTTAGGTGGAAGGTGAGACAACTTGGATTTTATGGTCGAGCAGCTGGTCATATGCCACACATCTCGCCGGTAAATGCCAAACGACGCCTCGCTTGGTGTATGGAGCGTAAACATTGGAAGATTGAACAGTGGAAAAAGGTTGTGTGGGGTGAAGAATCACGGTACATAATGTGGCAATCCGATGGCAGGGTGTGGGAATGGCGAATGCCTGGTGAATGTCATCTTCCAATGTGAGTAGTGCCAACAGTAAAATTCGGAGGCGGTGGTGTTATGGTGTGGTCGAGTTTCTCAGGGAGGGGGCTTGCACACGCCTTGTTGTTTTGCGTGGCACTATCACAGCACAGCCCTACGTTGATGTTTTAAGCACCTTCTTGGTTCCCACTGTTGAAGAACAATTCGGGGATGGCGACTGCATGTTTCAACACGATCCAGCACCTGTTCATAATGCAGGGCCTGTGGCGGAGTGGTTCACAACAATAACATTTCTGTAATGGACCGGCCAGCATAGAGTCCAGACCTGAATCTTATAGAACAGCTTTGCGATGTTTTGAAACGCCGACTTCGTGCCAGGCCTTACCGACCGACATCGATACTTCTCCCCAGTGCAGCACACCGTGAAGAATGGGCTGCCATTTCCCAAGAAACCTTCCAGCACCAGATAGAACGTATGCCTGTGAGAGTGGAAGCTGTCATCAAGGCTAAGGGTGTGCCAACATCATATTGAATTCCAGCATTACCGATGGAGGGCGCCACGAAATTGTAAGTCATTTTCAGCCAGGTGTCCGGATACTTTTGATCACGTAGTGTAGATCTTGACATCCTTACCCTATGACGTTTCTCTCATAAGTGGGTGAACTGTTTATTGACCTCTGTAATTACATATTTGCGGCTTCCGCTGCCATTATTATGATCTCACCTTCGTCTGTGCTCATGTGGTTGAGACATTTAGGTGGTGTGCTGAAAAGCACTTGTGTGGCTGGTAAGTGTCCCAGAGCCAGCGGCGGCGTACCATACGTTTTAAAAAGTTTAAACTGTACATATGTGGGACACATTTATTCCCCCTGATTGCTGTGAGCACCGGTGCACACTTATTTAAGCAACAATTATTTATTGACACAATATCCCCATTGAAATTTCTAGAATACCACAACAACAGAAAGTTGCTTCAATCTCAACAATGTCAACGCCCCCATCATGTTGTGCTGTGTAAAAAAAAGTACTTCACCTGAAGACCTACATATGTTTTATTTATGAGTTAATTTCTTGGACATTCGTTCCAATGATGTCGACATTTCATTAGAAATGCTGTAAAATTAGAAGATATAGGATATAACTCAGACGAATCTGTGAATCTCTGTTCAAATGATGATTGTTGTGCCAATTAAAGTCTACAAAACAAATATGATACCTTGTAAGCCCAAAGGAAACATGTACAGTAATAGCAGTCAGTGAGAAAGAAAAGATTGTAAATTTTTGGTTAAATGAATGAGGCAGAAATCACTTAAACTGAAGTAGTGTGCAAAGCTGGTTTCGTTCTGTAAAAGCTGATCATCAGTGGTAGAAATGAAAGAAAGGTTAATGTGAAGTACGAAATGTGCCCCAAAACGAAACGTTTAAAAGTGTGAAAGAAAAACTATGCGAAAGATTTAGAGCTGTTTGGGAGAGGCAGTGCACCGTTACCAAAGAAGATCTACGAGGCTGGTCATCTGAAACGCAAGGGCGATGAACATTACTATTTCCAGGCTTCATCGACCTCGGTAAACAGATTCAAGAAATTAAACAGAAAAGGAAGTCGCAAAGTTATGAAGTTTACGCCGAGTAAATGTATAGGGGTTGTCATTAATAGGTAACACTATAAAGAAATTCGTAGCTGATGTGAAGACGAAGCTTCTTGTTATCCCATAAAAGCTGCATATAAAGCCAACCAATAAGATTCCGTGCAAACCGCATTTCAAAATTTAGAGCGAAAAAAGACAAGAGACGCTTGCAGTCGATGAATACTATGACACATTTCTGTACAACAATGTCACTCATTCTTATCAGTGGATTATTGTTTCTTCCGTTTTATCTCTGTCTTCAGGAAAATCAAAAAAGTTTCGGACTAAAAATTTAAAAAAAATGGCGGAAAATAATTCATTGCTTTTGCTGGAGTCTTGGCCTGGATTGTTAAACTTCAATTACTTTTTCCATGTCAGTTTGCATCAACACATTTTATGAATTTGATCTAGTATGGCTGGTACACAGTGCAGTTTACAAAACAACGGCCACGACTATTTATTATGCCAATCCTGTTCTGTGAAAATAAAACTAGTAATTTCTGTGAAATGTTTGAATGCATTTATTTTTGTTGTTACCAGGTGTGCCTGGTATAAGCAAAACAATTGTTTTCGTCATCGAAGAGACACATCGAACTTTCGTTTCCTCTGCATCGAATAAACAAGGGACTATCTCATTGTTAGCAAAATATACATTATTCAAAAATTATCATAAGATCTGCTTTACAGGAATTGTTATAGAATATTGAATGTCAACAAATTAAAGTCCAGATTGAGGTGGAAGTCGTCTGTAATATCACACACTGCCTTGATTTTCTTTGTCTGCTTGTCACTGCGTCTATAACAGATTAGCTGTCGATATGAACTGCAAGTTATTCAAAAAATCATTCATTTGAGAGATTTTTGGTATGTTTTAACTGCCTAAAATTAACGTATGTGCACTGTGGACATCGCGCTACACGGCACTAAGGTCCCTTTTGTCACGATTGCGTCTTCTTAATCGTATTCACCGATTCGCGCTAGGGCTCTACAAACCACTGCTATAAGCTGTTCTTTGTGGGGAAAAAGTGTAACTTGAACTATTTTAAAAAAAGTACGTGCAAAGCGCGCTAGCTGCTAACATTTTGAGATTGCGTTTCTTTCGGTGTATTCTTCCTGCGTGAGAAATTTCAGATTAGGTTTCGACACGTCGGTGTGGACCATTTCCTTGTTAATGTTGACCGTTGTTCAAATGTTTCAGAATTCTAACTCCGACACACCTGCGCATACATTCGCCCGTGAGTTGTGTGGTCAATAGTGCGGACTGACTCAAAGTGAACTGCGCTATTTTCTCAGTGAACGATGGCGAAAGAAAACCACGCTTGACGTTGATAAAATGTTCTTAATAACAGTACAAAACTGTGAGCACTGCTTCGTAGTTTCCAAGTAAACACCCATAGAATAGAACCGGAAAACCCATATTCTCAAATCTGTGGCGCTCTCTTCTTTCTTTAGAGGAAATGATTTTACTGTAGTGTGTTTAGTCACTTGTAATACTATCACGAAACGGTTCTTTTAATCAGCTTACTTTGAAAGAGGGGGTCTTAACTTAGGTGTTCCCATAGTCTGACGGGAAAAAAAGAAAAAGAAACAACACGTTCTCCCATCTCCTAGTACAGCCTCTCGAAGCATTTCAAAATCGTGAGACGCAAAGCCGATAGCATTAGAAGGCAAGAGTGAGGAGGTGTCACCAGGAGGGGATGGCCCCAGCCTTGAGCCGTGGAGGACACGGCAGCCAGCTTCCTCGCTCTCTCGGCAGAGGCGCTTTCGTCGCAGCTAAGTCTCCCGCCGTGTTTATTCGCCCTGGGAGCCACTGAATATTTACGCGGGGGACGCGGTCCTCTTAATATCAGGCAGCACTTCATTAGTCCGCTAATTCCTGGCGCCGGCGCGAATACTAAGCCGCTCGTCGGCTTCTGGGCTGCGGCTTACAGGCGACAACCGGAGGGACGCTAATGGGGCTCAACCCCACCGCCAGAGGCGCCACTGAGCCGCGCTCTTCCACGAGCAACGGCATGTTCCACGGAATAGCGTGGCTGTTCGGGAAACGAAAATCCTCAGCTTTTCATGTCGTTGTCTCGTCTGCGAGCCGCTCAGAATGACTACTCAAGAGACTAAAATCTAACCGTCACGTATGTATCAACAGCTCCTCGAATTTACATCAGCTGACGTAAAAAGGGTGTGGTTGTTTGCGCGGACGTGTTGTTGTGTGCGACCCACTGAACTCGTATGCCAGCGACGTGTGGTTTGCAGCACCGCTTCACTGCATGTGTGTGGTCGCAAAGCGTGTTATCCATCCTGAACAGAAGAGTCAAAGGGCGAACGCGATTTCGCCGCAAGTGCTGTCCCCGTGCAGCCGGCCAGCATTACCATTTGTCCCATAGGTCGCCACGCCTATGCCTGCAGCTGGAACAGCTCTCAAATGAAAGATAGAGTGCTATGCGGGTAATTTTGAAATTCCAGTTGAAAATTGTAATAACATGCAGTTAGTGTAAGAAAAGAGAGTGTGTTACAGTAACATTAAACTGCCTGAAAATTTAAGTATCGTGAACTATTGCCACTACTTGTGTATTCGAAAATTCCAATTATTGCTGCACTGTGAAATGTATTTGATTTTATGTCTCACCCAAAAAAGTAAATTATTATCTGTTGTGACCCTGACTTTCATCATTACGTAATCACAGAAGACACAAAAATAGTATAAAATTATCACCATTTAATATAATGCACACAAAAGCAAATAATAACAAACTCTATAAAACACTTTTCATGGAAATATAATTAAGGTGAGCACAAGTCTATTCGATGGTGGCCCGCAACACACAGTTACTCACAATACAACTAAAATAGCTATAAGAGCAAATGATGTTTGATGGCACCGATTGTCATAGGATTGTATTTTTTCGAGGTGAATCCTACGGGTCCTTTTGCCTTTACCATCACTAGTAAACGTTGCAGTACCAGTTGGAGACTACTTCAACGTACTGAGTATAGATCTGGGTGTCTATGGATTCATTTTGTGGGGTACGGACAGATTACAGAAATATTTAAGAACACATTTTCTGAAAACGGTCCTGCGTACTTAGCTCGGCAGCCTACAAGCAATATCTTAGACCTTGTAGCTACAAATAGACCCGACCTTATAGACAACGTCAGTATAAAAACTGGCATTAGCGATCATGATGTCATTATGGCAACTGTGGTTACGGAAGTTATTAAATCAGTTACGAATGTCAGGAGAGTGTTTCTGCTAGAAAGAGCAGATGAGAAATTGTTAGCATCTAACCTAGACGGTGAAGTGATGTCACTATTTCCAGTAAGACAGACGAAGAGGAATTACGGGCAAGATTAAGCAGATTGTAAACTGTGGTCTGGAGAATTTGTGCCTGGTAAGTGGAATGAGCACAGAAAAAACTCACTATGGCTTAACAATGAAATTCGGAAGATTCTGAGGAAGCTGAGGCTGTTGGACCTCAGTTCAAAAGAGAACACGCAAAAGGCGACAAGCGAAGGTTAGTAGAGATTCCTGCATCTTCCGAATGTCTATGAGCTAAGCACCCAACCACTACCACCGTTAAACCTTAGCAAAATATCTGGCAGGGAACCCGAGAAAATTCTGGTCTTATATAAATTCGCTAAGCGGGTCTGACACTTCCATTCAGTCCCTTGTTGATGAGTTTAGTGTGGCAGTTGAAGATAGCAAAACGGAAGACGAAGTTTTAAATTTCACGTTCAAATAACACCCAAAAAATTAATATTTTTATTTTTCTGTCTTTCATAGCTGATCTTTAGAGATTTTTATGAGCTGAATCCAAATGTAGCCTTAGTTTTTTTGTATCGCCCATAGTTTTCGAGCAATATGCTTTTTACTATATAGTATAAAAATCCTATGCTATACGGTAAACGGGGAAATTAATGAAACGCTTTGTTACAACGTAAGCATGATTTGTGTTTACAGTAAGCGACTTAAAACAATGATATGTGTTAAGAGAGGTTTCAATTGTCAGCTGGAATTGGTTTGCATTTTCTTTCTCTTTTTTCATTGAAGCTTCTTGTGTAGCTTTTTCTACGATGAGTCGCTTGCTGAATTTCTCGGTGAAGTGACCAACAGTAGCTCCCATCATGTTGGTGTTCCAGCGGCCGTAGTAGCGTTTCTCCGTCACTTTAATGTCCTGGTGAAAACGCTCTCCTTGCTCCTCACTATCATCTCCCGTATTGTCCGGGAAGTAATCAAGGAGACTGTCCAAAAAGTGAACTTTCAGGCTCATTAAACATCCTAAATTTATAAACTTCTTCAACATTGTAGCTATAATAGAAACATATTCTGGGTCATTTTCATGTCCTAAGAACTTTGTAACGACTTGCTTGAATGATACCCATGCTTCTTTCTCATTTAAGGTCATTGTGGGTTCAAAGTTAACATCAAACATCAATTTTCTAATGTCAGGTTCGAGAAAGACTCCTTCTTTCAGTTTAGCTTCTGAAAGGTGTGGAAACTTTTGACAGAGATACTTAATACATGGTGCATCTTTAGGCAAAGCATTTACAAACTGTTTCATTAGGCCTAATTTATGTGTAGAGGTGGTAGGAGTACGTTTTTTTGGATCTACAAGTATTTGCGTAGAATGTTCTTCTCACCAGGTTTTATAGACTCCCTCACAGGCCAGTTCTTTCTACACCAGTGTTGATCCCAAGTCCTACTGTCCCATTCACACAAGAAACATGGAAATTTGGAAAAGCCACCTTGCTGACCAAGGAGCATGCATGTTACTTTTAGCTCGCCACACATCATCCAACCCTCAGCAGAATAGCCTATTTTATTTAGTACTGTTTCTAGGTTTTCATAGCTTTCGTTCATACGTACAGAATGTCCAACAGGTATAGATGCATACATGTTACCATTGCGTAATAAAACAGCCTTTACACTAGTTTTGGATGTCTTCCTTTTTGTATTCAATACCAAACTCATTCATCAGACTGGCAATGTTTGAGCAGTACACTAAATCACCTTCTTGTTGAAAAAACTTGGAAAATTGCTGCTCTCTCTTTCTATACATGTATATGCTGGTTCCAACTGGCAATAAGTTCTTTTCTTTTAATCTAGAGCCAAGTAATTCGCCTTTTTCTTTCCTTAAGCCCAGAACTCTAAACAAATAGTGAAGCTCGGTCTGAGTAAACAATTTGGGCTCTAGAATTTCTGTATTGCAGTGGTATTCATCATCATCTGGTTCATCTAAATCAGATTATACATCAGAAAATACTTCTGTTGGAATAGAATTTAAACCATCTGGTGGTTCAGGAACCGGAAAATGTACGCCATGTCCTACTGGTCGGATGGCAGACGGAGGATTAGGGTAGCTTATTACCTTGTTGTTTTACGAATTATGACCAGTAATATCAACACTGCAAAAGTAGCAACCATTGGAATGATTTCTTGGCTCCCTCCATATCATAGGAACATCAAATCTAAAGACTTTTTTCTCCCTTTTGGACCATTTTCTCAGATCTTCAACACACACATAACATACCTTATGCGACCACCAAGATTTATATTGATCACCAAGTTTAGATACAAAGTATGATAGATAAACCTTTCTCACAAAGTCTGTAATGTTTCTTTGGTGTTCTTTAATCACAAATTCACCACAAATATAATAAAAACTGTCAGTAGAGTTTTTACAACCACGATTAGACGTTGTACTGAGCGCATGTTCAGGAAATGGGAAAGTGATGTTAGGTTGACAGTAAACAAAACACCATCTGTTAACACAAAAATAGAATCGACCTTTTTGCCACAAATGTTTTTCAGCAGTGCTACCAACGTCATCCACATTCATTACACCTCCTTTTTAAATTATTTTAATTATATAAAAGCTGTTAAATTTTTAAAAAATCACTTAATTTAATTAATTTAACTGTAAAATGTGAAGAAATGATGTGTGGTAGGGTTTTTTAAGTATCACATTTGGATTTCCCACCCTAAAAAACATAAGAATAAGGTATTTTCAGCAAAAAAAGTTTTCCATCGTTGGCCTGTGTAACCGCTCACACTGGAGAAACGTACAAACGTAACGCCATTTGACCATCGAACAAACTTTGGTATGCAGGACATGGTAATAAGCATCCCTGACGTAACTCAAAAATTTGAACGCAAATGAGTCACCAGGTCCGGATGGAATCCTAATTCGGTTTTACGAAGAGCCTTCTACGGCATTGACCCCTTACCTAGCCTCCATTTATCGTGAATCTCTACCCCAGCACAAAGCCCCTAATGACTGGAAAAGTCCGCAGGTAACGTCTATATATTACAAAGGTTTTCTGCTGAATCTTTGAACATGTTCTCAGTTCGAATACATTAAATTTTCCTGAGACTGAGAAGGTTATGTCCACGAATTAGCATGTTTTTAGAAAACATCGCTCTTGTCAAACTCAGGTTGTCCTTTTCTCGCACGAAATATTGCGAATTATGGATGAAGAGCAACACAGGGATTTAATTTTTAAATTTCCGGAAAGCGTTTGTCATGGTGCCCCATTACAGGCAGTTAACAGCGAATAAGTTCACGGGTTTGTGAGTGGCTCAAACACTTCTTAAATAATAGAACCCAGTATGTTGTCCTTGAATGAGAGTGTTCATCAGAGACAAGGCTATCGTCTGGAATCCCGCAGGGAAGTGTTATAGGACTGCTGATGTTCTCTGTATACGTAAATGATTTGACTGATAGGGTAGGCAGCAATCTGCAGTTGTTTGCTGATGATGCTGTGGTGTACGGTAAGGTTGAGTGACTGCAGCAAGATACAAGACGACGTAGACAAAATTTCCGTTTGGTGCTATGAATGGCAACTAGCTCTAAATGTAGAAAAACGTACGTTATTGCTGATGAGTAGGAAGAACAAACCTGTAATGTTCAGATAAAGTATTGCTAATGTCATGCTTGACACAGTCAAGTTGTTCAAATATCTGTTCGTGAATTGGGAAGCGATATGAAATGGAAAGAGCATGTGACAACTGTGGTAGGGAAGGCGAATGGTCAACTTGCGTTTTATTGGGAGAACTTTAGGAAAGTGTGGTTCACCTGTAAGGAGATCGCGTATAGGATTTAGTGCGACCTATTCTTGAGTACTGCTGGAGTATTTGGGATCTGTTCCAGGTCGGATTGTAGAAAGACATCGAAGCAATTCAGAAGCAGGTCTGAACAACGCGTTAATGTCACAGGGATGCTTCGGGAACTCAAATGGGAATCCCTGGGGGAAGGCGACGTTCTTTCCGGAAAACACTATCGAGCAAATTTAGAGAACCAGCATTTGAAGGTGGCTGCCAAACGGTTCTACTGCCACCAACATACACTGCGCGTACGGACTACGAGAAATTAGGGGTCAACCACTGCGTAGTGCATTCTGAATCCGACTCCCCAGACACTCCGATCTGTTATGGATTACTGAATGATATCACTTGTTAGGGAACGTTAAAAACGAAATTTGACCTGTTTGGCAGGGGACGCTACAATGGAAGTTATCCTGGCAGGGTCGTACTGAATGAGAGTTAGCACTTGGTGTGACTATATAAAAGTGGTGATTTGATTGAGAAGGTACGTAAAATTTAGTTTACTGACAACATTTATTTTCCCATAAACAAAGACAGCCAGAATATGTTAAACTTAAGCAAATTATGCTAGAATATTGTAAACAACTAACAGGCGGTTTAAGATCATAATGAACAAGGATCCTGGGTGGCAAAGGTGAGTCAAATACACTGGCCCTAAAAATGTGGATAATACTATCGCTGTTAATCTGACGCTGAGCAGATTTTGGCTGTTCAAATCTACAGGGTGCAGCTGAGAGCAAGTGGCGATTGGGGTTTGTACGCCTAGACAAGGCCGGAGCAGCGGTACTTTAACCTGTTTGCTTCGTGCAGCGATGCAACTTGCAGCTGGCGCGACGTGTGCGGCGGTGTCGAGGAGTAAGGCGGTACCTGTGAATCGCCCGCGGCCACGAAAGTAATGAAAAATCCCACGATCTAGCGACCAGGCAGACGGATCGCAATTTACTCTCTACCAGAGCCCTGAAGTCACGGTAGATTTCAGTGTGTGACACACCCGTTAGCTGGTCGTACCAAGGACCAATTCGGCTCACGTATACAGTGCACAAAGAGGCCAAAGATACCAAAGATGCACAAAGATGCCAAACATCGAGACTAGTAAACCAAAAACGAATAAGTGTGTCCCCGGCAAATGAGTAGACCGAGACGTTTGAAGTCACACTGTCGGTACAGTAACAACTTAACCACAGGCTCCCTAGTTATAAAGGCACATTTGCATGCCGAGCGTGAGTTTCCTCGGAAACGCGAGATATTAATTAAATAAATAATCAGTGACAAATAAATAAAGCCTATGGCACACAACTGCAGCGCTGTGTCGCTGATAAAACGAAAGCACAATTACGTTACTCGTATGTTTGATTAAGAAGAGAGAGCTCTGGTTGAAGTGGTGCGAGAAGCACGTATTTTAGTTTATTGTCTGGCACACCGCCATATTTCATGTTATAAAAAATTACTGCGAGTTGCAACCATACTAGGCACTCGATTCTGTAAAGAATTTATATTTATGAAAGTAAGTAGGATTATGAGCTGTAGGCTTATTCATTGAATATATCTGATTTAACTAACTGTGTAATTTTTTTGTTTAGTAGACAATCACCTCTGTACGACGTTTTGGCATGGCTGGCAAATTATTGTAATATTGAGATTTAGATTATGAGTCCGCACCTACCGCAGCAGTCTTTGGAAACGATTTAATTACGAAGTCCGATTATTTCAGTTTTATTTCACGGTCAACTACGAGTAACATTGCCTTTACGAAAAAGCCATTGTCAAGCGTCTGATACCGAATAATTAAAACCTGACGACTCATAGGAGAGACAATCATACAGATAAAATAATTAATATTTTATTTTATTTAATTTATTTTATTAATTTTATATTGGCGACTGCGTGTCGGACTTGTTATTTTGTCATTTGTTACATTGTTCTCTTTGTTTCATGTGAAAAATCAACTTTCTGGACCTGGACTTGACTATATGAGAAATAACAAAAATCAGAAGATATTTGCCAATTATAAAATTTTGCGGGAAGACGCAAAGAAGCTTCCAGCAAAATAAGGTAAGACGCAGCATCTTTGCATTAGCAGGCTTGACCAGACGTATAATTCAGTGTATTAGCTTTTCAGTAAAATTCTGTAGTGTTTCTTTTCCGCATAACAGTTTCAGTGATAAATTTCATTCTCAGTACTTTTCCCTAAACAATAACGTATGCAACAATACCAATCCACGAGTGTACAATATGGCCGACTTCTGTACGATATCATGTAACATGGCCAGCAGCCATTACCAATAATCTCAAATTCAGTTTATATTTTTAAATGAACAGATAGCCATTGTTGCTACGACCGATTCATGCTCAACTGCATTTTATTTTAAAATCAGTGTCAAATATTTTCTTGAAACATATATCACGTGTGGCATGGTAATAACTAGAAAACAATACGCAAAAATGGAACAGCAAAGACGTACTATTCAGACGCAATCCGACTCGGACGAGAGACAAATGTTAGAAAATGACTTTACGACAGCAACCGGTAGTGACGATTCATCAAACATTGACGCGAGTGTTGCCGAAAATTTTGACAATAGGCCTTCCACCACAAAAATTTCAAAGTCTCAATCAGAGCCCATGTTAATGCATGACGTCACGTCTAATGACGCGGCGGGGGCAGAGACCTTGCAAACGGTAACATTGCCGACATGTTACAAATGCTAATGAAGCAAAACGCCGAAAACATGGCAACCTTACAGACGCAAAATGAACAGTTAAAGACACAAAATGACGGAATCAAATCTGATCTCATAGCACTCAAGACAGGTAATGACACTTTATGTAAGCGTGTGGAACTTATAGACGCCACACTGACCAAACAGATGACTGAACTCAGTGCTAAATTTTCCCAGCTTAATACGAGACAAGAAAAGACTACAACTGACGTAGCACTTTTACAGACACAAGTAAAAAACCTTAATGTCACGTGTGAAGTTCTTACTGAACAAATTCAAACATATCCTTCAGTACATGACAACCTTGAAAAACGAATTACTGACGTACAGAATAAATTTGACAATGTTGAACAACACCTGACTGACATCTTACAATCTGATGCCACAGCTCATTTTCAAAATATTAATAAAGAATTTCATGATTGGGTAGTCAACAAAGACAAACATTTTGATAGATGCTTACGTGAAAATTTACCAACAATTGTGCACGACTCCGTGGCGCAATACATTACTAATAACAAACAGCTGATCAGTGACGCAATACAATCCGTCACTGCACCCATGAGACAATTCACCGATCGACCACAGTCTGAATGTAACGAAAATATCAGTCAAAATGCACAGTTCAGGAACCAATATACATTCGAGTATGACACACACATACCGCACACGACAAATACACAAGAACAAAACACACCACGACTACAACACATACCACGATGTGGAAACACAAACACAAGCTATTATCATGGTAAACCACAGCAACATTATCGTAATTACTCGCCAGCTGGACATAGCAGTAATTACAGTGGGACAAATCCATATCATAATGCAAAGGAAGACGAAAGCTTAATGAAACACAGGCAATTTCAGATTTTTATCCCAGAAAAACGAACCATTCATCCGGTGATTTTTCTCAAATCTTTTAGTAACGCATTTCCACGCACTTGGAGTGACCGGAAAAAGATTTCATATATTGTCGGTTACATCCAAGGCGATGCAGCTGTCTGGGCATACAGTCAAGCTGACGTATGTACCACGTACAGTGAGTTTGAGCGTGCTTTTCTGAACAAATTCTGGTCGCAATCCGTTCAGGAGCGTGAAAGGGTCCTGTAGCCACCTTTCATTGCCAACTCTCGTAGTGGTCAAGTCGGCAAAGAGGTTTCCGTTACTTGGGAGAAATCCACCTGCGTTAGGTTGGTGGCGGAAATGGCATCCTGGGGTTTTCCGGTCCACGCGGAGCGTGGAAGAGGCTGGAGAAGCGGGAGGCAGTCTGCCGCCGGTACGGGAAGCGTACACAGCTGTGCTCCAGTTGAAGAAGGGTGAGTTGGACTGACCGCGTGGCGCGTTGTCACATAGAGAGGGGAGCTTTTAGCTTTTGGTCTCGAATTTCGTCTTATAAAGATTTACTTGCTGGGTTGCAGCAGGGAATGCAAGGCTTTTGTAGACTTTCAGTTTGATTCCCAATGCAGTCTTGACTTTGATCCGTGAGAGGAACACAGCACAAAGGAGTTGCATATGTTGAAGTGCCCTCGGTTCAGTGTGAATGTTTATGTGCCTACAACTGTGTGTGTATGCTTCTAATCTTTTCCGGATCTTGGTAATTTTTGTGTATTTGTGAATTTTCTTTGTCTCATGTGATTAAAATTTGGCCACGGTCCATAGAAATTGTCTCCGCGGACCGAGTGGGCACGGGAGTCTGTTATGAAACGTATAGTATTTCACAAGCAATTGTACATAGTTAGCATGCAACAGCAGTCTATAGATGCACTACATCAATGTTTTAAGTAATAAATAATTTTGCCTTCAATCTTATCTTGTGTACCGATGTTACGTCGCCGTTACCTTCGCCATTTACCTTGTAGTTTTCCTTGTTGGCCCACCTATAGCGTTTCCATGTGCACAGGTGTAGTGATTAGTGTCCCTTTTTTTTATCTGAAACAAATGCTCTGGAATAGATCGTGTTTTCACGAATCTTGCTGCAGGCTGCACTTACGCATGGTGTTCACGACCTATTTACTTTACTCAATATTTGATTTACGGGAAGAATGCCTGGATCATATTAATAACTACATCCCATTCTTTATCAATGACTTTACAATGAATGTTCTTTTGTGAGTTTTTCTTATTAATAAATTAAGTAATTTTCCGACTCAGTGCTACCTCTTCTTTGTCGTGTGGCTAGAGTTGGTGGCGACCCTATCTTTTATATTGATTTCAGTGTCAAGTAGCATTTTCTTATTCAAAGTGCGCGTGGCTCTTTTAGCTATCAGGATACATTCAAAGGACGCTTCATGCTTCTTGCACATAGCGTCCATTTATCCACGCTACTTACAAGCGAAACAGAAGACAAATTTTAGAACCTGAAGCTTTTAACAGTAAAAATGGTAACTTACGCAGATATTTTGAAAAATACTTGAACATGGGACACTTTTTAGACGAACCAGTCGCAACGCGAGATATACTCCGTGCGTTGAAGGCCAAATTGCCTTTCAACATTAAAGAAAAACTCCTACATATCCCGGATGACGATTCAGATTACTTTTTAACAGCTTTAGATTCGATTGACATGTTACTTGAAGATCAGCGCTTCGCGCGGCAAAACAGCAGCCACAATGTTTACACTAGTGGTATGCAAAACATGCAGGCTTGCCAACACAATTCTGGCGCGCCCACAGTTGGATACGCGGTACGACAAAAACAGCAAACTCACATGCCGTCTCAGTACGGAAATCAAAATCAACACGCGTATTCCAATGCAAACAATAGTTACAACAGTAATAACATTTCATGCGGCAATCCATACAAAAGGCACCGCGGTAATAACTACAACGGTAACAACGGATACAAAGGTAATAACAAAAACACAAACAGAAATAGAAATAATAATAACTACGAGCCAAGACAGCATCAAGGCTGGACTCGTAACGATCAGTACTTTCATTCAAACTCTGCTTTATCACAGCAGCCACCAGGTCAAAATTGGAGCATACCTTACGACCGACAGGTAAGTTATAATGCGCAACAGCAACAACAACCGCAAAAGTTTGGAGATCATAATAGGCAATATCCGAATGTGAATATAATAGAAATGACACCTGATGCACAACCTCAATCTGTGTCAGTACCTAGTACAAATGCTAATCCAACAAACTAGAAACAGTCACTACTTTGCCCCAGGTCGTGGCTGAAGAATCCTTGTGGGGCGGCTTCAATGTTAATCAGTTATTTGACACCACACTTGAACAACAGAATAATGATATGCCGAGTAATTCTAAACAAAAACTACCTGTTTTATTTATAAGATACAACCACAATAACAATATATCAGATGAACTTTTACAAGACAGTACCCAATGTCGTTTAAACACAAATGAAATTGTTTTAGCATCCACTACTGGTGTAGTAGGTGGGATTCCAACTACTATTATCCTAGATACAGGTGCAGCTGTGAGCGTTTTATCTTTTAATTTTTATAAAAAGATGTGTGAATTGGAACCTGTGCCTGAGTTTCCTGCCCAAAACTGTAAAATAACTACTGCACTAGGTAATAAGTCATGTAGGGTTACGAAGCAAGTTTTTGTAAACGTTAAAATAGGTAATGGAACAGTACAATGGCCATTCCTGGTTGTACAAAACCTTGTGACAAATTGCATATTAGGAATAGATATTATGAGCGAGAAGGACTGCATTATAGACTTCTCCGCGGATGATGCTGTAGTATACAGAGAAGTTGCTGCATTAGAAAATTGTAGCGAAATACAGGAAGATCTGCAGCGGATAGGCACTTGGTGCAGGGAGTGGCAACTGACCCTTAACATAGACAAATGTAATGTATTGCGAATACATAGAAAGAAGGATCCCTTATTGTATGATTATATGATAGCGGAACAAACACTGGTAGCAGTTACTTCTGTAAAATATCTGGGAGTATGCGTACGGAACGATTTGAAGTGGAATGATCATATAAAACTAATTGTTGGTAAGGCGGGTACCAGGTTGAGATTCATTGGGAGAGTGCTTAGAAAATGTAGTCCATCAACAAAGGAGGTGGCTTACAAAACACTCGTTCGACCTATACTTGAGTATTGCTCATCAGTGTGGGATCCGTACCAGGTCGGGTTGACGGAGGAGATAGAGAAGATCCAAAGAAGAGCGGCGCGTTTCGTCACTGGGTTATTTGGTAACCGTGATAGCGTTACGGAGATGTTTAATAAACTCAAGTGGCAGACTCTGCAAGAGAGGCGCTCTGCATCGCGGTGTAGCTTGCTCGCCAGGTTTCGAGAGGGTGCGTTTCTGGATGAGGTATCGAATATATTGCTTCCCCCTACTTATACTTCCCGAGGAGATCACGAATGTAAAATTAGAGAGATTAGAGCGCGCACGGAGGCTTTCAGACAGTCGTTCTTCCCGCGAACCATACGCGACTGGAACAGGAAAGGGAGGTAATGACAGTGGCACGTAAAGTGCCCTCCGCCACACACCGTTGGGTGGCTTGCGGAGTATCGATGTAGATGTAGATGTAGATGTAAATGTATTTTAAATGATAAAAGCAGGGTAATTATTATTGATTTGGACAGGAGAACTCTAAAGCATGACAAACACTGTACAGGGTACAAGGTTCAGTTAGTACTTGACAAAGACATTCAAGACATGCAAACACACTCATCTGACGCAGAGCTAATGGACTTGAAAACATTGCTTGAACATAAGATAAGTGAAGCTACAGCTCTCAGTGTTTATGAACGTATAAAACTACAGGAAGTGTTATCCAAATATTTACAAGTTTTTACCAAACGATTAGGTGTTATCAACACGTATGTGTACAAGATTGAAGTTAAGCCTCACAAGATCTTCTACCATAAGACATATAACGTACCGTTATCTCAACGACCTGCTGTGTGGCAAGAATTAAAACAAATGTTAGACTGGAAGGTCATTGAACCATCCATCTCACCTTACTGTAGTCCTCTACTTGTTGTCAAAAAATCAAATGGAAGCATTAGGTTAGTGTTAGACGCACGAGCTATTAATGAAATAATTTTACCGGTTCACACAAAACCTGAAAATTTAGAAGAGCAATTACAGAAATTTCTAGATGCAAAATATTTTTCCACAATAGATCTCGCTAATTCGTTTTGGCAGGTGGGTATCACTCCTGATTCTCGGAAATATACTGCATTTATGTTCGGGGGGCGAACCTATCAGTTTTGTGTTCCACCCTTCGGACTGAATGTCAGCTCTGGGGTATTCATTACAGCCCTGGATACCGTGCTTGGCGACGATTTAGTTGAGACAGTCACACACTATGTAGATGATATACTGATAGCTACACAATCCTGGAATGAACACGTTGACACACTTCAAAGAATTTTAGAAAAATTTGCACAAGCTGGAGTCACAGCCAATCTTAGAAAATCAAAGTTTGGTTGCAGTGAGATAAAGTATTTAGGACATATCATTAATTCACAGGGCATACGTCCGGATCCCAGTAAATTAGATGCTATCAGAAACTTTCCTAGCCCTCGAACTAAAAAGCAGTTAAAATCATTCCTTGGGCTATGTTCATTTTTCAGACGTTTTTTGCCACAACCACTTTTGAACAGTAAACATCTGCTAAATCTACTCAGAAAGAATCAAGTTTGGATCTGGTCGGAACAGTGCCAGAATGACTTTAATACAATTAAACATGCTTTAGTGAATGCTAACATATTGAGCCATACAGATTTCAATTTAGATTTTTGCATGACTTGTGACGCTTCACGTACTGGCTTGGGCTGTTGCTTATTTCAAGTTGTAAAGAATAAAGAGGAGGAACAGATAAGAATTATTGGGTTTGCGAGTCGCACTCTAACTGAATGTGAGCGTACATACTCCACTACTGAGTTAGAAACACTTTCCATAGTATGGGCATTCAAGAAATTCAATTATTATTTATTTGGAAAACATACAGTAATTTACACCGATCACCAGGCCCTGACATTTTTGTTAACTTGTAAACTTGTACATCCTAGACTATCACGATGGGCAGTTACACTTCAGAACTACTCTTTTGAAATTAAGTACATAAGAGGTAAGGACAACACCATTGCAGACACTTTGTCTAGACTTCCACAAGGTATGAATGATACCAACAGTGACTTAGAAAATATAAATGACTACAGGATTCTCTTAATGCAAGACAAGCAGTATCACCAATATTATATTGATATGTGCAGAAACATGGCTGAATTACAAAAATCTGATCCTCACTGGTATAAGATAATAACATTACTGGTAGAAAAACACAATCATCCT
The DNA here is from genome assembly GCF_023864345.2 of Schistocerca serialis cubense. Taxonomy (NCBI): domain Eukaryota; kingdom Metazoa; phylum Arthropoda; class Insecta; order Orthoptera; family Acrididae; genus Schistocerca; species Schistocerca serialis. The sequence continues at coordinate 61,338,422 of NC_064643.1, forward strand.
TCGACTAAGTATTATAAGTTACACAATGATGTGTTATTTTACCGCCGACATCCAAATGCTACTAACTGGTGTGTATGCATTCCCAAAGAGTCTGAACGTAATTTAATTTGGCACGCACACTTAGTTTGGGGTCATTACGGGACAAAAAAGTGTTTAGCGAAGCTCAGTACATACTTTTATTTTAGCAATATGAGAAGAAAAATTTACAGGGAACTGAAAACATGTGTCATATGTCAAAAATCAAAACCTCAGAATTTATCCACAAAAACAGATTTACATTCTATTTTACCTAGTAAACCCCTGGAAATTCTGTGTACTGACATCAGTGGACCGCATCCAGCAAGCTCTGGAGGCGTCAAATATATCTTAGCTTTTTACGATATATTTTCTAAACATGTTAAACTTTATGCTTTAAAATCCGCCACTGCAAGTGCTATAATACGAAGATTCTCAAGTGATTACCTGACGCACGTGGGAAAACCTAAAGCAATTCTATCAGATAATGCAGCATACTATTCTGGGTACAAATGGAGAAATTTCTTGAAGGACAAAACATTAAAAGTATATTTATTTCGAGGTTTAGTCCACAATGTAACGCGACCGAGAGACTTTTCCGAGAATTAAACCGTTTCATGAGGACCTATATTTCATCAAAACATACTAATTGGGTGTCCTACCTGTCTTTTCGAAGACGTACACAATAACTTAAATATTTACGATACAAATTACACACCTAACGAGATCATGTTCAATTGCAAACAGAACGATCAGTGGATAGAACCATTACCTAAGTTGTCAGACAAGGAAATCACACCTGAACAGAAAATAAAAGAAGTATTGACTACGCTGACACATCACGCACAGATACGAAACAAACATCACAGAAACATAATAAAAAGAAAACAAAAATTCGAGGTAGGAATGCTTGTACTACTTCGTACTCATCATAAATCTGTTGCACTCAAACGACGCAACGCTAAGTGGCGTCTGCTATATGAAGGACCTTATATAATTGTTAACATACCGCACCCTGGTGCGTATCTGTTACAACATCGTAGAACTAACAAAATTATTGGGCTATACGCACACCGAGATCTTAGAGCATTTCATGCTGAATAATGTCAAAGACATACCCATCAAAATATTGCTAAGCAACTCGAAAAACTCTGTTGCTACAACACAGATAATAAGTAGTATAGAAATTTTCATTTCAGCGTTCCAGAGTCGCAGTTGAAGACAGAAGAACTTTTCTTTCAACGCCGCGGCTCCACCGAGAAGACTGAATATTAAAGTAAAATTTATGATTACGTAGCAGTGAATGACATGTTAATTTTTTCACGGAACATTTGTTATTGTAGGTACCACTGACTTGGTATGACACCTGACGAACTGACAGACGTCATCTGTGAAGCGATCTTTTACTTTGAGAAATAGATTAGACGCACATCTCTCAGCACGAAAAGCATCTATCAGTAGTCAAGGCCACACCGACACTCTACACACACGTACAAAACGCGAGGAATCGAACATTTTCTCTCTCTTACTATTTTGAATATTTATTGAGTAGTGAAAACGCCTGGTCTTGCCTACTGATGTAATGAATGTTGTGTCTAACCTATCTTAATTTCAGATGACATCACAAAAAAACATCGATAATATCCCAGCAAAACCGCTAAAGAGGATGTAAATATCTGCAATTCATGTAATCAAATGTGACACAATGTAATAACCTATAGCGATGTAATGATGATGTAAACATGTTTATGTGCAACTGTATTATGTTTATGCTAAGAAAATATGTGATGTGTGTATGTATAATTACTTATTTTCTTTTTAACTGATGTATCATGTAAAAATTTGAACAAAACGAGTGCCAAAAAGACATTGCATAGTGAACCACTGTTCACGGACATTAACGAACATTACTAACTCTGCAACTACGCGGAAACCTATGTGAAAGAAACTGTTAATGCCATACATTATGCAGCGTATCTATGTGAACGCGATGAACGATTTCCTTGATTAATAACTACGAACATTTAGGTGAGCTATATTCAGCAAAAAACTAAAAATGTGAAGTGCATAATTCGTGCATCGTCTAGTGACATTGCTACAGTACCCAACTTCAAGATGTTAACTGGATTAAATGGACACAAAGTGCCTGACCAGAAAACAACACGACGGGTGGAAGAATTTTGGTTGGAACTTCAGGGAATGAAATGTTCTCGAAATGTGACGGACACTCTTACCTGGACTGTCCAAGGATCGACGCCAGCTATGTGCCGTCCGAGGTTCTGCAACCAAGCTTCCACGGAATGTAAAAAACGAACTGCACGTGGACCAATTACTCGACGGGTCACGTCTGATCTGTAATAAGCAATGCTTTTACTCACTACGAACTGCATCACAACGACTATAATGGAAATAGGAAATGGACACGCTTATGTATTAATCACGTTGTTATACAACGATGTTACTGTGATCAAAAAACTTTACCACGACGATACTAACCTGTAAAAAAAATTATTGTGCAGCAGATGAATATGAACTGTAATAACGACACGATGTGTATAGGTCTACGCACCTGAAAAATACGGACATTTTTCTTTGAAGTATTTCAAAACAATACTATGTAACTAAGAACATTCAACAATCTAAGTTGTATTGTGTTATAACGAATATTGTAAATTTAAAACTAAGTTACCTGTCATAGAGTGTAGTCTTCATATGTAGTCTTGGTTGAAAATTTTCTTTGTGCAACGACTGAGAAACGCGCGCACACGAACAATATGAGCTGCAATACTGTGCCGCGTGATCTAACTGTACGACATAACGGCAGTGCCGCAGTTACACAGAGGCTTCTGCGCATGCGCGCACTCTATCTGCCAACATAAGAACTTTTACGGCGCACCCGCGTCATTCAAAGTTGTATATAATGTGTATAATGTGTATAATGTAGGTCATGTAAATAGTTGTAGATAACTTAGATTTTCTTGTGCCTTTAGGTGAATTGCTCGCCTGCAGGTGTGTCCTTTCGCCTCGCAATTCAGGGGGCAATATAAAGGCACATTTGCATGCCGAGCGTGAGTTTCCTCGGAAACGCGAGATATTAATTAAATAAATAATCAGTGACAAATAAATAAAGCCTATGGCACACAACTGCAGCGCTGTGTCGCTGATAAAACAAAAGCACAATTACGTTACTCGTATGTTTGATTAAGAAGAGAGAGCTCTGGTTGAAGTGGTGCGAGAAGCACGTATTTTAGTTTATTGTCTGGCACACCGCCATATTTCATGTTATAAAAAATTACTGCGAGTTGCAACCATACTAGGCACTCGATTCTGTAAAGAATTTATATTTATGAAAGTAAGTAGGATTATGAACTGTAGGCTTATTCATTGAATATATCTGATTTAACTAACTGTGTAATTTTTTTGTTTAGTAGACAATCACCTCTGTACGACGTTTTGGCATGGCTGGCAAATTATTGTAATATTGAGATTTAGATTATGAGTCCGCACCTACCGCAGCAGTCTTTGGAAACGATTTAATTACGAAGTCCGATTATTTCAGTTTTATTTCACGGTCAACTACGAGTAACATTGCCTTTACGAAAAAGCCATTGTCAAGCGTCTGATACCGAATAATTAAAACCTGACGACTCATAGGAGAGACAATCATACAGATAAAATAATTAATATTTTATTTTACTTAATTTATTTTATTAATTTTATACAGTCCAAACTACTCGCAAGTGAAGTCAGTCTCAGGACAGGTACCAAGTAACAACCACACATGCCAGAGCTTCGACCAGAAGTTGCTTCCAGACCGAAGTACAGAACCAGAGTGCCTCGCATCTCTCCATATAAACAAAAATTCCTGTTTTTCCGCACAGTACACAAACGACAACGCCTTGCATTCTGTCTTGAGCCAACCACAGAGCTTTAGAGGCGCTAAGTTTCCCCTCCTACACGCCAGCACAAACTCACGACCAACCAGCGCATGAGTTAAAGAGACCTGCCTATCTGGAAAAAAAAGAAACCGCCTATTACCGACTTTTTTAAGTTTTCACGGTGGGAGACGTTTTCCTCTGAAGTCGCATCGCTTCCCACAGCAACAAGCGAACAGATACAATCTTACAGATCTTTCTCTTAACTGCCTGTGCCCTAGAGCAAGTTAGTCCTAGGCATGAGGTGTAAAAAAGATTCTATCTCTAAACGTTTCTCAGATGCCAGCGTTTCCTTTACGACCACGGCGTCCGATGGAAGTGGATCACAGGCACCTTTGCTGTTTTGGCGAATGCGAAAACTTGTTAGTCCATAATGCCCAGTTTACAACCCCAGTGTGTAGACGCGTCCCTTCAGTCTGTCATCCCCTAGCCTGGTGCGTGTATTCTCCGCACTGTGAATTTTCCGCCCTGTGAATTTTCCGCCCAGAAAAGGTCGAGGAAGGGTCCACTAATCCCCCGTGTGTTCTCCGCCCTGTGAATTTTCCGCCCTGTGAAATTTCCGCCCAGAAAAGGTCGAGCAAGGGCCCACTGATGCCCTGGGGACGCGAGCAAGCATGCTCAAGCCGTACGGTACTAGCCATACTATATGTTGCATGTAACAATTTCAGTGTTATAGTTCTGACATGTATATGTTTTTACGTAGAGTGTTCTTACTGATCAAAAGTAAAAAAAAAAAAAAAAAAAGATTCTATTAGTTTATGCAGAAATTTGGTTTAGAACAAATACACAGCGACGTTGTCCAAGTGGAGCACAAAATAAGTACATAAATAAATAAACAAGTAAATTGCGGTCGGGTTTTTGAAGGGCCATTTGTTGGCTGGTTCAGTGCTGAAATTTGTTAAACTTACGTCAGAGAAGCACTCGACCCGAAGTATATGAAAGAAGGTGCAAAAATATTATAGTTCAAGAGTGCATTTGAAGATGATCAAAAAAATGACCAGACTAACAAAAATGAAGAACCTATTAAGGAGGTAGTTCTTGATAAAACTGAAGGACTTAAAGAAAACGTAGAAAATCTTGCACATAACTAAGTGTATTAGTTGAAGAACGAGCAAATGAAGAAGAATCCAATGAAAGGAGTAGTAATATTTTCTTTTCTGACATCTGTCAGTGACCTTTGACTGTCTTGGAAATCTAGCAGTTCAATTATCAAAATAGTAAGTGACAAAAAATTTAAAAACAAACATTACTCATTGGTTCTTGTTTAACAGACAAAGAGATAAAAAAAAGCGTTAACTAACGGTTAACGTCTGACTTCTCCTATATCAGCCACAGCGTGTGAAAGTTTTTAGAACCTGGATGGCATATTCAACAAAAAAAATCACAGTTTGTGCTATTCTTGTTGTAGTCTCTTTACCATAGCCACGAGCTTGAACAACACATATGAATTTGTTAAAAGTTTTCAAGCCTGGAGCAAGTCTATCTGTAAACAGAAATACCTTACCTAGACAGCACCTCAAACGGAAGAATGGTCCTATCGGAATTAGTAAATAAATAAATGATTTTGTGAGGATGGTAATTGGTGAGCATGACAAAAGTCTGCATTGGGTTCCAAAATACATAGCTAAACCACTGCGTAAATGTCAGTCTGCAGCAGAACAAAATATTCGACGTTTAGGTAACAAAATAGGAAATTAATACAATTCTGTGAGCTCCAAATTGATCACGGCAAATATCGCCAAGTCATTCAATAACTTAATATTTAAAAACCTCAGGAGTCTCATCTTTGCATCATTAGTGCGCGTCTTTCTAAAGTGAATGGGAACTCACAAAAAGCAAGTTAACATTCCAAAGATATGCTTCATTTTAGCTCAGTACATGATCATTCATCATTACAACCTAGAGAAAGCCAATTTTGCGTTTGGTGTTTCATATAACGTCCATAGCTGTGGTCATTAGAGATTTAAATTTCGCTCTGATTGTTGGTTACGGGAGAGGTGGGGGTGGGGGGATGGGAAGCTACCATGACCTCCTTAAGGAACCTTCACAGCATTTGCTTAAACAAGGAAAACCAAATACAGTCGACTATGGACGGCCAGATGATTGAGCCCTAGTTAGCCACTGCGCTAACCTCGCTTGGTACGATAAACAACAAATAGACAGTAGAGAGGACAAAATAAGACTTCACAGAGACTTTAGAATATTTCAGTACATAAAGAAGATTCGGTTCTTTTCCAGCACCAGACAGCAGTCATTGTCAAAAGACATATTTTCATAAAAGGGCACTTATTAAATACACGGAAATATTAAGTGGCATTATGTTCACACATGTGTAGTGTAGCTTAATTTTAACTGTTAATTTGTAAACACTATTCTACTAAGGCTTGCGTTGCGTTAGAAATCACATACCTAAACTTTTAAAAATAATCTGACTCCCATCGCACTTTATCCAGGCTTTGGACTGGCTAAATGGCAAAAGTAATTTTATTGTCATTTAGGCGTGTTCAAAAGCAGCTTATAAGCATCTTCAACTTTTGTAGTCCTGTCTTCCTCAGTTGCGTGTAATATTACGGTATACTGATAATTTTTACTTATGGACCGTCTGACAGCAACTGAATAAAACACAATTTTAGTGCCATACGCGTTTCGCCTTTATTTTCTGCAAGGCATCATCAGTGGCCTGGAATATGTACATATTCCAGGCCACTGATGATGCCTTGCAGAAAATATAGCCGAAACGCGTATGGCACTAAAATTGTGTTTTATTCAGTTGCTGTCAGACGGTCCATAAGTAAAAATTAGCAGCTTATAAGCTTCGTCAAATTTTGGTTTTTTCTATTTTTTTAAGATTGCTATTTACATTTCATATATTTTTTACTTATATACATATTCTGATACATTATTTAGTCTAGTTTTTCAAGATAGGAGATAGCCTTTAAGCAAGCCCTTATGTCACCATCCTCCTAGTACTTTTTCAGTATTTTCTCCACCCTTTCACCCCGTTTCATGTACACTGTTTGCTTTCTTTTACCTTCCATACTCAGCTTTGTTCTCATTAATGCGCACATTGAATTTTCTGCTTCTGTTTTCATGCAAGTGATTACATCACTTATTTTAGGATTTGGTTTGGGAAGCACAAAATTAATTTTGTTATGCCAAGCCTCTACGGAGTTAGTTGTTCGATGGAGCCGTTTGTAGCAGCTACAAAGGCTGATACGGTTTTCTTCATTTTCCAGCCATCTCTCTACAAAATAGTCGAAAAATTCAGAAAGCCTAGGAACATCCGGTGCCTGTGAATGTATCTCCAGCCAGCTATCACATACATCTTCAGGCCGTAGAAACACCAACGTAGCACACATGCGAATTTGTTGTCTCACTTCTTCATTTTATTTATACTCGCGAGTGAGTCCAACATCAGGTACTTTCTTCCAGAGAGACTTTCTCATGTGGAAATAGCATCCATGCACTGAGGAAGTTGGTAACATACGCTACTGGCCATTAAAATTGCTACACCAAGAAGAAATGCAGATGATAAACGGGTATTCATTTGACAATATATTATACTAGAACTGACATGTGATTACATTTTCACGCAATTTGGGTGCATAGATCCTGAGAAATCAGTACCCAGAACAACCAACTCTGGCCGTAATAACGGCCTAGATACGCCTGAGCATTGAGTCAAACAGAGCCTGGATGGCGTGTACAGGTACAGCTGCCCATGCAGCTTCAACACGATACCACAGTTCATCAAGAGTAGTGACTGGCGTATTGTGACGAGCCAGTTGCTCGGCCACCATTGACCAGACGTTTTCAATTGGTGAGAGATCTGGAGATTGTGCTGGCCAGGGCAGCAGTCGAACATTTTCTGTATCCAAAAAGGCCCGTACAGGACCCGCAACACGCGGTCGTGCATTATGCTGCTGAAATGAAGCGTTACGCAGGGATCGAATGAAGGGTAGAGCCACAGGTCGTAACACATCTGAAATGTAACGTCCACTGTTCAAAGTGCCGTCAATGTGAACAAGAGGTGACCGAGACGTGTAACCAATGACACCCCATACCATCACGCCGGTGATACGCCAGTATGGAGATGACGAATACACGCTTACAATGTGCGTTAACCGCGATGTCGCCAAACACGGATGCGACCATCATGGTGCTGTGAACAGAACCTGGATTCATCCGAAAAAATAGCGTTTTGCCATTCGTGCACCCAGGTTCGTCGTTGAGTACACCATCGCAGGCGCTCCTGTCTGTGATGCAGCGTCAAGGGTAACCGCAGCCATGGTCTCGGAGCTGATAGTAGTTCATGCTACGGCAAACGTCGTCGAACTGTTCGTGCAGATGGTTGTTGTCCTGGAAACGTCCCCATCTGTTGACTCAGGGATCGAGACGTGGCTGCACGATCCGTTACAGCCATGCGGACAAGATTCCTGTCATCTCGATTGCTAGTGATACGAGGCCGTTGGGATCCAGGACGGCGTTCCGTATTACCCTCCTGAACCCACCGATTCCATGTTCTGCTAACAGTCATTGGACCTCGACCAACGCGAACAGCAATGTCGCGATACGATAAATCGCAATCGCGATAGGCTACAATCCGACCCTTATCAAAGTCGGAAACGTGATGGTACGCATTTCTGCTCCTTACACGAGGCATCACAACAACGTTTCACCAGGCAACGCCGGTCAACTGCTGTTTGTGTATGAGAAATCGGTTGGAAACGTTCCTCATGTCAGCACGTTTTAGGTGTCGCCACCTGCGCCAACCTTGTGTGAATGCTCTGAAAAGCTAATCATTTGCATATCACAGCATCTTCTTCATGTCGGTTAAATTTCGCGTCTGTAGCACGCCATCTTCGTGGTGTAGCAATTTTAATGGCCAGTAGTGTATGTATAATTGAAGAAATCGCTGCTGAATCAAAATCTAGTCACACTTGCAGGGTTCCATTCTGGAATTTTTTCCAGCACGTTTCTGGAAAGTCGGATGTATGTCTCTTTCCCTTTATTTTGTAATAATGCAAATGCAACTGGCTAGATATTAGTCTCATTTTTATTACTTCCGAAGTCTGCATGAATTGTATATATCTGTGAAAACTGTTTGCTATAGCACTTGAACGTACGATTCATAAAAAAAAGTCTCGTTTACTTCTTAGAGCCTCTCTCCCTGCTCTTCCACAGAAAACTATTATCCTGTCTCCTTATTTATCGTCGCTTAACAGGAAACTGCGGCCATCATTCATAGTTAATAGCTCTGCTTTTTAAGTTCAATCTCTTCTCTTGTCTCTGAATCCCTCTCACTTCCCTGCAACTTTGCCCTTTGCTTGTATAACGTCATCTTCGTTGTTCGCTGCTCTGGAGTTTCTGTCACAAAGTCGCATCCTCGATTATGCAAGCTACCTAGCTCCTCTGAATAGATTTTGGAAATGGACGTATTTTCCTCTCGTTCCCTCTTCTTTGCCTGGTTCAGAATCCTCTGTACTTCCAACCTTGCGTCATCCGGAGCTCCTAATTGATGCTCTTGCGAAAAGAGCACTGTAGAATCCTTGGTTTTAATTTTTCCTCGGCGGTGCTTCTCTTTCTGTTTTGAACAGCGCCAAATCACAGTCCCATCTTCCTTCGTTTTCTTCACTGTGTAAGAATAACCTCCATAGTGGCAACTAGGCTTACTTCCATATCACAACTACGGAGGTGGTAATATCCAAGTGGCACGGTGTGAAGTCTACGAAAACTAGAGCGATACTGACAGGCAAACGGGACTGTGCGGGCGGAGTTCGGGCGAGGCCGGGGAACAGGTAGATCAAGGTGATTAGGACGGTCCGGTTGCAGGTAGGACGGGACACAATAGACGCAGGTACGAGGCGGAGAGTTCGCAGATTTCTAGTGGGGCGGAAAGTTCGCAGGGCGGAGAATTCATAGCTGGCGCCGATGCAGGTAAAGCAGACATTGTCCTGCTGGAAACCCGTCTCGATTAGAAGGGGGGGTTTCTCTGTCGGACCCTATGCGGCCGTGGGCATGTCCGGCAAGAGTTACTGAGGGATGGCTCGCCGCCACTTGCTTTCAACTTCGCCGGTCGGTGTGGCCGAGCGGTTCTCAGCACTTCAGTCTGGAACCGCGTGACCGCTACGGTCGTAGGTTCGAATCCTGCCTCGGGTATGGATGTGTGAGATGTCCTTAGGTTAGTTAGGTTCAAAATGTTCAAATGTGTGTGAAATCTTATGGGACTTAACTGCTAAGGTCATCAGTCCTTAAGGTTACACACTACTGAACCTAAATCATCCTAAGGACAACCACAGACACCAATGCCCGAGGGAGGACTCGAACCTCCGCCGGGACCAGCCGCACAGTCCATCATGACTGCAGCGCCTGAGACCGCTCGGCTAGGTCAGTTAGGTTTAAGTAGTTCTAAGTTCTAGGGGACTGATCACCTCAGATGTTAAGTCCCATAGTGCTCAGAGCCATTTTAACTATTCGAACCTTTCAACTTCCAAACATGCCATTTCTACGAACTAAGAAACCTAAAAATACCTCATGCTTTTAGCTACATCAACGCCCGCACAGGTTGTTAACTTTCCGGGGTCTCGCCAGAGTTGTGTAACTTTGTAACAAAATCGTTACGAAAAATAGGTGAGAGAGTAACTTGCCCTTTCTCAACATGCTGTTCCTCGATTTCAACTTGTGGGGGATAACGGTTGAGAGGTGGCATGAGCCCCCTCTCATATTTCTATCTCACGATTTTCGTCTCTAATTGCATGCGGTGAAAAGTTGCTATTCCTTCCCACGTGGACTTCCCACGCAGCGTCTCTCATCACCCAGGTGGTCCAGTGACAGGCGGGCTCTGCGGATCTCGAGAGGGTTAAGCCGACGAGTGTGAGGGAGTCGAGTGAATGCTTTCCAGACGCCGACATTGTCAAGAGACACGCCCGCAGGGGCCTGAAGTAGCGGCTGGGCTAGAGGTTCCGTTACTTCGCAGAAACTTAGCGAAAACACTTTCTGGCGGGCTACCAGCGAGGTGTGGGAATGACTTGTGTACCCAGGCAGTTGTGGCGGGAAATTTCCCGCGCTTTCTGCAAAATAGTAACTGTGATTGGCTTGCTCAGGGCATAGCTCCGTGACGTAGCAAAATCAGCGCAGAAATTGGCGCCAAGAATCTCCATTGGTGGAATGGTAGTCCTCCGGCAATGGAGTGGAATTTTCCGCCGGTTTTCAAGTTGCTGATTGGAACGTTTAACCACGGCCACTGTCGTGGGGGCGGGAATGTTCTGTGTTCGGCCTGTACGGGTGCTCAGGTGTAGTCGGCTCTCGCCTTTTGGTCGAGGACGTCGAAGCAACCAGCCATCGCCTCCGGTACGCCAGATCGTGTTCTGGCAGTTAAGAAGACAGTTTGGTAATGTATGTCCGCAGCACCGGCAGATAGGGATTTTCCTAGGTGATAATCAGAGCTCAGCAGAGCGCGCCTGTTCGTCTTTTTCTAACTTTGTTCTGTCCTGAGTAGCAGCAATTAATGTTGGGTTAGCTGAGTGTCTCTCTTAAGATTTGAGTGGCAAGGAATTGGCTCCACATACCACTTCGTCATAAACCTCACAATCTAGTTTAGGGACAACTTCACCATCACAGCGTTTGTTTGAGTATCCAATTTGAGCCAATTTGATGTATTATAAATGTTTCATGTGTTTTTGTTTATTATTTTGTGTTTAGTCTTAATAAATCACATTGTTATTTTGGACAGAACTTTCATTCTGTTGATCGGTAGAGCAACCTATCATTTCTCACTACGTTAATAAAACCTTCCTTTATTTAACTTATTTATCAAATTAAATTATTGCAGGTGCCAAACTCTTTTCTACTCCACTTGCAGGGTTGATTACAGTCAGTTCGCGTATATTTTTTAATCCATGTGCAGCAGCAGAAGTCGGAGTTAGAATAGGGGGGGCTTACAGCATCATTTACATATGTAGATTCTAGAAGAATTTAGTGTTAAATACACTGCTAGCCCCGGCACCTCGCACGGTGTCCAGGATATTGAACGTGTCTTGCGCCAATGTCACGACAATTAGAAACCAATGTGATTTTGATTTTTATGCAGTTTTTGGCATCAGGAGATTAGAAACCGAGTCTTCTCATCTGATGTGGTACGACATTGCCGTGATGGATGATCCTACCAAAGTAACAGTGCCACGACACAGTTGACAGACGAACTTGTGCACTCACGCGCATTGAGCCGCACGGATGGTGTAATGTACAACTCAAACTGTAGCCGATTCGTCTATCACTTACAGCCGACCCTATTTACGTTAAGACGCTTAGAGCGCCATATAGTGGTAAAACTTTCATTAGATTTTTATTTCATGACTTTGCCAACTGCCTAAATAATATGCTGTTCAAATCTGACGCCATTCTGAGCAGTAGTTCCTTTTCTACAGCGTTTTGAAAGTGGAACTGCAGTTATGGATACCAGTAACCCAGTGTCAATCGGGTTGTCTACTTAATTATTTCCAGTGCCAACGAAAATTTGATTTCAAATATTTCACGTAATTATTGACCGAATTTAAATTTTGAAATGCTATTAAAAGTTCATTAAGTGATACACTCGTAAGTAAAAAGTTTAACACAGCAAGACAGACACTATAGACGGGAACTGTGTGAATCCCTTGAGGCGGCGTAACTGACCCCAGCAAATATCTGAACTTTATTCACGCAGTGTTTGACAATGAGAGTATTCAGCGACTTCCAACAAACTTTACAAAATCCTTATGAAAAATAGGTGAGAGAGTAACTTGTCCTCTCTCACTGCCCTCTACCTGTCGTTGATTTCTGATGGGTAGTGTCTCACTGCAATATTGGGTAGTGTGACACGAACCAGAGGAAATCATTGAAAATAGTAGGAGAATCTCATGCCTATAATCAATATATATGTGTGAGAAAAAAAGGTAACTTTGCCAATCAGGATTGCCCATACCTAAAACACATCGTAGCTTGACCTCATTCATTCCAGGGGTCATTCACTCACACGAAGCTGCAAGCCAGCAACATTACATGAAAAAATTTGCTGCGAGTAGTATGAATTACGTTAGATCCACGGGTCACTGCTACATCACAGAGCTCTGATAAACATTTGATAGGCGGTTAAAAGGCCTTGCAGCAAAAAAATATATCCATTCGCACCATATCCTGAGGTCAGAGATGTCTAATGTCCCTAATCATTTACAGTGTCTTGCAGTATGAACTGATCTCTGCTCATCGATTTACCCCTGCTCTATCACTCATTTGAACTCCATCGCCAGACACATTCACTCTCAAACTCTCAATGAACAAGGAAATCAAATGTGTAATTAGTTTGTCTTATTATCTAAGTTGTGTAACTGGTGTATTATTTTTTTCCTGTGACATGAAAACAATTTTAGGCAAATAAACAGAGCATTGATAAATGTGCAGAACAACATAAAAACACAATGAAGGCAGTTCAATCGATACATACAAAAACAAAAAAGAGATTAAATAATGATATTACAGAAAGGTACCAACCGATCCCTCCACAAGGGTCCCTGGGGAGACTAATTTTATATTTGAAAGTGTCACACGACTTGGAAACATGGCACTAGTGCACTCGCACAAACTGTGACTGGTGGGACTGAAGAACAGCAACTGTGCCCGAGTGAAATGGCCTCTCACTCAGTGCACGACGTGGCAGAAGCGGCCGCAGACGTCTCTGGCGTTCCCTGTTGTCTCGTAGCATCTGGTGTCTGGGCAGCAACCGGCATCTTTGCAGCTTATGGACCGCAGCTGGACCCTTGGCGTCATCCTGATCAGGCAGCAGTCTGCCGTCAGCGACTGGTGTGGCAGCGTTGCATTTGGCGTGCAGTCTGCACACTGGCGCAGAACTTCATTCAGCGTGAGCGGCACACGGGGCAGCCCTGCTCTCACCGTTCACCTCTGCATCGGAAGACCTCTCCTTTTGTTGACGGGACATGTCCCTCTCGGCGTCCCACTGAGTCGGCCAGGCCCGGCGCATGCGCCCACTGTGGTACCGAGCGACTTTCTTGTCCCTGGAATAGCTGTCTGGCGGGTCGTCGGCTGCTTGGGGGTGGCTGCCAGCACGTGTTGGGATCCCGCTGTCTGCGCTGGCGTGTGACGCCACGCTGCTAGCACTGTTACATGAACGGCCGTGTGACGTCTACCCATCAGCTGGCGGCAGCCTGTTCAGCCGCAGCAGGCGGCCCGGTCCCCCGCAGCTGGCTCCTTAGGGTGGCGTGCCGACACCTCCGAGAATCCCGGGGGTGTCGGGCGTGCTCCGTTCGCCACTCGCTGGCTGGCACGTCTCACGATGTCAAGTCTGCCGTGTCTGCACAGTCCTCGAGAGCGGTAAGTGCTATATTTACATTGATATAATCCATTTACATAAAGAGAAAATACAGATGATTACAAAAAAAAATTTCTTAATATAATTATTCATTTATTTTATTACTTAGGACGCAAATCTAAAACTAAATTTAAGTCTGCAGTGCTCTGTTAACGTTGTATAGACATAAATTGTGTGCTGTGAGGTGTCTCTGTGTGTGAACGTGTTTTTCTTAGTTTCTTATTAGTTCTACTCCTGTCATGCACACTAGTTTCTTATTTTACACTGGCGCAACCTCTATAGCTCCACCAAACGTTCAGTCTTCTCCCCGTACTAAATACTGACTTACTGTACTTTAGTAATACTACCTAAGCGAATTTTCATGCGTTTTATTGCTTTTATACTCCTCTTTTGTATTTCTATGTCCAGCGGTGTTGGCTGCTGATGCTGAAGTGGCCAGGAAGTGCGTCTACTCACTCAGCTGCTGGTGATTTGCCTGAAATCTTAGAAGTGGCATTTTCTGACTGTACTCGCAATTGTACGTAGCACAAGTGTGTCCCCTGTCTCCTCTGTCAGGATCACTGCTGCTGAAATGAAACATGGGCCTTATTATCTCTGTATATAAATACTTTTCTAATTTAACTCTCACACATGGTTCATCGTTACGTTTCTGCTTCATATATCGGGTCTGGGATTCGCCACTCTACCATGACTTGCACTTGTCCGTACTAATTCCCCATACACAATATTTCGCCAACAGCGCTCACACGGTGCTGGAAAAACTCCACCACGAGACAGGCTACATTGCACGACAGGTGATGGCCCATATCACCCCGAGTCTTAGAGTCGACACGCGCCTGAAGCGTGGACCGCTGACACCATACGAAACACATCCGAAAATCGAGACGCAAATGCTCTATGGCACGATTTACCGTCTCAGACACCGCGAAAACATAAAGTGATGTACATCCGTCCCTCGGGCAGTGTACAAGAAACCACGGAAAGTAAACAGAAAGAATTTAATCGACCATGGTGATAATTGTGAAGGGCTCTTCTAAGAGAATGCTATGGACAGAGTACGACGCTCAATTGGAAATCGGACAACAATTGTGAGGACGAAAGAAATAATAGCAGTATACAGTTCTTTGGAGTACTCAGTACTGCAACGTACCTGGTTCGGTATGCCACAAAAAAATGCCAACTGGTGGTGAGATATAATTGGCTACGAAATTTTAATTCAATCTGACACCTGCCAGTAAATGTTGGCAATAAGATGTCACAAATACGCAACTCATTTGACCACGTTCAACAAGGACTCATGCTGAAAACTAATGAAAATGACAAACAAACAAAAAACATTGAAATAGAACAAATGAAAAATTACGATAAGCAACAGAATATCCATTTTAAATTACATTAAACAGTCCACCCATGTAGACTATTTACATACTGCACCTTCTCTGATCTATAAATCTACTATGTACACTTATTGTACGAATGGCTTGACATGACAGACATGGTGGATGCCATGAGATTTCCTTGATTTCAAGCTCCAGAGCATTCAATTGAGCGATTCTCCGGACAAGGGCCGGTCCATAATAGATGGGATAGACTTGGTGGCACAGCTGTTTCTGTTTGTTGGAAACTTCTAACGAGCACTTTTTGCCGATTTCGGTACACTCTCTCGCATGCTTTTCTATCCCAACTCTATTTAAGGTCAGCAACTCGTCGGTGTTTTTCTCGCGTTCGAGGGGGAAAATTTACAACTTCACGGATGAGATTTGTGGGTTGCCTGTTCTTGAAATCTGTTATTGGTGCTATTTTGGTGACACCGTGTGGCAACTCGTTCATCACGTCCTGTAGATATGGCGCCCAGTAGATATGACAGAGGTTTCCCAGACTTTTCATCACTGTCTCTGCTGGCGTCGATTTTGGTTGTCGTATGGAAGCGAATATGGGTTTGTTTCTGTGTTCTGCAACATCTCTTTCAACTTCTCTGACCGGAACTGAGGTACATTGTCGGAGATGGTCATGTCGACATGGCAGACTTGGGTGAGGAAATCCTTGCAAAATGCTCTACATACTGACTGCGCAGTTGCTTTCTTGAGCGGGGTTAAAGTGATGTACTTGGATGTCACTCTACTACCACAAGGACGTAGCAGTATCCTCTATTAAATCTGTTGCAGCAAGATGCTTCAACTTTGATGGGATATGGATGTGCTTGCGTTGCCACAGTGACGTGCTTTGACTTCTGACACGCTTTGCAGGTAGCTAAAACCCTCCTGATTCTCCTGTCCATGTTCTTGAAATAGCACAGTGTGCGTAGTTTTAAGTATTATTTCCTGGCTCCAAAATGTGCATAGCTTAGGTGCGCGTACCAGATGACCTTGGAAGGGGTTTCTTTCAAAAAAATTATGATTAGGGACCCTAGGCGGGTCAGCCAAATGTCGGGGGCTTTTAACAAGAATGCTTTTACTTGTTCACTTTGCCTACTGGATCGGGTCGTTGGCTCTGGCTGAAGGCCTGTTATGAGACCCAACCTGTTAATTAAAGCTGCTCCTTCACTAATTTTGATTAATATTTAATAAATAAATAGTGTTGAGGGAATTGATCACTACTAAACAAACAAGGATAGCACTGAACACATTTATTGAACAACAATCTTCCTAGCATCAAACTGAACAATGACATACATTTACAAGTGATAAAATTAAGCTAGTAATGGCAATGGCCCTTAAATTCCAAAAATAACTCTTAAGGTCGGATAACGCATCTGTACTTGTTATTTTCTACTCTCTCCCCTTGTCAGACGGCATAAAATACGTGAGAAAAACGTACTGCAATTATCAAATTCTCAATAAGAGCGTGGCTGGAAAACTGAGCTCTGGTAATCACAGGCGTGCGTAATATCGGATTAAATGCCGAAACTGAGCATCACGTTACCAAATGCAGCATCGTGGACAGGTCAGTAAGCTGACCATGGCGTCTGCGTCGTCGAGGAGCCTCAACTGCAACAAAAATGAATTTATTTTCGCGAACAGGCTTCCTGTTCGTAAACTCCTATCCAGAAGCTAATTCTGCTTTCTTTCCAATCGTCTCGCACTCGTTAAGACGGGACTCACCAGCCCAAGGGTGGAATCCAGTAACGTCTTTAATAATGTGTGGCTCAAGGAAATTGCTCTGCTCTTGTCTGCTTCCTGTGAGACAGTATTCCCAACCGTAATTAGCGGAATCAGCCTGTCTCTAACAGTAAAACGTGACAGTACCCCTAACTGAATACTAGTTTCAGTTGCAGCTGGTAGACTTATTCAAAGTTCTGCACAGCACACTGAAAAGAATTTACTCTCCTACAGCAGAGCCGAAAGCACGATGTCCGCTCGCTACAGGAGCTAAGACGCTTCTCGAGATAACAGCTCCAAAAGCTTCCCTCTGCAAAAATCAGCACCCACACGCTATTTTTGAAGCTGGCCAATCCTGTGGCTCCAGACCAGCACAGTTCGCTCCCACTATTTATTTCCTGGCTCCTTCCAGCCAATTAAAACATTCTGCGCCTTACTGCGCCCAGAATGTTCTGGAACAAACTGAAACTCCGTTCAAAATTGAATCCACCAATCGTGTCTCTCTGTTCGCCCTCGCGCCGGAAAAGGTCATTGCACTAGCATAACTGTCTTAACTGTGTTTCTTAGAAAGCCCCAGAAAACGTTAAGATTCGTGGGAAGGCTCCCTTAGGCGCCACATCATCTCGACATAGGGGCGTCGGCGTAACGCCCAGCGCCAACGAGGCGCCGTCCCTCGAAGGCCTCTCTGTGTTGTCCGCACAATGGGTGCCTACCTGCTCCGGCGGTGCGTTTCCCCCAGTGGAACGCTTTCGTATGCCGATTTGTAATGGTCGGTTGTAAACTTCCGCACCCCTCTGCCCTGTCTTTGAGCAGTGCCGCTCGTCCGCTCCAGCCAAACTCCGTGAAAATATCATCTGAACCCCGACTTCATGCAAGATGCGAATTTCTTAAAGTTAATACACGTCTTATGCCGTCTGATATTCCCTATGTTAATTTCAATAGGCTGATTGCCTGATAAATAGCATAATAACCGATATCTAACTCGTCTTTGCAACAATTATTACATTACAGTAAGGTACAAAATACTGCTACCTTACAATCTTGCTCACCAGTTCATCTGGAATGCAAACACGCCAGGGCGCTCCTTCACCCTCAGTTCGACAGAACAGAATCCCTTTTCGCACTAAGTAAAACTGCCTCAGTTTTGATTCCGTTATCTTGCACTCTCTGTTTTAGAGGAAGTAGACCTGGATCCTTATCTTCCTCCTTGCTGATGTCCTTGAGGCTTGAAGTTACATAATTCTCAAATGCTACCTTCTTCATATAGAAGAACCTGTAGTGTTCGTCTTTCAGTGGGTTAGCCTCACTTGTTTCTAGCCCCAAAGGTGAACGTGATCGAAAGGTCATACTCCTGGAGCAAGAGTGCCCGTCTGGTTAGACGTTTGTTTCGGAGTTTCGTTGTGAGTAGGAATTCCAAGGCTTTGTGGTCGGTGTATAATCTTGTTTTTCTATCATACAAGAAAAAAAAGGAAATTTCTAGAAGCCAAAAACAACCGCAAAAGCTTCTATTTCAGTAACCGAATATTTCTTCACGCTTGCTGTGGACTTGGCTTCCCAAAGCAATGGTTTTGTGCAGCATTATTTTCCCTTGCTGATATCGTTGGAAAATCACTACAGCAATCGCAGAGAAGAAACTATCTGACACCGCGCAAAAGACCTCCTCCAGGTTGGGGTGAGAAAGAATTGGCGCATTAATCAGCGCAGTTTTGAGGCCTTGGAATTAATCTTGCACCATATCGTCCCATTCCCACTACGTACTTTTTCCCGTGAGCTGGCATAGCCGCGGTATCGCTGATTTCTTCACATGGACGAATCGCTTACAGAAATTTGCGATGCCATGGAAGCCACATAGTTGTTTCTTGGTTGTCAGCATTGCAAATTTCGTAATTGCCTCTATTCTGACCGGGTCTGGTGTGATTTTGTTCGCGGTAATGATATGTCCAAGGCATTTTAGTCGTGAGGTTCCTATGCAGGAGTACGTGATGCTGGCAGTTACGCCCCATTGTTTAAAGGTCTGTAGGATTTCTCTGAGGATCGCATTGTGTCCTGTCCACGTTGGTTCCGCTATCAAGAGGTGGTCGACGTAGGTGGTGATTCTTTGCTTAATGGAATCGTTTAAGATGCTAACAAGTCCTCTGATGAAGGCAGATGAAGACATGTTTAGCCCGAATGGTAGACGTTTAAATCGATAGCATTTCCCGAATCTAAGGAACGCCGTGTATTTCCTGCAACCTGGGTGGAACATAATTTGCCAGAAACTGGACCGCAAGTCAAGAGATAAAAAAAACGTAACACCATGGAAATTTTTCAGGAGTTCCTCGAGCTTTTACAGACGATCTGTCTCTGTTTCAATGATTGTATTGATCTGGCGCAAATCCAGCACCAAGCGGATCGAGCCGTCAGCCTTCTCTATCACTGTGAGAGGGTTGTTGTACGTGGAGCTTGTTGGTTCAGTGATATCTTCGTCATGCATCTTCTTGATCTCGAGAGAAATGTTCTGTCTGTAGACGTGTGGGATTTGGTAGGGAGGCACGAAAAATTTAGTATGTTCCCGCATCCGAAACGCATACATGAAATTTCGGATTGCTACGGTTTTCGATAGAAAGACATCCGTGTTTTACTTTAATATCCCCTTAAGCTCTTTTGTTTCCTGCGTCAGGATGCTTAATAAATTCCCTAGCATGTGATCAATAGCATCGCGCACCTCTCCTCGAATTTGCTCAATATCTTGAGTGTCGCGGCTACACTCATGGTGCCAAAATTGATTTTTCTCTTTCCTTATTTATCCTGCGTAGTTTACATTGAGGCATTCGGCTGGGATTTGGGCACGTATTGCGTGGTCTGCAAACGAAATCTTCATGGCGCCGTCTTTATGTAGAGTCAGTTCTCCTCGTGCTACGTCCAATACGGCCGAATATAATGTAGAATATTATCTCAATTGCCAAAGAAGGGGCGACCTCAAAGTTCGCTTCTAAGGTGCGCATTTAGCAACTGAGCGTCAGCCTGGTTTGTAACTGCACATCTGTATGCTTCCCTCTCAGAGCACCAGTGATTCTGGTTTTCTTCAGCGTGAGTGCCGGTGAAGAATGATTCGCAGTGCATTTCTTGTATGCCGAATGCGATATCGCCTTCACTTCGCTTCCAAGGTTGATCTTGCCCACCGTGATGTGAATGATGGGATGTGAGCCGTGGTAAAAAATTGCTGTTTTGAAGAGCGCGCCGCAGCGCATAGTGTGAAGCAGTCGCCTTCCGTTTCTAGCGGTGGCGCCGTTGTGGCAATCGCAGCTTTGGTGTCTCCCTCTGGTAGGAAGGGGGAAAGGTTGCCTGTTCACGTGCATTTAAGGGGCGCTATGAGCTCGCCAGTCGGTCAGTTTGGGGTCAGTCTCTCGTTCCCAGCTTGCTGGTCTGTCTCTCGTCCGCGTTTGTTAGGCAGTTAGTGTCTGTCTGTCGTTCGGAGTAGTAGTATATCTGTTGTTCAGATCAATCTTTAAAGCCTGCAAAATGAGAGTCTTTCCACTCCGCCAGTAAGAGAACTCAGCGAGTGGTCGCCCGGTCGGGGCTTAGTTCCTGCATCTGAGTTTGCGCGTTAGGCCGCCAGACTGCTCGAGTTTGCTCAGGCAATGGGTATTGGCGGTTGGAATCGATCTGTTGGTCGGTCGCGCACTGGGACACAAGACGACTTGTCCGTCTTGAGCGTCGGCGCATGTGAGGTCGCCACGTGAGTCCAGTGGGCCGCGGCGTATAGCGAGGGGTCGTGACTTCGCGGTCGACACGAGAGCAACAGGAGCCAACCCACGACATCGGTCTGGCCGGTGCGAGCTGCGACGCCGTGAGATGGGAGATCGGCGCGCCTTCCTGCGTCCGTTGAAGCGGCTGGCAGCGGACGGTTGGGGAGAGCGTTTTGGGGGTGCTGCGCCAGGTCTTCTCGAGAAATCGCAGTTTATTAGAAGTTAAGTGATTGGTGATATGTTGTGTGATTTACTCTTGTTAAATTCTACTTGTTTTCTTGGTCAGTCACTCGTCCAAGCTTGCTCGTCCGTCTCTCGTCTTCATTTGTTAGGCAGTTAGTGTCTGTCTGTCGTTCGGAGCTGCCTCTGTCATGTTTGTCGGATTTGGTGTGTTGACGAATTTATTGCTTGGAGTGTAACGGCCTAGTACCTGAAATATGTTTTGACCTTGCCTATGATGTTGAGAGGCGGTATCTGTGTACTGTAGAGCATCATAACTGGTTTGGAAAACCTTGTAGAATTTTATATAAGATTGAATTTCATGGGCTTTTATTTAAATGATCATTTTAGTATACAAAGTTGTCACCCTTTCACCGTAAGACTTTTCTTAGAAGTTAAAATCAAGTTGCGTCTTCGGTGGCAACGTTAATATTTTAGTTGTTAGTGTTTTGTACCATTTCCATCTCACCTACGGAGGTGCATAGTTTATGTGCTTGTGTAAATTGTTAACACTTTTAGTTTAAAATTTTCTGGTGTGTTGCAGATTTGCACCAGTGTAGTCTTTCAGAGGCTGTTGTGAGCGGTCGTAACTACGGCCGTGTCAAAAGGGAGCAGCAAGGTTCTCTGCCCGAAAGCTCATACAGCCAAAACTTGCTTCTTTCTGCCTCTGAATAAATTGTAACTTTGATATTTAGAGGGTGCTTTCTGCTTATAATTTTAAATCTGTTTCTTTTAAAAAATGCTTTTAGGCGCTATTGAAGGGAATAAAATTCCCAGTTGTTAAAAGCAATTTAGTTATGATTTCATCAGTTACTCCCTGGCAACTACTTCCACGCTCACATAGTGTGATTAAATGTGTTAATGTTCTTGATGAATCGCTAGTAAATAAAATAAATTCTTAAGAACAGTCTTTGAAAATAAATCACGGTTCAGGATGTAAGTACGGTTGTGTCATTATCTCGTTTTCTTTCCGTAGCAGTTCTCTTGCATCTTCATACTCTGACAGGTTAATATCAGTCGTTCCGATAGTTCCTGCGGCATTGTTTTGAGCTGAGTCCGCAGCGACTGTGCGTCAATTCCTGTTCGAATTTTCTCTTCGTGGCCCCTGCAATGGGTTAGGTGTCCTCAGTTTCACATATTCGCCTGTTGCCTCATACTTGGCCCCATATACAAATTGTTCGGCTGGAACCAGAAGATAGCAAAGTACGTCCTCAAGCTCATCGGATTTGGGTCTATATTCGGTCAATTTATACCTATTCCCTCGTCATTTTTCGCAATTCTATCGACTGGTTCATCCGTCACCGAACAGAGCTCCGTATATATAGTCCGCTGCAGATCTCCAGCGAACGCTAACTCGGATGAGATATATTGTGCATCTGCATCCTAGCACCGCTTCGTGCGTTGCGTGTGACGGATCCACCTGCAAACCCTATCCCATGCGCTGCATATTGTAGATCCGCATCTCAACACCGATCCGGATATAACATGCGGCGGATCCACTGCGGGTCTACTGCGTGTCCTGTGAACCGTCCACGAGGCGTACATGTACACAGGCATACAGAAATCAGAGCAAAAGCTCTCTGAATGTGGAGGTGACTAGATACAGTCCAGTGCAGTGCTATATTATGCCTCCTGATCAGCGCATTTGGGCTAGGTGGTGGCAGCTGTGGTACATTTACAAGCGATTTTAGAACATAGATCGAGATGTTATGTCATGATCACATGGATAGATGTGACCTAAAATCGATAGAACTGCGAAAAATGACGAGGGAATAGGTATAAATTGACCGAATATAAACCCAAATGCGATGAAATTGAGGAAGTACTTTGCTATCTTCTAGTTACCGCCGAACAATTTGTATGTGGAACCAAGTATGCCGCAACAGGAGGAATCCGGAAAACGTGGACGTCTACACGAAGGAAATAAAGGAAGCACTCAATTTTTTCCCATTGAGGCAGCACTATACTGTATGTCTATTGAGGTACCAGTGATACACGCGAGTTGACCACTGTATTTGATGCATTCTGGGATGACAGAGAACTATTCATTTCCAAACTTACTTCCATCTGCGTTAAAGGATAACCGAGAGTGGACCGGGTGATCGATTGAGATAAAGTTGTAAAGAGGTACGATTTAATGGCTGCCAGATTCATTCTAGAGGAGGATAAGATGATGGAGGTCAAAAATTTTTTTTTTTCAAGTGTCCTGCCCGGATGCATCAGTCACGTGACATAGCCCGCGTATACAGCTACGTGTTCCGTGTGTGTTTTAAAGCACTGCCTACTTGCGATCGTTAACGGTAAACCTGTCTGTCAGAGGACTTCCATCTCATGTGTGAGGAAACTTGACACACTCCTCTAAACGAGTTTTGATTTATGCGATCGCCCCTGTCTTGTGCGTGTAAAATCGAGACTTCAGCGTCATATTGAAGTAATTGGTACGAGCTTGTGAAGCGCTAGAATCCCCGTGTACACATTTGCTAGACATATGTTGTGTTTACAGAGTTAGTGGCGGAATGACTTGTAATTTTCACATGTCAGACAATGCTGCTATGCGTTTATCTGTTTCCTTGTAGGATGTATCCACCGCTACTAACTATCATTTTATATAGGCCTGATGCAGGCACCATATAACTTGTGGACTGTGATCGGATGTGAACAGAGGACACTATACGTCTCCGCAAAGCTATATTGTGCTCGTATGATGCAAAGTAAATCTTTTACGGAAGTAGTTTTTTCGTTTTACGATTCGATAAGATAGCTCACCGTAGGGAAACTGTGAAGAAGGATTTATGTCTGATAGGTCGGAAAGGTAATCGATCTAACATTATAGCCCCTTTTTCAGGGCAGAACGTTGTAGTCTTAGGAATGCGTGTGTTTATGTTCTCTCTCTCTTACCAATACCTCCCACGTACAGATCCTAGATGCTCTGTGACTCCCATACGCAGAGAGATGGATCGTAAATTAAGTACTATGCTCGAGGTCTTAGAAATATGTAGAGCGCTGTCTTGTATGATGATTTAAGTGTTCGAGAATTAACTGTGAATGGGCGTGCTGAGTAGTCATTTATCCATGTTCGCAATGCTACTCGCCAAGTAGAGAATGGATGATTTAGCTATGATAGTGAGATTGAGGAAACATGCTGTCACATGATTGGGCAGTGTTGAAGTTAGTTTAAAGTTGTTCGCGCTATCAAGTTTCATATTTATTATTAGAGTATATGGATGGTGTCTTTTCCATCGCATCCCTGCATTGGTTAGCAGATAATGATTGACTGATATGGCTTGTTTGAGATGGGGAAAATGTTATCGTGGATGGACGGCAACTTCCGGGGGTTTGTTAGCAGCGATACAGTGATTGCGTACATGAGTTCAACATGAGGAAGGAGTGGAAATGGGACGCGGAGCCATCATCTATTCCGTTACTGTGGCATATGAGTTTCAATGTAGAGGTCGTCAGTCACGTTTGGACGGTAGTTTGGAAACTCTCCACAAGGCTGCCAAAGTCTTCTAGTTTCCTTATGTTGTAAGTGTGTTTTATTTAAAAATGATCGATTCTTATGCTATCCGCCGTAAGAATATTACTTACACCCTACGATGTCTAGTTTTCTGTGAGAGGACGTGGATCAGAGCGTCTTAATGTGAGTGAAGAATGTGACACAGATCTCGAAGTCGTGGCGGAAAACGAAATCTTTGGCAGTATTCAAAAGCGTGTTAGAAAACAGTTTGAATCAGGACTAGAGGGAGCGTCTCATACGATAATTCGCTTAGAGTATAGGTGATGAAACTGTATGCGGTGTCTGTATATTTAATACACTCCTGGAAATGGAAAAAAGAACACATTGACACCGGTGTGTCAGACCCACCATACTTGCTCCGGACACTGCGAGAGGGCTGAACAAGCAATGATCACACGCACGGCACAGCGGACACACCAGGAACCGCGGTGTTGGCCGTCGAATGGCGCTAGCTGCGAAGCATTTGTGCACCGCCGCCGTCAGTGTCAGCCAGTTTGCCGTGGCATACGGAGCTCCACCGCAGTCTTTAACACTGGTAGCATGCCGCGACAGCGTGGACGTGAACCGTATGTGCAGTTGACGGACTTTGAGCGAGGGCGTATAGTGGGCATGCGGGAGGCCGGGTGGACGTACCGCCGAATTGCTCAACACGTGGGGCGTGAGGTCTCCACAGTACATCGATGTTGTCGCCAGTGGTCGGCGGAAGGTGCACGTGCCCGTCGACCTGGGACCGGACCGCAGCGACGCACGGATGGACGCCAAGACCGTAGGATCCTACGCAGTGCCGTAGGGGACCGCACCGCCACTTCCCAGCAAATTAGGGACACTGTTGCTCCTGGGGTATCGGCGAGGACCATTCGCAACCGTCTCCATGAAGCTGGGCTACGGTCCCGCACACCGTTAAGCCGTCTTCCGCTCACGCCCCAACATCGTGCAGCCCGCCTCCAGTGGTGTCGCGACAGGCGTGAATGGAGGGACGAATGGAGACGTGTCGTCTTCAGCGATGAGAGTCGCTTCTGCCTTGGTGCCAGTGATGGTCGTATGCGTGTTTGGCGCCGTGCAGATGAGCGCCACAATCAGGACTGCATACGACCGAGGCACACTGGGCCAACACCCGGCATCATGGTGTGGGGAGCGATCTCCTACACTGGCCGTACACCACTGGTGATCGTCGAGGGGACACTGAATAGTGCACGGTACATCCAAACCGTCATCGAACCCATCGTTCTACCATTCCTAGACCGGCAAGGGAACTTGCTGTTCCAACAGGACAATGCACGTCCGCATGTATCCCGTGCCACCCAACGTGCTCTAGAAGGTGTAAGTCAACTACCCTGGCCAGCAAGATCTCCGGATCTATCCCCCATTGAGCATGTTTGGGACTGGATGAAGCGTCGTCTCACGCGGTCTGCACGTCCAGCACGAACGCTGGTCCAACTGAGGCGCCAGGTGGAAATGGCATGGCAAGCCGTTCCACAGGACTACATCCAGCATCTCTACGATCGTCTCCATGGGAGAATAGCAGCCTGCATTGCTGCGAAAGGTGGATATACACTGTACTAGTGCCGACATTGTGCATGCTCTGTTGCCTGTGTCTATGTGCCTGTGGTTCTGTCAGTGTGATCATGTGATGTATCTGACCCCAGGAATGTGTCAATAAAGTTTCCCCTTCCTGGGACAATGAATTCACGGTGTTCTTATTTCAATTTCCAGGAGTGTAGATTTGTGTCATAGACAGAGCAGGAGTAGCAGTAGCAGTTTGAAGTCAGAGCCGGTGAGGAAGGGGCTATACCGCTAGGAATGCTTCGATGGCAGCAAGCTACGCTATTCTGGGTAGGTATTGTGAAATCTCTTTCCTCGCGCTGGAGGCCGACCGCAGTTGTGTGTCATTGCGCCCGCATTAGGTGCCTTGGTGACTTCTAATTCGTATGAGCTTATATAGTTTGTAATTTTTATCTCTTGGGCTGAATGACTTGAATGGACGTGGATCTGTAGTACTTGTATCTAGTTTGAGGGAGTACCACATTGCGCGCATTTCCACTGAATGGTCAAAACACGGTCCTGTTGCAGTAAATCAGCTCGATCTGTTTCTACAGGGGTTGCAGAAGGTGCTGGATATGTCTTTCTCCGACTTCTGTTCAGTTCGGACCTAAATTGGAACGAGCAGTTGTGGAAAGCTGTACAAATGGGTGCGACTGCAAGATGTGTAGGGTGTCATTAGAACCGGGTTGTAATTTTACTGTAGCAGACAGGTTCGAGGAATGTGACTCGTTTAGAGGTATAAGAGAGCGTGAAATATGATTGACTTGCGGGCGTGAGCCAATGCAAGTATGTGTTTTAATGGACATAATTTCTAACATATAGTGTAACATACCCCAATCAGCACATAATCTACTACTACTGTCTGTCATCGCCTATAACTCGGTGGTTATATTGCGAAACCTCTGATATGGTCTCGAGACAGAATGCGTTGCAAAAACTAATCAATTATCAGGTTGGGTACGGTGTGACGGAGCCGCAAATACCGCGTACATACCACGTTCCTTAGCCGAATCATCTTCGAAGTTCAGTGATTTGATCCCTAGGCTGCATCATTGGCTGAAAATAACTATTCCTACGATCACAGTCAAGGTGTTTATCCGGAAAACAGCACCTCATTCAGAGGTAATGTCGTACCTCGATTCGTAAAGCAGTTATAGGTTTTAACGTGGATACTTAGGTGCACCTGTAGAACGAAGAGCGCTTGTGAGAGTAACATGCAGTAGATTTGGGATTGGGATTTTTTCTTTAACATGTGATCGATTACGTCTATGACATGATGGTATGACTCGCACGAAGAACGTAAGAGACATGCACATCCATCTTTGATTTTCGGTCAGGATTATTTGGTGTTGTATGCGTCCAGTTATTGAGGAGGTAATATCAGTATTAGTGCTGGGTGTGTGATATGTTCGCATTTGAGCATCACGTTTATAAAGTATATCTGTTTGTGTAAACGAAATGTGTATGTGCTGTTATAGGGAGGGTATGGATTTGACTTGGAGTGCTGTGACAGCGAAGGGAAGAGTATGTCTAGTGGTAAGGAAGGTACAGGTATTTCCAGAGCCACAGCGGTCAACAAAGTGTATTTCCGATACTTCGGTCATTGCCAAATACCGTTCAGTTGAGACCTCGATCGAAAGATTTAATTGTAAATATAAAGATAGAAGAAACATGTGAGGGGTTTTCTAGAATGTGTTAGTGTATGCAAAGTCTGTGGTGGTATTGATTCGCATTCCAATGTTAATGGTAACAGTCTTCCAAACGCAGAGGCCTGTTGGAGTGTAGAAATGTATCATAGGTAACTTTACCATCTTCTAGACAACCGAACAGCGAACTAAGTATGTGCTGGGCGGCTTTCGTGATCAAGTGTAACTTTGAGAACATGGTGCGTTATTTCCTCATATGTAAATTGTTCGGTCTACTGCTTCTGCACATTTGGTGCCTTTATTTAGTTGAGGGAATATCGATTGTGGTGTGTTGGACACACGTTTGCCTGTTCTCTAGACGTGGGCAAGACCCTAATTGGTTTGTAAACAATAGTGATAATCTAGAATCTGTTACATCACCGACTTCGGTATTCGAGAGTGCAAATATGATTTTACTCTATTTGTTTCTAGTTAGTCAATGGTTTACAGCTCGCTGCACCTCGCTTAAGTTTGGTGTTTGTGGAAAAATAATTTACAGTCTGTGTCTTGTGTATTATGTTGCGTTAGCGATCGGGAGGCTACTGCTGCGTGCTTGATGTCGAGAAGTACGGCGAAAATTGTAGAATATTATCGTGAAAATATGGTTATTCTTTTAATGGACGAGTCTGGAAATGTCTGTAGAAATCCGAGCAAGAAACCGGAAACAGTAACGCGTTTATGCTGGGGGGAAACGAGCCTGTGGTGGTGGTTGTTGGATGTTTGTCTTTCATAATCAGTTCTGAGAGAGTGACTTCGGTTCGCTAACGTAAAGGGTATGATTTGGTATGGTGGTAGATATGAATTGCATGTTTACTAGACCGAGACAGTACTCGGTGATATATTCCCTGGTTGGAGATCGGTTTGACGCTCCAATATTCTTGCGAGTATCGTATGTATTTGATGACCTGTGATGTTTAGTTGTCGGTGCAAAATGGTGATCAGCGTAAAATATTTTTATTACCACTGAGTGTAGCGACTGTAGAAAGAAAGAACAGGTTGGGGGTGTATAGACTGAGGAAACTGTCGGTGCAGTTTAGCGATCTTTCCAAAATAACGACAGAAAGGCCCAGAAAGAAAATGCTCGATTGAATGTGGTGGGATATAGGAGCGGTGAGAACATTTGCGATTGAGAGCAGGAAGGTTATCACATTATGTCCGGGAGGAAGACTGGATGAGGTGATATTTTGGTAAACAGGCTCTTTTAGGCCAGGAATTTTGGAACATACAATCTGAGACATCAAGAAAACGAGCGTTAACTATTTCTGGGGGGCTATGGAATTTAGTAGAGTTAGACTTGGTTATTATTTTAGATAGCAATTTCACTTGAGTATAAGATTGATAACGTTGCTACATGTGTTTCTGCTGGTATGTAGCTACGTGCGGTGAAGCGTGAGTCAAACGTGAAGTATAGTCTGTCAGAATCGCTAAGGAGAAAGCGGGTTCTGCTATTGTGGAACGGAATCCTGCAGCGCCTTCTCCGGCCCGCAGCTAGAGTGAGGGTAGCGAGGAATGCCGAACGCATGCGGCTCTGCTTGGAGTGCACGCTCTGTAAATAAGCCCCCGGTCATTAACGGCGCCTACATACAACTTTGGCATGCGTTCAGCTGCAGCTCGCGGTTGCGCTACTGACCGATCACGTCATCACGTGTGTGTAGGTGAACACGTACTTCGATAAGACTTTCTCAGGTGTTATGTATGAATGGGGGTGCCGTCACCTCATGCTTGTGGAAGCTGAGCAGGGGCTGTGCACGGTTTGACATCTGACGGATGCGTCACTTATCGTTACCTCCTGTGTACTCTACTGGACACGGGGCGGTGGACTGTGCTTGCGTGCGTTGATTGCATTATTTCACGAGCGGCTCTGTAGGCCCTGCTATGCACTATTTGGACAGTTTACAAGTACTGAGCGTGTCTACACATCAGTGTGAAGAATTATTTAAGAGAAGTTTGCTATTTTGTACTGAAATTACGAGTTGGTTGCGTGTCTGTGGGCTATGCAACGGGACACCAGGCACATCAGGGTGGATGTTTTGTATGAGTGTGATAGATATACTCTATACTTAAATAAGTTGTTTGAAAATAAATAAAGTGTACTCCATCCTTAATCTCCCCGGCAGCCCAGAGCAGGCCGAGTCGTTTTCCCAACACTTTCCCTCACCATCTTGGTTTACGTCACGAAAAGGACGACAGCATCCTCCGCTGGTGGTACTGAGTACTAGACCTCGTGGAGAACACACTGTTTGCCGCCACCAGAGATAACTGAACTTGTGTCATCAGCTGATGTGACAGAGGCATCCTCTGGCGGCGACATAATGTACTAAGCCAGTTGGGGTCTGGAGCTCGTGGTGAAGCCACTAGATAGCGCCACTTAGATTACGGTACTTGCGTCATCACCTGACGTCACTACAGCGTCCTCTAGTGGCATCGATATAAACTAAGTCAGTTGGGCTATGGACTCAATGGCGAATACTACCTCTAATTGTTTATATAAAGAGTAGTGTATGATTTAGACAGTTGACGATTAGGAAGGAGAGTGTTTTAGATGGATTATTATTTTGACAATTTAGGTGTAGTTTGACTATCTGGATGTAAATGTATTGCATTGGTTATTTTTGACGGTTTACAATTAGCAAGCGTATGTGTAGAGCCTTATACATGAGTTATGTAGGAGTAGTTTGCAGGTCTGTATGCTTTGCATGTCAAAGTGTGTGTTCTGTGATGCATATACTCCATCCCTAAATAAATTGCCCACAAATAAATAAAGTACATTCCTTCCTCTCTCCATCAGCCTAGTGCAGGCTGAGTCCTTTTACCAGCAACCCCTATGAAGAAGTTGTGCCCTGGAGGCTTAGGTTAGTGGTGGTGAGCTTCGTTTGCAACAATTTTCTTAGGTTGGTAGGGAAAGCCCAAGTGACCTTTCTTTACTGCCAGAATTCAAACTCGGTGGTGGTTCCTAGGAAGAGGTGGCGCTCTGGTCCTTGAAAAGTAGTTGAAACTAGGTAGTTGAAAGTATAGTGAACCCCTTTTCTTATCTATATGAAAAGTAGTTGAAACTGGGTAGTTGAAAGCGTAGTGAACGCCTTTTCTTACCTATATGAGGGAATACCGCGTCCATAGTGGGAAAATGTGAAAGTTATCATTTGTTCATTGAAAATCAAAGTAGTACATCAAAATTGAAATGAAATTAAGTACTTCAGTAATTCATATGTTAGATGTGTAATGTGGGTGTTAGAATATTTACGAAATACTATGTCCCAAGCGTGTATGGAGGGAACGCTGGGACGCTCGCATGCCTGTGACATCAGGAGATGACTTAAGATCACCAGCTTTCTCTCTTGGGCCGTGTCACTGTGGCGTCCTCTGCTGGTGACGATATGAACTAAGCCAGTTTCAGTCCAGGTCCATGGGCGAACACATCTGCTTGAAATTGGTTAAATAATGAAGTCCGTTTTTCCTGCCATTATCGTAGGTGTACCGCATTATCATGTTGGAATATGAACTTCTCGCCATTTTTCTTGTGGAGGGGGTTAGGTTAGTGGAGGTAGGCCAACTGCCCCATCTTCCTGCCAAAATTCAAACTTCCCGCCAAAATCCACCATCTTGAATGACATCATGTGCTGTTGCCAAGTATACACAACACCATCTTGGATGACGTCATCACCGCCATCTTGGATACATCTGGCAGCAATGGAATGTGGGGCGATGTCACCCTTGTCCCACTACTGCTGAGTACCCACCATGGTCTGTACAACTTACACTTCTCGGTTTCTACCTATATGGCACCTTGAAGAATGAAGTTCATCGACAGACGCCAGCTGCAAAGAATAAGATACGAGAAACCATCGATGCGTCTCGTGCGGTTATCAGCCGTAGTTCAGTCAACAGTTCAGCGGCATTGACATTATTTCGCTGCTAATGGAGGTCGCTTTGAACACTTGCAACAACCTTACCCCTGTGCAAGAACTGTAATGGTTTGTCATTTTGTTCCATTAATATTGACAATGGGACAGCATATATTTATCAACAAGGCACAGGGCCAATCGCTTTGTGTGGCAAATACTAACATCTCAGGCAACGCCAGGCAGTGCAGCTAATTCGATTTACACTACTGACCATTAAAATTGCTACACCACGAAGCTGACGTGCTACAGACGCAAAATTTAACCGACTGGAAGAAGATGCTGTGATATGCAAATGATTAGCTTTTCAGAGCATTCACACGAGGTTGGCGCCGGTGGCGACACCTACAACGTGCTGACATGAGAGAAGTTTCCAACTGAGTTCTCATATACAAACAGCAGTTGACCGGCGTTGCCTGGTGAAATATTGTTGTGATGCCTCGTGTAAGGAGGAGAAATGCATACCATCACGTTTCCGACTTTGTAAAAGGTCGGATTGTAGCCTATCGCGATTGCGGTTTATCGTATCGCGACATTGCTGCTCGCGTTGATCGAGATCCAATGACTGTTAGCAGAATATGGAATCGATGGGTTCAGGAGGGTAATACGGAACGCCGTGCTCGATCCCAACGGCCTCGTATCACTAGCAGTCGAGATGACAGGCATTTTACCCGCATGGCCGTAACGGATCGTGCAGTCACGTCTCGACCCCTGAGTCAACTGGTAGGGGCGTTTGCAGGACATCAACCATCTGCACGAACAGTTCGACGACGTCTGCAGCTCGGAGACCATGGCTGCGGTTACCCTCGACGCTGCATCACAGACAGGAGCGCCTGCGATGGTGTACTCAACGACGAACCTGGGTGCACGAATGGCAAAACGCTATTTTTTTGGATGAATCCAGGTTCTGTTTACAGCATCATGATAGTCGCATCCGTGTTTAGCGACAGTGCGGTGAACGCACATTGGAAGCGTGTGTTCGTCATCGCCATACTGGCGTATCACCCGGTGTGATGGTATGGAGTGACATTGGTTACAGGTCTCGGTCACCTCTTGTTCGCACTGACGGCACTTTGAACAGTGGACGTTACATTTCAGATGTGTTACGACCCGTGGCTCTACCCTTCATTCGATCCCTGCGAAACCCTACATTTCAGCAGATAGTGCACGACCGCATGTTGCAGGTCTTGTACGGGCCTTTCTGGATACAGAAAATGGTCGACTGCTACCCTAGCCAGCGCATTCTCCATATCTCTCACCAATTGAAAACGTCTGGTCAATGGTGGCCGAGCAACTGCCTCGTTACAATACGCCAGTCACTACTCCTGATGAACCGTGGTATCGTGTTGAAGCTGCATGGGCCGCTGAACCTGTACACGCCATCCAAGTTCTATTTGACTCAATCTCCAGGCGTATCAAGGCCGTTATTACGACCAGAGGTGGTTGTTCTGGGTACTGATTTCTCAGGATCTATGCACCCAAACTGCGTGAAAATGTAATCAAATGTTAGTTCTAGTATAATATATTTGTCCAATGAATACCCGTTTATCATCTGCATTTCTTCTTGGTGTAGCAATTTTAATGGCCAGTAGTGTATTTCACGATGAGAGTACATTTCCAATTGAGAAAAAATTCTTTCTGAAAACTTTTCATAGGAAAAATACTTATAAAAGCACAGATGATGAAGGTTACTAGTTTTAGGATTTACACAATATTAAATTAACATGTAATGGGTCAGTTGAAGAGTTTATGGTTACTCTTATTTACCATACATGTTACCAAGTTTATAACATGCTTCAAATCATGCAGCTCATGCCTTTAACCTTCGTGCCGTTCATGCCTTAAACCATACTAATTATCGTTATTCTAGTACAAGAACAGGAAATCTGCACAGAATGGTGCTTACTATTTACGGCGTGTCTTTCTCTGTTTTGCCCTCGCATTTTATCCATCATCAGTCTTACGACTTCCACCGGAGATTGTAGGCCCATGAAACATTCTATGGCCTTACACCCCACTTGCATGACACTCGAGTCTGTGGACGGCATTAACCAAACACGAAAGAAGCAATACTTGTTATGGTGAAATCACTGTTCTCCACACCTGTGTAACAAAATATTTACTTAGTCTCAGCCTTATATAACTCTTCCTAACTGGTCCACTCTCTTAGTGCTGGTGTTTCGTGCTTCGTCAACATGCTTTTGAATTCCTTCTTGCAATTTCGTTCCTGATGTATCTCTTTGTCGTGCCCATCCTGTCTCTGTATTACTCCTCATTCTCTCGTGGTGGCGCCATAATACTATAGAAACAAAAAGTTTACTAGGGCAAGTGGCCCCTTACTTAAATAACGTGGCGCGTATGTGAATTGTGGCTGTCGGCTGCCGAGCGTCGAACTCTCCACTGTGCGCCTCACGTATCTCCGTTGCAGTTTAATCCTCGTCATCGCCATCTTCCTCCACCTTCTGTGCTCCTTAAACTAAAATACAGGACTAAATGTCCGAACTTCATCCTAGTACGGGTGCAGGTATTCTAGGCCGAACACCCTATATACAAACATCATTACCCAATATATGTAGTCCTGACGACCCCGGCGTGGATAAAAACACGTATTTACCTTCCTCAAAAGCCCTCATCCCAATGTTTCAATGGCGTTGACTACGCTAACTATTCTTGGCATCTAAGGTCCAGTAAACAAATGGTTCAAATGGCTCTGAGCACTATGGGACTTAACATCTGAGGTCATCAGACCCGTACTTAAACCTAACTAACCTAAGGACATCACACACATCCATGCCAGAGACACGATTTGAACCTGCGACCGTAGCAGCATCGCGGTTTCGGACTGAAGCGCCTAGAACCGCTCGGCCACAGCGGCCGGCGTCTAGTAATCAAACCGTCGTCCGTCCCGAGTTCGAAACCTGACCACTGCTTAAATTTTGAATAAAAATCGTCAGCTATGGTAGCCGAATACTTCTGGAATAATAAATCACTCTCATTTCGCCAACGGCCTTGTCACAGAGAGCGGAGGAGCGGACACAGGTTCAGGGCACTCTCTTCCCTTGGGGTGGGAAACTGCCCCTAAAAGGCGTAACAATCAGCAATGATAAATGGCATGAGGATGCTGAAGGCAATGGAAACCACTGCATTACACACGATGAGTGCCCACAGGACATGAGGCTTGAAAAAGTATTATGGTGATCTCCCCATTGGCAAAAGTTTCCTGACTAGACTCTTGAAATTTTCCCGGCGTATCGAATATTCCACAAGATTTCGGGATTGCAGCCGGATCTCATCGACTTCTTTCCACGATATTTCGGCTGACAACCTTACAGCCATCTTCAGGCGAGTGTTTGACACTGACTAGTCACCCACTCGGAAACCCAGGAGAGAACAGTCGAGGAGGAGCTGAGCGTGACAGAAAGATCGAGTAACCAAGGAAAGGATAAAGTTCTACCAGTCGGGGGGTGGAATGTCAGAAGTTTTAAAGTGGTAGGGTAGCTAGAAAATCTAAAAAGAGAAATGCTAAGGCTCAGTCTAGATATAGGGTGGAGGCGGGAGTCAGAGAAGTGGAAATAAGACAAGGATTTGTGTCAGATGAGTATAGGGTAATATCAACTGCAGCAGAAAATGGTACAACAGGAGTAGGATTCCTTATAAATAGGAAGGTAGCGCAGAAAGTGAGTTATTGTGAACAATTTAGTGACAAGGTTGTTCTCATCAGAATCGGCAGCAAAACGACACCGACACCAATAGTTCAGTTATACACACAATGGAGTATTATACCCGAAATCCTGGCCAGAATCCGAAAAGTTGAAATTTTCCCAACAATTCTAACAACTATATTTTCTGTTAGCTGACGAACTAGTGGGCTAAAAACCAAATTTTCAAGGGCCAGAAGCGTTTCTGGAAGGTCCTAGCTTCAGTTGTAGTAGTGCTTTTCCTGGCAGTTGGCGCATTTATCCATTACGTTATTAGCTTCAATCTAATTTTCTGTGACCACACTAAGCGATTTATTGAAACTGAAACAGTACTAAATGTCAAGTAATTGTTCTAGCTTGTATTTAAAACATGGATTACTCCAGTTCTTTAAATTTATTTCCTAATATCAACAATTGAAGTTTTACTAAATTATTTTTTAATGCATCTGTTATTTTCTATAGCAATTTTGCACATATGCCGAGCACTGCCCAGCCAATTCTGAAATGTAGTCATGATTGGTATAGACTTGTGAGACAGGTGCAAAAATAAAAATTCCCCGAAATCCCTTACGAATTTACACGATTTTTTAAATAATATACTGTTTATGCGGGGTTTCTCGAGAAATTCAAGGCATTTGTGTGTTTTACGAATTGAAACGCCCTTAGAATTAAACATGTAACATTAATGGCTCAGTTTAGCCTTCAAAACATCAATAATATGCATTTAGTAGACTTGGAAATTGTTAATTACCAATTATGTAAGGAAAGAAGTGGAAAATGAAGTATTTCACACAACCATGAAACAATCAACATGAAAGAAATTAAAAAAACACTAAGATATTGTCTGCGCTGTTGTAGCTGTCACGGACCGGCAATTTTGTTGTGAATGTTTTATCTGTTAATTGTGAGTGTGAACTTCGCTAATTCGCAATTTCCTTATTGCTATTATTACGTTGATGTTATATCGTACCGTTTCTATTCTTTTCATGTTGTGGAATGACAATTATTAGTTTCATTTCCGGTAATATGATTTCGGGTTTCGTTTCACAGTCCATTCATTTTAGGTATGGGATGTTGTTGTGGTCTTCAGTCCTGAGACTGGTTTGATGCAGCTCTCCATGCTACTCTATCCTGTGCAAGCTTCTTCATCTCCCAGTACCTACTGCAACCTACATCCTTCTGAATCTGCTTAGTGTATTGATCTCTTGGTCTCCCTCTACGATTTTTACCCTCCACGCTGCCCTCCAATGCTAAATTTGTGATCTCTTGATGCATCAAAACATGTCCTACCAACCGATCTCTTCTTCTAGTCAGGTTGTACCACAAACTTCTCTTCTCCACAATCCTATTCAATACCTCCTCATTAGTTACGTGATCTACCCACCTTATCTTCAACATTCTTCTGTAGCACCACATTTCGAAAGCTTCTATTCTCTTCTTGTCCAAACTATTTATCGTCCATGTTTCACTTCCATACATGGCTACACTCCATACAAATACTTTCAGAAACGACTTCCTGACACTTAAATCTATACTCGATGTTAACAAATTTCTCTTCTTCAGAAACGATTTACTTGCCATTGCCAGTCTACATTTTATATCCTCTCTACTTCGACCATCATCAGTTATTTTACTCCCTAAATAGCAAAACTCCTTTACTACTGTAAGTGTCTCATATCCTAATCTAATCCCCTCAGCATCACCCGATTTAATTTGACTACATTCCATTATCCTCGTTTTGCTTTTGTTGATGTTCATCTTATATTCTCCTTTCAAGACACTGTCCATTCCGTTCAACTGCTCTTCCAAGTCCTTTGCTCTCTCTGACAGAATTACAATGTCACCGGTGAGCCTCAAAGTTTTTACTTCTTCTCCATGAATTTTAATACCTAGTTCGAATTTTTCTTTTGTTTCCTTTACTGCTTGCTCAATATACAGATTGAATAACATTGGGGAGAGGCTACAACCCTGTCTCACTCCTTTTCCAACCACTGCTTCCCTTTCATGCCCCTCCACTCTTATAACTGCCATCTGGTTTCTGTACAAATTGTAAATAGCCTTTCGCTCCCTGTGTTTTACCCCTGCCACCTTCAGAATTTGAAAGAGAGTATTCCAGTTAACGTTGTCAAAAGCTTTCTCTAAGTCTACAAATGCTAGAAACGTAGGTTTGCCTTTTCTTAATCTTTCTTCTAAGATAAGTCGTAAGGTTAGTATTGCCTCACATGTTCCAACATTTCTACGGAATCCAAACTGATCTTCCCCGAGGTCCGCTTCTACCAGTTTTTCCATTCGTCTGTAAAGAATTCGCGTTAGTATTTTGCAGCTGTGACTTATTAAACTGATAGTTCGGTAATTTTCACATCTGTCAACACCTGCTTTCTTTGGGATTGGAATTATTATATTCTTCTTGAAGTCTGTGGGTATTTCGCCTGTCTCATACATCTTGCTCTCCAGATGGTAGAGTTTTGTCATGACTGGCTCTCCCAAGGCCATCAGTATTTCTAATGGAATGTAGTCTACTCCCTGGGGCCTTGTTTCGACTCAGGTCTTTCAGTGCTCTGTCAAACTCTTCTCGCAGTATCGTATCTCCCATTTCATCTTCATCTACATCCTCTTCCATTTCTATAATATTGTCCTCAAGTACATCGCCCCTGTATAGACACTCTATATACTCCTTCCACCTTTCTGCCTTCCCTTCTTTGCTTAGAACTGGGTTGCCATCTGAGCCCTTGATATTTATAAAAGTGGTTCTCTTCTCTCCAAAGGTCTCTTTAATTTTCCTGTAGGCAGTATCTATCTTACCCCTAGTGAGACAAGCCTCTACGTCCTTACATTTGTCCTCTAGCCATCGCTGCTTAGCCATTTTGCACTTCCTGTCGATCTCATTTTTGAGACGTTTGTATTCCCTTTTGCCTGCTTCATTTACTGCATTTTTATATTTTCTCCTTTCATCAATTAAATTCAATATTTCTTCTGTTACCCAAGGATTTCTATTAGCCCTCGTCTTTTTACCTACTTGATCCTCTGCTGCCTTCACTACTTCATCCCTCAGAGCTACCCATTCTTCTTCTACTGTATTTCTTTCCCCCATTCCTGTCAATTGTTCCCTTATGCTCTCCCTGAAACTCTCTACAACCTCTGGTTCTTTCAGTTTATCCAGGTCCCATCTCCGTAAATTCCCACATTTTTGGAGTTTCTTCAGTTTCAATCTGCAGTTCATAACCAAAAGATTGTGGTCAGAATCCACATCTGCCCCTGGAAATGTCTTACAATTTAAAACCTGGTTCCTAAATCTCTGTCTTACCATTATATAATCTATCTGATACCTTTTAGTATCTCCAGGATTCTTCCAGGTATACAACCTTCTTTTATGATTCTTGAACCAAGTGTTAGCTATGATTAAGTTATGCTCTGTGCAAAATTCTACAAGGCGGCTTCCTCTTTCATTTCTTGCCCCCAATCCATATTCACCTACTATGTTTCCTTCTCTCCCTTTTCCTACTGACGAATTCCAGTCACCCATGACTATTAAATTTTCGTCTCCCTTCACTACCTGAATAATTTCTTTTATTTCGTCATACATTTCATCAATTTCTTCATCATCTGCAGAGCTAGTTGGCATATAAACTTGTACTACTGTAGTAGGCATGGGCTTTGTGTCTATCTTGGCCACAATAATGCGTTCACTATGCTGTTTGTAGTAGCTAACCCGCACTCCTATTTTTTTATTCATTATTAAACCTACTCCTGCATTACCCCTATTTGATTTTGTATTTATAACCCTGTAATCACCTGACCAAAAGTCTTGTTCCTCCTGCCACCGAACTTCACTAATTCCCACTATATCTAACTTTAACCTATCCATTTCTCTTTTTAAATTTTCTAACCTACCTGCCCGATTAAGGGATCTGACATTCCACGCTCCGATCCGTAGAATGGGATACAAAAGGATAAAAATGTGTTTCAAGCTGTTCTCTAACTGGAAAACCAATAGTAGCTCTTTTCGTTTTAAAATTTACAGTGCTATTATTAAAATGTTTTGATTTTTAGGCACTACCTACTCTGGATAAAATATATAAATTTACTGCCTAACTTTAGGTCACTTTCGTTTCAAATTTCAACCACATCAAATGGAAAAAGAATTTACTAGAGGAGCTTTGTATGAAATGATTAAGTTATCATCTGCTAAATCAATCGATGAGAAGTTGAAGAAAACGGAAGATAGCGTCGCTGAAGTAATAAGATGCCCAAATTCTGAGAGAATCTCGTTAAAAAATTTGCTGAGTCATTTCAAATTTGAATTTAAGGGAAGATGGAGGTTAGCAAAGAACGAAGGAAGAGATTCTTAGAGAAAAATCGTGATTGGTTAGCAGTGAGATTGAAGGTACTGACATATTTTTTCACAACTTCAGGAAGGTGTCAGCAAATCAAGTGAAAGGAGGAAGCGGAGGAAAACTGAGGACCTAAGGCAATCTTCTTGTCATGAAGAGTTGACATTCGCTGCCACTATGA
Organism: Schistocerca serialis cubense; assembly: GCF_023864345.2. NCBI lineage: Eukaryota > Metazoa > Arthropoda > Insecta > Orthoptera > Acrididae > Schistocerca > Schistocerca serialis. The sequence continues at coordinate 61,378,633 of NC_064643.1, forward strand.
GTCAGAGAGCTGCTGGAAACCCTGACGTAGCTCACATGGTTAAAAAAATTACTGAGACTCCAACAAGGGCGAAAAACTGAAGAAAAAGATTTCAATGTCTGAAGAAAAGAAGACAACCAAATTTACGCCTGAAGAAGCACTGGTCATTTTTATTAATGAGGAACTAATCAGGAAGCAGTATGAAATAATACAGAGTGCATACAAAGCTACATACCCTTGCTACTCGTTGGACAAAAACGCGAAAAGACAATGTTATCCAACATAAGACTCAATTAACGTCACTGAAACTTAAGCTGAAATTAAATTGCCAGGATTATCAGATCTGACAGTATTGAGATTGTTCAAGTATTTAGAGGAAGTCATACAAGGCTTAAATTTAAACAAATTGAAACGTCCCCTTTGAAAAATTATACAAGACAGTGCTTAACCTGACACACGATATTTTTTAGCGCAACGTAATCTGACTTTCAAAAATCCCTACAAAAGAATGGCCCTGACTAACATTAAACTATACCTTTCAGAAATCACTTACCTCACAAAAATCTTCATTACTCGAACTACTGCAATACCGCGAGCGCCACTACTGCCAGCTAAATAAAAGATTCAAACTACGGAAGGCACTAGCTACTGATAGGGATAGTTAGCAAATGAAAGATATTAATAGAGAACAAACAATGTATTTACCTTAATATCATCATATATCTAGCAGTTCATGACAAATTACAAAACTCCGCCATCTCTCTCCCCACATCCACCACTGCTGGCGGCTCACCTCCAACTGCGCAACGCTACGCGCTATTCACATCCAGCCGCCGCTGCCCAACACTACAATGGCAGACAACAATGCAAACTAGCCACAGACTGCACACAGCACAGCCAGTGATTCTCACACAGAGCGCTACGTGGCGTTACCAATAAGAAAACCTAAACAGCCTACTTACAAAATGACAGCTTCGAACCAATATCGAAATGGGGTTGCGGTGGCTCTCAGTAGTCACAATATAAGCAGAAATTTCAGAACATCAGTGACTGTGATGCAAATATTTTTCAGAGCTCATGTGTATCTGTTAAAGTAGTTGCTAACATTAATGAAACTAAGAGAACCATATGGCAAAACCCAAACCCAGACTCCATAAAAATCTGTCGGCCAATACGCAACCGTTTCGTACATGAAACATCTGACGTTACAAAGGAGGAGGTTCAGTAGATTGAGGAGCCAATCAACGTGTTGAATGAACCAGAAGTGACAACTGCTGGAGCAGTTTTAAGAATTAAACACACAATGTTGCTGACAATGGTTGATGGAAAAGTGCGGAATGCTGGTACAAGCACGGCATCAACAATGAGATGTTATGTCTGTTGTGTTTCGTCAAAAGATTTCAGTAAATTAGAGAAAAGCGTTCCTAAAAATCCTGACACACTGAAGATTGGTCTGTCAGTTCTGCACACACGTATTAGATTCTTTGAGTCAGTGCTGCACCTATCATGCAAAATCCCAATTCGGAGATGGCAGGCAGTGGGTGAAGAAGAGAAACGAATTGTAGATGACACAAAGAAGAAAATTCAAAGAATGTTCAGGGAAGAAATAGGACCACTTGTTGGTGTTCAAGTGCCGGGATTTGGAAATACAAATAACGGGAATACGGCCAGACGCTTTTTTTCTGATCTGGAACTACTTCAGAAATAACTGGAGTTGGTATAAGATTGATTAAAAGATTGAAAGTAATATTGGAAGCAGTTTGCAGTGGGCATCATATTGATGCAGAAATGTTTCAAGCATAAGCTTATGAAACATCAAGACTGTATGTGGAACTGTACAGTTGGCACTCCATAACTCCAACAATGTATAAAGTTTGGATATATGGGGCGCCTGTAATTAAAGAAGGTATTGTACCAATTGGTCAATTGTCAGAAGAAGCAGTTGAGACCAGACACAAACATTTTAGACTTTATCGCAGAAAATTCTCCAGAAAGGCCAACGGAGAGATTTGCAACAGAGATGTCTGGTGCAGGTTTCTTCTTAGAAGCGACCCTATATCAGCAGCTCAAGGAAAAGAAAAATGAAAAGGAGCATCCTTTATGGCAATGATACATTGGAACTTCTTCTTCCAGAGACGTCCGATATTGGTTGTTCAGAAAAAATCCAAGAATAAAGTGGCCAGGAAGGTGAATTTGAAGATGAGTGCGAAGAGCTGAGTTGTGAATACTGACTTGAAATCTAAATGTATTAAAACGTTTACTGATTTCAACAACTGATTAAAGTTTTATCCATTTCTATGTTCTTTTTTAAGTTTTTCAGACCTTTTCAAAGAAACGACCAATATTTTCTTTCTGTATTTGAAATGGTAACTAGTAAAATAATTTTGTACTTTTAATTTTTGTATGGAAAATTAGTTACTAATATCACATTCATACTTATTAATCTATAAACCAGGAGCCATACGCAAAATTTTAAATTCATGTGAGTTTTAAAAAATTGCAGTAGCTACTCTGAGACTATGGGTACTACACTGTTACACAGGTACCTAAAAGCAATCTTCGTACGCTCTCTTCTAAAATATCATGACCTTATTACTATACAAGATCAGGGACTGACCTAGAAGCAACTTTGCCAGAAGCCCATACACGCACTAATATACTAAGCTCAATACATGTTTACGCAAAAAGTAAAGAAAATACCCTTATGATAATATTATTAGTTTGGGAAAATTTTTTTAAATTTTCTCTGAGAAATTATGGCGAATCAGCAACTTATAAAATATTCATGAACTTGACGTGGCATTGTACAACACTAATTGATATATTCGTGTCGTTGTATCAATACCTAAAGCTGCACAGTAAATTAATGGTATCTCATAAGTCTAAGTTGAAATTATGACGCTAGAAGAACAGTAATTGTGGATTGTAGCGGCGCACACAAAGGCAGGCAGCCATACATACTAACAAATGCACACTGAGTCTTCCCAGGAAATGAAGTAATTAAGGGTAATTTTTGTTATAACTAGCTTAAAAAGGAATGTGAGTGATTTAAACTGTTAAAACTGTGTAATTTTGGCCAGGATTTCGGTACAAATAGTCCACTGTGCGTCGCAAACAGAAGATGAAGAGACAGAGTAAATATATGAGCGTGTTCAACAGATTGTTCATTACGCAAAGGGAGATGGAAATCTAATAGTCATGAGGTACTGGAATGCGGTTGTAGGGCAAGGAGTACGAGAAATGGCTACGGTAGAACATGAGATCGGTGGTAGGAATGAGGGAGGAGGAAGACTGAGCTCTGCAATTAATTTCAGCTACTAATGGCGAATACTGTGTTCAAGAATCACAAGAGGAGGAAAGGCCGGGATATACGGCAAGGTTTCTGTTAGATGACACCATGGTGAGGAAGTGATTCCGAAGACAGATAATAGATTGTAAGACGTACCCAGGAGCAGATATAGATTCACATCACAATTTAGAAATGATGAAGAGTAGACTGAAGTTTAAGAAACTAGTTAGGAAGACTCAGTGCACAAAGGAGCAATCACAGAAGATGGAAAGAGAAACATGGGTACCAGGAAGGTGACTGCGAGGAAACCATGGGTAATAAAAGAGTTACTTCAGTTGATCGACAAAAGAAGGAAGAAAATGTTCAGGGAAATTAGGGAATGCATAAATACAAGTTAATTAGGAACGAAATAGACAAGTGTATGAAACCTAAGGCGAAATGGTTGCAGGAAAAATAGGAAACAATCGAAAAAGAAACGATTGTCGGAAGAACACATAGGAAAGTGCAAACAACTTTCGGTGAAATTAAATCAAGGACGGTAACATTAAGACTGCAGTGAGTATTCTACTTTTAAATGGAGAAGAGAGAAAGGATGGGTGGAACGAGTACATTGAAGGCCTCTATGAGAGAGAGGACTTGTCTAATAACGTGATAAAAGAAGATAAATTGGCCGATTGGAAAGACACAGGTGATCCAATATTAGAACCAAAATTTAAAAGATTTATGGAAGACATGACATCAAGTAAGCCAGAGGGGATAGCTGACATTCCGTGGTCTGAAATCATTTGCGGAAGAGGCAACAAAACGACTATTCAAGTTGGTGTGTATTATGTATGAGACTGGCAATGTACTATCAGACTTTCGGAAAAACGTCATCACACGATTCCGAAGACTGCAAGAGCCGAAAAGTGCGAGTTATCGTACAGTCAGCTTAACAGCTCATACATCCAAGTTCCTGAGAAGAATAATATAAAGAAGAAGGGAAAAGAAAACTGAGGATCTCTTAGACGACGACCAGATTGATCTTAGGACAGCTAATGGCACCAGAGAGGCAGTTCTGGCTTTGCAATTGATAACGTAAGCAAGACTGAAAAGAATCAAGACACGTTTATAGGATTTGTCGACTTTGAAAAAGCTTTGTACAATGTAAAATGGTGCAAGACATTCGAAGTTCTGAGAAAATTAGAAGGAAGCTGTAGGGCGATAATAATAGTAATAGTGATAATAACAATAATAACGCATGTAATAAACGAAAAGCACTAATTTGCAAACTTCGACCAAGAACCGACGGAAGATTCTGTTAACATAATAATGCATGTAGGTAGGAAGGGAGACACACATGCGGGGAGCCCGGCAGCCTGGTGTACGTCTTTTTAGTTGGCGCCACTTCTAAGAACTGCGTGTCCCTGAGGGCGGAGTGATGATCCAGGCCCCGGGCGGATAAAATCTCTGACCCAGCTAGGAATCGCGTCTGGCCGCCTTACGTGTAATTCCGCCGCGCCGACCACTTTTTTTTTTTACTACGATATCACAGTGCCTGTGTTATTCTGATTACGTTGCAAAATTCCTTTGGACATGCATGCATGCATCCAGACACTGCGGCGACTACAGCCGTTATGAAGTAATTAAATGTATACGCAATTGCGAATAACGACAGCCATCAGCTGTAGAGGCCGTAGACGCATGGTTGACGACAAATGAGAGCTTGGGTCTGGCCGGCAGTCGTGCACGGATAGAGCCGGCATGGCAGCTCAGCGCGTTCGGGCAGAGGGTTAGCTGCCCTCTATAATAAAAAAAAACAAACTAAGTTAATGGATCAACGACGAACTTAAAACGGATGTCTTACGACGTCCGCCCCGAGGAGACGCAACGAACAAAAGCGAACAAAATGAGATTAAAAAAAAAAAACAAAAAAAAGATAGTCAAATGGTAAGGCGACCGCTCGCGATAAGCTGGAAATCCGGGTTCGAGTCTCGCTCGTGCAAAAATTTTCATTGTCGTCATTCCATTCTGCAGCTGATGATTATCATTATTCACAACTGCGAAACCATTTAATGTACTTTTCTTCTCTCTTCTTTTTGTTCGTGGCATTTAGTATGGGTGGACGTCACATGATATCCTTTCAAGTACATTGTTGATTCCTTCATTCAGTTTTTTATTACAGCCCTGTGACCGAGCATGCTCAGCTATCATGCTGGTACACCACAGACCTGTGGAGGCGGGCAGCTATTGCTTAAGTCGGGTAATATATATATATATAACATGTACAAGAACCAAGAGGGTTAACGATAAGGTTGGGAGATCAAGAACGAAATGCTCGGATCACCAAAGTTGGGAGGCAGGGATGTAGTCTTTCGCCCCTGTTTTTTAATCTATACATCAATGACGCAATGACGGAAATAAGAGAAAGACTCAAGAGTGGAACCAAAATTCAGGATGAAAGGATAACAAGGATGACGTTGGTATCCTCAGTAAAGGTGATGAAGAGTACAGGATCTGTTGAATGGACTGAACAGTCTAATGAGTACAGAATTTCGATTGATAGTAAATTGAAGAAAGACGAAAATAAGGAGAAGTAGCAGAAATGAGAATACCAAGAAACTTCACACCAGAATTGGTGATCACAAGGTAGATGACTTTAAAGAACTTTGCTACCTAGGCAGCAAAATAACCTGTGACATACGGAGAACGGAGGACATAAAAATCTGACTGGCGCTGCCATAAAGGGCATTCTTGGCCAAGAGAAGTGTTCTAGTTTCAAACATAGGCCTTAGATTGAGGAAAAAATTTCTTAGAATGAATGTTTCGAGCACAGCACTGACGAAAGTGGAAAATAGAATCTGTAAACATCGGAAAGGAAGAGAGCCGAAGCATCTCAGATTAGTTAATACAGTGTAATATTGAAAATTAGATGGACTGATAAGGCAAGGAATGAGGAGGTTCTCCACAGAAACGGTGAGGAAAGAAATATGGAAAACACTGACAAGAAGAAGGGACAGAGTGATAGGATGTATGTTAAGACTCCATAAATAACTTCCATGCTACTAGATGGAGTCGTAGACAGTGAAAACTGTAGCGGTAGGCAGAGATTAGAATGTACTCTGAGATGGAAAGGTTGGCACAGGTGAGGAATTTGTGGTGGGCCGCATAAAATCAGTCAGTAGATTGGTGACTCAAGAAAAATGGTTCAAATGGCTCTGAGCACTATGGGACTTAACTGCTGAGGTCATCAGTCCCCTAGAACTTAGAACTACCTAAACCTAACTAACCTAGGAACATCACACACATCCATGCCCGAGGCAGGATTCGAACCTGCGACCGTAGCGGTCGCGCGGTTCCAGACTGAAGCGCCTAGAACCGCTCGGCCACTACGGCCGGCCATGACTCAAGGAAAAAAATAAAATAAAAAATAAAAATAATTTGTACATAGAGAAGCCAACATTGTCTATTTGCAACTAAACTATGGGACACCGTAGCTTCGAGACGACGAATTATGTGAGTAATTGTCCTTAAATTTGTTTTTACAGGTTTTCGGTTAATGCACATTTGACAAATATTTTTAATAATCTTTATAAAAATTTTTCCCTTTTCATAAAATCTTGTTTTAAAAGAACTGAATTTTAGCTAACAGTGCATCACGTAAGGATGCACCAGTAATGGTGCAAAACTGGTAGTATTCCCCAAGTGAATCTCATCAATTCATAAAAACGTTTTAAGTTAAAAATGGTTTGAAGATTCTTAAATATTAACAACTCTACACTAAATTATTCCACTTTTCCAACCATCTACGCCCAACCACAAACCTTTGAACGTGCAGGGCTGACGATACCTCCAGCAGCAGAACCTCCGCACGTCACGTACAGCTGACACAGGAGGAGCCTCTTAACACTCCATTATTCTTCAATTACAGCTCGGACTCGCGTTTCCATTGTGGAATCCCCATAACGCGTATATCCCTTTTACAATCCATGTTCGCACCCTTATGTCACAACAAATCCAATACCACTTCCTTCATTCTCATCAGCCTTGTCAGCCTTGTTAAGTAAAGATACCATGTGTTTGTGCAGACAGTATGTACACATAGTCGTCTACATAAGTAATCTAATGGCATTACAAAGTATTTCTACAGAGAAATGAAACTAACAAACAGTTAACACTATTACAAAGACATCTGTGCTTACGTTTATTATCTAACAGTGAATATCGATGTAACAAACAAAAATATGCCGATAGTACACGACGAACTAGTTCCCAAAATTAATATCACCCTATTCCGGATGTTCTTACCTATATACTGTCAATATTTACCTAACGGTAGTATTTAAATTTATTTTTTAACTTTTCGCTTGTCTCCCATATCCTGGACTACCCTTTATTCAACTTCGTACAAATGACCCCACATTGGTCCTTCCTATTCTTCAGCTTCTTCGTCCGGAATGGACTTCCAATCACCACCATCTTCTTCCTTCACATCTTGACGTTGAATTTCATTTTCTTGATGGCTTGCCAACCCCTCTGCTATGCTCTCTAGCACGCATGTAATTAAACATTGCCCCTCATCATATTCTCTGATTTGCCTGCCTTCCGCAACACTACGGCTTTCATTTGGTACCTCAATTTGAGCATCTTCCTTCTCCTTCTGTGGTAAGGTTTCTGTTCTATTGATCTATTATATTAGCTTGGCTCAATTTGATTTCTTCTATGGGTGTTCTTACAGCTATTCCCACATCTTTCACCAATCATTGTTGTGATGGACGATCCTCATGATTACCAGCCCATGGATTCACCTGTCTGATTTTGACAATCTCCATCCGTTGCCTATTCTTGTCTAGCTATAGCCAATTTGTTGAGAACTGTGACTCATTACTTGGCTGATAGCAATTCCCTGCTGTTCTATTTGTTGGGTAAAGATTAAATGGAATGGCCCCTCCTACTGGTCTGCTCCAACTATTCCTCCCATCATTGTCCACCACGGTGGTCAGTTAAAGTTTTCGTGACTGTTATTATTCTTTTGTTCTGTCCTCCTCTCACGTGGTTCACTCTTGTCAAATTCGAATACTAATTCGCTCAACATGTTGCTGAAGGCTTCAACATCGTCGCCCCATCTACCCAGCAGAACTCGTTGATATCTCACCGGTAGCTTCATGTGGCAGAATCTGATTTCACTAACGCTACAAGCTACATCTAGGAACGGATTCTTTCTCAGTAAAATGTCAAAGAGCTTCACAGAGCTCCTCTGTCCTGGCAGTTCTAAATCTTTTCACACTGCTATCTCTTGCTTAATTCGTTTCTGTGTTTCCTTTGACCAATAGATTGCAAGGAACCCTGCCCAAAATCCCACTTAGGGTGATGATCCCAGTTAGTGTGACAGTCACAAACCTTATAATTTATACTGTAGAGGCCACAGTGGTATCGACAGTTCCGATGCCACAACGTAGGTTGGCACTACGAGAGCGGAAGATCTTCGCCGACCACAGCGCCCCGTAGCCGACGCTGTGCAGCTCTACGAGCGCCGCTCCACTTTCTCCCAGTTCATGAAGAGCAGATGGCCGAGAACCATCGCTTTAGCTTAGCGTGATATCGAGACTTTCTTATCTGGACTTTGGCTGGACATCTATGTGCTCACCTGTACAAAGTTATGTATTCATTTATATATATATATTCGTGCACCAGTAAAATCCTCTTTTACTTTACTTGCAGTACCGACGTGCTTTACCTTCCCTGCTCCTCCTCGCTTCCTTTCATTCGGCCTCTTTGTCTGGCCGCCTTCCAGGCGGGATACAAAAGCCACGATGTTGGCATTAACAAACCAAATTGAGAAATCCGTACATTGGTGTGATTTCCCACTGTACTTGTACACCTTGTAAGTAGGCTGTTTAGCTTTTTTTATTGGTAACGCCACCTATGTATGAAAATCACTGGTTGTGCTGTGTGCGGTCTGTGGCTGCTTTGCATTGTTGTCTGCCATTGTAGTGTTGGGCAGCGGCAGCTGCATGTGAACAGCGCGTAGCGTTGCGCAGTTGGAGGTGAGCCGCCAGCAGTGGTGGATGTGGGGAGAGAGATGGCGGAGTTTTGAAATTTGTCATGAACTGCTATATTTATATATGATGATATCAAGGTAAATATATTGTTTGTTCTCTATTAATATCTTTCATTTGCTAACTATCCCTATCAGTAGTTAGTGCCTTCCATAGTTTGAATCTTTTATTTAGCTGCCAGTAGTGGCGCTCGCTGTATTGCAGTAGCTTGAGCAGCGAAGATTTTTGTGAGGTAAGTGATTTGTGAAAGGTATAGATTAATGTTAGTCAGGGCCATTCTTTTGTAGGGAATTTTGAAAGTCAGATTGCGTTGCGCTAACAAAATATTGTGTGTCAGTTTTAGCACAGTCTTGTAGAATTGTTCAAAGGGGACGTTTCATATGTCGACCCTTAGCCTAGGATACCTCACTGGAATCTTCTGATTTTTCTAGTAGTTTGTGTAATTAGTGTAGATTTTGTTTATTGCTAGCGCGTAACTGTAGAGAGAATCTCCTTTGTAGTTGCAGTCTTTCATTGTTGTACAGTAAAACAGTTGTGGCATGCATGTAGATTTGCACCAAGTATTTCGCAGCTGCAATTAACTAGATATTATTTTCAGTGCTATGTTAATATGATCCCCTATTTTTGCTCTTCAAATTGTGTTGTCGTGTGAAATACTGTGACAATAATGGCGTGTGAAAAACGTAATACTAGGCTCCAAAGTAAACTGAGAAATGACAGTGAAAATGAAAGCAGTATGTTAGCGCCACCGAGTAATGAATTAACTGATGTTCAAAGTAGTAATTTGGTAATTGTGCATAGGGAAATGGAGCGGGCGGCAAACAATGGCGTGGACAGTGAAACAATTAGTGAAGAGGGAAGCATTATCGATCGATCGGTCGGCAATAGCTCGCCTCAGGAAGCCGAAATGACACGACACGATCTCGTAAATACTGTAGATTCAGGTTTTGGATCCTCACCGTTTTCTCAAATAAGTCAAGACACATTTTCTGCTTGTCAAAATGTGAATGTTTCCGGTGCAAATTCACTGCCGAAAAGCACTGAGGAACATGTTTCAGACACCAATGCATTGTTATTACAATTAATACAACAAATGGGACAAACACAGCAAAAGCTTCAAAAGTTAGACACAATGGAACAAAATCTTCAAAAGTTAGACTCATTGGAGCAAACTCTTGAACAAACACGTGAGGATTTAACTACTGAGTTACATCACATTGAATCGAAATGTCAAAAAGTCTGTAATGACGTAAAAACACAAATTTGTGAGCATTTCCAACCTATTTTTTCGCGTCATGAAAATGCACTACAGAATCACGAAGCAGCCATAAAAGAACTGCAAACTACTGTTCATGAAAATCATGAGACCTTGCAAGCTAAATTTGACTCAGTTGCATCTACCGATTCGGTTACGCAACTTGCAAAAACTCAGGAAAACTTGAAGGACACAGTAGATTCGATTTCAACACAAATGGACACTCTGAAACTTGGTTCAGAAAAACACACTGAGGAAATGTGTTCACTATCGGATAAAGTAGCCGAACTTTCAGATCAGTTCACTAACTTATCTACAAAGGTAGATGATGATCTGAATGACACAACACCTGTAGCCTTCACGGACACTGAAGAGTATGAACAAATTAGAAAATTCAAACAAAATCAAAATCAAATCAATACACAGTATAAAAGAGAAATCCGGGAAGTGCAAGATCAGTTGGCACAAGTAGTACAAGAATTACGTGTTTCAGAGGACACTCGCGCCCCAATACGGGAAGAGGGACATAGAAATACGGAACAGATACAAAATAACAACACAGGGAACTTCGGAAATTGTGAAAGAAGTTGGCAAGGTACGCCGAATTTTGAGATGGAACCGCCGAAACGACGTAACAATGACCGACATGCGACTTGCCGACATGATGATTTTGACTATAAGCTGTTCATTACTACACGTAAATTCAAAACATTTAAGAATTCTGGCAACGACATTCATCCACAAGCATGGCTCCATCAATTCTCTCATTGTTTTCCGCCCAACTGGTCGTTAGAACACAGATTAGAATTCATGTGTGGCTATTTAGAGAATGAACCAGCTGTAAGAATGCGATCGGTCATTCACGATTGCCACAGTGGAGGAGAATTTTACCATGCCTTCCTCTCAGCATATTGGTGTTAATGCCACACAAGACCGAGTAAAACATGGCATCATAATGATGAAACATTTCGAACAATCTGAATTCTCCAGTCTTGTGAAATATTTTGAAGACATGTTGCACAAGAATCAGTACCTGTCAAACCCATACAGCCCCTCAGAACTCATCCGCATTTGCTTAATCAAATTACCCGAACATTTACGACATATTATTTTAGCAGGACGTTGCAAAGAAGAGATTGAGGCTTTTCAGGGACTGTAACAAGAACTGGAAATTGACACTGACAATCGGGGAACGCGGGAACAGGAGCACAACAATCGTGACCAAAACAGACACCACCCGTATGACAACCGTTGGCAGAGTAGTAATAATTACAGGGAAAGATCACCTCTCCGCGGAAATGACTATTACAGAGACAATCAGAGAAACAGACAATATGGGAACCAAAATAATTATTATTACGGGAGACAGAATAACTTTAGACGCAACGGTCCAGCGCGCAATTACGATTCAGGGAGAAATTCTCCACCACTTAACCGACAAGAAAGAAACTACAGGAACTACCGACAAAACGACAGACGTGAATTTCATCAGAACTGGCGGGATTCTAACAGAACTGGACCATCTCGGCAAGGCGAATTTGTAGAAGTTAGGTCTCCAAATCCCAATAACGACGCGCGCCAACAAAGGAACAGACAATGACTCGCACCGCAGGCATCCGCGTGCGCCGGCTGGCTCAGAGAAAAATAACATAGACGCTAACCTTGAGAAAAATTCCAGTATTCTTTACCGACGTATACCGCATGACAATTGCATTCAAGTTCAAACTCTGCGTACTAGGAAGAGTAAAGGATTTTACCACATTTCACATGTAAAACCGTTTATTGAAAGATAATCTACTTTTTAACTTTGTCTTTGCCATAAAACTTTTCACTTTACATTACTAGTATGCTTGTCAGACTTAGAATCTGTTGACATGCAACAATGTTTGAAGTTAAATATCCAGTCAAGAACCAAGAGAACTTATTGAAACAGAAATGACGAATGTATTGTTATAGTGAACAGACGTCACAGTGTTATTGTGTGTGTACATTCTTGCTTGTTAGTTGCTCGATTACGTAACGGCTATAAGGCTTACATACTTGGAACATGTACTGCTAATGAGATTCTAATGCAACATTTTGGTTTACTTGAAAATACATTCTGGGTTTAAAGTACTTTCTGTGAGATACCAGAGGACACAGTGGTTAGTTTATGTGACAGCTACACGATGTTATCACGACGCTACTAATGAGTGACAATTTACAATGTTGCTTTTGCAGTGTATCTGTTTTATATCTGCACAGTTTTCTGAATTCTTCTAGGAAGAAAAACATGTTTTAGTAGTAACTTTTATGGTATAGCAACAATGAGACAGCCTTTTTCGTGGCATAACAATACGTTACTGTACAGTACTTTCTTCATCACGCCAATAAGCATAATAACTACGATATCTATACGCAAAGCATTTCACTTTTGTTTATCATGTGGTAAGTACATTGACTTCTGCAGAACTTAGCTTTCAGAGGACGATAACTATGACACTTCCACAGAGATTATGTTGCGACAAGATGCACAGTTAAGCGCTACAGTACACGCATTTGAGTGATTAATCTTATACTTAAAACACTTATTTTTAAAGATTTTTGAATTACAAAGAAAGTTTTCCGTGATACATTTCACTCCATTGCTGTAATCTGTAACACCTGAGGGTATAATTACATTAATCCTCAGGGGGGTACACGCTTACTTTGTGTACCATGTGTTTGGCAAGCACAAGGAGCCCTAGCTAATATGGTATTTGCTTATACAACTTTACACATCGGTACCATATTTCTCTAACATGTAAATTACACAGCTATCTGATCATTTAACTGAGAGATAAACTTTTTTTTACTACATCAGTGACAGATGTTTACGTAATTACACAGTTGGATAACTTCACACTTACGAAATTGTATTTTGTCTGTAGTTTGAGAAATGCTCATATTTTTCGGAACCATTGTGATACTATGAGAGCTTTGAATGATGTATTTGGTATGGATTCATGATTTTTAAAGTACGTTTGAGGCAGATGACACTTTTGACATGAGCAGAGAATTTTTTTAATTATTGGAGGAAGCTACGACGATTTTGAGATTTGACTGAGGTGTTATGATGTTATTTTTACAACGACGATGTGTATTATGCTGCTGAGGTATGTTTATGATTAATAGGCTGAGGCTATATGAGTTATTTGATTATGCTTCATATTTATAATGACGAAATATTGACGAGTGTCGATGGATACGTATATGTGTAATAAGGTAAGGAGTAATGAGTAGTGTTTAGGGACTCTGATTTGTGGAAAAGGTTGTTGGAAACCAAGAATCGTACTTTAAGAGTTATGAAATGTGCGTAAATGCGTGACTATCACAATGCTGACGAATATTTTATTTGGACACTTATATTTATAGGATTTTCTTTCTACAGATTTGCAACGCTAATTCTTGACCTGTGAAATATTTTTATGTGAGACTGTCACGGTAGCGGAAACTGCTGTCGTAAATATTTCCGTAAGAAAGTTAAGTGACCACCTGCACGTAATGCGTCGCGGGCACCCACCTGGGCGACAGCCGCCCGAAAAAAAAGCCATTAGCCTTTCAGCGGCACAGGTAGAAAAAAAGAAAGGGGAGGCAATTGTCCTCGCTATTGACATTTCCTTGTTGAAAGCATACTGTGGAGGTCGTAATTTATGATATTTACTGAAATGCCTAATGAAACGATGAGAAACATTTCACGGCTATTGTCTTGCTAGTTGAGAAAAATGCCATATGGCTTGCTTTATGTATTTATTTACACATTTTGTTTAATATTAAGTTTCTAGCTGCACTGCAGCATTGGTTAAAATAAAATTTAATGTATGTACTAATATAGTTATTTTATGCCCACAGATCCAGTCAATAAGAAATTTATGATCTACTTCCAAGAAAACGAGGGCACATAAATATACATTTCCTTTCACAGGAATTGCATAAATAATTTCTTTACGATTTGGTAACTTATCTGCTAGTGTAAGTTCACGTGATGCATCACTCTAGTGTTAAGATGTGACATAGGTATTAGACATGGCCATTTTAGTGTAATATTTTTTCTGCTTGAGCTATGTCATGTTTAGGTATAAGTTACTGCTGTTTGCCAGGCGTAGTGTTACTGAATTTGACTTTGTGTTACTCTGCTAAGCCAATTTTACTACTCATTTATTTTTCTTGTTGCTGCACATTGGCTCATATTAGTTGTAATGTTGCATTGCTTGGTAATTTAGATTTACTGCAGCTTGCTTTGCAATTTTCCATTTTTTTGGTCATTGTTGTTTGTGTTACTTATTTTGTGCTGCTGCCCTGCCTCGTTCCTTAGTTTAGCATCTGAGCTCAGTAGATTTAAGTTAGCTTAAGAGGGGGTAGCCTCTAAGAGAATGAGTTGCGATGAATTGGAAGAAATGCATTGAGAAGTTATACGAAAAAAGTACAGAAAACAGGTTTAGGTAGGGTTTTCTTGGAAATAAATGTTGAGGTACGAAATGTGTGAACATATAAATACAGAAAGCATGCTTAGATAGAATTTTTTTGGTGGAAACAAAGGATGAAATAAGAGGAAAGATATATGAAGTTTTGGGTTGGACTGCAGTACCAAATGTTACACTGAAAACGAACCCTGTCCTTTCCTATTGGTGTTATCCCACTATATGTTTGTGTACCCTTGTGTATTTGTTTTCTTCCTGTCTCTGTGTACTGTTTCATAGATCTTTTTTCTCTTCTAATACTAAGTTACATTCACTATGATGAGGAATACTGTTATCCTCAAATATAATTGGCATTAATAATATGTTATTTACCTTGTAAATATGCTTAGACATTATTTATTCTGTTTTGTTTTAATGCTCATGTGTAAAGTTGATGTTCCAAAAGTTATTCTGATCTTTTATGTATCTACTTATCTCATAATTCCTGTAACACTGATGTATATGTTTATTTCTATCCTTTTGTAAAGCCTGTGTTACTACAATTGTTATCTATATTGCTATGTTCTTTAATGATATATTTTGTACCTTTGTAATTGTATTCTTATGTTATAAAATTGTAATTGTCACCAGTTCATGATATTATTAACTTGTTAGTTACATTTCACTGCACACGTTTCTGTTGGTCATAGTATATGGACAATATGTGAGAAGTTGGGACTGTTAGTGTTTGCACGTGTGTTACTAATTCAGCAAGGGACTGGATAACAGCATTGCTGGTTCTAAGGACAATTCCAAAAACTTTGTGAATGCACAAGTGGTGGTTATGGACTTGCTATATTATTCGCAAGACTCTTCGATGGTGATTGTGCACCTGCACAGTCGCAACAGATCGCAACAGATGGCTGCTGGCCATCTCTACAAGGACTACAGTGGGTCTGCATCTTTGATGACCCACCAATACCATCATCTCTACAAGGACTACAGTGGGTCTGCATCTTTGATGGCCCACCAATACCATTATTTCTACAAGGACTACAGTGGGTCTGCACCTCTGGTGGCCCACCAATACCGTAATCTCTACCAGGACTACAGTGGGTCTGCTCTGTGATGACCTACCAATACTCTTCAAAATTTCGACTGACTCTGCTGTGGGTTTGCTCTGTTGTGGCCCATTACCTGTATGCATGTCAAGAGTCAGCACTGTCTTTCCGCTGGAAGGACAACACTAGTTCTTCAAGACTGCATGGAAATCCACTACTTCTGTGTGCATTTTCTTTTACTGCTCAAACTTTGAGAAGAACTCTGCATTTTTACTGTGATGAACAATCTGGACTGTCTTTATGGACTGTGAGAAATTTTTAGCTTTTGTCCAACATTGTATCAATAAGTGTGTGCATTTGATTTCTTTGTTATTGTAATTATGAAAAATTTTTTTCAAATCTGTATTGGCCACTGCCCAATCCAATTTGTAAAATTTTTTGTGGGGAGCATGGGGGCTATGTAAGTAGGCTGTTTAGCTTTTTTTATTGGCAACGCCACCTATGTATGAAAATCACTGGTTGTGCTGTGTGCAGTCTGTGGCTGCTTTGCATTGTTGTCTGCCATTGTAGTGTTGGGCAGCGGCAGCTGGATGTGAACAGCGCGTAGCGTTGTGCAGTTGGAGGTGAGCCGCCAGCAGTGGTGGATGTGGGGAGAGAGATGGCGGAGTTTTGAAATTTGTCATGAACTGCTATATTTATATATGATGATATCAAGGTAAATATATTGTTTGTTCTCTATTAATATCTTTCATTTGCTAACTATCCCTATCAGTAGTTAGTGCCTTCCATAGTTTGAATCTTTTATTTAGCTGGCAGTAGTGGCGCTCGCTGTATTGCAGTAGCTTGAGCAGCGAAGATTTTTGTGAGGTAAGTGATTTGTGAAAGGTATAGTTTAATGTTAGTCAGGGCCATTCTTTTGTAGGGAATTTTGAAAGTCAGATTGCGTTGCGCTAACAAAATATTGTGTGTCAGTTTTAGCACAGTCATGTATAATTGTTGAAAGGGGACGTTTCAACCTGACTTTTTATATGGAGATGAATTGTCTGAAATCAAACGCCTTTCCACTTTGGTGCATATCCTAGTTGGTACAGGTGACACTCTATCTCTTCCTCCCATCTTACATACATTGCAGACTTGTTACTGCAACTGGCATTTGTGTTAAACTTGAAACAGTACTGCTAGCACTCTTCACAACTAATGTCGGTATATAAATAATATCAGAAGGAAAAACAGGTAACGTTCAACAATAATCTATGACATGGAAACAGCGTTTTTTCTCTGGACAATGTGATGTGTTGGCAGAAGCGCCAACACCGTGTTGCTAGAGGAGGCCGAAATGCACGCGTTTAAGCTCACGCAGACTGGCGTGAGGTCTGGAACATTTGAAGGAGTTGAGACTACTAAATAAAGTACGGAGTTGCTTGAATACTTAACTTTAATCTATAATTGGAGAACATCGCTCTTGTTGATAAATGATTTACAATCTCAATATAAACTGGTAATGGCGCCTTGCTAGGTCGTAGCAAATGACGTAGCTGAAGGCTGTGCTAACTATCGTCTCGGCAAATGAGAGCGTATTTATCAGTGTAGCATCGCTAGCAAAGTCGGCTGTACAACTGGGGCGAGTGCTAGGACGTCTCTCTAGACCCGCCGTGTGGCGGCGCTCGGTCTGCAATCACTGATAGTGGCGACACGCGGGTCCGACGTATGCTAACGGACCGCGGTCGATTTAAAGGCTACCACCTAGCAAGTGTGGTGTCTGGCTGTGACACCACACAATGGACATGGGAATATGCGCCACAATGTTTTGTTTCGGTGAGTGTTCCTATCTGTCACACTCCCTCTTCCTTCTACGCCCCTCCTAGTGTGTATGAGGTCATGATGTGAGAACCTAATGCGATGTACATAGGTGAAGGACTGAGCCAAAGATAGTTAGAAAGCAGTACACATACTAAAGCATAGCACAGAGTTTGTCTCAGGGGGCTATAGAAAGATGAGGTCAGACGAGAGTAGAGGGCGCAGGTTGGCCTTCAGTCAGTGGGAGACCAGCGGTTTGAATGAGTGAAAGCAGCCATATTCCGGCACTAATAGCAGCGGCGTGGAGCTGAAGAGGCGTGGTGTAACCGAGCTACGGTTGGTACTGGTAAGAACTTAAAAAATGAGTTACATCATTGTGGACAGGGCTCGCGATTTGTTATTTACATTTGATTTTGTGAGTGGAGGGTCAAATGTCGATGTAATTATTATTATTTTGTCAGGATAACGTGATGAGAGAGTGGTAGTTGCAGCTTCCTTTGTACTAGTGCTGACCATGAGTCTTGCACCTTGTAGGATGAGCTTCACAGTGTTAAATAACGGTATTTACGAGAGCGGTTATGATATTTCTTGGCAAACATAATTTTGTGCTGTGGAGGTAAATTTTGAAGTGGTTTTCTTCATAATGGGATCTTGGCCACCAGTTTGCGCCATTCCTGCGGTGGCGCAGTATCTATGAAAAATACATGTTTTTGATGTCCGTCGATGGTGGAGAATATTCAGGTACGATACTAGAAAGCGGACTAAATTTTTTTCGTTAATTTTTGGACGAATTCTCGGCACTTTCTTTGTGGCTAATGTCCGCGCCACGTGTCCACGCTATTTCCGAATGAAGGTGGTAATGGTCAGAATATCATGATTGGTCAGTGTTTAACGGTGGTCAAGGGTTATTAAAGGTAGCATTAATTGCGGGGCAGATATTGGTCCGTGGTGGATACAGCACGCTGCCCACGTGTATGCAAGTGGTACGCAGTGTGTTGAACAAGGCAGCCAGCTTATAACGCAGTCTCCTGTCGCGTATTCAAAGTATAATTTGGAAGAGTCTGGTATTGGTCTTGTGTGAATTTTGTGTAGTTTTTGAATTTGTTTCCTTGTGAAGGAGAGATATCCACGTGCCTAGCAAAGATCCGTGTAGTACCTATGTACGTAGTCTTTCATTTGGAAGTGGTACTATTATATTGTCTGGTAGTGTTTCTTTCCTACTGAGGGAGGCAAAGTAATGCGAAATTTATTTCCCTCGGGCGGCATGCCAGCACGGGCAGCCAGGAAGAATTTGGTAATTTTGCTGAGCCTACCTAATGCAGAGGGTTGGAGTGGGCCGCTTGCAGAACCAGCTTCTTGAATCTGGAGTGGTGTTCTCAAGAGATCCAGACGTGTTATTAACAAATGGACACATAAACTGACTTTCAGTATGTGGAAAATGAAAAACGAGGTTTGCGGGTTGTAAGACACATGTATGGAATTGCACGAGGAAGAGCAGAAAAAGGGAGTTCTGGTGAATATTCAGGAAGAATACTACAGAGTACACCTCTCTTCTAGGAAACTGAGGAAGCAGTTGAAGAGGGTGAATGACCTGGTACTTATGGCAGTAGTTCGGAATAAATATAGGATGGGCAAATGCAGGCAGGAAGCTGTTGAAAACAGTATCCAGGACAACGGAGCACAAGGATATTCAAAATTTGAACAACACGGTGGGGCAAGTGCAAGGGTTAACTGACACTACTAAGGCCAAGGCAGAATGGCGTACCACCCAACTGATGAACAGGGAGCAAGCTGTGCAAACATTGCAAGGATGGTACTGGAGTTATTAGCAGAGCTGACGTAATATACACAGAGCACCAGGCAGACTAAGTAGTGATCTTGAAATGGCACAGAAACAACTGAACACAGTAGACGGATGAACAGCCGGTATGGGTTTAGAGGGACAGTATAAATGATGCAATGTTAGAAGCAACTACGTTTCAGGAAGCTGTTATCCATGCCATGCATAGGTAACTGAGTTCCGCACTGCTGGTGCCACAGACGTTCCTAGGGAGAGTGCAGAAAAGTATAACGGAGTTGCGGTATGTAACAGAACCAACTAAAGACAGTTGGGCACTGTTTTGTCGCATGTCAGCAGTCGAAGCCAAATCGTGTGGTCCAAGGTTGCATGTGCCAGTAAGTTGTTCAGCAGTAGGTTTCAATGTCCAGTATCAATATTATTTTGTACATCCCTACCCAGTGAAATGGGGCGCAATAGGAAAGTGGGCATGGGTACGAATCAATGAAGTACTGATAGTCTCGTGAAACGGATGTCCTTGGAAGACCTACAGGCACGGTTGACATCAAGGGAATGCGACGGTGTGTCCAACTAAGGTATTAGGGACTGACACACAGCCATTTGAGGTATGCAATTCTTAAGAATCGACTACACACCGGCCAGCGCAGGGCCGCGAAACGTCGTCAAGAAGGCGCTGACCCGCGAGCCAATAAAAAGAGCGGGCAGAGTCACATCTTCAGGGAGAGTGAGTTCAGTGCCCCCGTCCACGCTGACTTTACCAGCCGCCCATCGCTGGTAGGCCCTGATCGTTAGCAGACTTCGAGAGCATGAGCACTGAGTATTAGGAAGACAGCCTGCATCCTGCGAATAGTAATGGAAACTAAAGCACTCGTAAGTAGGAGGCAGCAACTGCAAAAGGATAAGAAATGGTTCTCTTCTTTGTAGAAATAAGGTGTGCTTCTAATTAGAAAGTGTTTTGTACAGATGATTTTGGATTCCTGCCACCGGCGATCGCAAATTCTCTCCTTCCTTGTTCATGTGGGGACGAGGATTCCGGGACCAACGCTGACTTCATTGTGTGCCGCTCTGTCGCAGGGCTTCAGTAATATCTCTCTCATTTGCTTCGGAGGCGCACTGCTACTAATTGTTTTTTCTTTTGCCTCGGTTCTACCTATAATTTGTTGCGGCGCTCCCCTCATTAAAACTGTCGAGAAGCCGCCACCTACACTACCTGCGCCTACGCACCTCCGGCTGCTGTTGGCTTTGATATAATTCAGTTTCTCCAGTTTCGGAACCACCAAATGTTGCAGTTGATGATGGCCGTCCAGAAGCTCATTAATGCACAAACCGCCGCTGCGTCAACTCCACCACAACAGCCAGCCAAGTCCCTACATCCCGCCGTTCCGTGCTTTCTATGAACAACAAGATGTTCGGAACGAGTACCACCGTCAGTTCGACGCCCATTGTGATACACATCAAGTGCGAGGTACTGTGAAACTTCCTTATTTGTTGTCAGTGGCGGGCACAGGAATATACCACCTCGTTCAAAAGGTATTCCGGACTACTAGGCCGGAGTTGTTACTTTTTGAAGATTTAGTTTCCACCATCACTATTACGATGACCAGCTACTGCTTACTGCAGCTCGTTACAAGTTCTTTCGCGTGCGAACAAACCAGAACAGACACACCGTCAGTGGATCACTGAACTTCAGGATTTGAGACGACAGGGTGCAAATACCTGTCGACAGTAATATAGCGAAGCATTCGTGATGCAATTACGTACAACGCGCCAAACAGTAGAGTTCGTGAAAGAATTCTTAAACTTCTTAAGCGTAGTTTTGGTCTGTCATTGCAACTACAAAAATGCGTGTTTTTTTTTTCACCAGACGTGTTTCGCTTTATTGAGGTAAAGCATCATCAGTGGTCTATAATTAAATTATTTACAATTTGATTTGCTTTAAGATGGAAAAACAGTTCGTTAACAAAATTTTTCGATCATGAAGCAAATCAAAATATAAATAACTTATTTATAGATCACTGTTGATGATTTACCTCAAAGTGAAACGCGTCTGGTGAAAACCTCGCGTTTTTGTAGTTTCAAAGACAGAAAAAAAAATTGCATCAACAATTTTAAAGCAACTAAGGACAGCATGGCTACTAAAACGAAGAATTTAAATGCTTAAACATTCTGATCCTGCTTTGAAACAAATGAATTATTGGACATGAGGACTCATGCGACAGTGCCGTGGAAAACGTCGAGGAAGCTCCCATTTGCAGTGTAACACAAAGTGACAAATAGGTAGGGCCATGCGACCGACCGCCTCGGGCTAACGGCCAGACTAAAAAAGTGTCAAAGCGTGTGTCTGCTGCGTAATCGTTTCCCTGGTGGTTTTATACCCATAAAAGGCACCATTGCCCTTAGCGGAAAACGATTTGCTTTGCTTACGGGAAGTCAGCTCATGTACAGTCCGCGTGCTCGCAACAGAAAAAGAACTCTAGCCACGTTCACTCTCGTAAAAGTGGAGCACTTTCTAACTAGGTGAATGCAGTTTTTTCCTCACAGGCTATTGGTACTTGTAATGACCAAATTCAGGACGTGCCTTTCGCCCACCCAAGTGCTGTGCAACGACGGTCAAACAATTTGTGAACTTAGTCATTACCAGACGCAGTGTGTGACTTTAGTGAAATACGGTCGCTGAATCATACCACTTACGAGCAGCTGAGCTCGGCACAGGCGACAAAATTCTACACGAATTTACTGCGGATGGTGGTCAGGACGCTCCAGTGCTTCGTGTTTGTAGTCTGCCTGCCACATTCCAGGCTCACGCCAGAACAGTGACATTTATCATTTTGCATATTGTACAACCAAATAGTATTAGAACAAAGAATAAAAGTTTTGAGGTGTCTCAAACGGTGTCCGGGCATAGTTCGCCTGCCCCATACACAGTGTTTGGGTGACTAGTATGAACACTTTGGGGTCACGGAAACACAAGCAAACAAGGGGCATACAGCCAAAGCCTATGTGAAAGAGCAAAACGAGAATAATGGAATGTAGTCGAATGAAATCTGGTGATGCTGCAGGAATTAGATTAGGAAATGAGACGCTTAAAGTAGTAAATGAGTTTTGCTATTTGGGGAGAAAAATAACTCATGATGGTCGAAGTAGAGAGGATATAAAATGTAGATTGGCAATGGCAAGGAAAGCGTTTCTGAAAAAGAGAAATTTGTTGTGTCACGAAGTCGTTTCTGCAAGTATTTGTATGGAGTGTAGCCATGTATGGAAGTGAAACATGGACGATAAATAGTTTGGACAAGAATAGAATGGAAGCTTTTGAAATGTGGTGCTACAGAAGAATGCTGAAGTTTAGATGGGTAGATCATATAACTCATGAGGAGGTATTGAATAGAATTGCAGAGAAGACAAATTTGTGGCACAACATGACTAGAAGAAGGGATCGCTTGGTAGGGCATATTCTGAGGCATCAGGGGATCACCATTTTAGTACTGGAGGGCAGACCAAGAGATGAATACACTAAACAGATTCAAAAGGATTTAGGTTGCAGTAGGTACTGGGAGATGACCGTTCGCCTGGTGCAAGTGTTTCGATTTGACGCCACTTCGGCGACTTGCGCGTCGATGAGGATGAAATGATGATGATTAGGACAACACAACACCCTGTCCGTGAGCGGAGAAAACCTCCGCCCCAGCCGGGAATCGAACCCGGGCCCTTTGGATTGACATTCTGTCGCGCTGACCACTCAGCTACCGGGGGCAGACTGGGAGATGAAGAACCTTGCACAGGATAGAGTAGCATGAAGAGCTGCACCAAACCAGTCTCTGGACTGAAGACCACAACAACACATGTGAAAGAGAATAACAGGAACACATGTTTCAGTGCCGCGACATCATTGCAAAGGAGGCATAACGATAGTCTGTTAACGGGGTAGCACACCTAAGAACGCGTTTCAGACTGCAAACCGTCCATAAAAGAACACTTTGAAGCTATACATTAGTCCAGCAGATAACGCTAAAAGGCTCGAAAAACTGGAGCATATTCATCGACCAACCAATAACCCTCCCCTTGCTTCCAGTCACATCCCAGAGTCTGGTCATTCCGTCTGCATCGCTGGTACCGACAGAAGGCCAGCGCTGTTGGCTGGAATACGACCTGTTGAAATACAGCAATGTGCTGCCAGCCGCAGCCGCTTCCAGTTAGGAGTCTGCTTACATGGGTCTGCAGCCATCTGGCTGTGGGGGGTCTGGCGTTAGGAACTTGCTTATTCTGTATAATAAATAGTGGTAAATAATAATAGTGGTGCTTTAACTGTTGGTTGGTAATATTTACTGACAATATGCAACCTAACGCTAGATTGCGTACTTACGGCTATCCTGTGTGGCCGTTTTTTAGTAGGTCTTAAAAAGAGAGAGATTATTAATTGATCACCGATGCGTCGGTTCTCGATTGTGTTCAGGAGACGTACGGATTGATTACGCGAAGGGGTTTTCGTAACTGTCCTTTTAACCCGGATTGCCTACACGCAATCAGAATCTTCGATGAAAATACCTAAGGGACCTATCTGAATATAAAAATGGAAATGAAAGCAAATTAGTGAAATTTCGTAAGAGAAAGACTAACAGATCGGAAGCTGAACACATTGGTGGTCTCCCAAATACAATAGAGACGCCGCGATAAAGAGCGAACCTGTAACAAAGCTCATAACATGTCGGCGACCAAAAATAGAAAGTATAATGAAGTCTCTAGAATATTTCTCAACAGAAGGTAGATTTTCCTTTCTTCTGTTTCGCAGCTTCTTGCTATCCAGCGCTGCGACAATGATTTTAAATATCTGCGCCCAGCTGGTCATAGTGTTTATTTAGAGTATTTAAACGCTGGACGTGCGTCATGGTATAGGCGCACATAAAAAAAAAATTCGGCTCTTTACTCTCGTGCTGTGATGGTTAGCATCTTTACGAATCCAATAATAATACAGGAGGGATGGGGTCGGAGGGATCTTCAACTCTATGAGCTGCCGTTCCTGATGGTCACAATGGTGACTGAATGAGGATGAGGGCCAGACAGGTCTGCCGTGGGTGAAGAACTCATACTTCCGGCTGCAAGCTGTCCGACTTGGGCAGGGAGCGCCTGCCGCCGCCACTGCTCGGCAGTGCGCACCGCCTTACCGAGTGTACGCTGTGACGGCCCCACAAGGGTGTCCTCCGTGCGACTGTTGCGATTCCGTCTACTCGCCGTCAGGGATCCAGACTTCTGGGAGCAAGATAAGGCTCAACGAGGGCGATAAGGCTTCCACATTCACTCTCAGCTGTGGCTGCCACTCTGCCCTCCACGATGCCGTGGAAGTGACTGCAGGCAACAGGGCGACTACGGCTGCAGATTCCGCGATGGGCGCTGGCGTCCGACTCAGTGCGATAACGCGGGCCGGACGTAGCACGGTTGCTACCAGGCCGGCAGAGGAGCAGGCTGAATCACTTACAACTCTTAGCCAGGCCAGCAGAGGAGCAGGCTGAATCACTTACAACTCTTAGCCAGGCCAGCAGAGGAGCAGGCTGAATCACTTACAACTCTTAGCCAGGCCAGCAGAGGAGCAGGCTGAATCACTTACAACTCTTAGCCAGGCCAGCAGAGGAGCAGGCTGAATCACTTACAACTCTTAGCCAGGCCAGCAGAGGAGCAGGCTGAATCACTTACAACTCTTAGCCAGGCCAGCAGAGGAGCAGGCTGAATCACTTACAACTCTTAGCCAGGCCAGCAGAGGAGCAGGCTGAATCACTTACAACTCTTAGCCAGGCCAGCAGAGGAGCAGGCTGAATCACTTACAACTCTTAGCCAGGCCAGCAGAGGAGCAGGCTGAATCACTTACAACTCTTAGCCAGGCCAGCAGAGGAGCAGGCTGAATCACTTACAACTCTTAGCCAGGCCAGCAGAGGAGCAGGCTGAATCACTTACAACTCTTAGCCAGGCCAGCAGAGGAGCAGGCTGAATCACTTACAACTCTTAGCCAGGCCAGCAGAGGAGCAGGCTGAATCACTTACAACTCTTAGCCAGGCCAGCAGAGGAGCAGGCTGAATCACTTACAACTCTTAGCCAGGCCAGCAGAGGAGCAGGCTGAATCACTTACAACTCTTAGCCAGGCCAGCAGAGGAGCAGGCTGAATCACTTACAACTCTTAGCCAGGCCAGCAGAGGAGCAGGCTGAATCACTTACAACTCTTAGCCAGGCCAGCAGAGGAGCAGGCTGAATCACTTACAACTCTTAGCCAGGCCAGCAGAGGAGCAGGCTGAATCACTTACAACTCTTAGCCAGGCCAGCAGAGGAGCAGGCTGAATCACTTACAACTCTTAGCCAGGCCAGCAGAGGAGCAGGCTGAATCACTTACAACTCTTAGCCAGGCCAGCAGAGGAGCAGGCTGAATCACTTACAACTCTTAGCCAGGCCAGCAGAGGAGCAGGCTGAATCACTTACAACTCTTAGCCAGGCCAGCAGAGGAGCAGGCTGAATCACTTACAACTCTTAGCCAGGCCAGCAGAGGAGCAGGCTGAATCACTTACAACTCTTAGCCAGGCCAGCAGAGGAGCAGGCTGAATCACTTACAACTCTTAGCCAGGCCAGCAGAGGAGCAGGCTGAATCACTTACAACTCTTAGCCAGGCCAGCAGAGGAGCAGGCTGAATCACTTACAACTCTTAGCCAGGCCAGCAGAGGAGCAGGCTGAATCACTTACAACTCTTAGCCAGGCCAGCAGAGGAGCAGGCTGAATCACTTACAACTCTTAGCCAGGCCAGCAGAGGAGCAGGCTGAATCACTTACAACTCTTAGCCAGGCCAGCAGAGGAGCAGGCTGAATCACTTACAACTCTTAGCCAGGCCAGCAGAGGAGCAGGCTGAATCACTTACAACTCTTAGCCAGGCCAGCAGAGGAGCAGGCTGAATCACTTACAACTCTTAGCCAGGCCAGCAGAGGAGCAGGCTGAATCACTTACAACTCTTAGCCAGGCCAGCAGAGGAGCAGGCTGAATCACTTACAACTCTTAGCCAGGCCAGCAGAGGAGCAGGCTGAATCACTTACAACTCTTAGCCAGGCCAGCAGAGGAGCAGGCTGAATCACTTACAACTCTTAGCCAGGCCAGCAGAGGAGCAGGCTGAATCACTTACAACTCTTAGCCAGGCCAGCAGAGGAGCAGGCTGAATCACTTACAACTCTTAGCCAGGCCAGCAGAGGAGCAGGCTGAATCACTTACAACTCTTAGCCAGGCCAGCAGAGGAGCAGGCTGAATCACTTACAACTCTTAGCCAGGCCAGCAGAGGAACAGGCTGAATCACTTACAACTCTTAGCCAGGCCAGCAGAGGAGCAGGCTGAATCACTTACAACTCTTAGCCAGGCCAGCAGAGGAGCAGGCTGAATCACTTACAACTCTTAGCCAGGCCAGCAGAGGAGCAGGCTGAATCACTTACAACTCTTAGCCAGGCCAGCAGAGGAGCAGGCTGAATCACTTACAACTCTTAGCCAGGCCAGCAGAGGAGCAGGCTGAATCACTTACAACTCTTAGCCAGGCCAGCAGAGGAGCAGGCTGAATCACTTACAACTCTTAGCCAGGCCAGCAGAGGAGCAGGCTGAATCACTTACAACTCTTAGCCAGGCCAGCAGAGGAGCAGGCTGAATCACTTACAACTCTTAGCCAGGCCAGCAGAGGAGCAGGCTGAATCACTTACAACTCTTAGCCAGGCCAGCAGAGGAGCAGGCTGAATCACTTACAACTCTTAGCCAGGCCAGCAGAGGAGCAGGCTGAATCACTTACAACTCTTAGCCAGGCCAGCAGAGGAACAGGCTGAATCACTTACAACTCTTAGCCAGGCCAGCAGAGGAGCAGGCTGAATCACTTACAACTCTTAGCCAGGCCAGCAGAGGAGCAGGCTGAATCACTTACAACTCTTAGCCAGGCCAGCAGAGGAGCGGGCTGAATCACTTACAACTCTTAGCCAGGCCAGCAGAGGAGCGGGCTGAATCACTTACAACTCTTAGCCAGGCCAGCAGAGGAGCAGGCTGAATCACTTACAACTCTTAGCCAGGCCAGCAGAGGAGCAGGCTGAATCACTTACAACTCTTAGCCAGGCCAGCAGAGGAGCAGGCTGAATCACTTACAACTCTTAGCCAGGCCAGCAGAGGAGCAGGCTGAATCACTTACAACTCTTAGCCAGGCCAGCAGAGGAGCAGGCTGAATCACTTACAACTCTTAGCCAGGCCAGCAGAGGAGCAGGCTGAATCACTTACAACTCTTAGCCAGGCCAGCAGAGGAGCAGGCTGAATCACTTACAACTCTTAGCCAGGCCAGCAGAGGAGCAGGCTGAATCCCTTACAACTCTTAGCCAGGCCAGCAGAGGAGCAGGCTGAATCACTTACAACTCTTAGCCAGGCCAGCAGAGGAGCAGGCTGAATCACTTACAACTCTTAGCCAGGCCAGCAGAGGAGAAGGCTGAATCACTTACAACTCTTAGCCAGGCCAGCAGAGGAGCAGGCTGAATCACTTACAACTCTTAGCCAGGCCAGCAGAGGAGCAGGCTGAATCACTTACAACTCTTAGCCAGGCCAGCAGAGGAGCAGGCTGAATCACTTACAACTCTTAGCCAGGCCAGCAGAGGAGCAGGCTGAATCACTTACAACTCTTAGCCAGGCCAGCAGAGGAACAGGCTGAATCACTTACAACTCTTAGCCAGGCCAGCAGAGGAACAGGCTGAATCACTTACAACTCTTAGCCAGGCCAGCAGAGGAGCAGGCTGAATCACTTACAACTCTTAGCCAGGCCAGCAGAGGAGCAGGCTGAATCACTTACAACTCTTAGCCAGGCCAGCAGAGGAGCAGGCTGAATCACTTACAACTCTTAGCCAGGCCAGCAGAGGAGCAGGCTGAATCACTTACAACTCTTAGCCAGGCCAGCAGAGGAACAGGCTGAATCACTTACAACTCTTCGCCAGGCCAGCAGAGGAACAGGCTGAATCACTTACAACTCTTAGCCAGGCCAGCAGAGGAACAGGCTGAATCACTTACAACTCTTAGCCAGGCCAGCAGAGGAACAGGCTGAATCACTTACAACTCTTAGCCAGGCCAGCAGAGGAGCAGGCTGAATCACTTACAACTCTTAGCCAGGCCAGCAGAGGAGCAGGCTGAATCACTTACAACTCTTCGCCAGGCCAGCAGAGGAACAGGCTGAATCACTTACAACTCTTAGCCAGGCCAGCAGAGGAACAGGCTGAATCACTTACAACTCTTAGCCAGGCCAGCAGAGGAGCAGGCTGAATCACTTACAACTCTTAGCCAGGCCAGCAGAGGAGCAGGCTGAATCACTTACAACTCTTCGCCAGGCCAGCAGAGGAACAGGCTGAATCACTTACAACTCTTAGCCAGGCCAGCAGAGGAGCAGGCTGAATCACTTACAACTCTTAGCCAGGCCAGCAGAGGAACAGGCTGAATCACTTACAACTCTTAGCCAGGCCAGCAGAGGAGCAGGCTGAATCACTTACAACTCTTAGCCAGAAATTAAGTTAACTTAATGCTATCGCAGTCGCCTTGGGAGTGACACACCTATCCAATAGCCTTCCTGCAAAACCGTCCTGAACCCTCGTATGGTATCACTTCCTGCAAGCGCCTACAAATGACAAAATGGTGATAGCACCATCAGACGGTGTCTCTATGGAGTGGTTTTGCCTCCACTACTGTGGAGCGTAGTTGTGAATGAACTCGTTTAAGAATTACATTTTAGAGGGTGCTTTTGGCAAGGTACACTGACGATTTAGTCAATATAAAATTGCTAGAACCATTAGAATAATGACAAAATGAGCTATGGGCGTTGTGCAAAAGTGATGCTGGAAGCAGGATCCAAGGATATGTCTCAAAAAACTGTTACAGTACTGCCCACGGGGAAGCACATCCAGTACACATACTGGAAACTCAAGCTTTTGGACGAAACTCTACCAGTGAAACTATCACGGACGCCTCACATACAGAACATATGTTGGAAAGGCGAATAGTTCTTTTATGTGTACTAGAAGAGTCTGTGTTAAAAACTGGGGTCTAAGGCCCAGGAGTCTGTACTGGATGTACCAGGTGATCAAAAAGTCAGTATAAATTTGAAAACTTAATAAACCACGGAATAATGTAGATTTTTTTTTATTGGTCATCAGTCTACTGACTGGTTTGATGCGGCCCGCCACCAATTCCTTTCCTGTGCTAACCTCTTCATCTCAGAGTAGCACTTGCAACCTACGTCCTCAATTATTTGCTTGACGTATTCCAATCTCTGTCTTCCTCTACAGTTTTTGCCCTCTACAGCTCCCTCTAGTACCACGGAAGTCATTCCCTCATGTCTTAGCAGATGTCCTATCATCCTGTCCCTTCTCCTTATCAGTGTTTTCCACATATTCTTTTCCTCTCCGATTCTGCGTAGAACCTCCTCGTTCCTTACCTTATCAGTCCACCTAATTTTCAACATTCGTCTATAGCGTCACATCTCAATTGCTTCGATTCTCTTCTGTTCCGGTTTTCCCACAGTCCGTGTTTCACTACCATACAATGCTGTACTCCAGACGTACATCCTCAGAAATTTCTTCCTCAAATTAAGGCCGGCATTTGATATTAGTAGACTTCTCTTGGCCAGAAATGCCTTTTTTGCCATAGCGAGTCTGCTTTTGATGTTCTCCTTGCTCCATCCGTCACTGGTTATTTTACTGCCTAGGTAGCAGAATTCCTTAACTTCATTGACTTCGTGACCATCAATCCTGATGTTAAGTTTCTCGCTGTTCTCATTTCTACTACTTCTCATTACCTTCGTCTTTCTCCGATTCACTCTCAAACCATACTGTGTACTCATTAGACTGTTCATTCCGTTCAGCTGATCATTTAATTCTTCTTCACTTTCACTCAGGATAGCAATGTCATCAGCGAATCGTATCATTGATATCCATATGTAGATATAATGTAGATAGAGAGGTAAATTGACACACATGCTTGGAATGACATGGGGTTTTGTTAGAACAAAAAAGAAAAGTATTTCTAGCCGCGTGAAAGATCTCTTGCGCGCGTCGTTTGGTGATGATCGTGTGCTCAGCTACCACTTTCGTCATGCTTGGCCTCCCAGGTCCCCAGAGCTGAGTCCGTGCGATTATTGGCTTTGGGGTTACCTGAAGTCGCAAGTGTATCGTGATCGACCGA
This sequence comes from Schistocerca serialis cubense, assembly GCF_023864345.2. NCBI lineage: Eukaryota > Metazoa > Arthropoda > Insecta > Orthoptera > Acrididae > Schistocerca > Schistocerca serialis. The sequence goes on from NC_064643.1 coordinate 61,409,467, forward strand.
CATACCTAGGGATGCTGAAAGACAACATCCGACGCCAATGCCTCACCATAACTCCGGACATGCTTTACAGTGCTGTTCACAACATTATTCCTCGACTACAGCTATTGTTGAGGAATGATGGTGGACATATTGAGCATTTCCTGTAGAGAACATCATTTTTGCTTTGTCTTACTTTGTTATGCTAATAATTGCTATTCTGATCAGATGAAGCGCCATCTGTCGGAAATTTTGGAACGTTTGTATTTTTTGGGTTCTTATAAAACCGCATGTCATTCCAAGCATGTGTATCAATTTGTACCTCTCTATCTATATTATTCCGAGATTTATTCAGTTTTCAAATTTATACTGACTTTTAGATCAGCCGGTACATCACTGTAATAAGGCCTATGATAATTTTAATGCCTACAGTATGGAAGAACAAAGCAGACGAGAAGGGGTTGGCTAAGGAGCTTGGCAAAATGCAGAAACTGGCCTGCATAACCGTAACAGGAAGAGTTAGCGGCACACCCAGTGCTGTGGTGGAGACCATGCTGGACAAGTCCCCATTGCACCTTTGACTTGCAACGGAATGAGTGAGAGAGGTACACATGTTTGCATAAGGCGGACCCACAATTGCCGGCTGGTGTGGAAGAGCGGTTCTAGGCGCTTCAGTCTGGAACCGCGCGACCGCTACTGTCGCAGGTTCGAATCCTGCCTCGGACATGGATGTGTGTGATGTCCTTAGGTTAGTTAGGTTTAAGTAGTTCTAAGTTCTAGGGGACTGATGACCTCAGATGTTAAGTGCCATAGTGCTCAGAGCCATTCGAACCATTTGGACCCACAATTCCCATATTGTTGTGCACTGATACGCTGGCACACAGTTGTAATCCACCAGGAAGTTTCATATCAGCCCACTCTCCGTTGCAGAGCGAGAAGTCTCAGTGTGGGGACAGCGTGGCTCACATCACAGCCCTCGGCTGGAGCTGTGTTAACCTCCCTCAGTAATGCGTCCCCCCTCTCTGGGCTGCAGTTCGTGTCGTGGCAGAGGAGCAGTTCCCGGCTCAGGGCCCGGAGCCGGCAGCCTCCTACCCACCAGCGTCGCACACCTGCCCGACCACCTCGCGCGCCAACTCACACTGCGCTCGCTCGCGTCCCGCCGACAGCTACAGCTCGTGGCGTAACGCACTATACCTGTAGGGCAGTCCATCGCGGCGACGCCTCGGGGGCTGAGGACGAGGCGGCCTCCGACTGCGGGGGTGGCGAGCGGCGAGCGGCGCCTGCGCAGAGGGGCGCCCTCCTGGACGGTGGAGGCTGCGGGGGCGGCCAGTGGTGTGCCGGACGCGCTGCGCGGCGCACGCCTCTCTCTGCCCTCTGCCCGCGGCTGCTGCTGGCGCGCGCCACCGGCGCCTCGCCACGGCCCACCGGTACGTTGCGCCGCCGGCACGCCTCCTCGCCTCACCCCTGCTGCCGTCTAAACGCAGGTACCTCCGGGCGGAAACCGCAGGCAGCAGCGTTTGCTGTGTCTGCCTCCTTACCTCGCAAGCCAATCTAAAGGGGGGCGCGGAGCGTACTTCTGATATCACCCTTATTTCTCCCTTATCCCATTCGCCGTAGGCTCACAGATCGAACGGCTGTAGGTAAGCTTCCGTATGAGCTCAACATTTCTCTGATTGTCGTTTAGACGCATGTCGGAGGAAGTGGTATGTTGGATGGTTCTTCTTGGAACGTAAGTTTCACCTATAGATTTTTCGATGGTGGCCAACACGTCTGCCTCTGGAGTTTCTTGATCACGTCGCGCCTGTGCCTGCTATACGATCTCGTGACGTAACACGCAGCTCCTTACGTCTGCTGCTCCAGTTGTTCTATTAAGACTACCTACTGGGGGTCGCAGATTGACAAGTTACACTCGATGATCGGTGGAACGAGTGTTTGATACAACATTTCTTCAGCGGGTGATAATATTTCCTTAATAATCTGCAAATGAACTTCAGCCTGCCAGTTTCAGAACAAGTGCTTTTATGTCGTCATTCAGCTGGGAGTCGTTTCGGTCGCTCACTCCTAGGTATTGAAACCTAAAGGAATTTGTCATCTCCTTTAGCAGGTAGGAGAACGAGGCCCCTCCACCAATTACGGCCCGTAAAGTCATCTCTCTTTCCAATGCTGTCCAATGCATGTGCTCACTGCTCGACGTCAGATTTCACCCTGTCCTTGTACCTCAGATTTGGTCTTCTTGGTATTCTGTCTTTCCATATCAAATCATACACTACCCGTGACAGTCTGTTAGCGTTCATGCGTCGCGTATGTCCATCCCATTTGAGCCGCTCGGAGGTAATTTTATCTTGTAGTCTTACAACTCGAACCTAGTTTCAAATTTTCTCATTCCAGATTTTCTTTTCTCGTCTTTCGAATCATTCTACGACGAACCTTGTCCCTACTGCCTGAATTCTGCTGATGTCTTTACTTCTTACGTTCCATGTTTCACAACCGTACGCCAAAATGGACGCGTTATAGTGCTCATACACGACATTCTTATATTTTAGTGATACTTTCGCGTTCGGGATATTAAGTCTGTACCTATTAGTATAAGTTGCTACCTCGCTTAATTGTGTCAGTGATTTCCTTGCCTTAGAGCTAGTATAAGAGACAGCGACGACAGGACATTTGATAAGATACCTCGTTTGCATCTCTTTCCTTTCGACTACTTCACGTCCCGTTAATTGTCCATACATTGTAATGACAATCAGCTCACGTTTCCTTGACTGAAGATGAGACCGTATGGTTTAGCAGTTAATTGACCTTCAAGGTATCCTTTAGAGTTGTCTCACAGGCATACACCAACAAATTAGATGCTTTCCATTTTTTCACCTCTGACGGTATGGTGTACTTTTCTCCGGATGTTGTTCATTGCAATAATGAGAAGAAGAGGAGACAGAAATCCACCTTACCTTAAATCAGATTTCATGCCAAAATTTTCAATCACTTCTATATATGTACCGACTTTACTGTATCTTGATGCTGTGTACCATCTCATCCTGTCTTCCAATTTCCTTCAATGTTCCGCACATGTTTTTCTTGTTTATAGCATCTAACGCTTTCTGTGTATACAAAAAGGGTAACCATATGTGTCGGTTGTGTTTCGAGTAGTTTTCCGTTAATAGGCGGAGATCAAAAATTAATTGAATCCTTGACCTTCCATTTCTGAATCTCTACTGTTCTTCCAAGAGATTTTATTCTGTTAGGGGCGTGATCTTATGCTTTAAATCTCTTTCATAAACTTTTCCGACTTAGGATGTTAAAATAAAGCCCTACCGTCAGCTCTTACCAACTCTCTAGGGTCCAGCAGATAGTGTCACGAGCCCAGGAGACGTCCTGCAGATGATGTCGTGGTGTTAGCAAAGGCACCCGCGCCGGTCCTCTGCTGCTATAGCGCATTAACGTCAAATTTCACGGCACTGTTCTAGCGGATACGTTGGACGTAGGCGCCACATTAATTTCTGTGATTATTTCACGCAGTGTTGGTCGGCTGTTACCACTGACAACTCAACCAGACGCCGTCGCTCTCGGTAGTTAATTGTAGGCCATTGGCCACGGCGTTGTCCGTGATGAGAGGTTAACGCCTGAAAGTTGGTACCCTCGGCAGAGGCTTGACATTGTGGATCGAATTTCATGAGAACTTCGTGAATGGAATGGCCCATGGGGCTAGCTCCTGCCACCAGAACGGTGTTTGATTTAAGAGACAGGCGACAATCTTAGTCAATATTACGCAACAATTGCAATATGGGAGACAGGAGACAATTCTTAGTCAAGTCTGTTAATTCCGTTATGTACTGAGTTAAAATGACAGATCCGTCAATTCACTGCCCTTTCCTATCTTGTGTGCACGGTACTACCACCGTCCTTATATTTGCATATCGTTATCCCGTGACTTTTGGCACCTCAGTATACAGACAACTGAGAGACGTTTCTTGCCTATAGACACGTTTTTGCAACAAAATCGCAGAACTTGTGACGTTTGTTTGATTTAGGAGACAGGAGACAATTCTTAGTTAATATTGCGCAACATTTCCCAGTGTGGACGTGTTGGTAGACACGGCCTTCAGTTATATAGTCTGCGCTATGGAAAACACTACGTCGACTTTTTTTATTATTTTTGTTTTTCTTGTTGTTACACATCATTTGGCAATATGTGGCAACGGAGAAAGTGTTGCAACTGACTGAAGATTTTCACACAACGAGATGTTTGTGGGAAGTTAGTAATTCCGAACACGAAAATCGTAACAGAAGAATTTAATTATCGAGGAGATGGCCAAATAATGTTAAGTATCAGTGAATGAGGTTGAAAGTAAACGATGCTGTCTTCTACCTTCAAAGTACGAGAGCGATCCCAATGAGGTCCCCCATATTTAGCCAGTATCGAGAAACAAGACATTCAGGTGTGTATCCGAGACAAAGTATCTGGACTGTCCACAATACATTGTCTAGTTACATGTCTATAGACATTCTACATATTTACATCTACATACATACATACTCCACTGTACAGTGCGTGAAGGTGTGGTGCCGATAATAAATATAACTAAATACAAAATAATTATATTACATGCTCAGTATTTGTGACGCCAGTGTGGACCTATATATTGAAGGAAGTATAGTTTTTAAATTGGGAAGGTATACTTTTTTGATGGCGTTTGACTGATCGTGGAAAGCAAGTACAGTGACATAGCGCTTGTTAATATCGTCTTCCAAAAATTTTTCGAAACTATCTGAGAAGTGTGCTGAAACTGGAGAGCGAAGCAACTTGAGTTAACTTTTGCAGTGCAAACAGTACCAAAGTGGACAGTCTTCGTCGTCATATTGAGGAAGAGGATACGAAGATAGCGGCTACCCTGCTAGTCAGTTTCAGCATATTTCGAAATTACGTTTAGTAAATATTGAGGCAATATTAATAAGCATTATATACCCGTAATCGTCTTTTCGAGGATTTTAACATGTCGTTCAAGTCTTTGTACTAGAGGGTTATTAACTTCGTTCGATATTTGACATAAACTTCATAAGGGAGTACCAAGTGTTTAAAGAGTGGTCTAAAAGAGGTTCTGCAGTGGACACCAGACATTACCCGTACTACGCATTGCTCCCCATCAAACATTTTCTTCCTCAATGAACACTTGCCACGTGGTCAGCGAGTGAAAGTGGGAAAAATAAGTCAACGTTTTAATATTACCATATACAAATTCTGCAATTATTTGTAATGCAAAAGGTGCTGAGCTAGAAGAAGTTCCGTACATGTGCTTTCCAATTCAGGTTCTCAACTACATAAACCCCTAAGTGCTTAGAATTTTCTGCTTCGTTCGCTGTCTTCCCCCATGTATGATCTCCGATAGTGTGGTCAGGCGTTGCGCAGAGTAGAGTCGAATGTATAGTGTTTTATCTAAATTTAATGACGGTCTGTTTAAAGAGAGCCAGTTAATTACTTTCAAAAAATTGTATTTCTAATTTCAAGTGTTTAAGTTTCTCCATTAGGCTCGATTGGAATAGTTGCATCATCTACAAAAAGAACTCGGTCGGTTTCTTCGATACACAGTGTCAAATCCGCCGAAAATAACAAAAACTACGGCAGACCCTGTACCGGCCCATGTCACTGATCGTCACTCCGGAAGTGCTGTTACGTTGCGTGCACTTTCTGAGTTTCTGTGTGAAAACGTTTACTTTTCCAAGCACGGCACACACGTACTGCAGGAATGTATACCGATTATAGCAACAGCGTCTGGGCGAGTACACCTAATGAATTACTTTGCTATACGTCACAGGCGAACAAGAGTTTCCCCTGACAGTGTGGAGGCGCCACCACTTTGAGCACGTATTCTGATGTCAAAAATCTCAAAATTAGCAATATAATACTTCGGATAATTGTTTAAAGGATTGCTCTCTTCCGTCCTTGTCCGACCTAGTACAACAGTATAAAGGGTGTTCCACGACTCCTGTTATAGGCCTCTTGGGGTTGTAGAAAGGATTTAGTTGACACAGTTTTGATAACAGACCATGTCCAGCAATGTACGGGTGGGGTGCAAAACAAGCTGGAGCACCTCGAACCTCTTTCGCGTCGCCCGCAGACAGCGCAGGCGGCGAGCCGCGTCCCGCGGCGCGCAGGCAGGTGTTCCGAGCGGCCGGTCGCTGCCTTCTGTCCTACGCGACGGAGGCCGTCCTCTCCGAAACCAGGGCGGCGCCTTCGTGGAGCACCGCACTCATTTCTCCTGGGAGGGAACGCATCAGTTCCTGGCGGTAACCGTTGCAGTCTGACGAGAACACTGTGTCAGGTAGTAGCTGTAACAGGGACGGACGACGGCGCCCACATGTCATCACGTCTGCCTACAGCCAAGACCGACATCTAAAACAGATCCCATCTACAGAGTTACACTACTGGCCATTAAAATTGCTACACCAAGAAGAGATGCAGATGTTAAACGGGTGTTCATTGGACAAATATATTATACTAGAAGTGACATGTGGTTACATTTTCACGCAGTTTGGGTGCACAGATCCTGAAAAATCAGTGCCCAGAACAACCACCTCTGGCCGTAATAGCGGCCTTGATACGCCTGAGCATTGAGTCAAACAGAGCTTGGATGGCGTGTACAGGTACAGCTGCCCATGCAGCTTCAACACGATACCAAGGTTCATCAAGAATAGTGACTGGCGTATTGTGACGAGCCAGTTCAAAAAATGGTTCAAATGGCTCTGAGCACTATGGGACTCAACTGCTGTGGTCATAAGTCCCCTAGAACTTAGAACTACTTAAACCTAACTAACCTAAGGACATCACACACATCCATGTCCGAGGCAGGATTCGAACCTGCGACCGTAGCGGTCGTGCGGTTCCAGACTGTAGCGCCTTTAACCGTTCGGCCACTCCGGCCGGCCTGACGAGCCAGTTGCTCGGCCACTATTGACCAGACGTTTTCAGTTAGATCTGGAGAATGTGCTGACAAGGGCAGCAGTCGAACCTTTCCTGTATCCAGAAAGGCCCGTGCAGGAGCTGCAACATGCGGTCGTGCATTATCCTGCAGAAATGTAGGGTTTCGCAGGAATCGAATGAAAGGTAGAGCCACGGGTCGTAACACATCTTAAATGTAACGTCCACTGTTCAAAGTGCCGTCAATGCGAACAAGAGGTGACCGAGACGTGTAACCAATGGCACCCCATACCATCACACCATCACGCTGGGTGATAGGCCAGTATGGCGATGACGAATACACGCTTCCAATGTGCGTTCACCGCGATGTCGCCAAACACGGATGCGACCATCATGATGCTGTAAACAGAACCTGGATTCATACGAAAAAATGACGTTTTGCCATTCGCGCACCCAGGTTCGTCGTTGAGTACACCATCGCAGGCGCTCGTGTCTGTGATGCAGTGTCAAGGTAACCGCAGCCATGGTCTCCGAGCTCATAATCCATGCTGCTGCAAACGTCGTCGAACTGTTCGTACAGATGGTTGTTGTCTTGCAAACGTCCCCATCTGTTGACTCAGGGATCGAAACGTGGCTGCACGATCCGTTACAGCCATGCGGATAAGATTCCTGTCATCTCGAGTGCTAGTGATACGAGGCCGTTCGGATCCAGCACGGCGTTCCGTATTACCCTCCTGAAACCACCGATTCCATATTCTGCTAACAGTCATTGGATCTCGACCAACGCGAGCAGCAATGTCGCGATACGATAAACCGAAATCGCGATAGGCTACAATCTGATGTTTATCAAAGTCGGAAACGTGATGGTACGCATTTCTCCTCCTCACACGAAGCATCACAACAACGTTTCATTAGGCAACGCCGGTTAACTGCCGTTTGTGTATGACAAATCGGTTGGAAACTTTCCTCATGTCAGCACGTTGTAGGTGTCACCATCGGCGCCAACCTTGTGTGAATGCTCTGCAAAGCTAATCATTTGCATATCACTGCATCTTCTTCCTGTTGGTTAAATTTCCCGTCTGTAGCACGTCAGCTTCGTGGTATAGCAATTTTAATGGCCAGTAGTGTATTTTACATCCAACGGTACATTTCCGCGTCTAGGTTTCTTATCAAAAGTTTATCGAGTAAGTCCATTCTAGAGCCTCTGCAATCCTGTAATACGACTTCTGACACACCCTGTACAGCCCACAAATTTTATCTTTCGCTCTTTTTCCAGTTCAAGGAGCTGATTTTTAGAACAACGGACCTTAATTCTGTAATACTAGAAACCCCAGCAGTAGCCAACGACCGTTGTGCTCAAGATTAAAATGATTAGTATAAATGCACTATCGTACAGTCAATTTATTTGGCATCGCTTAATGCTTTCCAGTACATTAGCTTCATCAAAATCTGTGGTACACCGAACTGACAAAAACTGAATACAAAATACTTGAGCGAAAATCGATAATTTTGGAAGTTAATGTAGTTAATATCTGCAGCTCACATCTGCTTGAAGACAGTAACACGTAACTTCGGCTGGAACAAAACTTTCCCTCATAGGATACACGCAATCAGAATGACAAAGCATCACGCAAGCGCTGACGGGCTTGGCTTGGCTTGGCACAGTTTCGCTGTCTGCTCACAGTCGGCCTCTGACGCCGCGTCTCCGCGCCGTGTGCCCTGCTCTTTGCGCATTCAGGCTTTCATCGTAAAAGTCTTACTGTGAAATGATAGAACTTCGGCGAAACTGGAACGGTACCTCCATCCTTAAACTTATCATAAATGATTTATTAACTCGCTTTCCTTCGTTTAAGATCGTTATTAATTTAGCTGTTTCTTCAAACCGTAAAACTGAATGATGAAGTTGTGTAACTATTGTACTCTTGCTTGTTATTTTTCTTAACTATCGATAACTGAGCAGTCGCTTCGCTGCCTTTATTTTAATGTATTTTTTGACACGACAACGTATTTTCATTGTTGATCTGTTGAAAATTTAATACAGTTGTAATCAGTTTATTCACGTGTATCAGGCGGGAAGTTTCTTTGGATTGATATACTTTTTTGATAAAAGAAAAACAGTAATATCTCTTCGTTAGAGTTTAACGTGATCTGTTTGTTTCTGAACACAGTTATCGAGATTACTGTCCGTAATAAAGTCAACAATTAATTGTTTTCAGACTCTTAAAGTTCTTTAAGATCAAATGGGGCAGTCCGTGTCTTAATTTACTCAAAAGCGAAGATTAGGCCACTTTAAAACATGTTTTGCACAAAGTTTCAATAGGTAACTGACACACCTCACAACACAAACGCGTACAGTGCTAATGACTTCTTAACTACCGATCGAGGTGGCGCAGTGGTTAGCACACTGGGCTCGCATTCGGCAGGACGACGGTTCAATCCCGCGTCCGGCCATCCTGATTCAGGTTCTCCGTGATTTCCCTAAATCGCTCCAGGCAAATGTCGGGATGCTTGCTATGAAAGGGCACGACCGATTTCCTTCCCCGTCCTTCCCTAATCCGATGAGACCGATGACCTCGCTGTCTGGTATCCTCCCCCAAACAACCCCAAGTTCATTTTACATCTACAAATGCATCTAGATTCTGCGAATTACTGTTGCAGTTATTACGCCTTTTTCCCGTTCCATTCAGTGGAGCGCAGGAACGGTGATCATTTAAACGCGGGAGCGTTATTTAATGGGTTGCACTACATTCCTTGAGTCATCGATGAGTTTTCATTCATCTTCGAAACTCTGCCAGTTCTGTTTCTTCATCATCTCTGTGACACTCTACCGCGGGTGAAGCAAACTTGTGGCCATTCGCGCAGCCTTTCTCTGTGTATGTTCAATATCTTTGTTTGTGCCATTTATACGTGTTCCGCACAATTGAGCAGTATCCTAGGAGTGATTTTTAAGCAATCTCCTCTGTAAACTGATTGCATTTCCCTAATATTCTACCAGTAAACCGAAGTCTACTACTCGCTGCATCCACAACTGACCCTATGTGATCATTCCATTCCGTGTCTCTACAAAGTGTTACACCCACGCATTTGTATATGTTTATGGATTCCAGCTGTGACCTCACTGATATTATATTCATACCATAACGTGTTTTTTCGTTTTGCGAAGTGCACACTTTTGCATTTCTGAACATTTAAAGGAACCTGCCAATCTTTATACCACTTTCAAATCTTATCAAGGTCTGACTGAATCTTTGTACGCCTTTGTGCGGACTGTATTTTGTTGTAGATAATGAATCGTCTACGGAGACTCAGAGATTTCCATTAATATTCTCCGCAAGGTCTTTGATATACAGGACGAACAGCAAAGGACCCAACACACTCCCCTGGAGTACACCCAAAAATTGCTTCTACATCTGACGATGACTCTCCATCCAAGATAACATGTTGCGTCCGCACTATCAAGGAATCCTCACTCGTCACAAATTTATCATGAAACACCAAGTGATCGTACTTTTGGCAATAAGCGTCGGTGTGGTACTATATCAAATGATTTTCGGAAATCCAGATATACTGCATGTACCTGACTGCCTTGATCCATGGCTTTCAGGATGTCATGTGAGGAAAGTGCGAGTTTTGCTACACATGATCTATGCTTCAGAAATATTAGCTGGATGGCATGCGGGAGGTCATTCTGTTCGAGATACCTCATGATATTTGAGCTTGGAATGTGTACGAAGATTTTACAACAAGCTGATGTCAAGGATACTGGACGGTAGTTTTGTGGATTACTTCTGCTATCTTCCTTGTAAACAGGTGCGGCCTGTGCTTTTTTCACAACACTAGGAAACGCAAACGCAGCTTCAGCCGACACACTAAAACAGATCAAAATACTCTAATAACATAACTCATGAAGTCATAGCAAACAACACAATAGCCAAATGTAAAGGAAATAGTCTGATCAGAATAAACCAAAACAAATATATCAGAAAAGTAAGTGATTTTCACAGCTAACAACGTCACACAAATTGTAAGCAAATAAACACGCAGCACAAACTAAGAAAATTACATAAAACTGCAACACAATGTTCACTTATCTCAATATGTCCAATTCTTGATTTCATTGAGAGTGACACATATCTCATCAATAAAAAACTGAATAATCTTTTTACAAACTTATACACACACACAAGAGCAGATTTATAATAAAAACACATGACCACGGGCAAACAAAATGAAAGCCATTCAAATAACATAAAATGGAAGATTCGGATCATTTGATATTTGTACGGACGCAGGAGGAGCTGGCCACTGTTCGCGAACAGCTGAGCGTGCTGATGGCCGCGGACAGCCGTCTTCAGGCTACTGTCTCGAAGTGTAGCGGCAGTGGGGAGTCTGATGCGTCTCATGGTACACCCCAGGTGTTACATGCTTCACCCACAGTCCCTGCTGTCGAGACATCTTCGCGGGTACCGGGCGCGGTTGGGCCATCCTCTCCCCAAGGGGAGTGGCGGGGTCAGAGGCGTTCACGTCGCACGAAGTGGAGGGTCAAGGGTCAATGTGGAAGACTGGCCGTGTGGCATCGCCCACTCTGCCTGTGAGTGGACATGTGGCCGCTCCTTCAGCAAGGTCCGAGCAGGCACAAGGTTCAAAATGGCTCTGAGCACTATGCGGCTTAACTTCTGAGGTCATCAGCCGCCAAGAACTTAGAACTAATGAAACCTAACTAACCTAAGGACATCACACACATCCATGCCCGAGGCAGGATTCGAACCTGCGACCGTAGCGGTCGCTCGGCTCCAGACTGCAGCGCCTTGAACCGCACGGCCACTCCGGCCGCAGGCACAAGGGAGGAGGGGTTTATTTGTCATTGGGAGCTCCAATGTTAGGCGGGTGATGGAGCCCCTAAGGGAAATAGCGGAAAGGTAGGGGAAGAAGGCCAGTGTTCACTCTGTCTGCTTGCCGGGGTCCTCATCCGAGATGTGGAGGAGGCTCTGCCGGCGGCGATAGAGAGAACTGGACGCACGCGACTGCAGATTGTTGCTCATGTGGCACCAATGACTCCTGCCGTCTGGGTTCAGAGGTCATCCTCAGTTCACACAGGCGGTTGGCGGAGTTGGTGAAGGTGGAAAGCCTCGCTCGTGGGGTGGAATCAGCTTACTATTTGTAGTGTCGTTCCCAGAACTTATCGCGGTCCTCTGGTTTGGAGCCGAGTGGAAGGCTTAAACCAGAGGCTCAGACGATTCTGCGGAGATCTGGGGTGCAAACTTCTCGACCTCCGCTATCGTGTAGAGACATGTAGGGTCCCCATGAATAGGTCAGGCGTGCACTACACGCAGGAAGCGGCTACAAGGGTAGCGGAGGACGTGTGGAGTGCACATGTGGGTTTTTTAGGTTAGAAAATTCCCTCCCTACGCCCGACAAGACGCCTCCTGCGACGCGACAAGGTAGCAGTAGGCAAAACGCAACAGGGAATGACAATATTAATGTGGTAATAGTAAACTGCAGGAGCGTCGATAGAAAGGTCCCAGAACTGCTCTCATTAATAAACGGTCACAATGCCCACATAGTACTAGGGAAGGAAAGTTGGCTGAAACCAGATGTAAGCAGTAATGAAATTCTAAACTTAGATTCGAATGTATACCGCAGAGCAGGCTGGACAGTGAAGGAGGAGGCGTGTTTATAGCGATAAAAAGTGCAATAATATCAAAGGAAATTGACGGAGATCCGAAATGTGAAATAATTTGGGTGAAGGTCACGGTTAAAGCAGGCTCAAACGTGGTAATTGGATGTCTCTATAGGCCCCCTGGCTCAACAGCTGTTGTGGCAGAACACGTGAAGGAAAATTTGGAAAATATTTGGAGTAGATTTCCCCACCATGTTATAGTTTTGGGTGGAGATTTTAATTTGCCGGATATAGACTGGGAGACTCAAACGTTTATAACGGGTGGCAGGGACAAAGAACCAAGTGAAATTTTTTTAAGTGCATTATCTGTAGCCGGCCGCCGTGGTCTAGCGGTTCTAGGCGCGCAGTCCGGACCCGCGCAACTGCTACGGTCGCAGGTTCGAATCCTGCCTCGGGCATGGATGTGTGTGATGTCCTTAGGTTAGTTAGGTTTAAGTAGTTCTAAGTTCTAGGGGACTGATGACCGAAGTAGTTAAGTCCCATAGTGCTCAGAGCCATTTTGAACCATTATCTGTAAACTAACTTGAGCAGTTAAACAGAGAACCGACTCGTGGCGATAACATAGTAGACCTTCTGGTGACAAACAGACCCGAACAGGTAATCAGCGATCATTAAGCGGTTACAGCAACGGTGATTTAAGCCGTAAATAGAAATATTAAAAAAGGTAGGAAGGTTTTTCTGTTTAGCAAAAGTAACAAAACGTAGATTGACGGCTCAACACAAAAGTTTTGTCTCAAGTACAGATAGTGTTGAGGATCAGTGGACAAAGTTCAAAACCATCGTACAATATGCATTAGATGAGTATGGGCCAAGCAAGATCGTAAGAGATGGAAACGAGCCACCGTGGTACAACAACCGAGTTAGAAAACTGCTACGGAAGCAAAGGGAACTTCACAGCAAACATAAACGTAGCCGAAGCCTTGCAGACAAACAAAAATTACGCGAAGAGAAAAGTAGTGTGATGAGGGCTATGCGAGAGGAGTTCAACGAATTCGAAAGTAAATTTCTGTGTACTGACTTGGCAGAAAAACGTAAGAAATTTTGGTCTTATATCAAATTGGTAGGTGGATCAAAACATGATGTCCAGACACTCTGTGACCAAAATGGTACTGAAACAGAGGGTTACAGACTAAAGGCTGAAATACTAGATATCTTTTTCCAAAGCTGTTTCACAGAGGAAGACTGCACTATAGTTCCTTCTCTAGATTGTCGCACAGATGAAAAAATGGTAGATATCGAAATAGATGACAGAGGGATAGAAAAACCACTAAAATCGCTCAAAAGAGGAAAGGCCGGTGGACCTGATGGGATACCAGTTCGATTTTACACAGAGTACGCGAAGGATCTTGCTCCCCTTTTTGCAGCGGTGTACCGTAGGTGTCTAGAAGAGCGTAGCGTCACAAAAGATTGGAAAAGGGCACAGGTCATCCTCGTTTTCAAGAAGGGACGTCGAACAGATGTGTAGAATTGTAGACCTATATCTCTAACGTCGATCAGTCGTAGAATTTTGGAACACGTATTATGTTCGAGTATAATGACTTTTCTGGAGACTAGAAATCTACTCTGTAGGAATGAGCATGGGTTTCGAAAAAGACGATCGTGTGAAATCTTGCTCGCGCTATTCGTCCACGAGACTCAGAGGGCCATAGACACGGGTTCCCAGGTAGATGCCGCGTTTCTTGAATTCCGCAAGGCGTTTGATACAGTTCCCCACAGTCGTTTAATGAACAAAGTAAGAGCATATGGCCTATCACACCATTTGTGTGATTGGATTGAAGAGTTCCTAGATAATCGAACACAGCCTGTCATTCTCAATGGAGAGAAGTCTTCGGAAGTGATTTCAGGTGTGCCGCAGGGGAGTGACGTGGGACCGTTGCTTTTCACAATATGTATAAATGACCTTGTGGATAACATCGGAAGTTCACTGAGGCTTTTTGCAGATGATGCTGTAGTATATCGAGAGGTTGTAACAATGGAAAATTGTACTGAAATGCAGGAGGATCCACAACGAACGGACGTATGGTGCAGGGAATGGCAATTGAATCTCAATCTAGACAAGTGTAATGTGCTGCGAATACGTAGAAAGAAAGATCCTTTATCATTTAGCTACAATATACCAGGTCAGCAATTGGAAGCAGTTAATTCCATAAATTATCTGGGAGTAGGCATTAGGAATGATTTAAAATGGAATGACCATACAAAATTAATTGTCGGTAAAGCAGATGCCAGACTGAGATTCACTGGAAGAATCCTAAGGAAATGAAGTCCGAAAACAAAGAAAGTAGGTTACAGTACAATTGGTCGCCCACTACTTGAATACTGCTCACCCGTGTGGGATCCGTACCAGATAGGGTTGATAGAAGAGAGAGAGAAGATCCAACGGAGAGCAGCGCGCTTCGTTACAGGAGCATTTAGTAATCGCGAAAGCGTTACGGAGATGATAGATAAACTCCAATGGAAGACTCTGCAAGAGAGACGCTCAGTAGCTCGGTACGGGCTTTTGTTGAAGTTTCGAGAACATACCTTCACCGAGGAGACAAGAAGTATATTGCTCCCTCCTATGTATATCTCGCGAAGAGACCATGAGGATAAAATCAGAGAGATTAGAGCCCACACAGAGGCATACCGACAATCTTTCTTTCTACGAACAATACGAGACTGGAATAGAAGGGAGAACCGATAGAGGTACTGAAGGTACCCTCCGCCACACACCGTCAGGTGGCTTGCGGAGTATGAATGTATTAACATACCTGTCCATGAGGTTATACCGACTACACTAAGTTTTATCTGCTCCAACATAGGAAAATGTCTGTTGGTGGAGTACATGAAATCACAGAATTACTCATTTTGGTTCTAACACAAAACTACTTCAAATTCAACAATACATTTTATTCATGAACTGATGGAGCAGCTATGGGATATAGCATTGCTGTTCCGATAGTAGGTATCTTCTTAAATAACTGAAAAGGAAAATTTTTTAATCCCACAAATCTACTAGGCAAGAAACTTATATATCACCACAGAAATGTAGATGACACTCTGTTATTAATAGATGGAAATAACAGCAACATCAAACAACACGACACGATTCAGGTGCAAAATTAATAGGTTCTACAAATTTTATCCCTTGAGTGTTGAAAATGAACTAACTAGCAAAACGTTTATGTTCTTAGTGTGCTTGTTGCAAAATTCAGACCTTCTCTGCATCACTAACAATGGGCAGCCTCGTAAAGTTGGACAATTGCCTGCTGTAAGATTTCACCGGTCATCAGTAGGTTTGTGAGTAATCGCAAAAATGTTCATGTCTTACAAGAAATGATTTGAGGTTGTGGCGAGAGACATTAAAATATTCATCTCAGAATATACACACACAGTGAAGAAAGACGATGTCGTCATTGGCGGTACGAATAGATCGGCTGAGTGAGGTCGTAGGCCGTAACAGGCGTTCGTGCTCACTGACAAACGCGTGACGTCTACACGTAAAGCGTGACCTAGTGGTGTCTCAGTGTCCGCGGAATGTTCCTCGTGTAGATCTCCCACTCAGGTGTGTTGATGACTGAGGTCAACCAAAAGCCTGCCTGGCAGTTTGCCTTGCTACTGTGGGTTCGATGACCTCCGCAGCATTGCTTCGTGCTCTCCAGAACAAAAGGGTGGGTGCCTGCCGTAAGTAGGTGAGGCACCTATTAAACCTTTGTGGCAGCGTCTCACCTCGGGTGGAGTTTGTAGGCGGTCGCGGCGAAAACCCGTCTGCTGAGGGGTTGTGCCTCGGCCCTGCTGATGGCTGGTGGGCGCCCTCCATCTGCCACACGTCACTTCCGCTGTGTCTGCCTGGGATCACGCTTCGGGTGTCCGTGTGATGGTATGTTTTCCGATGGGCGTAGGACTCCTCCAACAGTCTACGTCGTGATATTAGATGTACGACAAGGAAATTCCACATAAAGCCGTTACAAATGACAGATTATTTACATAAGGAAAGATAATTCGAACCAGTCACAGGAAAATGCAGTTGTAATTACAGGTCTGTGCCCTCAAAAAATTTTGCGAAATGGGAAGTAATGTGTCCTTTCCGCTTTTAAAATTGTAAACAAATAGTGTGGGCCTTAGGCCTTGCAACACTATGAACCATTAGCAGATATCTATAAACATAACCACGTAAAAATTTCGCTTCACATGTTCAGGCTCCTTGGCCTCATAAACATGTCATAAAACGTCCGATTAGTTCAAACAATATTACATTAACCTAATAACAAATGACAAAATTCACTGGAAAAGTAATTGTTTATTAGCATGGTTAATCGCAGTTATTGGGCATGCAATTAGTATGCATAGCATACAGTTTTATTGTCAGGTTTCCCAGGAATCTGTAGATGCTAGACGGAATTTTCTCTACATACGCTGAGCAAACATTCTTCAGAAGTTGTTGGCCCATCTTACAATCAGCTACTGTAATTTACTCCCTTAGATACACGATGGGACTTTATTTGATTCTTCACCAGTTATTTACTCTTCTTGATAGACTTTCAGTTAAAGTACTCCTTTTAAATCTACGTTTCGTATGGCATTTCTGAAATACATCAGGAACAGGAACATAATGTAAGTTTGATGACTTCACAAAGCATACATTTATCTAACTGCATTCATTATAACTGCAAAACTTACTACGTAATCTCCTTGCAATATCTCTACTAGTCTCCATATTACCTCTTTTTTTACGTTCTCCAATTCCTGGCGTTCACGAGCGGTATTACAGCTGTAAATTCTCTTAATTACCATGACATGAATTTCATCGGATGATAGACCCAACCCCTGCAATCAGCATATGCAGAACACACACAGAAGTCGAACATTATCAGTTGCTTGGACACGTAAACATTTACGTGACGTGGTGTGCTACAAAACCCACCTTCCCTTAACACTCGCACTGCGTTATCGCGACTGGTACACTTCATCGCAAAAACAATAAAAATCCTTATACTGTATGCTTGGCGCTCCTGCGCGTCCGGCAAAACGTTATAAACTCATTGACCGCCGGTAATAATCGCACAGTAGATCTCGATAATGGCTTTAAACATCAACAGTAGCACACAAAGTCTCCGTATTAGGCAAATTCACCCAGTGTCAAGTCTAATCCACGTATTGTGTAATTCTTTCAATACTGCATCAGCGACTTAATCATCATCAACACATTGTTCATCATTAACCTTCTCTTCTTCTCACCTCGTCCCCAACTATGAAAATGGTTATTTACCACTGAATAAATATTTTTAAGTGGAAAATGCGTCGTCCACCTTTAGTTTTTCGACTCCTCATTGTCTTAATTTCCAGAGCGTTTTCATGAATAACTTTCTTGACTTTGTGTGGCCCGTGGTTTACATAGAAAATGTGCTTTAGCATGATCTTCTTGATTTCAGTAGCACTTTATTGTTCCATCTGCGTCACTCTTCATCATATCTTGCTCTTCAGTTATTTTGTTGAGTACAATTATCCAAATTATCTGCATACATTACTTGTGCAAGTTCCATTGACTCACTCTTCGTGATCTCTGCCATTGTACTTCCATTGCAGAAAGTACTTCCTAATTACTTAATTAACTACCCATAATCTAACTTAACAAATCATTCTTCCAACGTCAAATGACTATTCTCATCACTGATGTCTTGTCAGTTGTCCTCGTCGTCGTTATTTAACACCACTGAAGCTTTTTGCTCCCTTTCCATCAGTAGAAGTGCAGACCACCTCCGCCCGTAACACATTCCTCTTTTGGTTTAATTCTAGGTTCTCCGATTTTGCATTCAAACTTATCTCCACTGGAGTCGTCGTTCTCTTAAGAAAATAGCAACCTTGTGTTCAGCCTTTTTTTCTTCGTGCAGAAACACATCAAATGTTTTCTAGCCTTGGCTAAAGTAAGCAACATAAATACTTATATTTAATTTCTTTGTCCTCTCGTTACCATCCTCATCAGATCCTTCGTCCTCTGCTTTGTTATTTTCTGTGACTACTTCATTGATTATCCCTATTTGCAGTACCCTAGCTGACTCAGGTAATTCAGTGTCTCCTTCTTCTCTTCTGAAATCTTCGTCCCCTACTCCCATTAACCTAGCGGCTTCGCTTCCTACTTTTTTACCTATATTCTTTATTCGAATTTGTGAGTTTTGTAGTAATATGGTTCGCTTACTATTTAAAAGACACCGAACATTTCAATATTTCCCTTGCACGAAACACCATGATAGTCCTTAAGTTGAAAATGCGTGTTTTTAGTACATAGTCCATACAAGTAGCAGACGTCTAGCAGTCTCCGATCATTTTCATTCGTTTCTCTCACTCAATGATGACCCAGGAAAGTCGGCCATATGTAATTATCTGATCCAAATCGAGCATTAAAGTTCCCTAGAATATATTATGACTCCGAGCCAGGTACTTTAGCTAGTCCGTCATAAAACGTATCCTTCTCTTCCATGCTGGATGATAAACTAGGAGCGTACACATTCAAGGTGTTGATAGTGCTAATTGAAGAGCACATTTGTAATGTAACAATCTGATTTGTTCCACCAGGTGCTGGCACAATATGGTTTAATCCTACTCCGTGAAGTTTTGGCTCGTCTCGAGACTCCTCCTGCCAGAAGAATGTGTAATTCGCCTCTCTGATGGAGAGCCCGTGTGCGGAAGCCACGTCTCCTGTAGTCTCACAACGACCAAATTCAAGTGATGGAGTTCTGTGTCAGTTACAGCTGTTTACGAATGCGAGCAGTCTCTTGGGTATCGTCAGTAAGCCTTGGGCACATGATCCTAACATTCCAGGTGGCAATACGAAATGGTGATTTCTTTGTTATTTCATCTTTGTTTTTAGTAAGTGTACTATACGAGCTCACTTGTTGAAGATTACTTCTAAGCTCCACACACCTTATGAAGCTGGCGGATGGCCGCGGGACAGCAGATTACTGGCTTCTCCGCTTGAGGCGGGCAGTAGCTGTCCAATCAGAGGCAATGACTTCTCCCTCAGCCGTAAGTGACCCCTGTCGCTCGTGTCTTACGTCAGTCAGGCAATGCTTATAGCCGGTAACTGCCCTTTCATGTGTTGTGGCGATGTCCTTGAACGTCACGGAAGTGACCTTAAATGTAGTACTAACTTTTTATTGTGACATAATCTTTGCGGCTGAATGCTGATGACGCTTACTAGTTGATGTGTTTCACAACTATGAGCCATACTTCTTACTCAAAAAAATTATATGTACAATACACACACTGAAGAACGAAAGAAAGTGGTACACCTGCTTAATTTCGTGTAGGGCCCCCGCGAGCACGTAGAAGCGCCGCAACACGACGTGGCATGGACTCGACTAATGTCTGAAATACTGCTGGAGGGAATTGACATGGTGAATCCTACAGGGCTGTCTATAAATCAGTAAGAGTACGGGGGGGTTGAGATCTCTTTTGAACAGCACGTTGCAAGGCATCCCAGATATGCTCAATAATCTTCATGTCTGGAGAGTTTGGTGGCCAGCCGAAGTGTTTAAACTCAGAAGAGTGTTCCTGGAGCCACTCTGTAGCAAATCTGGACGTGTGGGGTGTCGCCTTTTCCTGTTGGAATTTCCCAAGTCCGGTGGAATGCACAAAGGATATGAACGGATGCAGGTGATCAGACAGGATGCTTACGTACATTTCACGCGTCAGTGTCATATCTAGACGTATCAGGGCTTCCATATCACTCCAACTGAAAGCGCCCCGCTCCATTACAGAGCCTCCACCAGCTTGAACAGACCCCTGCTGACATGCAGGGTCCATGTATTCATGAGGCTGTCTCCATACCCGTACACGTCCATCCGCTCGATACAATTTGAAGCGAGACTCGTACGACCAGCAACATGTTTCCTGTCATCAAGAGTCCAGTGTTGACTGGCCCAGGCAGGGCTAAAGATTTGTGTCGTGCAGTCATCAAGGTTACACGAGTGAGCCTTCGGCTCCGAAAGCCCATATCGATGATGTTTCGTTGAATGGTAGGCACGCTGACACTTGTTGATGGCCCAGCATTCAAATCTGCAGCAATTTGCGCAAGGGTTGCACTTCTGTCTTCAGTCGTCGTTGGTCCAGTTCGTGCAGGATCTTTTTCGGCCGCAACGGTGTCAGAGGTTTGATGTTTCGCCAGATTCCTGATATTCATAGCACACTCGTCAAATGGTCGTACGGGAAAATCCCCCCTTCATCGCCATCTCTGAGGTGCTTTGTCCCATCGCTCGTGCGTCGACTATAACACCACGTCCAAACCCACTTAAATTTTGATAACCTGCGATTGTAGCATCAGTAACCGACGTAACAACAGCGTCAGGCATTTGTTGTCCTATACAGGAGTTGCCAACCGCAGCGCTGTATTCTGCCTCTTTACATATGTCTGTATTTGAATACGCATGCCTATACCAGTTCCTTTGGCGCTTCAGTGTATATAGCGCTTTCAAGTTTTCATCTGCCCACCCTCCCCTCACCCCCTCCTATCCTTCTGTCCCTCTCCACGTTCCTCTCCACCTTGCCGGTCCACTTCTATTGGTTGAAAAGATTCTGGAAATTCAAATGGGCGTTGTCCTGTTAGCTGAATTACTATGATTTATGACCAAAAAGTGACGTCAAACACTTTGAGATTATACAGGGTGAAAAGTATTTAAACCGACAAACTCCGGGAGGTTGTAGGGGACATCAAAACAAATATTTTTCCCTAATGTCATTTCTTCCTATGAGGATTATTTAAACCGGTAGAGGCCGTATTACGCTCTTCAGTTGTTAGAGACCGTATTACGCTCTTCAGTTGTAGGCAACTGCTGTCCACCACTGTAGTAGTGCATTGTCTCTGTTTACTAATGGAGCGATAAACCTGGAGTGAGTTCACTGATATGGTTGGTGCGTTACGTAGCGCACTACAACGCCGTATCCCGCATCGTACGACCTTTGCTGCTGTGTACCAACGTCTGCATGAGACCGGGTCATTTAGCAGATTACCTGGACAGGGACGCCGTCGCACGGTAAGAACGGTGCAATTTGAGGAAGCTGTCTTGCAGCATGTGGAGCGGGATCCTTCAATCAGCACTCGTGCAATTGCACGTAACATGGGGACGAATCAGACGAATGTAAGAACAGTCTTTCGAGAGCAATTGTTACGTCCATTTCACATACAGCGCGTCCACAACCTGGAACCAGTTGATCGTCCACCCAGAGCACAGTTTTCGCAGTGTGAAATGCATCCTACATTTCCATCCTCTGTGCTGTTTACCGATGAAGCAACGTTCGGGCGTGATGGAGTATTCAACATGGACAATTCGCATGTTTGGAGTGAGGGTAACCCACATGTCACAGTTACTAGCGCTCATCAAGTGCGGTTCTTCGTTAATGTGTGGGTCGGTGTTGTTGGGGACTGTTTAATTGGACCGTATCTGCTACCTAGGCCATTAAATGGCAGGCACTATTAGAATTTGCTCGTCAGAGCATTGCCAGAATTGCTGGAAGACGTCCCGCTCCCTACAAGACAACGCATGTGGTTCCAACATGATGGGGCGACGGCACATTTCAGTCGTCGTGTGCGTCGATTCCTGGACCGACGGGTCGCAGAAGCGCGGATTGGCAGAGGTGGCCCTGTACCATGGCCTGTTCGATCCCCAGACATGTCGCCTCTGGACTTTTTGTGCGGGGAGAGATGCGCAACCTTGTTTACGCAACTCCTGTTGCATCAGAAGAGGATCTGGTTGCCTGGATAGTAGCAGCAACAGCAGCAGCAGGAAGAATTCAGGGTACTCCTGGGGTTTTTGCCCGTGTCAAACAGAACATGATCCGACGGTGTAACCTTTGTTTACGTGTCAATGGAGGCATTTTTGAAAATCTACTGTAATTGAAATTGGGTAGTGTTAATGTGTTGTCTCTTGATCATAAAAAAATGCAAAAGTGTTTGTTGGTTTAATTAATTTGCCGCCAGAGAAATCTTCCTCTACTGGTTTAAATACTCCTCACAGGAAAAAATGACATTAGGGAAAAATATTTGTTTTGATGTCCCCTACAACCTCCCAGAGTTTGTCGGTTTAAATACTTTTCACCTTGTAGTGTGAGGAGCTGGGGAAAGTGGTCATGGCAGGCGACGTAGCTGTTGTGGTGCCGGGTGCTATGAGGTGCTCGAATCGCGCGAAATATTCCTAACTCGCTCTCCCTGGAGGGCCCAGTCACCCTTGAAGTCTAACCTGTTTTCTGTGCCGCTCCTCGGTGTTACAGTGGTGATTGTGGATCTTAGTTATGCTGATGTAAGGCATGTGGCCAGTTTGTGACTTTATTATGGAGTGGGAATGTGACATAGGCCTTTCAATGAAATTGTGTGGAAAATGTCTTATCTTGATTCCACAGTCCTACTTTAGATATTCAGTTTTTGGTCATGCCATTAGAGGGTTACAGATTGCGTGTAATGGCGTCAAAGAGGCCAAAGTGGCGATGTCAGCGGTATCGTCTGGCTACTTCGTGTGGTGGGAAAACATAAGAGTAGCCCCCAAAAGATGGCTACACGGCGATAGTTACAGAAAGTCCTTACAACAATGACCTAGAAACGGCAAATAAACAAAGAGAAGAAAAAAGGAGGAAAAGCGGAAAGCAGGCCTTTCTTGGGCAGTAGAAAGAAGAGTGCGAAGAGCAGAAAACTCAACCCTAGAAGACCTCTTTTCGACAGCAACGATAAAGACCTGGAGTCCGTTACTGTGAAGAAAAATTTTCAAATGCAAGGCTAGAAGGACAGTGGATTTAGTGCCAGTTGTGTTGACTCAGGCCACGGGGGTGTTGGAGCGCAATTTGACTGTTATTTGTGGAAAATGTAAATAAGTTAACTTAAATCATGTTCCATAGTAAAACTGATTTATACGCACGGCACACACGCGATACACACACAGAAATCACGCCTCTTTCCATTCAGCAATAGTGGGAACAAATAGGCCATTGATTTACGAGATGCAACGCCAACTGCCGAGTCGTAATGCGTCTGTCCTCGCGAATGACGACATCGGCTCGCTACCGCACGTCAGGTGTGACAGCCGTGGATGGTCTCCCCGACCGCTGTAAATCGTGGAGCTCCGCTGAACTGCCTTCTGATGACCTCCGTGCACAGCGACAAACTGTACTTCTGGCGTCTGCAGATGCTCCATAGACTATGCACAAGTGTTTGTGAGTATTCCCCACAGTTTCTTTCTCTGCAGTGAGAAATTTAAGGACGGCATATTGCTTACAACGTACATCACCTACAGATACCCTTTTGAAACAGACCTGCAGCTACTCTGTCGGAAGTGACGGAAACTTGGCACGCTCACTCAAGAGACTTCAAATAATACATACGTAACGTTTCGCATTCGCATTGTTTTCTTCTAAGAGAAAAAATGTGGTGCTTTACTTTCTGGACAATCCTCGTAGTCTACAGACCTGTGCAAGGCAAAATCTAAATGATGCAACATTTACTGAACAAATTTATATTACTAAACATGTGCCACACACAATTTTTATCTGCAGAGGAAATCTACCACAACTTGGCAGGGCACATTATACAACAGTTGGCTAAAACGCAGATGCTGATCCACAGACGTGTAAACACTCCATCCCCATGTCATACAGTCACTAATAGTACAGAGATCCACACACATTAGACAGTACAGAGATCTAAACACATTTACTTGGTTGCGACATTTTAAAAAGTGGTGAATTTCCTGTGCGGTAATGCCATATGGGCTTCAGTGACCACCACGAGTATTAAGGGTCTCCGATAAGGATGTCAGTCGCTGATTAAACACATTTTTTATTATTTACAACTATCCAAAAAGTCATTTTTTATAATTTAATGCCCATCCCTGTTCCATTATATGGAAAGAATGCATGCTGGGAAACACCCATATTAAGTCTATTTTCCCATTGTGGTCATTTCTTAAGATATATGTGGGAGGAAATAATATAAAAGTTGACAAATGCCGCAACAGCCACATACACCTTTTAAAATGTTTTATTTTAGTGCCACAACAGGTTTCTGGCTACTATGCCACTCTCCAGATGGCTAATATTTTCTGTTACATAGATGTTTTGATCAAGAGCATGTCATCTGCACCAATACTGCACTAGAATTTCATTTATGAAAAATGGCTTAAGTCGTTGTATTTATTTAGATGTAATCAAATGGTTCAAATGGCTCTCAGCACTATGGGACTCAACATCTTAGGTCATAAGTCCCCTAGAACTTAGAACTACTTAAACCTAACTAACCTAAGGACATCACACACACCCATGCCCGAGGCAGGATTCGAACCTGCGACCGTAGCAGTCCCGCGGTTCCGGACTGCAGCGCCAGAACCGCACGGCCACCGCGGCCGGCATTTAGATGTAATCTGAAATAGTTGTATTCGCTTGCCAGTTCTAGTAGATTGCGATTTGTTTTGTTGCGGTGCATTCTATAAATTAGACAAGTTATTTTGTAAGCAAGTCGATTACTTATATATCGTTCCAAAGACGCTGTCTTTGTGACTAGAGTATAATCTGTCACTGCTGTATAAACTTAATGCAAGAAAAAGGATATTTCTGTTTTGGTTTGCAGAAGTGAGTCCTCTTGAGACGCCCTGCTAAACCCGCAGGACAGGGCAGGTAGTTTAAATTGTGGAAAGGGGCCAAAATAAGCAGCTGTCAGTTACACTCGAACATACAACTTCATTTATTTGACCAAACAGTACAAGAGCCAGGAATATTTAAAAAAAACACAGCATTAATTTATGGAACTTAATAACCGGCTGAAAACTCTATACAATCTCATGCCTTAAGGAAAAAACCACTTTAATTTAAAATAGGCTGAAAGTCAATAACTTAAGACTCAAACCAAAATCAGAAATTTAAAAGGCTGAAGGCCTTATCTTAAATTAGTTCTTTAATTAGGCTGAAGGCCCAAGCAATTTGACACTTTAAGAGCAAAACAATTTTAATTTAAAAATCGCCTGAAGGCCCATCTCTTAAGACTCAAACCAAAATAAATTTGTAAAAGCAAAAGGCCTTACCTCAAAACAGTTTTTTAATTAGGCTGCAGGCCCAAGCAATCTGACACCTTAAGAGCAAAACAACTTTAATTCGAAATCGGCTGAAGGCCCATCATTTAAGACTCAACAAAATTAAATTTTTAAAAAGGCCAAAGACCTTACTTAAAACCTTTAAATTAGGCGGAAGGCCCAAACAATCTTACGCTTTAAGGGCAATACAACCTTAATTTCAAATTCGGCTGGAAGTCATACAAATACAAACAACAAGAACAAATAAGAAAAGGCAGTACACCCAACGGCGCTCAGAAGTTTCCGAGCGTCTGCCTGTAATTCAAACACTAACGCTCGCTTGGGTGAGACAGGCAGTCGGCCCAACCATTCTCGATCCGAAGAAACCCAACCGACAGTCAACGGACCCACCGACAAGATAACTTCCGCTCCACTCGACCAGCACACAACAGGGAGTTCAATGGAACAACGTAGAAAGTATTGGCGCCCACAACTAATTATACATTGAGCTGTCAAACTACACACCGTGCTGGACAGAGACTACACGATGAGGAAAATACACCGCCTGAATTTACGTCCACGGCCAAGGCAGGCAACCAGAACGTTAACGGCCACAAGGCAGAAGATTCTGCTGATACACTTCAATTCAAAACAACCAAGTACAGTTAAACTCCACCGGAAGGTGGCTAAAATTTGCCAACTTGAAAACACACGTTGTTGTTCGCGGGAATGTTGCAACAGCCAACGAAATCCAAACGACATACTGTAAACAGTCTCCACTTGCAGGTAGATTAAGTCAAAATTCAACTTTCGTGTCCAGGGTCGGTGAGCCACGGACCTCGTAGCGATGGGAACAGCACTACACAGTCCGACATTGCATGGAGGGCGCCAGCGGCCCCGGCCAAAACTACGCGCCACGGAGATTTCCTCTCTGCTCCACGCCAACCGCCCAACTGATCGCACACAGCACAGCAGGAAACTATAAGCGCCAGGCCAAAGATAGTACAGGGTGCAAATATGCCACTCGCAGAGAGAAAGGATAACAGTATATTCGCGATAACCGCGGGAGACTAAACACAGAATAGCAACCAAGGTTTAATCCAACGCTTAACATGAGCCAGCCACTGCTCACCTCTGGTACATAGAATAGCCAATACTCCAGTAGCGACGCAATTGCTCACCTTTTAGCTGCCCCTGGTGCAATGTGTGATCCACACTTTGCATATGCTAAAAGATGGGCTCTGAGCACTATGGAACTTAACTTCTAAGGTCATCAGTCCCTTAGAACTTACAACTACTTAAACCTAACTAACCTAAAGACATCACACATTCATGCCCGAGGCAGGATTCGAACTTGCGACCGTAGTGGTCGCGCGGTTCCAGACTGTAGCGCCTAGAACTGCTAGGGCATCCTGGCCGGCTTGCTAAAAGATCAAACTATCTCAACACCTACTGCTGGACATTAATATAGTGTTTGTCTGCCAGCCAAAATGCACGTTGTATTTATGTCTATTGCGCAAAAATACTTAAACTGCTGTAAGTTATCCATAATTAATGCAGTATTACGTATGGGATATAGTTGTGTTGCTATTCTACCATTTAAATAGTGTAAATCACAGCAAAATCTATACTTCGTCATTTTCTTTGGAACAATGACAACAGCAGCTCTCCAGGGACTAGAACTTTACTCTATTATACCGTCTTTCAATTGCAGGGTGATAAATTCTTTCATTATAGGTTGTATATAATGGGAGAATCTATAGACTTTTCGATACACAGACGATTTATCTCCAGCTAGAAACCTGTGTTGTGTTACAGGTGTCGCCAACAACAGCACATGATAATAATACAGTTACCCGAATTTAAATGACAAAAACTTCTCCATACGTACTTTATGACTCCCTCCACAAAGTAGTGCAACTGGGCTAGATGTTTGCGATTGTGTAAAGTCTGTCCCTAGAACATTATTCCCAACTGTAACATACATCCAGGATCTTTAATCTATATAGGAAGCTTTTAAATTCGTATTCTGTTTTATCAAGATAGGAGAAAGCATAAATGAGTGCCACTGTTGATAGGTTGTCTTGGAGTTACTAGGCTTTTAAGAATCGGCAAGCACAAAGCTGTACTTAAGATATCTTAAGTCAACACACTTGCCTACAATGCACTAACTTAGTTTGTAACACATCTCAAATCCACCACAATCCAGGTGTTTTAGTGTATACAGTGGTTGGCTTTGACTCTACCAAAGTGTGCTTATGGGACTTTTTTGGGGCAGACACTTGGAAGAAATGGAAGAACATTTTGTTGATACTCTGGTTGGGTGGACAATTGATATCATTGTTGGATGGTACAGAAAGTAACAAACAGCAGGTAGGGTATCCAATAAGATCACTAATATTCTTGTACAAAATATTTAGTGTGCATTTTCTTTATATACAAATGCAAAGTTTGGGTACTTACAGAAAAGTACTAGAGCCGAGTATGTTTACTACATTAGGGAATATATAAAAAATCTCTTTATAAACCCCTATATCTATTTACATCTGCTTAAGAAAGAGTGGTTATATTGTATGAACAAGTGATGGACTGGACATTGCGCAAATTGCTATTCTTTTGATCTTACAAAGAAACAGCAATGTATCAAGTAGACTAGGGTAAACCCTACTAAAGAAATTACGGCTTTAAGTGCAGTTCATGTGGAAAACTTTGCCACAAAAAATAACTATAAACGGCTACTCGAACAAGAACAGCTTGTTCTTGCTGTGTAAGCAAGGTTTACATAGTAATTTAATCAGCATATATGGACAAAAGCCTTATTCAATAGAGGGTATAAAATGTCTGTACTTACTGTAAATCTAATGGAGGATGACAACACATTTGTGGACGTGTCGACAATAACGCGTTCTATGACGTTTACCGCAACGTTAAGGAATTTATGAAAGGTCGGTTCATAAGCCTCCAGTCCCATTTGGATCTGCTTAAAAAGAATGATTATATCGTATCAGCATGTGGTGGGCTGGATGACGCATATCCTGTTGTTGTACAGGTCTTAAGAAAAAAGAACCAAAGTTTGGAAGGTAGGGGACGAGGTACTGGCAGAATTGAAGCTGTGAGGGCGGGTTGTGAGTCGCGGTTGGGTAACTCAGTCGACAGAGCATTTGCCCACGAAAGGCAAAGGTCCCGCGTTCGAGTCTCGGTCCAGCACACAGTTTTAAACTGCCAGAAAGTTCCATATCACCGCACACTCCGTTACACAGTGAATATCTCATTCTGGAACCACAAACTACCATTGTTCCTTACAACTACTGTTGTCCTATGCAAGTTACATAGACTGTAGTAATATGTATGCTATGTTGTATATTCACTGATGTATGTATCTTTAAAAAAAGTTTTTCTCTGTGTGAGCAGGTACATCTGAAAATGAGATGCAATGTCTTGAAATTGATCGTGCTATAGAGCCTGTAACAGTATATCTGTAAGGGCAGATGCATTCCAACCTTCCACTATGATGGATAATAAAGATAATATGTAAGTCTTTCTTACACATCAGCAACAGTTTTTGTTTGAGTAGCCGTTTGTGGTTATCCTTTGTGGCAGAGCTTTCCGCGTTAACTGCATTTCATGGGATAATTTTTTAAACAGAGATTCGTGTTACGCAGTATTCATGTTGTGTACTGGCCTTCTTTACACCACACGCTTCATCTGTTTCTTGTTTTATGAGCTTGCCTACTTATATATAGTGTCTGTACTATACAATTCCGTATCATCTCTGAACAAGTGCTTTAAATTGTGGGAATAGCTCTCTAGAGGAAACTTGTACACTTCGCCAACCTAGCAATGACTTGAAGTTGCAGTGGGATGTATACCATGGGGATGATCAGACTCTGTTGCATAATAATTATAATTCTTTGCCTTCATCCGTACGTTGTATTACAATAATTTGTACACATATTTAGAAAAAAAAATTGTACATTGGAAGTAATCGGAATTGTGGTAGAGGCTGTGAGCACTTGATGTAAGAGAGGGATGATATCACATATACGTTACTGGTGGAAAAACGAAACTACCAATTCCCCTACATAGGAACAATACAGTGGCAGCAAGAGGCGTATCGAAACAACTGGCGATGGAGCACTGGAGACCATCTCAAGGAAATGTACTTTTAAGCTACAATTTTGTAACTGTGGAATTAGCTGCTTGGGTTTGACTCTGTGGAGGACTGTCTCCCTATATTAAATGCTAGCAATATATAAACAGGTGAAACGTATTTTTTCTCAATTGGGGAGATTGTCTGACACAATACTGTCAAGTATATAGATAGTATCTAATTAGGATTGCCTCCTACAAACATTTTTTTCCTCATAAAGAGAAACAATGTGTCTAGCAGAGTTAAAGTGTTCATTTTAATGATGCAAGGTATAAAACACGTGTATGTAACACTACTGTTGTAATTTAATTACTCTGTATCAGGACAAAAATACAAATTGCTGACATATTGTCACTACAGTGGAAGTGGGTGTCTGTATGTGTACAATGGTACCATGTCTAAAATGTCTGTATTATTTTGTAGAAAAACTCGTCTAAGTTCTATAAAACCTGTATTAATATCATTCATACATTACAGTGATCACAATGTTAGGGTACCTTCTGACATTAACAGTTACTTTGTTTTCTACTTCAGTTGTACACAAATGGCTGGGTGAGATGATGTATTCGCTTGCGAGTGATATCCTGCGTTAGAAAATATTAAGCCTGATACTTTAATAAATATAAACTACTAAAATTCATCCCCACAGAAGTGTTTTTGACTGCAGAGAAACACAATGCATAGAAAAGACATATACATGCAGCATATCTTCTCAATCTTATTAAATGCCCTGATGTACATCTTACTGACTAAAGAATACAGTATTAACGTGTATTTATATATCTGTGGTAGGATTAGACCTTTCTTGTACTAAAAGTACAAAATGTGTTTTTTTATAATGTACCCCATGTCAGATGCGTATCTATAATTTAATAAATAAACATACAGTTCCAAAAAACTTTCCTCTATATGTGTAATAATTGTTTGTATAACTGATTCTTTTAGGATTTCTGATAGTATTTACAGTTACACGTAAGCAAGCAGAAATGCGAAAATTTACACCATACAGCTCTACATGTTACAGCAAAATTGTGGCAGGCTACTCTGCTGGCAGCAAAACCTTGGTTCAAGGATTTTATGGATATGTAGTCGAAAAATACACGTACCACAAATTGCAGCTGTATCACTGTATATATGTCTGTATGGGTAGTACATTACAGTGGTAAATACATGATTTTCTTTGAAAAAATAAGGTAGCATCATCCTCTTTCTTTAACAAAAATGGTATCATTACTGCTTTTATAAGCAAAGGAAGCAGTGGCAGGGTGGCAATGCTCTGTAGTTAATAAAGAGGGGAACGGGTAAATTAGCTTCTTGGAAAAGGTATCCTACAGCATACATTAAAATGCATGCTACATAATTTTGAACATGGCTCCGTGGCCACAAAACCCCATACAGCACACTGCACCCATAACTTGGTACTAACTACACCACAAAGCTCAGTTAACCATTGCAGCGAGGCTACTCTTAAAGCTGTATCGAATTAGGAAGCTGGAACAGACGGATGACTAACCTGTCAAGCGTAGAAGAAGTTTTGGTTGAGCCACCTCAGACTTTAGTTTATCCGCAGCATGTTGTTCCCCATTCACATTACCAGCACCACATATCAACCAGGGTAAGCCAGTCCTGAGCCTAACAGTTGCCTGGGCGAGACGAAATTGCATCTCATTTTAAAGAGACGTCGAGGCCAATACTTTCACAAACATAAGCCACTAGGTGTTCAGGGCATTTAGAATAATAGTGTACCTACAAAACGGATGCAGGTTGATTGTCGTAATACATATGGATGATTAGACACCGGTAGACACTGTTATTCATAGAATCGT
The DNA here is from genome assembly GCF_023864345.2 of Schistocerca serialis cubense. Taxonomy (NCBI): domain Eukaryota; kingdom Metazoa; phylum Arthropoda; class Insecta; order Orthoptera; family Acrididae; genus Schistocerca; species Schistocerca serialis. The sequence goes on from NC_064643.1 coordinate 61,441,034, forward strand.
TATTCGTGTTTTCGCAAGCACGTGATTTTGGTTTTAAATCCAATACTGCCATCTGATAACACTATGCAGCAGCAGTAACGCGTTATCTCATCTCAGCGCTCATCCTGTGCCTTGTCTGCTGAGACATGAACCATGAGTTTGGGTCAGTAGAGCTGTGAAGTTGCCCTCTGTATTTGAAATGTTTGGTTAAAGAAAAGAAATTGTGCCTGTAAAGGAAAAGAAGCTTGTACGAAGATCGTATCCATTCGAAACACAGAGAGAACTTTGGTTCACTATGACAGTGGTGAGAATACCGTTGACATTCTGTGAGAACTGTTCGTGAGAATGTGTAATCACTTCGGAAAACTGTTCACTCTTCAACTGAAAAACTATGACTAGAGTGAGCAAATCTTGCTCAGAGACGATGGAAAGAATGGAAAAAACGCTAAGCCACTGGACAGATCACAACACCAGGCAACACACGCCTCTCCCTGCAGCTGCCAATCAAGCTAAAGGCAAGAGCTTGTACGCATCTTTCCAACCTTGGTGAAACAAGCTTATTTTGGAAACGAATCCATAGCCACATGATCATATCTACTGGATTTAAAGCTGCCAAAGGTCGTTGCGTCTTCTTTTTGGAGGAAACGTTGCAGGGGATTGGAAATTAATACCCGTTATTATATACAATTCTCAAAATCGTAGGGCGCTAAAGGGTTGTGACTTGAGCACGCTGGGAGTTCATTGGATTGATGGTAGTGTATTATTATGTGTTTTAGTGTGATATTTTTAAGTGTATGGATTTTATTTTAAAATGCATTTTATTAACATGATAATGGTAATTCTTGTTAAAAATACTAGAAACTGTGCTATTTTAAACGTAAAATGTGGTTAAACGAGAGCCTAAGCCCACATTTCACACTTAAAATGACATGATTTACGCGGAATCGATATGCGCGGTGATTCGGCGAAACGTATCTCCAATGATGGATCAGAATTTGCATAGATTGCTGTTAGAAGTCAACGACCTGTTTAACACCCATGGCCCATAGGAGTGATACCAACACAGAATTCCGACAGAAGATAACAAATAAGGTACAGAAAACCATATAGATTACCCCATCTAACAGAACGAGTAATGGGAGTATTTTTCACCTTGCAGTTGATCTATAGTATAATAGAGAAAATTGCCAGTCACTGGAGAACTGCTGTTGCCATTGTACCAAAGAAGTCATCAGATAGAATGGGGCAGTATAGATTTCACTGTGGTGATCGATACTTAAATACTGGAACAGTCACATATGTATATCTCATATGTACAGAAACTCACCATAGTTTACAGCAGTGAAGTATTATTGTGCAACAGATCTAAATACGTTGTGAGTTATTGCTAGGAGACACACACTATATTAATGTCCATTAGTAAGTGTCCAGATACTTTTGATCTTATTCTAACTCGAGACAGGTTGGGTAGTTCAAATGTAGGCTAACTGTCCCTGTCATCTGAAACAAATTAATTTGTCACCCTTCAAAACAACGAATTAGGAATTCAATGACTACTAAATGAAACAAGAATCACAATCAGTTAATTACATTAAAGTGACACATAAATCATCTAAAAGCAATAACAACTCTAAAGTACAACTTCGGCACACATGACTAAAGGGCCTTCACTAAGCTTTTAATAATTGCATATCAAAATATGACTGTTACATTCGTGAAGTTGTACTGTGACTGTAGTGATATTAGTGTAATAGGTACATAGTTCTAGAGAAGGGAATGCGTTGCATGTCTGGCGCAGTTGAAAGTTTACGGTCATTCAGATCTGAAACCAAGACTTCAGAGTGAACTTGAAGTTATTGAAATTCTATAAAACGGACTTTACTGTTCACTTCGCTCATCTGCTTGTAGGTCGACCCTGACAGCAAAGAAGGCCAGCGGAAGGGAAGGTTCGCGGTGGTGAAGATTCCCAGAGGTGAAGTCTCCCAGAGGTGAACTGATTTTGTACTGACTAATCCTGCGTTTTGTGCTCTTTACTTGAATCAGATTGATTGGGCTACAGATATTGTGAATGCCAACCAGTAAAAAGATCCCTTAGAGGATGCTGGACCCTTTCCCTGAGTTTTGCTTCATGCGGCTAAACAGTAATGCGCTTCCTGTTGTGTCCTCGTCAATGGACGCAGCCAGAACTGGTGTGCCCAGACAGTTTCCGCCTGGCGTCACGGTTGACGCTTTGACTTTCGCCACCAGCTACAAGCACGGTCCAATCATCGATCTCTGCGCCGCCGAAAATGAGATGGACTTCCCCATCGTGTCAGGCGGGGGCCACATCTAGCAGCTGACGGTTGGCGTTCGACAGTTCTAGTTACGGAGTTCCAAGGTTGCAGTTCGTAGCTAGAGTTTGTAGTGGAGATCAGCCTGCAAGACTTGGCCTACAAAGTGGAGTCGTCTGTAGCCTTCTCATGGGGACAAGTGCTTACTGCAGTGATTGACAATGTGGAGCGCGGCACAGACACAGTCTTGTTGACATTGTATTCAGTGGCGCACATCTTGACAGGCCACTGCTTAGTTGCATCTGTCCGCAAGCACATCCAGCGAGTAGCTGCACACCTTTAGTTACCTATCACAGCACAAGAAAGTATATATGAGTGTGTCACTAGTTTGTTCGCACTGTCACAGTTCAACTGTCCACTTTGGAGGACCTAAATGACACGTGCGAACCATTTTATCCAGGCGCTGCGCGGAGTCTCCGCGCGGTTAGAGGCGTCATGCCAAAGATTGCGCGGCCCCTCACGCCGGAGATTCCAGTCCTCCCTCGGGCATGGGTGTGCGTGTTATTCTTAGTAGAAGTTAGTTTAAGTAGTGTGTAAGTCTAGGGACTGATGACCTCAACAGTTTGGTCCGTTAGGAATTCACACGCATTTGAACATTTTTTTCCTGCACAGACGACCAGCACCCGATACTTCTTGCCATTGCGTGCATAAAAAAGGCATCTCACTCTCTTTCTGTGGCCAGTGAAGTGGGACCAGCAGCACAATCGAGTTTCTGTCTCTAACTTCAAGTTTATTTAGTTTAGGCAATATTGGCAGTTACATAGCATAAACATTTAGTTTTTGTGGACCCAACGTTCGAAATGGTCCATCGCCTGCAAAGATATTTCAAATTGCAGGCTGTCACTCCATTTTCTAGATGTTTCGTATGGCGTCCGCTGCGTTCCAAAGAAATACTAAAACAATATTTATCTTCTTTCTACCTGTCAGTCATGAAAACAGTTACCGCTGGAGGATTTATGCCATGGGAGATGGTATGTATGTTGTCTGCGGGGCCCCCTTGTCCGGTTGCGCATGTCGGAGCAGAGTCTGATGAACAGAGTGTTACTGACCTCAGCCTCTGCCAGTGAATCCTTCTGGAAATTCCCCGAGGGGTGGTCTTCCTGTCTGGCTACGTGACCTCGTTGCTCACATGAGCTCTGTTGCTTCAACACAGTCTGCCTACAGAGTGGCTGCTTACTTGTATAGACTACACAATCCTGAAAAAGAAACATAGCTTACGATAAGTAACTACTGATAATACCTAGTACTTACTTCATTTAATTTCGTGGTGTTGACTAACTATTCCGATCTGATGCTCAAATTTTATACAAGTTATGGACAAGTTTGAAATAAAAAAGGTTGTGTAACACTGCAGTGTATGCACAGTGTAGATCGCACAGTGCACTAGGAGAAGCTGAATGGGGGGCAGCTTCGTCGTTGCTGGCGTATTAGTTATTCTGGGTGCCAGAGGTATCTCCTCTTTGTGGCATTAGCTTTATAGACCAGTAACACTGTGCTCACAAAGGTACCGTCTTTGGAATGAAATGTATGTAATCGACTTGCTTATAAAATAACTATTATATTAAATCCTCCCACAAACATCTTACGAAATGAATACAATGGGAAAACAGAGTTAGTTTGTAATCTAGTGACAGGCATTCTTTCCATGTGCCATTCTGAAGTGGAACTGGATGAATATTAAATGATGGTAACAGAAGATGTTCTGTATTGAGAACGAAATGTAAGTAATGGATTTGTTTCTAAGATAACTTTTTTCGTTAGTTGGGGATTAAAAAAGCTACGTTTAATCAGCTTAGGTAAGCCCTGCTAGCGTCCTCATTTGAGACCAATGTTCTTGGTGGTGGTCTTTGCAACCCAGGTATTTCATAACTTTTTTAAAGTTTATAGTCAAAATGTGTGTGTGTGTGTGTGTGTGTGTGTGTGTGTGTGTGTGTGTGTGTGTGTGTGTGTAGCTCTATATTGAGGAACCATGCTACGAATTAATTTTATGTCAGGCTAATGAAATGTTTATGTATTTATGGGTTAGCATATATATTTTATCCAGCTACTATGTCGTGTGCTCCAATAAGACGAAGTAGTAGATTTACTGGGTAGTATTGGTTTGCTTTGTAGTGACCCAGGCTATTGAAGGCCACTATGTATCAGGATTGGTGAGAGAAAATGTGCTGAAGAGGGGTGATTTACTGTGTTTCTCGGTGTAAAACAGAGGTAGCATTAACAAGTGCATATTGACAAGATGTGCAACATCACAGCTATCCTCGACACAATCGGCTGCACGAGCCGTCGCAGTCGGTTTGCAGAATGTAGTGATGCTTCCAGAAGCACCTGTCGTGGGATGTGGGCAGCTACCACCATCACACTGTGTGGCCTGCACGCCACTGGAGGAGCAGCTATGGCCTGCTCAGGGCCTCCAGAATGTGGCGGGCTATGCACCCCTACACTTTCTTGTCGATCCCATGTCTTGTGCTCGGGTGTGATAGCCAACACTAGAAGTTCGATGCCAAGCATCAATTTACTGGTTACCTATTAGGGGTCGACCAGAACTATGACTGATCGTGTCTAGGCGGCTAGGTGGCCACGACAGCGCATCTCTCCAGCTCAGATTGTAGACAGCTTCTAGTCCATCAGAAGGAGGAGGCTGACACCACACCAGCCATTCGCATTGATGAAGTTTTCCGAGCCCAGCAGGACTTAGGCACCAGGCGAAATGTGCCTTGGGCCACAACTCGACAAGCTGATGAGCAGGCAGACAGCCAGTAGATCTTCACCACCAAGAGTTAGTCGCAGTTTCTATAGAGCTGAACTGACCGTCATCCTCTCTGGTTCCAGACACAGACAGAATGATGATAGCACAACTGAATACCTCGAACATCACTCAATTATTTACATATTTATTGCTACGCTTCTGATATAGTTCTACTGGGAATGGGGCAAGAGTGAATTTGTTCACATTACTCGTCTCGTCAGCTTTTCATGGATAACTCTATGCCTCCACATTGGGTGTGGTTAGCTAAACTCGGTTATATTTGCAATGTCTTTCAGCACCATTCGAGTGCTTCATCTAACAAAACCCTTGGTCACATTGTGTTCCTGCGTTAGCTCTTCTGCATGTTTCGCCTGTGATGTGCCGCAAGTCCATCTGGCAAGAGTGATGTAATGTCAACAATAGTGCCCAGTGGCCTGCTTGATTAGCACATCAGCTGAGATAACCTGTATTGCCAGCTGCAGCCAGGGTAAAACCTTACAAAAATTTTACAACTGGCACACCAAACAGTTTTGGGGGGCGGGGGGCAGTAGTTTTACAAGTATTGCACTTTAGATGTGTTAAGAAAAGACGAACCTTATTACAGATAATACTATCTGAAGCCAGCGCACACCTGGCTGCATGCAGTGCGCTAGCACAATGATACTGACATAGCCACCATTGCTAGTTCAAATAATATACAGCTAGGATAAAAAGTGTTACTGTACAGGGAATGGGCAGAGAGCATACCGTATCTCAGCAATGGAACGTCAAATAGCGACGAGGTAGAGAAAATGATGAAGAATGACATCAATCAGCCTTCACAGAGCCCATGGTCGTCACGGTTGGCCCTCGTCAGGAAGAAGGATGGCAGTTGGCGCTTTTGTGTTCGGGTTAAGTTATTCTCAACCATGGACATGTACTCGGGATACTGGCAAATCGAAGTAGATGAGGCTGATCGTGAGAAAATTGCATTTATCACCCCTGAGGACCTGTATGAGTTTAAGGTAATGCCTTTGGTTTGTGTAATGCACCAGCAACTTTTGAACGGATGATGAATAATCTTCTAAGGTACTTGAAGTGGACGATGTGTTTTGTTATTTAGATGACATTATAGTGTTCTCGGAGACATCTGATGAACACATAAAAAGACTGAGGGCCGTTTTTAAGTGTCTCCAACAAGGCAGACTGAAACGTGATCCAAGAAAGTGTCTCTTTGGAGCAAAAGAAATCAAAAGACTTCGGCACCTTGTATCAAACGAAGGTGTGCGGCCAGACCCAGAAACGGTGAGATCTATAACGAAATTTCCTATTCCTAATAGTATTAGAGATGTGAGAAGCTTCATCGGATCATGTTCTTATTAGTGTCGCTTTATCAAAGACTTTTGTATCGAAGCCAGGCCACTCCAAGAGTTTCTAAAAACTGATGCTAAATTTATGTGGGGGGGGGGGGCGGGGGGGGGGGGGGGGGTGTTCAACAAGGTTGTTTCGATGTGCTGCGAAAAGCTCTGATGACTGACCCTGTACTTTATGATGAGAGAGCACCTATGGAACTACACACAGATTCCAGTGGATATGGGATCGATGCTGTTCTAGTGAAAATTTCGGATGGAAAAGGGAAGGTTATAGCCTATGCTTCTAGAACACTTACAAAGGCGGAGAGAAAATACTCAACTATAGAAAGAGAATGTCTTGCTGTGATCTGCGCCATGTGCAAATTTTGACAGTATCTCTACAGAAGGCCATTCACAGTTGTTACAGACCATAATTCACTTTGTTGGCTAACAGGTCCTAAGGATCCAACAGGACGACTCGCCAGGTGGGATCAACGTCTTCAACAGTATGGCATTGCCATAGTGTACAAAAGTGGAAGAAAACACCAAGATGCCGACTGTCTCTCAAGAAACCCTGTGCAAGACCATCAAGATTTTGATGAAGATAGTGACTGTCTCGTTGCACTCCAGGATCTCTCTGCTGAGCAGAAGAAGGACGCCAAGATATGTCAAATTATGCTTGCCTTAAATCGATCAGAGGATGTGAAAGGACAATTTAAGGTAGTTAATGGATTGCTTTGCAAGAAAAACTTTGATTCGTTTGGAAAGAGGTGGCTACTAGTCATTCCTAAACACATGCGCTTAGATGTCCTACACAAATTCCATGACACACCTGAGGCCAGACATTTAGGATTTATTAAGGCATACAATAGAGTCCGCAAGAGATTTTTCTGGCCAGGTTTATTTAGGGCTGTCCCTCACTTTGTGTCGCGCTGTCGAGAGTGCCAGAGGATAAAGGCGGTTCCTCAGAAACCACCTGGCCGACTCATACCGACTCCACCAGCCGAAACGCCTTTCCAGCGTGTTGGGATTGACCTCCTCGGACCATTTCCAACGTCTGCTAGTGGAAATAGATGGATTATTGTTTGCACTTATTATGTGACAAGATATGCCATTACAAAAGCTATGAAAACAGCCGAAGCATCCGTGGTAGCCAAATTCATCGTGGAAGACGTTGTATTAAGACACGGTGCTCCAAGGTCGTTAATTACGGGTGGAGGGAAGGTTTTTCAATCGAATCTTATGAAAGATATAAACCGTCGGTGCAACATCGCTCATCACATGACGACTGCCTACCATCCGCAAACTAACGGGCTTACTAAACCCCTTAATAAGGCCTTGGCCGACATTCTATAAATATTCGTCAATATTGAGCAGAGAAACCGTGATGACGTGCTACCTTTCGTGACGTTTGCCTACAACACCGCCAAACAAGACACCACAGGATTTGCGCCATTTTTCTTTGTGCATGGGCGTGAGGCGACTACGACGATGGACACTGTATTTCCGCTACATCCTGATGACATGGACGACGACTTCATCGGCCAGGTGTTAACCAGAGCTGAGGAAGCTCGGCAGTTAGCTCGACTCCGCACACTGCAGGCTCAAGAAAACGATCGCTGAAGGTATGAGGCGAGCCAGCGCCCTGCTGTCTACCAGCCTGGTGACCTCGTCTGGATCTTCACTCCTGTTCGGTAGGTTGGTCTCTCTGACAAGCTCCTCAGGCACTACTTCGGCCGTTATAAAGTTGTAAAACTGTTGTCTGATGTTACTTATGAAGATTTCGACCCAGATGCCAGACGACGAAAGATCAGAGATACGGTCCACGTCCTTCGAATGAAGCCCTACAAGGATCCTGCCTCCCGGGGTAAAATCGAAGCTCCAGCGACAGGCAACAAGCGGAAAGGTGACGAAGGGCGTAGCGGCAAAAGACGTTCTACGAAGGTCACCACCAGGGCGAGCATCAGTCATCGGGAGCCAGAGTATGCAGGACCGATGACTCGTTCTCGGACTAGGACGACGTAACACCGAGACGCTGTTGTCTTAAGGAGGGAGCAATGTGGCAGTAGAAGCTAAGAAGCACCGTGGTGTAGTGGTTACGTTACTAAGCTGTTGCATCGAGGGTCGTGAGTTCAAAACAGTTTCTATATTCGGTGCAATTACACTCCTGGAAATTGAAATAAGAACACCGTGAATTCATTGTCCCAGGAAGGGGAAACTTTATTGACACATTCCTGGGGTCAGATACATCACATGATCACACTGACAGAACCACAGGCACATAGACACAGGCAACAGAGCATGCACAATGTCGGCACTAGTACAGTGTATATCCACCTTTCGCAGCAATGCAGGCTGCTATTCTCCCATGGAGACGATCGTAGAGATGCTGGATGTAGTCCTGTGGAACGGCTTGCCATGCCATTTCCACCTGGCGCCTCAGTTGGACCAGCGTTCGTGCTGGACGTGCAGACCGCGTGAGACGACGCTTCATCCAGTCCCAAACATGCTCAATGGGGGACAGATCCGGAGATGTTGCTGGCCAGGGTAGTTGACTTACACCTTCTAGAGCACGTTGGGTGGCACGGGATACATGCGGACGTGCATTGTCCTGTTGGAACAGCAAGTTCCCTTGCCGGTCTAGGAATGGTAGAACGATGGGTTCGATGACGGTTTGGATGTACCGTGCACTATTCAGTGTCCCCTCGACGATCACCAGTGGTGTACGGCCAGTGTAGGAGATCGCTCCCCACACCATGATGCCGGGTGTTGGCCCTGTGTGCCTCGGTCGTATGCAGTCCTGATTGTGGCGCTCACCTGCACGGCGCCAAACACGCATACGACCATCATTGGCACCAAGGCAAAAGCGACTCTCATCGCTGAAGACGACACGTCTCCATTCGTCCCTCCATTCACGCCTGTCGCGACACCACTGGAGGCGGGCTGCACGATGTTGGGGCGTGAGCGGAAGACGGCCTAACGGTGTGCGGGACCGTAGCCCAGCTTCATGGAGACGGTTGCGAATGGTCTTCACCGATACCCCAGGGGCAACAGTGTCCCTAATTTGCTGGGAAGTGGCGGTGCGGTCCCCTACGGCACTGCGTAGGATCCTACGGTCTTGGCGTGCATCCGTGCGTCGCTGCGGTCCGGTCCCAGGTCGACGGGCACGTGCACCTTCCGCCGACCACTGGCGACAACATCGATGTACTGTGGAGACCTCACGCCCCACGTGTTGAGCAATTCGGCGGTACGTCCACCCGGCCTCCCGCATGCCCACTATACGCCCTCGCTCAAAGTCCGTCAACTGCACATACGGTTCACGTCCACGCTGTCGCGGCATGCTACCAGTGTTAAAGACTGCGATGGAGCTCCGTATGCCACGGCAAACTGGCTGACACTGACGGCGGCGGTGCACAACTGCTGCGCAGCTAGCGCCATTCGACGGCCAACACCGCGGTTCCTGGTGTGTCCGCTGTGCCGTGCGTGTGATCATTGCTTGTACAGCCCTCTCGCAGTGTCCGGAGCAAGTATGGTGGGTCTGAGACACCGGTGTCAATGTGTTCTTTTTTCCATTTCCAGGAGTGTACATTCTAGAAGTGTCCACAAATGTCAAGAATCATTGTACTGGAATGTTCCGTATCTGTATATATATACCGTATGTGTTCTGGCCATAGACAGTTCGCTCCGCGCTCATGTATGTGCAAGTGCTGAATAAACCTTCGTTAAGTGAAGTTAGTGTTCGTCATTCATCTAATTACACCTTCTTCTACGTGACCTCGGGACCCAGCGGATATAAATACCACGGACACAGCGCAGACAGATCATTCCATCAGCACCAGCTGATGATGGCGGAACGGTTATTCGCCGAAATATCGTGGAACTTCGACGATCGAATCCGGCTCAACATCCGAGAACCTTGGATACTACTGTTTATTTTTTATTTAATTATTTACTTATCTGTGATTTGGGCAGCATAGACCGTACAGCCAACAGCAGTTAAAAGAGTTCCATGTAAACGTAACTGCAGTTTCCACAGTAGACATATAAGAACTGTTCGATGTATAAACGTAAATTCTTAATGTAAAATAAAAACGCTAAAACACAGTAGCTACATCAATGCCATGTTGACAGTAGTGTAGTTTTCACTATAGAATAATGATAAGAGTGTGAAGTACAAAGATAAGTTCGTTAGATGAACTTTAAAAAATCGAAATTAGACCCAGCGCACAGAGCGGGCTGGTTCCATAGGAGAATGACACCCGCAACAACTTATAATGCAAAGTTGGACAACAGTGTTCTTAATAAAGATAAATTCCTATCGCAAAGCAAAAACACAGACGTTCCAGTTTCCTTATGGGGCTGGTTTCATGGGAGGACAACATTCACACAACTTATCAGTTAAAGCTGAATTCCGGCGTCTTTTCAATAATTCACAAGTAGTATAGCAAAATCGATAAGAGCACACTTTTGGTATAAAACTGATATCAAATAAGTAAAATAATTAAATTTATCAATTAATTATCCCCTTCCCCTAGTATTTTTCCGGCGTCCTTTCGATAATTCGCAGGTAGCATAGCAAAGTCGAGAAGAGGACAGGTATCAAACTGATATCAAATTAAAAAATTAATAAAATTGATCAATTAACTGTCCTTACAATGAAATGAACACCCTTAGCTGCTTACAGGAGTTGACATACGTCAACGGGGGCAGATGAAAATTTGTGCCCCGACCGGGACTCGAACCTGGGATCTCCTGCTTACATGGCAGACGCTCTATCCATCTTTTTTTCTTTCTTCTTTCTTGTGTGTGCTCGGGGGGGACGTCGTAAGACATTCGTTTAAATTCATCTTTGATCAGTTAACTCAGTGTTTCTTATTACAGAGGGCTGCTAACCGTCTGACCGAACACGCTGAGCTACCGTGCCGGCTCCCATCTGAACCACCGAAGACACAGAGGATAGCGCGACTGCAGGGATTTATCTCTGGCACGCCTCCCGCGAAACCCACATTCTCAACGTATTGTCCCGCACTACATTCGTAGTGCCCCCGTCCATTATACTCATTAGTCGCGGCGCGTTGCCGATTCCCGTAAGAGTTCGGGCACTGTTTGTGCATTCGCACAGAAGAAGAAGATGGTCAAGTGGCCGGTGAGCCTTAACTATATATCTACTAAGATGGTATCTGTTCTTTCGGACATGTCCCAAAGAACAGATACCATCGGTGACCATGCAGCTCGTTAGAATGAAATCACAATGAAATGAACACCCTTAGCTGCTTACAGGCGTTGACATACGTCAACGGGGACAGTTTGAAAATGTGTGCCTCGACCGGGACTCGAACCCGGGACCTCCTGCTTACATGGCAGACGCTGTATCCATGTGCGAAGTATGCACATAGATGTAGATGTAAATTTCGTCTTAATAGACATAAGTCCATCCACTTATAGACACACAAAGCGCATGGAAGAATGATATGTAGCCTCCACCGGTCACTGACTAGGTAGGGAGCTATCACAACGAGAGAAATAGCACGTCACATTTTTTATCCTGCGACCACATCGCCATGGCTCCCTTGCGCGTGCAATTTATCTCGTCTCTAAGATATTTATACGGCCATATTACCGTCTTTCCGTGAATATTTTTATACTTCCTCGATCAGTTTATCGATTAATTCGGGTGTGTCTGCTAATATTCTCACTGCAGCCACTTCGCGAGACGTATGTGAGAGGAAGCGATAAGTCTGCTCATAACGATTAGAAGAAGCAGTAATGAGGTCAACTTTCATCCGCTTTTGTCAACGTATCGCTTACCCTCTATATTCATACGGGTCTTCCAGTGCGATTTACGTGGCACGGAAAATATGTTTGTTCTCAGCAATTAGAAGGAGCGATGAAGAGATCTCATCTGAGCCTGCCCTTTGTCAGAGTATCGCCTACCCTTCACGTTCCAGCCAGGTCACAAACCCCTGCTGATTCTCTTGAAATTGTGTAACGCTACGACGCCACTGTTCTGTCTAGCCCTCTACCCGTCACTGCCTACGTAGAGAGCTGTGAACACGAGGGAAAAAATAACACAATAACGTGCAGGAAGAAAGTCACCACCATGTGGATGGTCACTTCGAGATAATTATTACGACTGGTACTTCTTGTAGTGATTTGTAGTCAATGAAGCAATAGAACAGTAGCAGATCCCTTGGGCTATTCTAGATTCAGTAGATGTATTCATCTGTATTCAGCTCCAACGCGCATCACTCCTCAGTACTCTGCAGATCTCCACAGCTTTATGGGTATCGCAACCGTGTTATAGACAGGAGCGCACATCCCAACACGTATTCCGAAAACCACTGCACGATATGGACTATGCCGTAGCAGTACCAACGATTTCTTCGTTCCTATTCCAGTTAAATGCGTAATGATCGAGTACAAAGGAATGTCTGTATGCCTGTGTATATAATATAATCTCCTCTATTATCGTTACACCAGATATAGGTTTTTTAATGGTCAAGGAAGCCTTTTACTGCACCTTTACTGCACGAGGTCTGCACAGAGAGAATCTGATGTCTGCAATTCATCGGTATCGGATGATTGTCAATAAATATGATCTCCTTTATCATATTCCAGTGAACACTAAGCTGGATATGCGATTACGTAATGGTATCATAGTCTTGTTTGAATGCACAGTGAATTATGAGAAATGCAGCATCAGTTTTGAGAGTATCACTGAACTTCCAACACGCACACTGTCCACCGAATCATAGACGTTGGTTCAACAGCCTCGCACCTTCACGCGCAATTCTGAGATACTGCAAGAGCAGGGAAAGATTCAGAATTTAATCGTGGCATTGTTCATTTTTCACCCACGTGCTCTTCGGAAGTAAACCGATAATGATGCCGTATTCTGCCCAGAATACAATATATCCATATGGTAGTAGGCACATGCGTAGAGTAGTTATTTATTTAGAAGCAATCCCAGTACCTACAAGCTCATCCAGTTCTTGAACATAGAGAACCAATCGACCAACAAGTACAAGCCAGAAGAAATCAAGGTGGATGTTTCGTCGAGCAACAGCAGTCATCTTAGTGCCTGTTACATCTCGATCCAAATTGTAGCGCTACAGTCTCCAGGTGACCTGCCAACAGGAATTGTGGCCAGTCGCCTCCTAAACTGTCACCCTAAAAAATCCGTGCAAATGAATTTGAGCCTCACATATTCTTCAGCTTTAGCTCGCCGACCTGTCAATCCTCAGTGTTTGCGTTACTTCTCTTGAGATTCCAGCAGATATATGTGACCTCAACATGTGCGTTCTTCTTCAGCTCGCTCCAGATGCTTACTGCTAGCGACTGTTGAAGTGCCATAGGTTTAGTTAATTATAGGTCAACTATCACCCCTACTGTCGGTCTTCCAGCTTGCTGGGAGACAACTCCATCACCTGCCAACATCTCCTACGTATAAAACAAAGGTGGTGTACAGTGCGTGATGCAGGGTACGTCACAACAGTATTATCGATTACCCTTCCATTGCAAACTGACGAGTAAACAAATTATTTATGTAGTTCCACACATACCGTAATCAACCATTATACTTTGGGGAGAGGTAGGTCATCTTTCCCAAAGATAAATTTTCGTCACATATTCGAATGAAGTATGCCTATACGATCCTTGCAGCATCCACATGATGATTTTGCTTGTCGTATCTGCCAACGTAACATGAACTGACGTGCGCTAAAATGACTGCTGGACAGCGAATACGTAGCGTTGAGCTGTCGAATCTTTGCTACTGTTCACCAGGACTTATCATGTTACCATAAACGGATCTATGAGTGTTAATGTCGGGATAGGAGCGGACAACGACCTCAAAGTTCTAGTGGAAGTTGAAAATGTATGGTGATGTACGGAAACAGACTGGGTGAAGCTGTGCGCTAAAGTGACATTTAAATCGAGGGGCAGTTGAGCATTAAGCACGACATATTCTGTGATGACATTCCCATCTCCGTCAGCAGCAGCGATGGTGCATCATTACTCATTTTGCTTTAAAATTAACAGCTCGAGAGTCATCACAGAGTATATTCCTAAAGCATCAAAGTGTAACGCACATACATCGTCTGCAGGAAGCGGTATGTGCTGCAGTAGAGAGGGAGTAGACCTGTGGTATTCTCTTGCTTAAGATAGAGGGAGCTTTGAGAAGCAGATGTGATGTTTGTGATTTCGGTCACTCAATATTTCGAAGATCTACGAAAGTTCAATGCAAGGTGGCATATCTACCATAATAGGATTTGGATGCAATAAATGTGGCACTCAAATCATACAAAAACAGTTGTTTGCGAAATACTCTCGCATAGTGCGCACACGCATATCAGTGCAGCGGTGCTGTGTCTGGAAATCCCTCTATCATTAAGAAATGTTCCATTAAAATTACAGTCTTTTGGGGCATATATATCGCCTACTGATTTTAGGTGTGTTTCCGTATCTTTAGCAATTACACAGGATTAAACTCAAACAGACTATTTCCGGGGTTAGAAATCGAAGAGTAAAAACCAGGTTCTTTTTAGCAGAGGAAGATGTAAACGTTTCTCCTATTCGTTATGTTGTCGCACATATCCGTTCTGATTATTCAAATCCATAAGCTAGTAGTCATCTATAGAAGGTCATTGTGATACTGTAGTACAGGCTGGTGGTCCATTTCAACGCCAACCAGTTCTACATTGGATTGGTTATTTATGTTTCCGCTGAAATCCATACCAAAAAAAATGTGTGTGAAATCTTATGGGACTTAACTGCTAAGGTCATCAGTCCCTAAGCTTACACACTATTAAACCTAAGTTATCCTAAGGACAAACACATACACCCATGCCCGAGGGAGGACTCGAACCTCCGCCGGGACTAGCCGCACAGTCCATGATTGCAGCGCCTTAAACCGCTCGGTTAATCCCGCCCGGCGAAATCCATACCAGTTTCTCTTAATGTACACCATACATGGTGTATGTTACAGCGTCTTTAGAGTGCATACTCTTCTTCCTATTCAAGTACTGATATTTGACATCATCCTTCCATCAGTCATATAGCGCGTATGTTAGAAAGCCAAATACCTTCAACCACCAATTCTGATTAGATCTGCTGTGTACTGCTTTTTCTGAAGTAATACGATGCATGGTTGCAGGCAGCACTCTGATTTTTTTTCTCCCAGTTATACACTCCAGTATAGAGTCTAGGTGCTACTAGCTTAGTGGGGTGTTGCAAAGCACTTATTAGGAGTCCTTTTTTTTTGTCATCGCTCTTCTCACTGGTTTCATGCAGCCCGCCACGAATTCCTCTCCTTTGCTAACCTCTTCATCTCAGAGTAGCACCTGCAACCTACGTCATCGATTATTTGCTGGATGTATTCCAATCTTTGTCTTACTCTACAGTTCCCTCTAGTACCATGGAAGTCATTCCTTCATGTCATAACAGATGTCCTCTCACCCTGTTCCTTCTCCTTATCCGTGTTTTCCACATACTCCTTTCCTCTCCGATTCTACATAGAACTTTTTCATTCTTTCAATCATTCAGTCCACCTAATTTTCAACATTAGTCTGTAGCACCACATCTGAAATGTTTCGATTCTCTTCTGATCCGGTTTTCCCACAGTCCATGTTTCACTACCATGCAGTGCTGTTCTCCAGACGTACATTCTCAGAAATTTCCTCCTCAAATTAAGGCAGATATTTGATATTAGTAGTCTTCTCTTGGTCAGGAATGCCTTTTTTGCCATGGATAGTCTGCTTTTGATGTCCTCCTTCCTCTGTCTGTCATTGGTTATTTTACTGCCTAGGTAGCAGAATTTCTTAACTTCAACTACTTCGTGACCATCAATCCTGATGTTAAGTTTCTCGCTGTTCTCATTTCTACTACTTCTCATCATCTTCCCCTTTCTTCGATTTACTCTCAATCCATACTGTGTACTCAACAGACTGTTCATGCCGTTCAGCAAATTATGTAATTTTTCTTCAGTTTCACTCAGGATAATAACGTCATCAGTGAATCGTATCATTGATATCCTTTCACTTTGAATTTTAATTCCACGCCTGAACTTTTCTTCTATTTCCATAATTGCTTCCTCGATGTACAGATTGAACAATAGGGGAGGAAAGCTACATCCTTGTCTTACACCCTTTTCAACACGAGGACTTCGTTCTTGGTCGTCAACTCTTATTATTCCCTCTTGGCTGTTGTACATAATATGACCCGTCTCTCCCTATGGCTTACCCCGCCTTTTTTCAGAATTTCGAACACCTTGCAGCATTTTATATTGTCGAACGCTTTTTCCAGGTCTTTAGTCTTGCTTCCATTATCGGCCGCAACGTCAGAATTGCCTCTCTCGTACCTTTACTTTTCCTAAAGCCAAACTGATCGTCATGTTTCGTATCCTCAGTTTTCTTTTCCATTCATCTGTATATTATTCTTGTAAGCAACTTGGATGCATGAGCTGTTAAGCTGCTTGTGCGATAATTCTCGCACTTGTCCTTGCCGTCTTCGGAATTGTGTGGATGATGCTTTTCCGAAAGTCTGTGGTGTGTGGCCGAGTCATACGCTCTAGACACCAACGTGAATAGTCGTTTTGTTGCCACTTCCTCCAATGATTTTAGAAATTCTGATGCAATGTTATCTATCCCTTCTGCCTTATTTGACCTTAATCCCACGAAAGCTGTTTTTAATTCTGATTCTAATAGTGGATCCCGTATGTCTTCTAAATGTACTCCTGTTTTTTCTTCTATCACATCTTATAAATCTTCCCCCTCATAGAGGCTTTCAATGTTTTCTTTCCATCTATCGGCTCTCTCCTCTGCATGTAACAGTGGAATTCCCGTTGCACTCTTAATGTTACCACCCTCCCTTTTAATGACACTGAAGGTTGTTTTGACTTTCCTGTATGCTGATTCCGTCCTCCCGACAATCATTTCTTTTTCGATATCTTCATATTTTTCCTGCAGCCATTTCGTCTTAGCTTCCCTGCACTTCCTACTTATTTCATTCCTCAGAAACTTTTATTTCTGTATTCCTGAGTTTCCCGGCACATTTTTGTACTTCCTCCTTTCATCAGTCAACTGAAGTGTTTCTTCTGTTACCCATGGTTTCTTCGCAGTTATCTTCTTTGTACCTATGTTTTCCTTCCCAACTTCTGTGATGGTCCTTTTTAGCGATGTCCATTCCTCTTCAGTTGTACTGCCTACTAAGCTATTCCTCATACCAGTCCATAAGGAAATCTATAGCACAGATCTTAATAACAGTATTCTTTTGTGGGACGAAATGATGTGGGACGAAATGATATTAACTGCAACCTCTGCAGTAATTTTTGCATCTCTCCCTGCTGACAGATATTATCCATAATATCTCTACCCCTGTCAAGAAGAACAAACAAGCATTTTTCTGCATGTGTGTGTATGGGTTTCTCGCGGAGGCTTCCAGATGACGTATCTAACGCTGACGAATCCACCTTCAGACGCCCGCGCTCGAAACCCACCATGTGCCTACTGCCGGTGAATCCACCATCAGACACTGCCCCAGACGTATCACGGGTGGAAGCAGTTTCGAACACTATGCCACCAATAACATGTAGTTGACACACCTTTGAACCCTATTCTGGGCATAATGTGTGGTGGATCCACCTGCAATACATCTTGGGCATATCCTGCGAGAAACCGATACGCATACATACAGAAAAATAGAGCAACTACTCTACTTGTGCTACATTTACAAGCAAATTTAGAATATGTGGCGTGAAGTGATGTCATGATCTCGTGAGCGGAACTGTCAGGACCTTGGATCTTTGGAGTAGGCTGTATGTAAGTGGAGCTGTGGAAGCAGTACGCTCTGTAACACAGTGGTTGTCTGAGAGTGTTGGGGACGTATATTTATAGGTCGAACTGTTTGTTTTGTATGAATGGAGATACTCTCACATTCATCTCCGAAATCAGTATCGTTACATAGTTCAACGTGTAATGTGTGGGTGATTAGGTTAACTAGCCCTCAATACAGAATATAAAATGCAAGGCTGACATCTCTCAAAGGTTGGTCTATAGCTATTGAGGAACGTACTGACAAGCAAAATAAAGCTGGATTCCTTTATTCTTGTGACTGAGATGAGATTGTATTTCTATTGTGATGGAGGACTGAAATATTGGGGTGTAACGAGTAACAAATGCGTTCGACATGCTGTGTGGTTTTCCAAGTGCTTGTTTGTGCTTTTTGCCATGGGTAGCGATTTTGTGGATAATATCTGTCAGAAGAGACATGAAGAAATTATTTCAAAGGTTGCAGCTAACATTAAGCCTTCATCAAATCTTCTGAAAGCTGCAACAGAACACCATTTGTCTGTGTGAGCTTCTGAGAATGTTCACCTGTTTGCAATCTGCTTCCAAGAAGAAGTGGGGGAACTATTCTTCCCCTGCAGACGTATTGCTGCTCATTTTAAATGTGGACCTACTCATTCCTTGTGTACTGCGTGTCAGAGGTCTGTTTTAGCTACGGCAAGAACATTTTTGACTAGGGCAACGATGTCGTAAGAGATACTGTTATTTTATGTTGTACCTTTTGTACTTTGTTAACACACATTGAGAAGAATACAACATTATCGTTAAAATGCGATCTCTTCTTTTTTTCCCCTGCATTAGTCACACGCAAGTCCGCTCCTAATGTGATAGTTGTGATTACACTTTGATCTTATCGCCGCCTGACTTGTGTTTGAGAATAGTTATTTGCTAGTGTCAAAGCATAGAATTAACGTACAGTACCACCATTCCGTCAACGTGCGCAGTTTTCCATAGGGTTAAAGAAACATCATTTCGTCCCCAAGCAGTGCACTATTGTTAACATTTCTGCTGATTTCCACACGATCTGATAACAAGTGCTTTGCGAAGGGTACACTCCGCTAACATAGTAGCACCTAGGTTCTGTTTAGTATGTGTATTGCAGGAAGAAAAAAATCTGGGTGCTGCCTACAGCCGTGAGTCGTATTGCTTTAGTATAAAGTACGACACTACCGATGTTATCAGAATTGGCGGCTGGAGGTGGTCGGTTGCTTAATGTAAGCACTATATGCTGGATCACAGGATGATGTCATATATCAGCACTTTAACAGGAGCAACTCCATGGTCAGGAACATGGTGAATATTAGGAGAAACTGGATGCACCGGGAATATAAAGAATCAATCTAAAGCACAGCTGGTTGAAGTTCAAATGGACAATCAGCCTGTACTATTGCAATGACTTTTTGTAAATGACTGCTAGCTTATGGATTCGGATAAACAGAATGGATGTGTGCGACTACATAACGTATTTCGTAAATAGCTGTTTTCGTAAATATTTCGTAAATAAAGTATTTCGTAAATAAAGTATTTCGTAAATAAAGTATTTCGTAAATAACTGTTTTTGTATGCTTTGAATTCCACATGTATTGTATCCAAAAGCTATTTGGGAAGTTACGTCACCTTATATTAAACTTTCTTTGGTCTCAGTAAAACTGAGTGACCGAAATCACAAACATCACATCTCCATCTCAATGCTCCCGCTATCTTAAGCAAGGTAATACCACATGTGTAGTCGTGCTCCACTGCAGCACATACCGCTTCCTGCAGACGATGCATGTACGTTACGCTTTCATGCTTTAGGAATGTTCTCTGCGACGACTATAGAGCTGTTAATTTCTCCTGAGAGAGAAACATCAGCAGAAGTTCCATCTTTTGTTTTCTCAGTAAATAAGAGACATTATTCTTCCGTGAGTTTTGTGTGTCTATAAGTCGATGGGCTTATTTCTTAATAAGTAGGCGAAATATACGTCTACATCTATATGCATACTTTGGGGGCCGTCATACTGCGCGAGGTGAAGGGTAGTCTGAACCACTAATAGTCATTTAATTTCCTATTCCATCCGCAAACAGAGCGAGGGAAAAAAGTCTATCTACGGTATGTAGCTCTGCATGAGCGTTAAGTTCTCTTATCTTACGCGAAATCAATTTCCATAGGGTGTTGGGGGTGGGGGGGATCCCCGATGGGTTGAGGGGGAGGGGTAATTAATTGATCAGTTTAATTAGTTAAGTAATTAATTTGATATCAATTTGATATTAAACGTGTCTTCATATCGTCTTTGCTATTCTACTTTCGCGAGCAATGCTCCTTTTGTAATGCTCCTTTTAGAGAAGTGGTTAACAGTTTCGCTATGAAGAATACCATGATGTCTTTTTATCCAGATGTAAGTGGACGTCGATGACCAATGTCGACACACTTTTTATGGCCTCTAAGGCATCCAATACATCTTTGTTAGTCTGTTTATCAAACGCCAGATGATGATGTTTCTCCATCACATTTTGGGAGTCCGTGAGCGTTAATGTGAGCCGTAAAGTCTGCTTTGCATAATAAATAGCCTCCCCGATGGCCAGTACTCTGCCGGGTAAACAGACGATTCAGGCAACAGTGCAAACGTTTGATACGTGTCGCTAGAGCGGCTGAAGAAGGCGTACCCCACACCCACCTCAGTTTGAGAGCCATCTGTACAGATGCAATCATACTGTGCGCTATTTTACAAATTGTTTCATCAACCCCAATTTGATGTGGAGAGGGGCAACAAAACCTTTCCAGGTGGTATGAAAGTAGTATTTATAACATTAATTTTCTCTACAGGTTTTGAAGTTTCTCGGGGTGGACAATCACTTTTAGTCCAGTGCTGTTCTCTGGCTCTACTATCCCACAAACATAAGAAGCATGGGTATTTAGTATAGCCTGCCTGTTGACCCAAAAGCATCGTGAGTATTTTGAAGTCCCCACAAACCATCCATTGATGGTCCTGATATTAGATTTTTTCCAGGATAATGGCCAAATCGTTATAGTTTTCGTCCATATGCACAGAATGTCCCATCAGAAGCGATGCAAATTTATTTCCATTGTGCAATAATACTACTTTAAGACAATTTTTGGATGAATCAATGAATAGGCACCATTCAGATGAGTCATACTGCATATCAAAGCAATGCATGAGTCTTTCCACATCATTGCAAAAAACTAAATTTCCTTCTTTTGAGAAAAACTGGGTAAAATCTTTTTCATGGTGCCTGTACATTGAAAATGAGGAGACAGATGATAAAAGGTTTTTATTTGTTAGTCTGGAACCTAACAGTTCGGCTGGATCTTTTGAAAGACCTAAATCTCTTACTAGATCATTGAGCTCACTTTGAGAAAATAGTTGAGGCCTTTCATCTTCGTCTGAAGAAAAATCTGAGCTTCAGTCACCCTGAGGAGGTAATGTAACTTCGTTCTCCAACTGACCCCGGTATTGATCCAAACTGGAAGATGGCTGTGGGATAGGTATTTCAGAGCTATGGGGCACTGGACATTTAAATGAGTCAAAGTTTGGATAACTTATGCTTCTTTCGTTTTTTGAATTGAATCCCTTTACGTAACTGAACAGGAGTGGCAATCAGTGGTATGGTTTTTCTGCTCACGCCATATCATAGGAATTCCAAATTGAAATGCATTTTTCTTAACCTTAAATCACAAACGAAGATCTTCTTCACATCTTCTACACACCTTATGTGGGGTCCATGGTTTATCTTGATCATCAAGTTTTAATTTAAAATAATCAAAATAAATTTTCCTCACAAAATCACTTATGTTTCTCTGTTGACTTTTAATAGTGTATTCACCACAGATAATGACAAAAACTGTTTGGAGAAATAACACAACCTCTTGTAGCCACGACTAGACAGAAACAACAGCACTGTTCGGCCGGCCGTGGTGACGGAGCGGCTCTAGGCGCTTCAGTGTGGAATCGCGCGACCGCTACGGTCGCAGGTTCGAATCCTGCCTCGGGCATGGATGTGTGTGATGTCCTTAGGTTAGTTAGGTTTAAGTAGTTCTGAGTTCTAGGGGACTGATGACCTCAGATGTTAAGTCCCATAGTGCTCAGAGCCATTTTGAACAGCACTGTTCACTTGAATAGCAATATGTCTACTGAGAGTTTCTCTTCATACAAATCGTCATTTGACTTGTCGCAACACGATAAAACTGAATAAGATTGTTTGCATTTGCTTCTGCCGCCCAGGAGTTCACGGTAATACCTGCTGGTGGTAACAAAGAATAGTTAACATTGAAAATTTTTTAAATTTATGTTTATTTTATCAATTATAATTGATATAACTTTTAATAATTATTAAATTAAGAAAACCACATAGGTTTATTGCTAATGAACATAAATACTACAATATACATAAAAACCTATGTGATAGAATTTTTTGAATATTTTTCCAGTTTTCGGGAGGGGAAAATCTATAAGAATTATTAAAAAAATCTATGCAGTATTTTAGTCGCAGACCTGTGTAATCTAAGTTCCAAAGTAAGATAAATAACTGAAATATATAGTTTTGAAGTCAGTGTTACCGAAAATAAGTATCTGTAGCATTAACTAATGCTTATTTAAAAATTAGGCTCCTGGTTATATTACTGCAGTAACCTTCATGATAGATCTTACTTGCACACTCCATACACTCGCAGCTATACACAAATGTACTTTATCTGGGCAACAGACGTTCCAAGTACAAACTACTCGCTCCAGTCACACTAACGTGACCACCTGTCGAAAGCCTGGACCAACACTTTCGCAGCGTGGACGGCTGTGAGACGTGCAGGAAAAGAGGCAGTGAGATTGTGGAAGGTATCAACAGGGATGTCGAACCACACGGACTCTAGTGCCACGGCAAGCAGCGCTAGGTTTTTCAGTTGGGGCTCTATGGCGCGAACAGCCCGGTCGTGGTGGCTCACAGATGCTCGATTGGTTTTAAATCTGGGGTTTGGTGGCCAGGGGAGTACAGTAAACTGATCCTGGTGCTCTTTGAACCTTGCTAGTACACTGTGAGCTGTGTGGCACGTTGCATTGTACTGCTGGTAGACGCCACTGTGTCCAAGAAAAACAAACTGCATGTAGAAGTGGACATTGTAACCAAGGATGGATACACACTTGTGTTGAGTTATTGTGCCTTCCGGAATGACGAGATCATCCAAGCAAGGCCATCTGACCTCGACCCTGCTGACGATTGTAACAGCGTCTTTGATTTCAGACTTTCAGGCCATACACGCCAATCGTCATCCGTCGCCACCCAGTGGACATCCAGGTTTGATACTGGTGTGCAAACTCCATCCTTTGTCGCTGATGAGTAGCAGTCAGCATAGGTGCGTGAATCAGGTGCCTGCTGCAGAGGTCCATACTAAGCAGCATTTGCTCAGTGGTCGTTGAGAAGACACAGTTGGTAGCCCATTGGTTCATCTGGTGGGTCAGTTACTCAAGAACTGCACGTCTGTTCGTCCATACACACCTCTGCTGACGTCGTTCACTCCTGTCATTTAGGCCTACTGTGCACCACAGTATCGTTGGCGCCAGTTTTGAATAGCGCCCTTTTATTATGCGCTGTATACTTTAACAGGCTCTTTTGGAAGTCAGATAAATCGCTCCATTTCCGTATTGTATCAACGACTGTACTGTTAATCGCGTCCCCCCAATGTGCTTTGTACAGGGTGGTCCATTGATAGTGACCGGACCAAATATCTCACGAAATAAGCATCAAATGAAAAAAAACAACAAAGAAAGGAACTCGTTTAGCTTGAAACGGGAAACCAGATGGCCCTATGGTTGGCCCGCTAGATGGTGCTGCCGTAGGTCAAACGCATATCAACTGCGTTCTTTTTAAATAGGAACTCCCATTCTTTGTTACATATTCGCGTAGTACGTAAAGAAATATGAATGTTTTAGTTGGACCACTTTTTTCGCTTTGTGATAGATGACGCTGTAATAGTCACAAACGTACAAGTACATGGTACCAAGTAATATTCCGCCAGTGCGGACGGTATTTGCTTCGTGATACATTACCCGTGTTAAAATGGACCGTTTACCAACTGCCGAAAAGGTCGTGTTGATGTATGGCTATTGTGATCAAAATGCCCAAGGGGCGTGTGCTATGTATGCTGCTCGCTATCCTGGACGACATCATCCAAGTGTCCAGACCGTTCGCCGGATAGTTACGTTACTTAAGGAAACAGGAAGTGTTCAGCCACATTGTGAAAGTCAACCACGACCTGCAACACATGATGATGCCCAAGTCGGTGTTTCAGCTCCTGCCGCGGCTAATCCGCACATCTGTAGCAGACAAATTGCGCGAGAATCGGGAATCTCAAAAACGTCGGTGTTGAGAATGCTACATCAACATCGATTGCATCCGTACCATATTTCTATTGACCAGGAATTGCATGGCGACGACTTTGAGCTTCGTGTGCAGTTCTGCCACTGGGCACAAGAGAAATTACGGGACGATGACAGATTCTTTGCACGCGTTGTATTTAGTGAAGAAGCGTCATTCACCAACAGCGGTAACGTAAACCGGGAACAAACTATTGGGCAACGGAAAATCCACGATGGCTGAGACAAGTGGAACATCAGCGGCCTTGGCGGGTTAATGTATGGTGCGGCATTATGGGAGGAAGGATAATTGACCCCCATTTTATCGATGGCAATCTAAATGGTGCAATGTATGCTGAATTCCTACGTAATGTTCTACCGATGTTACTACAAGATGTTTGACTGCATGACAGAATGGCGATGTACTTCCAACATGATGGATGTCCGGCACATAGCTCGCGTGCGGTTGAAGCGGTATTGAATAGCATATTTCATGACAGGTGGATTGGTCGTCGAAGCACTCACGTTCACTGGATCTGACGTCTCCGGGTTTCTTTCTGTGGGGATCGTGATCCACAGACAACGCCTGACAACATGCGTCAGCGCATTGTCAATGCATGTGCGAACATTACGGAGGGCGAACTACTCGCTGTTGAGAGGAATGTCGTTACACGTATTGCCAAATGCATTGAGGTTGATGGACATCATTTTGAGCATTTATTGCATTAATGTGGTATTTACAGGTAGTCACGCTGTAACAGCATGCGTTGTCAGAAATGATAAGTTCACAAAGGTACATGTATCACATTGGAACAACCGAAATAAAATGTTCGAACGCACCTACGTTCTGTATTTTAATTTAAAAAACTTACCTGTTACCAACTGTTCGTCTAAAATTCTGAGCCATATGTTTGTGACTATTACAGCGCCATCTATCACAAAGCGAAAAAAGTGGTCCAACTAAAACATTCCTATTTCTCTACGTAGTACACGAATATGTAATAAAAAATGAGGGTTCCTATTTAAAAAAACGCAGTTGATATCTGTTTGACCTGTGGCAGCGCCATCTAGCGGGCCAACCATAGCTCCATCTGCATTCCCCCTTCAAGCTAGACAAGTTTCGTTCTTTGTAGTTTTTTCGTTTGACGCTTATTTCGTGAGATATTTGGCCCGGTCTCGATCAATTGAGCACCCTGTATATCCTTCACTGCTTGACGTTACCACACCTGCAATCTGTAAGTGTTGCACACTCACATCAAACATAGGCAGTGGCTACATTAATGTGACTGGACAGAGTATATCCGCTAAATTACGCAGATGTATGTAGTAGATAAGATGAGTAACATCACATATGGGGTGGAATGTCATGTTCGATCGTTCACCACGTGCAGATGCAGCCACCTGGAGGACACAGCCTGCTCCCATTACTGTTGCTGCTGCTGGCGGTGGCTGCAGGAGAGGATTCCAGGCGTACAACCGAGTCCCCAGGGGTGGAGGAGTCAGCGAGTAGTCCAGTGGCAGAGGCGGAGGACCGCCTGGAGCCTGCCTACTTCTCTCCGCGCTACCGGCTGGTGGGCACGCTGTTCCAGGGCATAGTTCTGGCTGTCGGCGTTGCTGGCAACCTACTCGTCGTGGCCGTCGTTTGCCGCACACGTTCCATGCGGTCCCCCACCAACTGCTACTTGGTGAGTAGCCACAGACATGGAGCATAATCTCTTTTGCACTAGACATGGGGCTGCTTCCTGGTGAGTAGGGGTAGACGCCCAGCATAATCTCACTCCTCATGTTCCCCACCAACTGCTAGCTGGTGAGCAGGACTAAACACCCAGCATAATCTCAGTCCTTGCCTTGTCTTACCGACTGTTACTTGGTGAGTAGTAGTGTTATAGAATTTATACACCATGTGTTTGTGTGTAAAAACTGTGTTGCGAGAATGGATAGCAAAGACATTACTCAGTGACAGCACTCACAGTAGCATAAAATGGTTAAATATTATCTCCTGAAGATCATGATGTCTATACACAGTAATTAGCACTAAGATTATTAGGGCTCCTTCTCTTGTGGGCTTGACCACGGTAGAAAACAAATTGTTGGATGGGTGATAAATTAAAAAAAGGATGTGTTCATCATCATTGTATTAGTACAAAAGTATTATTCTCATCAAAGAAAAATAAATGGTGTTTTCCCAAAGAACTAAGTAAGACTCTACTAAAAAATTATTATTTCCACTCATTATTAATACCGGTCAGAAAGTTTAACATTTTACGTGAGTAAGGTCAGTGCGAAACTGTGGAGAATTCCATGAACCTGCAACCAACAAGACTGGGAAAACTTCAGTCAACAAGCCAGAAAAGAATATTTTTTTCAGATCATGCTGAACCAGAAAATGTATGCTGTGACGAAAGTAGCCTGTGTGCAATCAAAATATTACATCTCACATACACACAAATAGCTAATAATATATAATATAATAAAAAAACATTTTAGTACCAGACACCAAGTGTAATCTCACTATTCATGCTCCATCTTCAAGTGGTACCTGTTAAGTAGCAGTAGACAACCAGCATAATGTCATACCATGCATTCCCCTTCAAGGGCAACTTGGTGAGAGTAAAACAGCGGCTCTGGTTGCTGCAGCAGCAGCTGTTACCTGATGGGTAGGTGCACAGTTGTGAGTAGGCACCACACACAGTCTCAATGCATGTTCTGCCCGACCAGCTGTTACCTGGGCAGTATATGTGGGGCACACAAGGTACACACCAAGAATATGATTCATATGCTTCGTATACTCCACCCCATCAAATGCTACCTACTGAGCAGGCATGCAACCACAAGTAGACACCAAGGTTATGTACACTCCATACAATCTCTCACCAGCTGATACCTGGTGAATAGACACACAGCCAACATAGACACCTAGTGTATTCACATTCAAAGCTCCCCCACCAACTGCTGCCATGTGAGTAGGTTCATTACCACAAGTGGACACCAAGTTATGCATGATTCATATGCTCTTCCACCAACTGCACTCTGGAAGTATATGTGGGACACACAGCAAAAATTGGACACCCAGTATTTTTTTCTTTAAATCAGTCTTCTGACTAGTTCTGTGCCAACCTTTTCATCTCAAAGTAGCATTTGCAACCTAGATCCTCAATTATTTGCTGTGTTCATGTCGTTATCTTCCTCTAAACTTTTTACCCTCTACAGTTTCCTCAGCTGAGGTATACGTGCCCAACTACTAGACACCAAGCACAGACATGATACAATTACTCTCCAAGCTCTATCATCTGTTGATACCTGGTAAGTAGATGCAGGGGCTCTCAGACGTTTATGACATCAGTAATAAGCACGCCCTATGTGTTCCACCGCCGAACTGCAACGTTGTGGTTTGGCACGCAGCCACAAGTAGACTCCAAGTGTAAGTGCAGTCCATTATTTGCTCCACCAGGTGCTTACCTCGTGAGTAGGGGTGAAGGTGCATGGCAAGAAGAACCAAGTGTAAGCGTGCTTTATGTTGCACTATCCCACTAACAGCAACGTTGGTACGCAGAGAGCAAAAACAGAATATTCGTATGTGTCATGGGCGCCTCCTCTTACTGACACGTGGCTAGAAGAAGCTGGGGTACATGGCCAAACAAACACCAAAAATAAACACACGCGCTAGAGATCAGCTCATTCTCTAGTGGACGCCTTTGGAGAATCTGTCCAAAGCTATACTGCAACTCTGTTTTTGCACGAAGGGATGCAGGAAGGAAGATAAGATCCGGCCAAGGGCGATCGTCATTAAACATGGAACTAGGAACTAAGATTGGTGGACAATGGAGCTGTTTAACTCGTAATGACCATCATTCATAACGTTTGAGAAACGGAGAGAAAATTTTTTGTTTAGATGGTTCTTTTCGATTAGCAGCTCTATATCTTTTAGGGTGTTGTTCCCTATTTATGTGTTTGTCAGTGGAGTAGCCGTTTCTTGTGAAGAGACTTCTTCAATGATCAAGCTTGTCCTCCACGTACTAGGGCTCGCAGATTCTTTTAGCCCGGTCCACAGATATTCGATGGGACACATGTCAAGCGCTCTGGGTGGCCAAATGGAACTCTCCAGAATGTTCTTCGAGTGTGTAGCGACGAACTGTGGCCTGGTTACACGGCACATTGTCATGAAGCCCGTGGATGGCTGAAAATAGTCTCCAAGTAGCCGAAGATAACCATTTCTAGTCAATGGTCGGTACAGTTGTTCCAGAGGAGCCATTTCATTCCACGTAAAAGCAGCCGACACCACCATGGAGCCACCACCAGTTTGCACAGTGCCTTTTGACAAGTACAGTTGATGGCTTCGTGGGGTCCGCGCCACACTCGAAACCTACCTTCATCTCTCAACAATAAAAATCGGAACCCATCTGGCCAGGCCACGGTTTTCCAGTCATCTAGGGACCAACCGATACGATCGTGAACCAAGGAGAGGTGCCACAGGCAATTTTGTGCTGTTAGCAAATGGAGCCGCACCAGTCGTCTGCTGCTGCAACACTTTAACGACCACTGAACTAACAGATACGTTCTATGTATGTCCCACATTGCTTGCATCTTAGCGCTGAAAACTCTACAGAACCGCCACTTTTCTCGATCGTTAAAGGAAGGCCGTTGGCTACTGCGGTGTCCATCGGGAAAGACTATGACTGAAATTTGGGATTCTCGACACAGTCTTAACACTGTGGATCTCGCAATATTGAATTCCCTAAAGATTTCCGAAATGAAATGCCCCAACCGTCCAATTTCAACTACCATTCCGAGTTGAAAGTCTATTCATTCCCGT
This sequence comes from Schistocerca serialis cubense, assembly GCF_023864345.2. Classification (NCBI taxonomy): domain Eukaryota; kingdom Metazoa; phylum Arthropoda; class Insecta; order Orthoptera; family Acrididae; genus Schistocerca; species Schistocerca serialis. Next base: position 61,470,423 of record NC_064643.1, read on the forward strand.
CGTGGGGCCATAATCACGTCGGAAATCGTTTCACACGACACACCTGCGTACAAATGACAGCTCCACCACTTCACTGCCCGTTTATACCCTGTGTGCGCGATACTACTGCCGTATGTAAGTATGCGTATGGCTACCCGCGACTTTTGTCACCTCAGTGTACATTAATGGTTATGACCAACCATACAGAAATCACAGATGATTTTCAATAATTAATACAAGATATACTTTTTCAAAAATACTTAACAGGCAGAATAATATTGCAAAAAATGTCTAAATAACATGTGGTATTATAAGTATTACACCACATACACCCATCTCACAGCCGACATACTATATTTCCTTTTATTTATCAACAATCGTAATACACTACTTCAACTTGATTGTCTTAAATTCCACAAAAGATGTCGACCCTGCACTCAAGTTTCCACAACCATTCGCTTCATCTTGACTGGAATCATCTGATTTCTGATGACGATTTGAGCCAAAACAGAATGCATGGCCCATGAAAATAAAAGAAAACAATGAAGAGGGAACATCATTGGCATACGTACCTGTGACAAAAATGAGTAATCACCGTCGGCCATCGTGCTAACACCTTTGGCCGCGAGCACTTCCTCAGCCTGTTAAGCAAGGGAAAAAATGGAGCAATCGTGAGCACTGATGCCACGAGGATCCATTTGGGGAAGTTCGTCCGCCGGGTTGCAGGACTTATTTCACGTGACGCTACATTGGGCGACTTGCATGGCGTTGATGATGATGATGATGATGATGATGATGATAACACACCACCCGGTCCATGAGCGGAGAAAATCTCCAACGCGGCCGGGAATCGAACCCAGGCTCGCTGCATGGGAGCCAAATACGTAAGCACTGAGCTAAGCAGGCAGACTGTTAAAGCAAGAGAGCCATTTCCAGCTGAGCTTGGCATTGATGGTTGCGAGCAGTGATTATCAATTTCTAACTGTTTTTGTTCGGGTCTTCAGTCCAGAGACTGGTTTGACGCAGCTCTCCATGCTACTCTATCCTGTGCAAGCTTCATCATCTCCCAGTACCTACTGCAACCTACATCCTTTTGAATCTGCTTAGTGTATCCATCTCTTCGTCTCCCTCTACGATTTTTACCCTCCACGCTGCCCTCCAATACTAAATTGGTGATCCCTTCATGCCTCAGAATGTTGTGGGGCGGCGGGTGGAATAATTGTTAATATTCCTATTATTTATTTAATGCTGTTGTTTGCCGTTCTCAACACTGGCTCTCTAACTACAATATTGGCAACCAGAAAGTGATTAGCAAAACGTGAAGCCTGTAATTAGAATTCCTAGTGCCCACTTCATCTGAGAAATACATTTATAGCTACAGCTTATAGCTCTGAGGAATTAGGAGATTGTCTGGGATTCATAATCAAAAACCATTCTCTCTAAAATGTTCACTATATTCTGAAAGTCACAGACCAAAAGAATCCACACAGTCCAACTACCAGAACAGTTCAGAGTCTAATGCGCTGATGCAACTATAACTGTTCAAATTAAATGTTTAAGTGAATGCTCGCCATAATTTGATGATAATGTTCATCAAACGCCACGCTAATAATGGTAGAATGTCTGTCGTGCGGCGGCACGTGAAAATACGACATACGCAAACTAAAGATAGATCATTAACGTCATCCCAAAATTAACACTTCACCCGAAAACGATTTCATGGTTACCCGTATCCCGAGTAACGTATTACTGCATCCGAAGCTGTGCCGTTCTCAACACTGGCTCTCTAACTGCTGTGTCCTGCCAACCGATCCCTTCTTCTGGTCAAGTTGTGCCACAAATTTCTCTTCTCCCCAATTCTGTTCAATACCTCCTCATTAGTTATGTGGTCTACCCGTCTAATCTTCAGCATTCTTCTGTAGCACCACATTTCGAAAGCTTCTATTCTCTTCTTGTCCAAACTATTCATCGTCCATGTTTCACTTCCATACATGGCTACACTCCATACAAATACTTTCAGAAACGACTTCTTGACATTTAAATCTATACTCGATGTTAAAAAATCTCTCTTCTTCAGAAACGCTTTCCTTGCCATTGCCAGACTACATTTTACATCCTCTCTACTTCGACCAACATCAGTTATTTTGCTCCACAAATACCAAACACGTTTACTACTTTGTGTGTCTCATTTCCTAATCTAATTCCCTCAGCATCTCCCAATTTAATTCGACTACATTCTATTAACTTCGTTTTGCTTTTGATGATGTTCATCTTATATCCTCCTTTCAAGACACTGTCCATTCCGTTCAACTGCTGTCTCTGACAGACTTACAATATCATCGGCGAACCTGAAAGTTTTTATTTCTTCTCCATGAATTTTAATTCCTACTCCGAAATTTTCTTTTGTTTCCTTTACTGCTTGTTTTATACACACATTGAATAACATCAGGGAGAGGCTACAACCCTGTCTCACTCCCTTTCCAACTACTGCTTCCCTATGATCCCCTCGACTCGTATATCTGCCATGTGGTTTCTATACAAACTGTAAATAGCCTTTCGCTCCTTGCATTTTACCATTGCCATAATTTTAAAAAGAGTATTCCAGTCAACACTGCCAAAAGCTTTCTCTAAGTCTAAAAATGCTAGAAACGTAGGTTTGCTTTTCCTTAACCTATTTTCTAAGGTAAGTCGTAAGTTTGCCTTTCCTTAAACTATTTTCTAAGATAAGTCGTAAGGTCAGTATTGCCTCACGTGTTCCAACATTTCTACGAAATGCAAACTGATCGGCTTCTACCAGTTTTTCCATTCGTCTGTAAAGAATTTCTTTTAGTATTTTGCTGCCGTGACTTATTAAACTGATAGTTCGGTGATTTTCACATCTGTCAACACCTGCTTTCTTTGGGATTGGAATTATATTCTTCTTGAAGTCTGAGGTATTTCGCCTGTCTCATACATCTTGCTCACCAGATGGTAGTGTTTTGTCAGGGCTGGCTCTCCCAAGGCTATCAGTGGTTCTAATGGAATGTCGTCTACTCGCAAGGCTTTGTTTCGGCTTAGGTTTTCCAGTGCTCTGACAAACTCTTCACGCAGTATCATATTTCTCATTTCATCTTCATCTACATCCTCTACCATTTCCATAATATTGTCTCCAAGTACACCACCTTCTATAGACCCTCTATACACTCCTTCCACTTTTTCTTCTTTGGTTAGAACTGGGTTTCCATCTGAGCTCTTGATATTCATACAAGTGGTTCTCTTTTCTTCAATGGTCCCTTTAATTTTATTGTGAGATAAGCCTCTACACCCTTGCATTTGTCCTCTAGCCATCCCTGCTTAGCCATTTTGCACTTCCTGTCGATCTCATTTTTGAGACGTTTGTATTCGTTTTTACCTGCTTCATTTACTGCATTTTTATATTTTCTCCTTTCATCAGTTATTCCTCTTCCTACTACTGAATTCCAGTCACCCATGACTATTAAATTTTCGTCTCCGTTCACTATCTGAATAATGTCTTTTATCTCATACATTTCATCAATCGATTCGTCATCTGTGGAGCTAGTTGGCATATAAACTTGTACTACTGCGGTAGGCGTGGGCTTCGTGTCTTGGCCACAATGGTGCGTTCACGATGCTCTTTGTAGTAGCTTACTCGCACTCCTATTTTTTATTAATTATTAAACCAAGTCCTGCATATATTTCCGCTGTGTCTGTTACCCAAATCTACGTTACTTGATCGGTTATTTTATAATGTAGTACATGTACACGAGATACGTTTTTGATGATATGTCAGTGGTATGTATGATATACGTCGGGGCACATTTGTTGCTAGATAGTTTGTTATGTGGAATTCCATTGATTTAAATTGTGTTTTGTATGTCAGATACGAAAATATTACACCCCGAAAAGCACAACAGGGACTGGAAGCTGTGAATAATTATTAACGTAATCATGAACAGGACCCTTTGTGGCATAACTACTTTTAGCAGATAGATCACATCCGACCTACATGTCATTAACAGCTGGCCGCGGTGGCCGAGCGGTTCTAGGCGCTTTAGTCCGGAACCGGGCGACTGCTACGGTCCTATGTTTGAATGCTGCCTCGGGCATGGATGTGTGTGTTGTGCTTAGGTTAGTTAGGTTTAAGTAGTTCTGAGTTCTAGGGGAATGATGACCTGAGATGTTAAGTCCCATAGTGCTCAGAGCCATTTGATCCATTTTGTCATTAATAAAAATACTATTTACAGTCACGTTTCCATGCAGTTTTCCCCAATTACGTGCTACCATACATGAGCTCGTTTGGAGCTGTAGAGACTGAATTAACAACCTATTTAAATTTTCCGATTTTCAAAGTACGTGGCATAATTTTGAAAGAGATGAGATCCGAAGATAACAGGAGAGCGGTATTGAAATCGGTCGTCAGTTGTAAGTAAATATTTAAAAGAGATCTTGGATCTGAAGTATTTCTTCAAATATTTATCTTCGCGTATCACGATTTTAGCAATCGTCAGTATATATTGCCTATCTTGCCTCTAGTAAGTTGGTTGCCTACTTGTGAAACTGCTTACATCTGTTTCTAACTTACTTTGTCGTCAGAAGAACGCATTACGGTATCGATTTGAAAGCATGTGATCGGAAAGAAAACCGCACAAGGAGAGAGAACCCGGGCTCCCGGCCGGCCGCGGTGGCCGAGCGGTTCTAGGCGCTCCAGTCCGGAGCCGCGCTGCTGCTACGGTCGCAGGTTCGAATCCTGCCTCGGGCATGGGTGTGTGTCATGTCCTTAGGTTAGTTAGGTTTAAGTAGTTCTAAGTTCTAGGGGACTAATGACCACAGCAGTTGAGTCCCATAGTGCTCAGAGCCAGCCGGGCTCCCGTTGGGAGTTCCCGCTGGGGCGCGCCGCCGCCGCCCCACCGCCACACACGAGCGCCTGCCGCCGCGCTCTCTGCCGGCCCGCCGTCACTCGCCCACAGCGCGGGACTCTCCGCTAATGGCTCCCTGGTACCTCATTACGTGATTATTTTCCAGCAAAGGCGGTATGTCCGTCCGTCCACAAGCAAGTCCCCAATTACGCTAATAACGTGTTCTTCCGGATGTGCGTACTCGGGGTATTTCACATACGAAAGATATACAGAAGAGCTGTCGGGAGTGATAAGAGTCGTGCCGTCGTCACGAGGGACGTGTTTCTGAAAGCGAAACACTCCAAGTATGTGACTACGAAGGCTTTCCCGGCGTAATAATTGATAATATTCTTCTCGGGTGTGTAGCCGGATCATAACGTCTTCTTGACACAATGTTTCCGCGGTCCAACTGGCCGCCATCTTCAGGTGAGAGTGCTGGTACACGATCTCGCGGGAACTGACTTCTCAGCGCAAGCGGCGGCCCCTATATACTCCTCAGAAGGCCCACAACGCGTGCGCGAGAAGGTTTTGTCGCCATGTGCTGACGTCGACGTACTTTTTATTCAGAGACAAATATTTTGAACAGACTGACGGAGTGGCTATGGGGAGTCCATTGTCTCCAATAGTCGCCAATCTTGTTTGTTTCCTCATCCAGTTTCTCACCAATTAATTGCAAGGATTCTTCTAGACACCCGGGTAAAAAGCGACACGACAAAAAGCTCACAAGCAAATCCCAGATACAAGGACTTCAATCTCTGAATAAACACAATAGAATTCGGAATGTGATGTTCGCATTTACCGACGTGAGGGCCAAGAACATATGCTAAATACTTGGCTCGATTGTAGGTAGGAGCACCCAAATTACTCACGATCGGACGAAACGGGACCCCTTTCTTATGAATCTTGGGTAGACCGTATAGTTCGGCGGCACGGCAGCACCAAGACGAAGTTTTTTGAATACGTCGTCATGTAAAGAACTTTCAGATGGAGAGAGCTTGACACAAGAATTGGTCCATCTTAAGGTTGCGTTCAAGCAGAATGGCTATACAAATAAACAGATCCGTCGTGCTTTCCAGTTTGGACCTGCGCCTGAACCACCAGAAGATAGCTGCAAATCGGTGGCTTTTCTGGCTTTTGCTGGGAGCATTTCCTCGAAGATAGGAAGAACTCTGAAAAGACATCATATCAAAACTATTTTTCGTCCGCCAGCCAAGATTAGAGCGCTTCTTGGTTCTGTTAAGGATGACTTGGGTTTGAGGAAGCCCGGTCTGCACAAGAGCCCTTGCCACTGTGGGAAGCTTATATTGGTCAGACAATCCAGAACATTCAGGACCGATGTGTTGAGCACCAGCGGCACACACGGTTGCTTCAACCTGAGAAATCTGCAGTGGCGGAGCACTGTCTCACCGAGGGACATAGAATGCTGTATGACGAGACACAGACGGTTGCCACTGCATCTCGCTATTGGGACTGTGTTTTTAAAGAATCCGTAGAGATTCCTTTATCTGATAATCTTATTAATAGAGACAAGGCTTATCTTTTAAGTAAGACTTGGAACACGGTGTTATCAGAAATTAAAAAACAACGGTCTGTGTTCGATAGTCGGAATAAATTTTTAATTTTTGATGGCGATATCTCGATTTCGCCTGTTTCCACCACTGGCGGCGCGGTATGTTTACTTGCGCTAGAGGGCAGTTACGGCACCTTCTCGCGCACGCGTTGGGGGCCTTCTGCGGCCTATATAGGGGCCGGTGCTTGCGCTGAGAAGTCAGTTCCAGCGAGATCGTGTACCAGCACGCTCACCTGAAGATGGCGGCCAGGTGGACCGCGGAAATATTGTGTCAAGAAGACGTTATGATCCGGCGCACACCCGAGAAGAATATTACTCCAAGCATGATTTCCTACGTGGTTGCCCACGCTCGGAAGCGAGCTGATACTGTTGTGACTTGGCAACACAGCCAACCCAGTATGAGAGGAAGCCGAAAGGCACGCGTTTTAGCTCACGCAGGCTGGCGTGAGGTCTGGAACAGGTCAAGGGAATGAGACTAACAAAAAACGTACGTAGCTGCTGGAATAATTAACTTTAATCCATAATTGGTGAACATCGCTCTTGATGGTACATGTTTTACAGCATCAATAGTAACTGGTAATGGCGCCTTGCTAGGTCGTAGCAAATGACGTAGCTGAAGGCTATGCTAACTATCGTCTCGACAAATGAGAGCATATGTAGACAGTGTACCATCGCTAGCAAAGTCGGCTGTACAACTGGGCGAGTGCTAGGAAGTCTCTCTAGACCTGCCGTGTGGCGGCGCTCGGTCTGCAATCACTGATAGTGGCGACACGCGGGTCCGACGTATACTAACGGACCGCGGCCGATTTAAAGGCTACCATCTAGCAAGTGTGGTATCTGGCGGTGACACCACAGGTACATCACACGGAACGTGCTCTCCGATGCCATTTGCAACCGCAGCGCTCTGCAGAGGCAGTTGTGGGCCATAACTGGAGCATAAACAACACAGTTTCCTTAAGGAAATAGAAATGTGTAAATTTGCTACTTTAACTACACTGACGAGCCGAAACGTTATGACCACTTATGTTGGGCCATCTTTGTAACACGATACAACATGATTTCTGCGTATCATCTATTCTACAGGTCGCTGGTACATTACTGAAGATATGTGGCACCAGACGTCCACACACAAGTCATGTAAGTCTCGTAAATAACTGGCCGCTGATTGGTGCACGCTGTGATGCCACCCGATAAAGATCCAAACGGGTTCCATCGGATTTACATCAAACGAATTTGGTGGCGAAGACATCAACGTGCAGCTCAACCACTGCAGGATAGTTCTGGCTTTGGTGAAATATGATATCGTCTTCGGGGCAGACATAGAGTATATAGCGACACTGGTGGCCAGCAGTCGCCCGTCAGCTTGTCCTCGACTGCTGCCACAGGTCCCGAGAAAGCGAAGGGGAGTGTGTCCTGCTCCCAGTGGCCCGGCGCACGGGACGTGGTACACATTTCGAGGCGCCGTTCGCTTGGATGGCGGCGTTTGTGGAGACGCCCATCGACCTGGTGTAGCAAACACGTCATTTATCCAACGAGCCGACACTTTTCCATTGATCCGCGGTCTAACCTCGATGTTCCTCTGCCCATTGCAACTGCAATTGACTACGTCGTTGGGACAGCATGCGAAGACGTAGTGGTTGCCTGCTGCGAAGCCCAGTGTTGAACGTTGTATACTGAACTGTGGCCTCCGAAATACTTACGCGAGATAAAGCATTGTGATCTTTCAACAGAGATGCCACACATCGCTATCTATCCTACTTTACAGAGCAGGCAAGCCTCGTAACAACACGTTCTGTGAAGAGTCATGGACGTCCAATCATTTATCGTCTAGCGTTAGTTTCACTGCCTTCTATCACTTTCCGTAGATGCTCATGACTGTAGCACTTGAACATTCGACTTGCTTAGCCGTTTTAATGATGTCCGTTCACAGGCTCTGCTAGTAATGATCCGCCATGTGTCAAAGTCGCTGATCTCAGTGGATTTCCCCATTTTCGATCCGTACCGTCGCTAGAATGATACCCCCAGCTGTCCTTGCTCCACTTACACACTTTCCGCCGGCCGGGGTGGCCGAGCGGTTCTAGGTGCTACAGTCTGGAACCGCGCGACCGCTACGGTCGCAGGTTGCCTCGGGCATGGACGTGTGTGATGTCCTTAGGTTTATTAGGTGTAAGTAGTTCTAAGTTCTAGGGGACTGATGACCTTAGTATTAAGTCCCATAGTGCTCAGAGCCAACTGAACACACTTTCCTTACCGCGTCACGTTCCCGCAACGCCACCAGGTGGCAGCCAACTTCACGGTGGGCAGCAGTCATCATGTCCTGGCAGACGTGGAAGTTCAGCGGATTAAGCTCGGTAGACAATTCTCGACAAGCTCATGAACTGGACACCGACTGATGATAAAGAAACGCTGCGTATCCTATTTTTGGTATTGAAATTCACTGTATGTATTAAACCACTCATTCTTTCCATTGTCCACAAACTAGCCATACGCGTCTGACTGTAGTGCACACAGCACTGAATTCTGAGGTATCTTCCAGTGAAGCAGACAACGACCTTCCAATTCATTGGTCCATATTCTCTGCCATGTCGACAAAATTGAAGAAATGCACTCCTGAAAGGACAGTAGCCTTATAAACATTCAGGCCGATTCGATTCAGCCTTTCGTTAGTGTCGAAAACATTATTAACGACTTCAGTGTAGAAGTACCTAGCATTTTCTAGTTTAAAACTTATTTTGCCAATTGAATTGGTCAGTGCAGAAAGATCAGAAGTCATTTTTTTTTTACTAAAATGAGTTGTGTTGGAACTGGGTGATGAAGGGTAGGCAGGTTAATAAATAACATGAAGGGCAGTAGTCAACCATCAAATGGCATCACTGTTGGAGTTAGAAATCTTCACTCCACGTAGAAACGTCATGAGTCATCGACTACTGCCTTTTTGCAATGAGTATATGGAATTTTATATAATTGAAGGCAGATGACGTAGGTGTCCTGTTGCTGCTTTCATGTGTATTTTTTCTTGTTTAGTTTGCCAAACTGTAACAGTCCTGTTAGTAGTTCACTGCAGAAAGTTCAAATAAATTTATAGCAAAATTAATGAAGCTTCTGAATGCAGTGACAGGGAAAATTGTGTCTGTAAACTAAAGTTTAATTACATGCAAAATTTACAGTTACTAAATGTTCCTGTTTAGGAAATTATTTATTTCAACAAGCTATAGGTCAATTCTTTTTAGACGTAGGTGTCCTGTTGCTGCTTTCATGTGTATTTTTTCTTGTTTAGTTTGCCTAACTGTAACAATCCTGTTAGTAGTTCACTGCAGAAAGTTCAAATAAATTTATAGCAAAATTAATGAAGTTTCTGAGTGTAGTGACAGGGAAAATTGTGTCTGTGGACTAAAGTTTAATTACATACGAAATTTACAGTGACTAAATATTTTTGCTCAGGAAATTATTTATTTGAACAAGCTACAAGTGAATTTTTTTAACATCTATAGTTTGAAAAATAGGCACCCACAGCATAACGGGAACCAAGAAAGCAAAGCCAAGACGGTGGAAATGGCATTCGCACATTTCTATAACACTATTTCCAGAAGTATATAACAAAAGACGTTGTTTTCGCGTGAAGATTGTTAATGCATGTGGGGTCTTTATGGTGGCTCTCCTTCGAATACTATTTTTCTGACGTTGAGAAAGAAACAGGCAGTTTAGTCATTTAACAGTAAATCTTGCAATGGACGTTTGGAGCTTGGAAGCCATGGCTACTTATAACAGAAAGGAACATTTCGAAGCACCTACTGGCGACAGGATGCAGGGCCTGAGAATTTTTCCCACGGTGATCAGACAGTGCTTTCGGTCGACGAGGAGGAGAAATGGCCTACGTCTTGGGCACCTCTTGCCACAGAAGCGACCGTGTGCGCGAGAGATCTAGGTCGATCCGCCAGCGTGTTACGACAGCATCATAAATGTGGACAAGGCTGGCGGCCATAAAAATTCGCGAGGTCCATGTTCACCATGGACAGCACGCTATTGCGGAACCCTTTCAGGTGGTGTCACCCATTGGCCTGCAGAGCTTTTCGTAAAGCCTCAGGCCTTCGAAACAATTTTAGAAGGATGGCTGATTAGTTGGTTTGTGGGGTTGAAGGGACCAGTCTGCAAAGGTCATCGGTCCCTTTTTCCACGACTATGAAACATCCGCAAGAAATAAAAACAAGCAACGGAGTGGACAACGGACGACACAGAATAAGAAAGACACAGACAAAGACCATAAAAAGGAAAGAAAAGCACACAGAGTGTTACAGTGATTGGCCGACCATGGAAAAAAAAGAAAAGCCAACTACCAAGAGACATACTAAAAACTCCAATCTAAAACCGTTGGCCAAAAGCCAGACTCAACACACAAAAGAGGCAAACCATCTGCTCGAATAAAACTCAAAACTAAGCCTGCCATTGAAGTGTCATCTGTTAAAAGTGCAAGGAGCGTATCAGGCAGCGCATACGTCTGCCTGAGTGCAGTTAAAAGCGGACAGTCCAACAAGATGTGGACCACTGTCATCGCTGATCCACAGCGACATAGAGGCGGGTCCTCGCGGTGCAAAAAATGACCGTCCGTCAGTCAGGTGTGGCCAATGCGTAGCCAGCAGAGAACAACTGAGTCCTTGCGAGAGGCTCACACAGAGGAGTGCCACACACCTGTAGTCTCCTTGATGACCCGAAGTTTGTTGGGTGAAGGCAGGGTGTGCCATTCATCACCCCAGGTACCAAGGACTCTCCGCCGCAATACTGACTGGAGATCACACTCCGAAAGGCCAGTTTACAGGGCCAGTTCACTGATAGCCTGTTTGGCCAGCCTGTCAACACGTTCATTACCCGGGATGCAGACATGAGCCGGGGTCCACACAAAAACCACAGAGCGGCTGCAACGGGTAAGAATGGATGGACTCCTTGATAGCCATCACGAGAGCGAGGAAAACACTGGTCGATAACTCGTAAATCGCTCAGGGAGTCACTATAGATGACGAAGGACACACCTGAGCAGGAGTGGATATACTCTATGGCGCGTGAGATGGCTACCAGCTCTGCAGTGAAATCATTGCAGGCAACCAGCAATGAGAGTTGTTCAGATACATCCCCAAGAGTAAAAGCACAACCAACTCGCAACCATCGAACTGTCGGTATAGACTACAGTAGAGCCTGGAAACACGGCAAGGATGGAAAGAAAGCATCGGTGGAGGGCCTCAGGGGGGGCAGAGTCCTTTGGGCCTTGTGCCAAATCCAGCTGAAGGCTTGGGCAGGGCACACACCACGGGGGTGTACGTATATGGTCCCGGAAAAGAGGTGGAAGAGGGAAAAGCTCAAGCGCAGAGAGAAGAGACCGGACGCAAATCGCCATCATATACCCTGACCAGGGCCGCCGTTCCAGAAGATAGACCAGTGCATGTGCAGCATAAGCAGGCAGTAGTCGTTGGCGCCGGATCTGCAATGGAGGGACACCAGCCTTCACAAGTAGGCTGTTGACAGGGATTGTGCCGGAAGTTCCAGTTGCTAGTCCGATCCCGCAGTGAAAGATGGGAAGGCGAAGCCGAACTGTAAGCCATGCTCCCATAATCGAGGCAGGTCTGAATCAACGCCTGATACAGTCGTAGAAGAGTAGACAGTAGACCGATTGGCGCTTCAGCTGGTGTGACTCAATCAACGAAGAGCGTTAAGATGCCAGCACGTTTGTTTAAGCTGCCGAATATGAGGGAGCCCAGTCAACAGGGGATCGAAAAGCAATCCCAAAAACCGATGCGTCTCCACCACAACAATACGCTAGCCGTCAAGATAAAGCTGTGGCTTAGCGTGAACAGTGCAACACCGGCAGAAGTGAGGACGCAAGTCTTGGCGGCCGAAAACTGGAAGCCGCGCGTCACAGCCCAAGACTGCGCCTTGCGTATAGCGCCCTGCAGCTGCTGTTCAGCAACTGCAGTTCTAGTGGAGCTGTAGTACAGGCAAAAGTCATCAGCATACAAAGAAGCTGATATGGATGTGATGTCGCCATGTTGTATCGTATGCCTTCTGCATGTCAAAAAAGACGGCAATCAGATGCTGATGGTGAGCAAAGACCGGACGGATGGCAGATGCCAGGCAGACCAGATTACTTTGGATTACTATGCGCTGGTCATATTAACGTATCAAAAGAAAAGAGAAATAACATCTCGAAGCTAGTCAACATAAAAGTTTTCTGGGAAAAATGGGAAACTAGCAGGTGCATATGGACTGCGAGAAAGGAAAGAAAGACGAAGCCGCCTGGTAGAATTTTGCACGGAGCGTAAATTGATCATAGCTATCACTTGCTTTAAGAGTTATGAAAGAAGATTGTATGCGTAAAAAAGACATGGAGACAGTGGAAGGTTTCAGATTGATTACATAATAGTTGGACAGAGATTTAGGAACCAGGTTTTGAATTGTAAGACATTTCCAGGGGCAGACGTGGACTCTGACTACAATTTATTGGCTATGAACTGTAGATTAATGCCGAAGAAATTGGAAAGGGTAGGAAGTTAAGGAGATGGGATCAGGATAAGTTGACAGAAGCAGAGGTTGCTGAGAGTTTCAGAGAGACCATTAGGTAGGGCAGTTCTTAGAGATGAACCAATGAAGGCAGGAGACGCAAGGCCCAGCAGAAATCCTTGGATAACATAGCAGATACTGAATTTCAGTGATGAATTCGAAAAAATAAAAAATGCGGTAAATGAGGCAGACCAAAGTCTAAAAAATACGATTGGCAGATAATGCATGGTAATGCATAACGGTTAAGCAGGAATGGCTGGAGGACAATTTAGAAGCACGTAACACTAGGAGAAAGATATGTGCCGCCAACAGGAAAATTAAAGAGATCTTTGGAAAATAGAGAACACCCTGCATGAATATGAAGAGCTCATATGAATAACCAGTCCTGAGCAAAGAAGGGAAAGCAGAGAGTTAGAAGGAGTATATAGAGGGTCTATACAAGGGAGATGTACCTCAAGGAAGTATTATGGAAATGAAAGAGAAGGTAGATGAGGATGAGATGGGGAGATACTGCTTTAAGAATTTGACAGAGCACTGAAAGACGTCAGGAGAAACAAGTCCCCAGGAGCACACAACAGTCCTTTAGAACTACTGATAGCCTTGGGAGAGCCAGGCATGACAAAACTGTACCGTCTGGTGAACAAGATCTATGCGACAGGCGAAATACCCTCATACTTCAAGCAGAGCGTAATAATTGGAATTTCAAAGAGAGCAGGTGCTGACAGATGTGAAAATTACCGAGCTATCAGTTTAATAAGACACGGTTGCAAAATAGTAACACAAATTCTTCACGGAAGAGTGGAAAATTGGTAGAAGCGCCACCAGAGAGAATTAGTTTGAATTCTGAAAAAATGTATGATCCTACAACTTCTCACAAAAAATTGATTAAGAAAAGGCAAACCTACGATTATAGCATTTTTGGACTCAGAGAAAGCTTTTGACAATGTTGATTAAAATACTCTCTTTCAAATTAAAAAATGTGGCAGGGGTAAAATATAGAGAGCGAATGACTATTTACATTTTGTACAGAAACCAGGTAGCAGTTAGAACATTCGAGGGACATGAAAGGGAAACAGTGGCTATGAAGGAAGTGAGACGATGTTGTAACCTATCCCCGTTGTTATTCAATGTGTATTCTGAGGAAACAGCGAAGGAAACAAAAGAAAAATATCAAATACGAATTAAAATCCAGGAGGAAGAAATAAAAACTTTGAGGTTTGCCGATGACATTGTAATTCTGTCAGAGGCGGCAAAGGACGTAGAAGAGCAACTGAACTTAATGGACAATGTCTGGAAAGGAGGATATAAGATGAACACCAACAAAAGAAAAACGACGATAATGGAATGTAGTCGAATTAAATCAGGTGATGCTGAGGGAATTAGGTTAGGAAATGAGACACTTGAAATAGTAGATGTTTTGCTATTTCGGCCGCAAAATAATCGATGATGGCTGAAGCAGAGAGGATATAAAACGTAGACTGGCAAGAAAAGACTTTCTGGAGGAGAGAAATAAATTTTTTAACATCGAGCACACATTTAAGTGTTAGAAGGTCTTTCCGGAAAGTCTTTGCCTGGAGTGCAGCGAAACATGGACGATAAACGGATTAGACAAGAAGAGAATAGCTATCGAAATGTAGTGCTACGAAAGAATGCTGAAGATCAGATGGGTAGACCATCTAACTAATAAGTAGGTGCTTAATAGAACTGGAGAGAAAAGAAATTTGTGGCACAACCAGACTAGAAACAGGTATGGGTTGGTAGGAGACAGCAAGGGATCACGAATTTAGTACTGGAACGAAGTGAGGGAAGTAAAAATCGTAGAGCGAGACCAAGAGACGAATAGAGTAAGCTGATTCAGAAGGATGTAGGCTGCAGTAGTTAGTCGGAGATGAAGAGGCTTGCACAGGATAGAGTAGCATCGAGAGCTGCATGAAACCAGTCTTTGGACTGAAGACCACAACAGCAACATGATAGCATTGTATATAGCTGAAACCTTAAGACCACAGAAACAAAAGTTCGGCGTGATTTACAACAAAAGTGAGAGTTTTTTCATAACAATCATCCTACCGTTAACATCAGTTTTAAGGAAAAGTAAAAATTTAGAACATTCTGTAATTTTCTACAGAGTTCGTCAGGACGACGCTCTTGTACAAAAAATTCTCGGAGTTGTTGCCGCGTAAGTCTTACTAAACCTATAAGCTTTCGCCGGTTATCACCATCACCTTCGCCAGGAGCAGCTGACTGCAGCGCCTGCTGCTACGCTACGCAAATTCACGGAGCTTCGTACTCCGGTGTGTTGTAGGGTGAGCGGATCACGCCTTTCCTTCTTCTTCTTGGGTGTGTTGGAGGTTGTCCTCTCTTCGGAATCTTCCTCGCGATTGCGTTGCTTCTTTTAGTTCATCTGGCTCGTGTTGCGGCGTGCCTTTACTCCTTGTGGTCGGGCGCCAGGGCACAAGTTGCGTACAAGGTCGTTCTCCGACATCCGGGCGGCCGCGTAAAAACGATGCGCCGCCTGCCGAAATCGGTGTTTGAGCAGCGGGACTCCTGCTGCTCTGTGGAGTTCTCCGGTGCTGAAGTCTAGTGGCAGGTGAAGCGCTAACGTAAGCGCCTTGCTCAAATGGTTCAAATGCCTCTGAGCACTATGGGACTTAACATCTATGGTCATCAGTCCCCTAGAACTTAGAACTACTTAAACCTAACTAACCTAAGGACACCACACAACACCCAGTCATCACGAGGCAGAGAAATCTCCTTTATCCTCTTAGGTGGTTGACAAGTAGGTTTTATCCTTAGTTTTCCGAGGACTATACTTATTTTCCTAGAAAGCAAGGCGAATAATATGTTGCTCATCACCCGATTTGTCAAAGATAAAATGAACGTACATGAAATGGAACTAAAATTGATACGTCTTCCTCAAAATGTTCCCTACAGAAGCTGGTCACTGCTAAAAACAATGAAAAACCACAGCCATTCCATCACTGATTTTGCAAACTTTACTGAAGTTTAGTAGATGGTCGTCATAACATGTTGGAACAACTCTTTAGTTTCGAGAGAAAAGAGGTCTGCCAACATGTAACGTCCCCCTTCCTTTCTATCGACAATGTTAGAAATATATGACCGTGTAAGCATGTGCCTAAACAATTGGAATAAAATTTTGAAAAGGCTATCATTCCGAAGATTCAATATAAAGTCGATAAATGAGGGGGAGGTTAACAACAAGATGCCTTCTAGGACAACTTATTCCGCCTACTTAATTACTGCAAAATTTAGTATGGTTGTTCGAAAGGTTTGTGCTATCTTTCACGTACTGTGCCAACGAGAAGGGGCTCCACGTGGATCGGAACAGAATAATAAGAGTTACTGAAATGACTATAGCTAAAGGAAACACGGTCGCCAGCCCAGTTGGGCAAAATTTCTGTGAAATAATGAGCCGAACAGACAGTGTCAAGAATTACTCGAACACGCGCGGCAACAGAGGGCTGCACGCACGTTAGCAAAAACCATGGAAACATTTACGCAATAAACCGAGAAAGAAAATAGTTTGCACTCGAAATATCATTAACTAATAGAGCTGAAATTCTGAAAACATACAAGATAACACTTAGATTAATGGTTACTTACTGTTGTAAGTGACAATAGCGCTACCTCACAATAACGTCTAATAATTAAAAGAAACTCTATTGACTTCTGAACAGGGAAGTAGAAATTTATAATTACTGTATCAAAAGGTAATTATTATACTTTAGCATGACTGCAAGTCAAAATGTGAACCAGAACTTTACTAACAACAAATTACAATAATCACTGATATTTGCACTCACTCATTAATTCATTAATTCCAGTTAGTGCGTTTTTTCATAGTGCCAGGAATCATTTTAATTTGATTAGTTGATTTACTATTTGCAACAATTGGATCGCTTCAGATTAAAGTTCAAATTTAAAGTTAGTGAGACTGAAATTACTGAATGCTTTAAGTTCAGGTCTTTAATGTAACTGAATCATTTAGTTCATAAGCAAAACTAACTGGCACTGCAATTTTCATTTTTCATAAACGGTACTCGGATTATTGTAACAATAGGACAGGAACCTACTTGGTGAATGATTTTAGGAGAATCACGGGTAAAAAGTTTTGATTAAACTATGGTAATTATTCGCTCGCAAAACACCACAAAGCTGAGTAACGCCGTTACAAAACTGGTTGACAATAAGCTGTGATGCAGCAGCCTTACTTCAGTCCATTCTCGCCGTGACGAAGTTGCTGACGGCGATACTGCTGCTGGCTCCTCTCCATAATTAGCGAGCACGGGAGTTATTGGCAATGATATTGGCGTGGCGGGTTCTTGATGTTGCTGCAGCCAATATTTCCACCGCCCACGCTCATCACTCGTCACGTGCCGGTAAACAATCACTCCTCCAGTACATTGCACGCCACCCAGGTGTCTGCACTTCACCAAGTCTCACACCAGAGTTCTCTCTTTGTGTAGCGCGCGCTCTGACGTAACATCCTCCGGCGTCCAGAGACGCCGCTACACCAGCGATACTAGTTAGTTGATAAAAACCTAACGTTTCCCTAGCATTCCCTCAGCGATTACTCAGCGATTACTCAGCGATATTTGCATAATATACATAATTGATTATACAGCAAAATAAACAAATTAATTCATACATCGTGTACATATAAATTTACATAAAGATAAAAACAAGTATATATTCAATAATAAATGGTCAAAGAGCACATCGGCATGAAAGTGTTACAGTGTCAATGTTTCCTCCATAGGATAGAGAAATCACATCCAGCTAGGCTAAAATATAGTTTGTGCCAACCCTGATTTCTTCGCTTTTTCTCAATGAGCTTCCAAAGAGCTTTTAATGTGATGTTCACAGTAGGAAACTCTGAGAGTCTACAACCTGGTCAGAACCAGTAGCACTACTGATGAGTCTCAACGGCACATCTTCTCAGTGGATTTTAGTTGGTCTGTACAGCATGGCTTGTCTAGCAGCTTGACCCCTTTCTTGTGATTCGAGTTCTTATAGAAGTGCTGCTGCTGTCGCATACACAACTAACATGTCTATCTAGCTGTTTAACATAAAAGGAAGGAAATTTGGAATTTTGTGGTAAGTTCCTATGGAACGAAACTACTGAGGTCATCGGTCTCTAGGCTTAATCTAACTTAAACTAACTTACGTTAAGCACAACACACACACACCCATGTCCGACGATGGACTCGAACCTCGACGGGAGGAGCCGAATAACAAGAAGTTAGTTGCTCTACATAACATTTAGCCGGCCGGGGTGGGGTGGCCGAGCGGTTCTAGGCGCTTCAGTCTGGAACCGCGCGACCGCAACGGTCGCAGGTTCGAATCCTGCCTCGGGCATGGATGTGTGTGATGTCCTTGGCTTAGTTAGGTTTAAGTAGTTCTAAGTTCTAGGGGACTGATGACCTCAGCAGTTAAGTTCCATAGTGGTCAGAGCCATTTGAACCATTTGAACCATAACATTTAGTTCCAGAACATTAGCAAACATATGGGAAGTTAAGTCTGTCCAGTGACTTAGTTACATACAGTGATGAGCGAAACATTATGATCACTGTGCGCAACGAGTGTTAACATGCGAAGTTGCGTTGCTGGCATGGAATGTTGTGATGAAAGTGGATAAGCGGAACACACGTCTGGGGAATTATTCCAGCACCGATACTGATCGGGAGTGATCGACTGGCATAGGTACTCTGACAAAGGACAGATAGTTATGGCCCAGTCCTTTGAACGATCATCTAGGATCTAGTCGCCTGTTTGCTTGCTGTTATCGTGAGCATCTGTGGAAAATGGTTGACGGATGGTGAAACCACTAGTAGACGGCAGCGTGTTGGACGCTGACGCCTCATCAAAGAACATGGAGGTGGGAGGCCTGTCTCCTTAGTGAAGCAGGACAGGCGATGAAGCGCGGTGCCGGCATAGGCGCAGGTGTTTCGGCCGCACACTGCTGGACGTGGGACTCCGCAGCAGGCGGTCCCTGTGTACTCCAGTGTTGACCCAACGGCATCGTAAGTTAAGATCGCAGTTGGCACCGCATCGTCGTTGAACAACAAAAAAGTGTCGCCTGGCCGGATCAATCACGTTTCTTTTTACACCAACTGCCAATCATTTCGTAGAGTTCGTTATTGCACAGTACAAAAAAATGGCTCAAATGACTCTGACCACTGTGGGACTTAACTTCTGAGGTCATTAGTCCCCTAGAACCTACAACTACTTAAACCTAACTAACCTAAGGACATCACACACATCCATGTCCGAGGGAGGATTCGAACCTGCGACCGTAGCGGTCGCACGGTTCCAGACTGCAGCGCCTAGAACCGCTCGCCCACCCCGGCCGGCTTGCACAGTACAGATCATCTAACTCCACAGCACTCGAATATTTTAAGTACATGTTTGCGCCTGATGTAGTTAACTCTAGCACAGCCTCAGTGTGCATATCAACTATGTTGATATGTTGCCATGGCATTTGAATGACAATTTGAATATAGGAAGGATCATACTCATCCGTCATCCTGTTATTTATACTGTATAGCCCACGATGCAGCTCATATATTCTTATTCGTATGACGAATACTGAACGTTAGAATAACCACAGCAAAGTCATTGTCCGGGTCCAGACGCACAGTTATTCGTTTAGACCCACACCCAATAACGTTTATGTGCTCGTGGACAGTAGTACTCGTCTACAGTTATGCGAGCTGCAGAAGTTCCAGTGGCGTTGACGGCTGTCGCTGCTGTGGCTCATGGGGCGTACAGTTGAACGAAGGCGGCCGCTGCAGCGGCGGTGCAGCCTACTGGAGAGACGCCGGGCCCGTTAAGCCGGGAAGGCCAGAGGCGGGCCGCCGCGGCTGCGTCACCGTGGCCAGGCACCACGTGGCTGTCCTCGTCCAGCACCACAGGGGCAGCGCTACACTGCACTGCCGGGACAGTAACCAAACATAAGTACAAATTCGATGGCATGTTTGTTGATGACAGTAGTAATAATTACATTACTATTGTTATTAATAGATCATTACTTCCGTTATTATTCCTCTTGTGCCTGGGGGAGCTGACTGATCTTTGCTTCTCACTGTGGAGTTCGGACCTCGAATGACGGGTGGCTCGGGCTGCTGGATCCGTAGTACAATAAAGGGAGGGGAGGGGAGAGCTGGATTCCTATTGGTCCATTGGGTTTTCCGCTATGCTGTTGTGTTGTGGTTGAGATGGGGTTACCAACATATGACACAATTGCCTGGCTGATTTCCCTGAGTGACAGTCCTCTTTTCCTTGTGGCTACCCACGGGAGAGGGAGCCCAATTCACTAACCTGACGTGGTGTGCCTGTGGTGTCAGCGCCAGACACCACACCTGCTAGGTGGTAGCCTTTAAATCGGCCGCGGTCCGTTAGTATACGTCGGACCCGCGTGTCGCCACTATCAGTGATTGCAGACCGAGCGCCGCCACACGGCAGGTGTAGGGAGTCTTCCTAGCACTCGACCCAGTTGTACAGCCGACTTTGCTAGCGATGGTTCACTGACAAAATACGCTCTCATTTGCCGAGACGATAGTTAGCATAGCCTTTAGCTGCGTCATTTGCTACGACCTAGCAAGGCGCCATTACCAGTTACTATTGATGCTGTAAAACATGTACCGTCAAGAGCGATGTTCACCAATTATGGATTAAAGTTAAGTATTCCAGCAGCTACGTACGTTTTTTGTTAGTCTCATTTCCTTGACCTTAAACGCGTGCCTTTCGGCTTCCTCTCATAGTGGGTTGCCTCTCTTGCCAATCCACAGCAGTGTCCTCTTCAATGTAACCTGATACTCGAGGTCGAGGTCAGTCCATACCCAGAGAGATAAACTACTCAGTTCAAGCTTGGTTATGTAAATATTAGCATTTTAGTTGAGGTGCACGAATTAGGTATGAGTAATGCCGCAGAAATTGTATATATGAAAGTTGTGCAGCAGGTGCAGTCCCCAGACTTTGCCTCCTAACATTGGAAATAGCCTGGAGTAGGACTAAATGAAGTGAGCAATGGAGTTTTGAGTGAAAAATAAAGATGATAATTAAATAATTAATAATAAAACAAAATCAGATGGAGGTAGTGAACTGCGAAAATTTACTTTCAAAATGTTTTCTTAAAGAATTTTCTTTATTTACTAGCGATTCATCAAGAACCTTAATACACTATGTGAGCATGGAAGTAGTTGCCAAGGAGTAACTGATGGAGACAAATTAAATTTCAACCAATGGAAATTTTATTCATAGAAGCCTTTTCAAAAACAGATTTAAAATTTATAAGCAGAAAAGCACCCTCTAAATATCAATTTACAATTTAAAAAATGTGAATTTTATTGCTAAAGCTTTTTAAAGACTGTTTTAAAATTAAAAACAGAAAAGCACCCTCGAAATATCAATTTACAATTATTCAGAGGGAGAAAAAAAATTTTTTTGTTGCAGTAGGAGCCCTCGGGCTGAAAGCTTCCGCTCCCTTTCAACTCGGCCGTAGTCGCGACCGCTCACAACGACCTCTGAAAAACTACTCGTGAAAATCTGCAACACTCCAGATTACTTTAAACTAAAATTTTTAACAACTCACACAAACACATTAACTATGCACCCCGCAAGAGGGATAGAATTGGTACAACACTCAAATTATTTGCCACCGAAAATGAAATTCGTTTTTAAAAGGACTCTTACGGTAAAAGGGTGGCAACTTTATAAAAATGACTATTTAAATAAAACCCATGAAATTCAGACTTACATAAAATGTACAACATGCTCTACATTACACATATGCCGCTCGCAAAATGATAGGCAAGACAGACACTAACTGGCTAACAAATGAGGACGAAAGACGGCGAGCAAGCTGGGGAGGAGAGACTGACCAAGAACACAAATACAATTTACCAAGTAACTGAAACAACATATGACTAATCGCTTCTAATAACTGCGATTTCTGGCAAAGACCTGGCGCAGCACCTCCAAAACGCTCTCCCGAACCGTCCGCTGCCAGCCGCTTCAACGGACGCAGGAAGGCGCGCCGATCTTCCGTCTCACAGCGTCGCAGCTCGCACCGGCCAGACCGATGTCGTGGGTTGACTCCTGTTGCTCTCGTGTCGGCCGCGAAGCCATTACCCCTCGCTATACGGCGCTGCCCACTGGACTCACGTGGCGACCTCACATGCGCCGACGCTCAAGGAGGACATCTCGTGTCTCAGTGCGCGACCAGCGAACCGAGCGATCCAACCGCCAATGACCGTTGCCCGAGCAACTCGAGCAGACTGGCAGCCTAACGCGCAGACTCAGATGCAGTAAGTTACCCCCGACCGGGCGACCACTAGCTGAGTTCTGTTACTGGCGGAGTGGCAAGACTCTGATTTTCTGGCGTTAAAGTTTGATCCAAATGACAGACATACTCGCACTCCGACGACAGACAGACACTGACTGCCCACACTGAGCCGGCTGGCCAACTGACTAGGCTCGCGTCGAATGACCGACTCTCCTCCAGCCTCACTCCGAGTGACTGACTCAGACTGACTCACCACTTGCCGAGCTTATGGCGCCCCTTAAATGCACGAGAACAGGCAACTTTCCCCTTTCACAACAGAGGGAGACACCAAAGCTGCGATTGCCACAGCGGTGCCACCGCCAGAAACGGAGGGCAACCGCTTTACACTACGGGCTGCGGCGCGCTCTACAAAACAGCAAATTTTAGTACGGCTCAGGGAGGAATGGTAAAAAGGAAAAGATAGTAATTTTTTCTCTGTTGCGCCACTGAGCCTCCTTTCTAACCTGTGCGTGTGCCTGAGTTACAAGGAACCGTCACTGCTAGGTTACACAGGAAGCATTAGAGAGTGCAGACGGGGGCCAGGAACACGGCCCGCCACAAGAAACCTCGCGCGGGCTGTGCCGATGCACCAGGAGTCACCCCCGGCCCATGCACTGGCGTCAGCCAATACACGCTCGATCGCCGACTCCGCAGCCGCGGCTGGGACACAGCCGACACGGCGCAAGTGCGGCGCACAGTCCTTAGTGGCGAGCTGAGGGCGGCCGGCCTCCCACCGCGCCGCGGCTCCACCGTCGCACAGAGACGTCCTGTCCAGACGGGAGAGAGGAGGGCCGCGAGGGTCCACCCGCTTCAGCTGCGCGGCGTCTGACTCCGCCTGCAGGAAGCCGCGTGAGGTACTCCACCCCGGCGATGAACTGAAACAGGTCACCCGGTGTGTTATACTGGACACCGCTTCCACCTGCGAGACACCGTCTGATCTTCAAAGCAAAGTACGATTAAAATGGCCGCCGTGCCTGCATCCTCGCGAACACGCTGCAGCCACGAACCCAGTTACCATAAAATCTACATCTACATGTATGTCCTGCAAACCATCCGGAGTTACATAGCAGGAGGTACGTCCGATTGTACCAGTCTCTTCCGTTTTCATTCGGGTATGGAGCGTGGGAAGGGTGACTGTTTGAATGTCTCTGTGCGTGCAGTAATTATTCGAATGTTATCTTCGCGATCCATGTGTGAGCGACACGTTGGGGTTGTAGTGTATTCTTAGAGTAACCTGTTCTTAAAATTTTCTTCACAGACTTTCTCGGGTCGGCTTATGTGTATCTTCAAGAGTATCTCTGTGACACTCTCCCACGGATTAAACAAACCTGTGACTGTTCTTGCTTCCCTACGATCAGTGTCCCCCGTTAGTCCTATGTAGTCCAGGTTCTACACACTTGACCAGTATTCTAGGATGGGTCACACGAGTGATTTATAAGCAATCTCCTATGTAGACTCACTGCACTTCTCCAGAATTCTACCAATAAACCCAAGTCTATCAGTTCCTTCACCAAAGACTGAGTCTACGTAATCATTCTGTTTCATATACGTACAATGTGTTACACCAAGGTATTTATAACAGTTGCCCGATTCCAGCAGTGACTCACTAGTAGTATAGTCATAGGATACGTTTTTTTGTTTTGTGAAGTGCACAGTCTTACATTTCTGAACATTTAAAGCAACTAGCCAATCTTTGCACCATTTTGAAATCTCATCAAGATCTGAGTGAATATTCATGCAGTTTCTATCAGACGGACCTTTATTATAGATAACTGCGTCATCTCTGCATGATGTTCTATCAATATTATCTACAACGTATGCGCTCTCCAACGAAAAAGCAAGCTACACTACTGGCCATTAAAATTGCTACACGACGAAGATGACGTCTTACAGACGCGAAATTTAACCGGCAGGAAGAAGATGCTGTGGTATGCAGTTGATTAGCTTTTCAGAGCATTCACACAAAGTTGGCGCCTGTGGCGACACCTTCAACGTGCTGACACGAGGAAAGTTTCCAACCCATTCCTCATACACAAACAGTAGTTGACTGGCGTTGCCTGGTGAAACGTTGTTGTGATGCCTCGTGTAAGGAGGAGACTTTGATAAAGGTCGGATTGTAGCCTATCGCGACTGCGGTTTATCGCATCGCGACATTTTTGCTCGCGCTGGTCGAGATCCAATGACTATTAGCAGAATATGGAATCGGTGGGTTCAGGAGGGTAATACGGAACGCCATGCTGGATCCCAACGGCCTCGTATCACTAGCAGTCGAGATGACAGGAATCTTATCCGCACGGCTGTAACGGATCATGCAACCACGTCTCGATCCCTGAGGCAACACATGGGGACGTTTGCAAGACAACAACCATCTGCACAAACAGTTCGACGACGTTTGCAGCAGCATGGACTATCAGCTCGGAGACCATGGCTGCGGTTACCCTTGATGCTGCATCACAGACAGGAGCGCCTGCGATGGTGCACTCCACGTCGAACCTGGGTGCACGAATGGCAAAACGTCATTTTTTCGGATGAATATAGGTTCTGTTTACAGCATCGTGATGGTCGCATCCGTGTTTGGCGACATCGCGGTGAACGCACATTGGAAGCGTGTATTCGCCATCGCCATACTGGCGTATCACTCGGCGTGATGGTATGGGGTGCCATTGGTTACACGTCTCGGTCACCTCTTGTTCGCATTGACGGCACTTTAAACAGTGGACGTTACATTTCAGATGTGTTACGACCCGTGGCTGTACCCTTCATTCGATCGCTGCGAAAGCCTACATTTCAGAAGGATAATGCACGATCGCATGTTGCAGGTCCTGTACGGGCCTTTCTGCATACAAAAAATGTTCGACTGCCACCCTGGCCAGCACATTCTCCAGATCTCTCACCAATTGAAAACGTCTGGTCACTGGTGGGCGAGCAACTGTCTCGTCACAATACGCCAGTCACTACCCTTGATAAGCTATGATATCGTGTTGAAGCTGCATGGGCAGCTGTACCTGTACACGCCATCCAATCTTTGTTTGACTCAATGCCCAGGTGTATCGAGGCCGTTACTACGGCCAGAGGTGGTTGTTCTGGGCACTGATTTCTCAGGCTCTATGCACCCAAACTGTGTGAAAATGTTATCACATGTCAGTTCTAGTATAATATATTTGTCCAATGAATACCCGTTTATCATCTGCATTTCTTCTTGGTGTAGCAATTTTAAAAGCCAGTAGTGTAGTAACCCGACTGCTAAGGAATCAATATGTCGATACAACAATTTTAATGTTTGATATGGCTCCCTTCAACTTTTCAAAACTGTTAGTAAATGCAATTTATAAGAAATAGACTGTATACGTCAAGAACAGTAACAACAATGGCACTATGAACTGAAGTACTGGGAAGTAACACCGAACTGGCAAGGCATGAGGAAAATAATTTTTGCCACACCGCGCACGAAAGTGAGCCACAAATTCCCCTCTCGCCTGATTAATCACTTGAGTGAAGGCTCGTTCCCGAGGAAGTAAGAAACACAGCAGTCTCGTAAGCAGGTGTGCCGCCGTCGGATGTGACACTGCGGCAGTTTGCCCGCTACGGCGCTGTCGGCGTGACTCCGCTGTGAGCTGGCCGCGTCATCGAACGCTGCGTCCTGGGTTCGGCACCGGAGAGGGCGACCGACCCCGGCCGCTGACTGCGACACAAGCGCTCTGCCACATAGGATAAACGAGTCTGTTCCGCTTCTATGACTTACCAATGGACATCCATCTGCCTCCACAAACATGCTACTACACTTATCAACTGGCCCCATCTCCACATTCTATAAACGGGCTACCTAACTACACCTGCCAACGTGAGCCACGCTATGTCATTACTACTAAAGTATGTGAAGAAAGTAAAAAAATTATGTGATAGTTTCTAAGTAACTGTAAGTAATCTCAGTCGCTGTGATGCTCTATCTCCAATTTCGAGCTACATCTACATCCACATGTATACTCTGCGAATCACAGTTAAGTGCCTGGTAGAGGGTTCATCGAACCAGCTTCACAATAATATTCTATTATTCCACTCTCAAACCGCAGGCAGTAAAAAGGAACACCTGAATTTTTCCGTGCGAGCTCTTATTTCCCTTATTTATTATGACCATTGTTTCTCCCTATGTAGGTCGGCGTCAACAGAATATTTTCTCATTCGGAGGAGAATTTGGGTGATTTAAATTTCGTAAAAAGACCCCGCCGCAACGAGAAACGCCTTTGTTTAATGACGTTCATCCCAAATTCTGTACCCTGTCGGTGTCACTCTCTCCCCTATTTCTCGATAATACAAAATGTGCTTCCCTTCTTTGAACTTTCTCAATGTACTCTGTCATTCCAATTTGGTAAGGATCCCGTACCGCTCAGCAGGACACCAAAAGAGGACGGACAAGGGTGTTTGGGCAGTCTGTTAAATAGATGTGCTCCATTTTCTAACTGTTCTCACAGTCTTCGATTCGCCTTCCCCCCAGCATTTTCTATGTGGTCTTTCCAATTTAAGTTGTTCAGAATTATAGCTGCTAGGTATTTAGTTGAATTCATGACCTTTTGATTTGACTAATTTATTGTGTAACTGAAGTTTAAAGGATTCCTTTTACCACTCTTGTCAACGACCTCTCATCTTTCATTATTTAGTATCAACTGCCAATTTTCGCACCATACAGATATATTTTCTAAACCGTTTTCCAATTTGCTTTGATCTTCTAATGACTTTACTAGTCGACAAACGGCAGCGTAATCTGCAAACGACCTAAGGCTATTGCCCAGATTGTCTCCCAAATCGTTTATATAGATAAGGAACAACACTACCTTGGGGCACACACAAATATCTTCTGTTTACTCGACGACTTTCCGCCAGATACTACGAACTGTGACCTCTCTGAAAAGAAATCACGAATACAGTCGTATAACTAAGACAATATTCGATAAGCACGCAATTTGATTGCAAACCGTTTGTGAGGTACCGTCTCAAAAGAGAACTGGAAACCTAGAAAATACGGAATTAATTTGAAATCCCTTGTCGATAGCACTGAGTACATCGTGTGAGCAAATAGGTAGTTGTGTTTCACAAGAACGATGTTTTTCACTGTGTTTCAATAGAGCGTTCCCTTCGAGGTAATTCATAATGTTCAAATACATTGTATGTTCCAAAATCCTGCTGTATACCGACGTTAATGATATGAGTCTGTAATTTAGTAGGTTAATTTCTTGAATATTGGAGTGACCCATGCAACTTGCCAGTCTTTGGGTATGGATCTTTTTTCTTAGAGCGAGCAAGGTTTACGAATCACGTAGATTCGAAAAAAGTCGAATACGTACCGCGGTACTTCCTGTTCCACCACTTGTGTAATTGTTTAGGCACCGTGGAACCAATCTTCATCTCAAACTCGGCCTCGGATCCGAAGACAGTTTGACAGACATGTTCCCAATAATTCGGTTTCACCTTATGCTGTTGTGATTACACTTCGTATCCTTCAGCCACGTATGCGCATTAGCTGGTAAGCACACTCTCTTTTGGCTGCCGGTGAGAAAATGGCAGCCATCGCCAAACGGTCAACCGCGCGCAGACCCTCCTGCAGGGTTGATACCGCGCAAAGTGTCTGGGCGGGTGGTCGCTCGTCAGCCGCCAGCCCGCTCCCCCCACGCCGACAGAGGCCCCTCCTGATATACCCCCCCCCTCTTTTCGCGGTCCTCCCCCCTCTTCCTTCAAATTAAACCGGAACAGCCCGCGAGTCGCGGAGTAATTGCCGATCCGTGCCCCCCACCCTCAGCCCTGGCCTTTGCGATTTAATAACGACCCAGCAGCGTCTCTCAGCCGGGAACTTGGCTGTCGCTCGCTACCTGTCCCAAGCCGCCGGCGCTCCATCGACCGAGAGCCGCGCCCGCGAGGGCCGCGCGCCCCGCTAATACCCCGTCTGCAAACAGCCACAGCCGGGCACGAACCGCGCTCCCCCGCCCGCACTCGCTGTGGCAGGTGGGCGCTCGCAGACTCTGAGGGGCCGCCTGCGCCACGGTCGTCCCTAGAGTCTGCTGCAACAGGTAATGTCTCCAGAAGGGGCTCCTCGGGAGCAGGTAAAGCGAACAAAGAACCCACCTCAACATCCACTCTCACAACTTCCTCAGCAAATCGTTCCTCTTCTCTTACAATTAGTCCTTTTAGTCATCACCTCTGTACTGAATTCTCTCTTAAAGACAATGCGAATTACGAAGGGCAATCATTAAGTTTTTATGAACTCAAAGAAATAATGTCACATAGTTTATTTTTTGGTCTCGATCTTCCTGGCACATTACTACTGTGCACTGGACCAGGTGTCAAACCTGGGACCTCTCCCTTTCCTAGACAAATCTTCTGTTGACTGAACTATCCAGGAACCCCTCGTGATCCGCTTTCATAGCGTTCCTTTCGGCAGTACATTTCACCTTCTTTCCAATCTTCACAGAAATTCTCCTGTGCACCTTGTGGGAGTAACATTCCTGGAAGAAAGGATATTGCGGGTAATAGGCTTAACCACAGCCCGTGGCGGCCGTTTCCGTAACGAATTTCAACTCTGCAGTGTACTGTGTGCTAATTTCGACCATCGTGACGTATTTAAAGGATGTGATGGACTGGGAGTCGGCCCCTATCTCGGGCAATTGTTCCTCCCAAACCGGAGTGAAAATTCATTCTCGATGCCTTGGTCTGTTTTCAGGTTCATGTTCTCAGTCCTGGCACACGTATCGAAATCCTCGTCCCACAATATCTCAGTAGACCGCTAGAGGACGAAAACCTAAATGGTGCGGGCCTTTGACAGAGCGAAGTATCCTCAGCCGGCCGGGGTGGCCGAGCGGTTCTAGGCGCTTCAGTCTGGAACCGCGTGACATCTACGGTCGCAGATTCGAATCCTGCCTCGGGCATGGATGTGTGTGATGTCCTTAGGTTAGTTAGGTTTAAGTAGTTCTGAGTTCTAGGGGACTGCTGACCTCAGAAGTTAAGTCCCATAGTGCTCAGAGCCATTTGGGCCATTTTAGTAATCTGCACGGTACAGCGCTAGGGTCCCACTGTGGTCGAACAGGTCTGAATGACTGGGAAACAAGTGGCAGACCGTCTCCGTGTGAAGACCTGGACCTTGCAAGAGACCGGTGAAGAGCAGTGTGTCACAATGGAAGCGGCAGGTCTGGGTGGATATCAGTCGCAGCTAGTAGTCCTGAATACTTTGCACGACCTTTTGAGCAGCCGAAGGGCACTGCATACCCCGACAGTTCACTCGTAATATTCCTTGATCTGCTCCCAAAAGAAAAATATCCTTGTTTATACCAACTCAAATGCGTTAAGTGGATAGTCCTGTTTAGAGGCATGAAAAAGAGGTGATTTTCGTGAATTTTTTCAGGTAAGATAAGAAGTAATGCTAAATTTGGTGATATAGTTTTATTCCCCACGCGTATATCTTTAAGAAGTCATTTTTTGCGTCCACAGACGCTCCCTGTAACCGCTGCACCAGGTGCCAGACCCCTTGCACCTGCAACATTGGTCGTCAGTGGGAGTTTCTGAACTCATGCTATTGCACCTAGAACAAAATAATTTTGTATAACTCATTTTCAACATAGTTACTATTAGTATACTGCAGTGAATTCTAGAAATTGTTCCCTGCTGTCTGAAATGAATAGAAGAGAAGATGATTAATGAGATTGCCCACACTAAGAGCCAGCAGTCAATTGGTATCAATAATTAAATGAAATCAAACACAAAGAGTACGAAATTAAGGGGTTGATGTATGGAGGTAAAAGGATTGCTTAGATGATTGAAACATGAAAGAAATTTATTCACTTCACTGCTGTTGACACAAACTAAAGAAAAGGTACAAATCTAGGGTCGATTTGACTGGGCGTGCACACTGCTCAGTTATTAAGGGGAAGGACAGGGGGGACGAATCGTCTCACCGTTCTTCGTTATCGTTCGTCGTGTAGTGCCGCGGCGGCAGGCGCTGCGCCGCCTAGGGGCTGTGCAGCGCGAGTTGGCTGCCCTCCGCAGCAATCGCAGCTTTGCCAGGTACGACCTCCACACTGTCTGCCCACTGTCAGGTGCGTGGCCCAAGCTGTCTCGGATGGATGGGAGAGATCCCATGTCCTGTGCTTTCCACGCCATCTCTCAGATTTCTCCCTTTTTCGCTCCTCATGCATTTTTTTAGCTCCTCTTCGAAATTTTATTCCTTTTTGCATTTTAATTGGCGGACAAAATTTTTAATGCAGTCTGATGACAGATCGCCGTTTCGTGGCCACGCCTCTCCGTGCAATTTCGACATTTCCAGTCTGGCGTGGGGTGGTGTGTGCCTCAGGAACAGGCATCTTTCTCATGATTTCACATTCTTGCGGGTGTTTTTCTCCATTCAGAGGCTGTTGTGACCTCAGCTCTCTCTGCATGTGCCCTGTACAGACTCATGTTTGCACTTCGTCTCAGAGTCTGCTGGCGTGCTTGATTTATAAGAAACGTCTTCAATGTCGAGGAAAACATCTTCTTGAGAACTTTGACTTCTTTCACGGGCCTCCCTGCACGAATCTCTGCGCTTTGTGCAAGCAAGCTCCTCCCTGTGCAGGTGGGGTGCTGGAGTTGTTGGCACATTCCTGCTTTCTAAGCCAGGTAAAACGACTGCCGCCAGGCCAGAAGAACTCACATGCTTTCACGCGTACACTCTTGACGTTTCGTTCTAATGGCTGCAGGTGTCCATCAGTTGTCGGCACGCTTCTCATTGTCAGACAGGCCCTTCGCGTGTCCCTTCTCGTGCGAGGCGAGGCCATCCGCCGGGCTTCCCGCCGTGTGTTCACAGGATGGCTGCAGTGTCCTCTCCTCGGGTGGTCGCCGTAGGGCATCCGGCTCCCTTCTCCTCCTCGGCCGCTGTTGCTGCGAGTTGCTACGGCCGGAGATATCACAATACACAGAAAAATTGAAAAATATTGAGGGTGAACGAAATGGTGACGTTTTGAAACAAAAAAAAGTCCAAATATATGTGATTTCCTAAGGGACCAAACTGCTGAGGTCATCGGTCCCTAGACTTACACGCTACCTGAACTAACTTATGCTAAGAACAACATACACACCTGTTACGTCTGCCAGAGATGGCCCCTGCCAGGCAGACTACACTCAACACACAAACTACCCCTGTGCACCATATAACATACCAAGCACTTGCAGGCGCAACCAAGAGGAAACCAATACTTCAAAACAAACAGAACTTGCTAGAGACTAATGCGAACCTTTTTCTGCAGAGGTCGCCTCACAGACACAGGGAAAGTTGGAGTACACCGCCGACCTCCGCCGGCTTTATAAGGCCAGCGCAGCAGCAGTACAGCCAGTTCCTCGTCGAGCTGGGACCAGCTCCGACGGACATCACCGACGCACTTGATGAATGGTCGTCTACATGTTATTTGTTTTCTTTGTGTGTATATAGTGATTGTTCGATAAGTGTAGTTCAGTTTCAATAAACGACATTATACTGAGGATTCTACAATACTGAGTGTTCTTCAACACCCATACCCAAGGGAGGACTCGAACCTCCAGCAGGAGGGGCCGCATAATCCATGACATGGTGCCTTGAACCGAGCGGTCACTCCGTGCAGTGTGCTGAAACATATGTCGGTTTCGTCGCCCACGTAACCGAGCCAAAAGGGCGCACCGGAAACAAACTTTAGAAAATATTGCAAAACTGATACGTATGCAGATAGAGAATTTATAATATTGCCTTCGAATTCCGATCAAAACTGTATGTTCCATTCACGAGTTTCTATCAATTTGAAAAATATAGTTTCGAGAAAAACGCGTTTAGAGTTTAGAGCTACATTTATTATAGTGAACTTAAAAATACCTCTAGTCAGCGATTCACACACCATACAGCAAGCCCTCCAGATCTATAAGGAGGTCCTCCTCCACGCTCTCTGTTGCCGTACTGCTCCTGTGGGCCTCTACAGCAGCCTCTGTGATCCGCGGCCCTGTTCGCTCGATACGCTTCGCTACTGCTATCGTGCAGAATTTGTAACAGGCTGGTCCGATCTCAAGTTCGAATACGTTCATGATTTCCCTAATGCCTCTTAGGCCGTCGACGACAGTACATGTTGGCACAATCGACGAGATATCGACTAGTTTTTTTCCGGCTGTGTATGCTTTTCAGAGACAATTATTCACAAATCGCTTCGTAGCTCGATAACGGTGTTTCTGATGAATTTGGGGTGAACACTGCAATGAGGCAGACATCAAAGTGAACATTTCAAGCAAAAAAAAAAAAAAAACTATTTTTTTAAATGTTTCCGGCCGGAGTGGCCGAGCGGTTCTAGGCGCTACAGTCTGGAGCTGCGCGACCGCTACTGTCGCAGGTTCGAATCCTGCCTCGGGCACGGTTGTGTGTGATGTCCTTAGGCTAGTTAGGTTTAAGCAGTTCTAAGTTCTAGGGGACTAATGCCCTCAGAAGTTAAGTCCCATAGTGCTCAGAGCCATCTGAACCATTTAAAATGTCGAAAGAGGATTTCCCGATTACAGAAGGCATGAGTCACATTTCAGTGGTGTCGGTGGAGTCTATCAGTAGGACGGGTTTCACTAGACATGGCCTGCACCTCAACAGGGATGGGAAGGGGAGGTTGGCAAAACTTATAGGTGACAGCATAGGTGGGGGTGGTGGGATCCCTCATGGGAAAATTCCGGTAGTTGTGGGTGTTAGAGCTGTACCTTTTTTAGATTGAAGTCAGCTGATAGGTATTCCTGCTTAAGGGAAGTCTCTCTAACAAAGAAACCACTTTCTACAAAGCTTGGGTATCCGATTAATGAGGGAATTAGTATATTTCATCAAAATATACAAGGTATTAGAGATAAAGTTAGTGAACCGCTTATAGATGTTGACTCTGAAAATATTGGTATATCTGAACACTTCTTAAATAAGGAGATAATTCAGAGGCTTCCTTTACCAGGATACAGGTTGGCTGGCAGCTTTTCTAGGAGCTCTTTGCGGTGTGGGGGAGTAGCCATGTATGTGAAAAACGGTATCCCATTTGAGTCAATTGATGTTTGAAAGTAGTGCACTGAAAAGGTGTTTGAATGTTGTGCAGGTGTGGTTAAATTTAGTGGAGCTAAACTTCTTACTGTTGTTATTTATAGATCCCCAGACTCCGATTTCACAAAATTTTTGTTA
The DNA here is from genome assembly GCF_023864345.2 of Schistocerca serialis cubense. Lineage (NCBI taxonomy): Eukaryota > Metazoa > Arthropoda > Insecta > Orthoptera > Acrididae > Schistocerca > Schistocerca serialis. The sequence continues at coordinate 61,503,926 of NC_064643.1, forward strand.
AAGCTAGAGGAGGTTCTTGGTTCACTTTATAGGAAATACAAAAAATTAGTTATATGTGGTGACTTCAATATTAATTGTATAAGTGATTGTGCAAGGAAAAGGATGCTGGTAGACCTCCTTAACTCATATAATCTTATGCAAACCGTATTCTTTCCAACGAGAGTGCAAGGGAACAGTAGAACAACCATAGACAATATTTTTGTTCATTCGTCATTATTAGAAGGGCATTCTGTTAGCAAAAAGGTGAATGGCCTTTCAGATCATGATGCACAAATTTTAAGTCTAAAAGATTTTTGTGCTGCAACACATGTTAAATATAGTTACCAACTTTTTAGGAAAGCTGATCCAGTTGCTGTACAGACTTTTGTAAACCTTATCAAGGAACAAGAGTGGCAAGATGTTTATAGTGCTGATACAGTAGACGATAAATATAATGCTTTCCTCAAGACTTTTCTCGTGCTCTTTGAAAGTTGCTTTCCGTTAGAACGTTCAAAACAGGGTACTAGCACAAACAGGCAGCCTGGGTGGCTGACTAAAGGGATAAGAATATCTTGTAGAACAAAGTGGCAATTATATCAAAACGTTAGAAACAGTCAAAATCTAAATGCAGCAGCCCATTACAAACAGTATTGTAAGGTGCTTAAAAAAGTTATTAGGAAGGCAAAAAGTATGTGGTATGCAGATAGAATAGCTAAGTCTCAGGATAAAATTAAAACCACATGGTCAGTCGTAAAGGAAGTGGCTGGTCTGCAGAGACAGGTCGAGAATATAGAATCAGTGCGTAGTGGGGATGTCCGTGTTACTGATAAGTCGCATATATGTACAGTACTTAATAATCACTTTCTGAATATAGCAGGTGAACTAAATAGAAGCCTAGTCCCAACAGGGAATCATATAGCGCTCTTAGAAAAAAGTGTTCCGTGACTGTTACCTGAAATGCTCCTCCATGATACTGACAAGAGGGAGATTGAGTTAATAATTAAATCACTAAAGACCAAGAACTCTCATGGATATGACGGGGTATCTAGCAGAATACTGAAGTATTGTTCCACGTATGTTAGCTCAGTACTTAGCCATATCTGTAACTTTTCCTTTAGGAGTGGTCGGTTTCCTGACCGATTAAAGTACTCGGTAGTGAAGCCACTTTATAAAAAGGGAGACAGGGATAATGTTGACAATTATAGACCTATTTCTATGCCATCGGTGTTTGCTAAAGTTATCGAGAGGGTTGTATATACAAGGTTACTACAGCATTTAAATTCACATAATTTGCTGTCAAATGTACAGTTTGGTTTTAGAAATGGCTTAACAACTGAAAATGCTATAGTCTCTTTTCTCTGTGAGGTTTTGGACGGATTAAATAAAAGGTTGCGAACGTTAGGTGTTTTCTTTGATTTAACGAAGGCTTTTGACTGTGTTGACCACAAAATATTACTGCAGAAGTTGGAACATTATGGAGTAAGGGGAATAGCTTACAGTTGGTTCGCCTCTTACTTTAAGAACAGAAAGCAGAAGGTAATCCTCCGCAATATTGAGAGTGGTAATGATGTTCAGTCCCAATGGGGCACTGTTAAATGGGGCGTTCCCCAAGGGTCGGTGCTGGGGCCACTGCTGTTTCTTATTTATGTAAATGATATGCCTTATAGTATTACAGGTGATTCAAAAATATTTCTGTTTGCTGATGACACCACCTTGGTAGTGAAGGATCTTGTGTGTAATATTGAAACATTATCAAATAATGTAGTTCATGATATAAGTTCGTGGCTTGTGGAAAATAATTTGATGCTAAATCACAGTAAGACTCAGTTTTTACAGTTTCTAACCCACAATTCAACAAGAACTGACATTTTAATCAGACAGAATGGGCATGTTATAAGCGAGACGGAACAGTTCAAGTTCCTAGGTGTACGGATAGATAGTAAGCTGTTGTGGAAAGCCCATGTTCAGGATCTTGTTCAGAAACTAAATGCCGCTTTATTTACCATTAGAACAGTATCTGAAATAAGTGACATTTCAACACGAAAAGTAGTATACTTCGCATATTTTCATACGCTTATGTCATATGGTATTATTTTTTGGGGTAATTCTTCTGATTCAAAAAGGGTATTTTTGGCTCAAAAACGGGCTGTTCGAGCTATGTATGGTGTAAGTTCGAAAACCTCTTGTCGACCCCTATTCAATAGTCTGGGAATTTTGACATTGCCCTCACAGTATGTATTTTCTTTAATGTCGTTTGTTGTTAGCAATATTAGCTTATTCCCAAGAGTTAGCAGCTTTCACTCAGTTAATACTAGGCGGAAATCAAATCTGCATGTGGAATGCACTTCCTTGACTCTTGTGCAGAAAGGAGTGCAGTATTCTGCTGCATCCATTTTCAATAAGCTACCACAAGAACTCAAAAATCTTAGCAGTAGCCCAAACACTTTTAAGTCTAAACTGAAGAGTTTCCTCATGGCTCACTCCTTCTATTCTGTCGAGGAGCTCCTGGAAGAGATAAAAAATTAAGCAAATTCCAGTGTTACATTCTTGATTTTCTTTATTTAAACTAACGACTTGTCGCCTGAATATGTTTCTTATATTTCATTTTATCTGTTTCTACAATCGTGTTATAATTTCATGTATTGACTCGTTCCACGACCATGGAGACTTCTCCTAAATGTGGTCCCACGGAACAATAAATAAATAAATAAATAAATAAAATAAATAGGCGTCTCCAGAACCAGGCCTATACCTCAAGAAATCACGTTACGTTTTCCTTTTCTCCATGTTTCAGAGCCTCACAGTACTATACTCGAAATGCAGTTCTTAATCACCTTCTTCCCCACTTCATTAGGGCGGTCGGAGTGGCCGAGCAGTTCTAAGGGCTACAGTCTGGAACCGCGCGACTGCTACGCTCGCAGGTTCGAATCCTGCCTCGGGCATGGATGTGTGTGATGTCCTTAGATTAGTTAGGTTTAAGCAGTTTCTAAGTTCTAGGGGACTGATGATCCCAGCAGTTAAGTCCCATCGTGCTCAGAGCCATTTGAACCAACGCACTTCAGTATTTATTTTATTAACACTCCTTTCGTATTCAGTTATCTTACTTCCTCAGAACTTGTGTGATTTGGCACATAGAGAAACAAAAGATAAACAGGATTTAACGATTCGAATATCTTCGCTGTATATTGTCTTTCTTATTTTCTGGTAAGGTCATCGTTGAAGGTACATGTGGAATATTTTTTTCCAGCTGCGAGTAGTTTTCGGAGACACTTCTCCACAAACCGCCTTGTATCTCGGCAATGGTGTTTCTGGCGAAATACAATGAAGTAGACACTCTGCAGAACAATTTAATCCAAACACAAAAGTATTTTTGAAATTTTTAAGATTAATTTCTTACTGAATCGAGACTTCAGGTTAATCCCAAGCCAATATTTCTTCTCTGGTTGGTCGGGACCACCCGACTGTCATTCTGACAAGCTACTGATGAGTTCAGCTGGGCTGTAGTCAATGTTCCCAAGCGGCCAGGTCCCGAGAGTAAGTATTCTTCGTTCTGTTGTGTAGTGTCGTACATTCACGTACGCTGAGTCAGAGAGTGTGGCCCCTTGCAACGTGATAAGCATCCACACTGACACTGCGACAACGGCCACAGCATCGCACACAGCGGCGACCGTCGCCGAGCCTTCCTCGATGCGGCGCCGCGCAGCTGCACACCGACGAGAAGGCACGGAGCACTGCAGCTGCTCCACGCCGTCTTTGTAGACGAGACCTACGTCTGCATGCAGCAACATGACGGACGTATTGGTGTCAGGAGGCACCTACGCAAAACCGATCCTACAGACAGTCTGTCTCACATATAAACTGCATTTTCGTAGTACCTCATCATTAATTAGAAGGTTGTCGCTTTCCTTAAATAAGTCTGACGTTACATTACCAACCTAGATTCTATCGTCATAGACTATTTCTCACAGGTATTTGTGCATCATGACACTCAGGCTGTTAAATATTGACAGTGTAGTCGACGGGAAATTTTTGTGATAGCTTTAAATTCGTCTGAGTTAAAGGCTCATTGACAGTCTTTGCACTACATTTAAACATTGTCCATAACCAGGTGATAAAACCTCTTCAAAGATAAACGCGTCTTCTGTGACAAGTTTTCTATTTTTATCTCTTACGTTTTCTCGGCATGGGTGTCCTATCGATTTTTTGTTTGCATTTCATACACTATTCTCTAAATGGAACCAACAGCTAAGTGTGAAACGGAAACAACAAATTGCCAGACCACCCAGAAACACTCGATGAAGTCTTCGATTGTTGGTTGTGTTGTCTTGTAGGTCACTAATAAAACAGCACAAGTGCGTAAGTGTCCAGCTTCACTTCCCTGGCAGGCACACATTCCACATTACTTGTTTGTGTTTTACTGCTTGTTCATCCAGGGCAACTTGCTGCATTGTTTTCGGCAGTTTCTGTCCACTCACAAAGCTGGCCCGGTAACAGCGGCTCAGTCACAGACCTGTACACGGGGTCTGGTGGATGGAGCCTCAGACCACTGGCACGGCTCCGGCAGGCTGGCTGGCTACTTCACTGCCCGCCCGGCTTCCCCGACGCTCAGCTGTCTTCAGCCGCGGTGTTCGAAGCGGTCTTCTGTGCGCTGCTTCCGCTTCGGCTCAGCCCCAGGCTAGTGCTTGGGTACCACGGTAACAGACACGCAGTACTCGACACACCGCTTTGGGGTGGGGTAACAAATTATTCGCATGACATGATGAGAAGCGATATTTACTGCAACCAGCACCAAGTGTATCAGAATTCTTCCCTCAGACATATGTGCAGGTACATAAATAGGCCTCAGAATAGGATGTATTTCATTCTTATGGAAAATCTGTGAATCAGAAAGAAGCATTTATCTTTGCAGTTACATTTAGAAAAGGCGGCTGAGCTACCTAGTCAAGAGCAAACTGCTTACTGTCCCATTCCGTCACTTCACCACTTTGCTCTTCTCTAAATCTGTTTCAGTGGCAGGAGTCCATCTCTGTACTGATCTACCGCACTAACAGAGAAGACAGCTAATGACGTCTCTACTAGAACAGCAAGAATTTCAGCTTTTGTTTCGTACGCGAAACGTAACCGAGGATAACTGAGTACCATTCTTTCCAGCCAAACCTTCCCCCTTTAGCAAAGCCGCCGGTACATTCCATTCGAATTTCCCTGCCTCAGAATTCAATGTGTCATACATCTTTCAACACCTATAAAAACAACTACATGGAGCAGATGAGACATTCTTCCTGTCCTAAATTTCTTGTCTGTTCCGATTCACTAAGTGCTCTTCACTCATTGCAACGTTTGTATCCAGCAGATAAAGCACTCCAGACCATCCAGGATGCCCTCCTCCGACTACAGCGACTGGGGAAGGTGGTGGCTTTCTGCTGGGTTCCGGGGCACGTCGGCATTGCTGGGAATGAAAGGGCAGATCTCGCGGCCAAGGAGGCGTCTCTCGATCCACAAGTATCTCAGTGTGCTATCGCACCTCGCTGTTGAGCTCAAGAGTCATGCGTCGGTGGGAGGATGATTGGCTGGAAGTGACTGCAATAAGCTCCGTTTAGTCAAGCCCACAACGCGTGTGTGGTGTACTTCCTTCCAGCCCCGTCGACGGGACGAGGTTCTCCTCACTCGGCTTCGGATCGGCCACAGCCCTATGACGCATGACTTCCTGCTCCGGCGGGAGGACCCTCCAATGTGTGGTGCTTGTGGCGTCCAGGTCACTCTGCGCCACGTTTTATTGGATTGCGTTTTATTTTCTGAGAAGCGGGCCGCGGCTGACTTGCCAGCGGACCGGCCATCTCTTTCAGGTAACTCTCGGACGAATGTGATTAAAGTTTTAAAGTTGTGTGCCTTTTCAAATATTTTTACAATGATTTTAGGGAGAGGATCTTAATTTACTGACTGTGTGACAAGCTCGTCCATATTTTATGTAAGTGGCCAACCAATGACAATTTCCTGTGGCATTCTTGTTGCTACGTTTTTCCTTAGGTTTTACTTTCTTATGTAGCATTTTCTTTCTTTTCCTGCTTTCTTTGCGTGTGTGCTTCAGTTTTATTAGGTCTGCCCACATTCGTTCCTTTTAATGTGTGTCAGGGCGCTGATGACCTCGACGTTGAGCGCCCATAAGCCGCAACACACACACACACACACACACACACACACACACACACACACGACTACCCTGCAATACTCACTCTGCCCTGGAAAAAGGGTCATCGAACCACTTTGGCCACCGTTCCGCGCAGGAAAAAAGAACACTTAAATCTTTCCGTGCTAGCCCTGATTTCTCCCTATGTATATTGTCTTGTTTTATTTATTTACCACATGCTCCATTTCAGCATTTGTAATACTGCATGTAGGTACTGTGTGTCTCCATGACTGAGTGTGTGTGTGTGTGTGTGTGTGTGTGTGTGTGTGTGTGTGTGTGTGTGTGAAGTTTAGTGTAGTGTTTGTTCTGTACGATGATGATGATGATGATGATGATGACGATGGATGGTGAGAGAAGGGAGAGGGTGAGAGCCGGTTCCGGCAGGCGGCCTGCTCTTCTCACGAGTAGCAGCGAGGCGGCCGCCAGGCTTGACGTTGCCGTCCGACGGACGGAAAACAACCAGCTGTGCCACACGTCCTCACTTCATCACACACCGCAGAGAGGTTTGCTACGAAAACCTCTACACTGCACCCAAGTCTGGTGAACAGCAACTTTACCTCACAACCTCTTCACTCCTTGCCGACGAAATACTGGCAGTGAAAATTTTTTCCACCTCCAGGATTCGAACCGACTTTGACCCGGGTTGAGCGCCACCGCACAAGTCTGAGTTAGCGACCTTTTTTATTATATTTTATGTTAAAAATGATGTATAATTTTTCGTAAATGATGTACAAACAGGACAGAGGACGAAATTAGTCACCTCTTCTCCACTCGCGGCCAAATATAGGCGATGAGAATTTCTTCTGCCGCGAGGATTCGAACTGGCTTATGTCTGAATGGAGTGCCACAAAACTGCTTCATACATTATGTGTGATTATTACCACAGCAACAAACATTTAAAATCAAAGAGGACGCCCTCTAGTCGAAGAATAACAATGTGCATTTATCATCAATAACAAACAAAACATAAATGGAATTAAAAACGTCGTCCTGACGAAAACAGAACAAAACAAAACGGAAGCCGCACCACCTTGTAGTAGATAGAGGCACTCAGGATCCCAAGTCAGCTGAGCGTGTTCTGGGTACTTCTTATCGGAGAATTTTCCATTTTGCCGTCTGTCAGGCTTCTCATTAATTCGGTTCGGCAGCGAGTGCACGATTTAACCATTGTACTTACATAAAGAGCAACCGCTCTTGCATGAAGGTTGACAAGACCGAGGCCACCGTCTGGAGGAGGAAGAGATAGCGATTCGTAGTGGACTTTGATGGTAAGACTCGCACTTACAAAGTACCCAAACGCCGCCTGCAGTCTGTGTGCTATTGCCTTTGGCGTCAATAAAATGTGAGCCAAATACGGTAATGGCGAAGCCACATGAGTGTTAACAAAATCCCCCTCTTGTATCATGTTCTGTGCTCATAGTAGGTTGCCATTAACTTTCGTGTGGATAGCTTGAAGAAGGCGTTTACCGTTAAGTGACACTCTGCGCTATATATCACCTGTGACGGTAATCCCCAAATATTTGAATGGGTGAGTTGAAAAAGGTACACATTCCAAAAACATAAACTTTCAGCTCAAAGTTTTTAAATGCACAGACTTTATCCGAATTTGTGGATTATGCTAAAAAGATTTCAGAAATAAGCAAGTAAAGTTATTCAATATTGCAAAAAGGCAAAAAATTATATTTCAAAACTGTTGGCTGCATATATTTACAAAAATAATGTTTTCCGACTAAGCATTTTTCATTGTTGGACTTTTCATAGTAGATAGTCGTCATTATTCTTATTCTAGTCGATCAGCAGCTGAAAAAGAGACTTGTTTGAAAAACATTATAAAAATGTTATTTTTTTATTGTTACTATCATTATTATTTTTAGATTTATTTACTAGTATGCGATACATAGCCCATAAATGTTACTTTAAAATATGTTTTATTACACTTACCTTGTAAGTGGATCAGTTAGTCATCAACATCATCTTCATTAACGTCTCTTGTGTCTCTGATTGGCCAAGAGAGTCCTACATCAAGAAAAGGTCGATTCTCGTCTGGGATGTAGTGTTTAACTTTTTGGAGATCCTGCAGTTTCTCTTTCTTTATAGGAACTTTTCCCGTTGGATATGCCTTGGTGTCAAGAATTTCAACTGTTTGTTTTCTTCAGCTTGGAGGTCCATTTTACGGGTCTGTCAATATAGGCGGATGTTTTTGAACAAACCCTTTTGCATCACTTTTGAGGACGAAGTGTCTGTATGTGCTTGTTTTGGAAGTTACTGCTGTGATTTCTACACTTCTAGGCTGTTTCACAAAGTACTGTGGCCACAAGTTCTTGAATTCCAAAAAAAAATCACATTGCATAGTACTCACTTCGAAAGTAGGCTGTGTTTTCTTGGCACTACCAATCATTGAGTTGTACTGTTCAGGTTAGTAGGCACGATCATGTAGCCGGGCTTCACGCTTCACTGTGCCAAACATACGATCACATGGCATAAAGTTATGCCCTCTAATGGGGTAATACTGGTGTATAACCTTGAATCTACTGTTCACGGTCAAGGAGCACAAAAGTCTGCACAGAGCAGGATTTCTATTTTGGCCTCCACATGCATCGCTAAATACATGGAGGTACTGCACTTATCGGGAATGTGATGTGTGATAAAATCCAAAACCATTGAACATACTTCATTTGGCCCTTTGTTTCCCTGACCTTCTGGGTGGGTATAAAAATAGGCCTTGTCATTTTTTATGTCATAAACATTGAAGACATAGAACCATAGATTTCTAAGGTAAAATACTTCTTGTACAGGCAGCAGTGGTAGTGGCAGGTTTTGCATATACTGTAATCGAAAGCAATTCCCATGACATCAGACCTGGATTTTGATAGTTCTTTTATTTCCTGCATCTTGTTATAAAAACGCTTAGCACGTCTGTTATGCACCATTAATTCAGCAGATGCTACACGTTTTGCATTGTCATTAGGCATGTTTGATTTAATTTTGATCTTCAGGTCTTCACAACTACTGCAGACATCGACCTGAGGTCTGCCAAATCGGTAACTAAAGCTATTCTTGAAATAATACAAGTAAAACTCATACTTCATTACATTCTTCATGCCAGGAAATTTGTATATGAAAAGTTCATGCATTTTTGCCACATTAATTTGAGCATCGAGATATGTGACTGGTGTAGACGTATAGTGAGCAACATATTTAGAAATGAATCAGTAGGTTCATGTACTTTAACTAGGTGTGAGGCTGGAACAGCATTAGAACGGTTTTCATGTTTACCTCTCATGTCAATAGGAGATTTCCCAGAGGCCAGAATATGTGTCAACCTAATGACAGTTTTATGGGACACCGCATGTAGGCTTATGTAAGCATCACGACATACTTCAACTCTGCTTGTCCCTTTCATGGCAAAGTACTTGAAAGAGGACTCGTGTGGTTTGGAGTTTTCATTTGATGGCCTGAGCCTTGCAACATCATACCTCTCAATTAGGCTCATTAACAATCGGTCTGCCACTATATACAGTTTTAATAATGTTCTCCTTTTCCTCAATACAGAAACTATCCATGCATTTCTTCCTACACTTACAGTTAGGGCAGGTTGTTTTGGCTGGAACATGAACGCCTGCTGAAGTTACAAACTCCTCACCACGACGCCTTGCTAACTTTTCCATCTCCCATACATGTTTTTCTTTGTGATGTCTTCCCTTTTTACATCTTGGTTCACTGCTGTCACTGTCTGTTGCTGACATTGTTACTTGGTTAAAGTAAAAAAAACTAATAAACTTCACTAAACTAATTTTGGCACTGATCTCATCACTTTACACTGTAAACATAATCAACATAACCTTAAACAGCTCGCTCATCTGCTACATTACACGCCAAACACATGACTGAGCAGCGAGCACTAGCGCTGTGGTGGGTGTCGCCGACACTAGCGCGGCCCTGAGTTGAAGAAGGAACATATTCCAGGAATATGTCCCTTATTCAACTCACTCGTATCTTTGTTGGCAAGCGCATTTGAAGTAGAGGAAGATGTTCTTTTTTTATGCTCAATGGATGTCGATACATCCAATGAAGAAAATGGTTATCTCAGTTTAATTTGTGAAATTTTTGGAATGTGTACCGTTTTCAACTCACCCATTCATTTGAGCTTGTCCAGCAATGGCAATGGGGCCACAATTCCTGCTGGAAGGCCTATACCAACATACATAGCACCAGACTTCGTCAGATTCACATGGCTTTCTGCAGCAGTCCGGTATTCGTTGATCCATTCAAGTGCCTCTCGCACTTCATCCCCACGTCATCTGTGTACACACAGCAGATGAAAGCATGCGCCGCCCTCTTCGTGATCCCAGTCAGCTGACTCCGCAAACCGGGTAACAGTGGCTCAAGGGCGATGGCATAAACGGGCATCAACGAACATCACTAGCGAACTGACAGGGCCCGCCACACATCCATTGACCAGCACATGGCACCTCGCACGAGACGCAAGACGATGGGCATAAATGTGTGTGGGGGGGGGGGGGGGCATCCGTCGCAACACTTCCTGTAGAAGTTCATGACTAATCCTGTCAGAAGCGTCGTCTAAGTGCGCCATCACTGAGGCACAGTGAATGCGGCAGGTTACTATCATGGCTACAATGTCACGATAACCGCTGAGCGCCATCGGAATGTTACAACCAAAACACGTTTTATCCATAGAGATGACTCGAGGGAGGACGTGGCGAAGGCGGGTGGCAAGAATCCGGCTAAAAATCTTGAAGTCACAATTTAACATGGTCAGCGGCCGATAACGTCCAAGGGAGAAAGGGATGATGTAGACAATTTTAGACCTATTTCTATGCCATCAGCGTTTGCTAAAGTTATTGAAAAGGCTGTGTATGCAAGTTTAATTAATCATTTTATATCAGTTAATTTGCTATCTGATCTACAGATAGGCTTTAGGACTCGCTTAACAACTGAAAATGCTATATTCGCTTTTCTCTGTGAGGTACTGGATGGGTTAAACAAAAGGTTTCGAACGCTAGGCATATTTTTTGATTTAACTAAGGCGTGTTATTGTGCTGACCACAAAATATTGCTCCAGAAGTAGGATCATTACGGAATACGGGGATTAGTTCACAATTGGTTCACCTCCTACTTTAACAACAGACAGCAAAAGATCATTATTCACAGTGTTGACAATCTACATCTATATGGATTATCTGCAAATCACATTTAACTGCCTGGCAGTGGGTTCATCGAACCACCTTCACAATTCTCTATTACTCCACTCTCGTACAGCGCGCAGAAAGAACGAACACCTATATTTTTCCGTACGAGCTGTGATATCCCTTATTTTATCGTGGTGATCGTTCCTCCCTAAGTAGGTCGGTGTCAACAAAATATTTTCGCATTCGGAGGACAAAGTTCAAAAATGGTTCAAATGGCTTTGAGCACTATGGGACTTAATATCTATGGTCATCAGCCCCTAGAACTTAGAACTACTTAAACCTAACTAACCTAAGGACATCACACACATCCATGCCCGAGGCAGGATTCGAACCTGCGACAGTAGCAGTCGCGCGGGAGGACAAAGTTGGTGATTGGAATTTCGTGAGAAGATTCCGTCGCAACGGAAAACTCCTTTCTTTTAATAATGTCCAGCCCAAATCCTGTATCATTTCTGTGACACTCTCTCCAATATTTCGCGGTAATACAAAACGTGCTGCCCTTCTTTGGACCTTTTCGATGTACTCCGTCAGTCCTTTCTGGAAAGGATCCCACAGCGCGTAGCAGTATTCTAAAAGAGGACAACAAGCGTAGTGTAGGCAGTCTCCTTAGTAGGTCTGTTACATTTTCTAAGTATCCTGCCAATAAAACGCAGTCTTTGGTTAGCCTTCCCCACAACATTTTCTATGAGTTCATTCCAGTTTAAGTTGTTCGTAATTGTAATACCTAGATATTTAGTTGAATTTACGGCTTTAGATTAGGCTGATTTATCGTGTAACCAAAATTTAACGAATTCCATTTAGCACTCATGTGGATGGCCTCACACTTTTCGTTATTTAGGGTCAATTGCCAAGTTTCGCATCATTCAGATATCTTTTCTAAATCGTTTTGCAATTTTTTTTGATCTTCTGATAACTTTATTAGAGCATAAACGACAGCGTCATCTGCAAACAACCTAAGACGTCTGCTGAGATTGTCTCCCAAATCGTTTATATAGATAAAGAACAGCAAAGCACCTATACCTTGGGGAACGCCAGAAATCGCTTCTGTTTTACTCGATGACTCTCCGTCAATAACTACGAACTGTGACCTCTCTGATAGGAAATCACAAATCCAGTCACATAACTGAGACGTAATTCCATAAGCACGCAATTTCACAACAAGCCGCTTGTGTGGTACAGTGTCAAAAGCCTTCCTGAAATCCAGAAATACGCATCGATCTGAAATCCCTTGTCAATAGCACTCAACACTTCATGTGAATAAAGAGGTAGTTGTGTTTCACAGGAACGATGTTTTCCAAACCCATGTTGACTGTGTGTTAATAGACAGTTTTCTTCGAGGTAATTCATAATGTTTGAACACAATATATGTTCCAAAATCCTGATCCATATCGACGTTAACGATATGGGCCTGTAATTTAGTGGATTATTCCTACTACCTTTCTTGAATATTGGTGTGGCCTGTGCAACTTTCCAGTCTTTGGGTACCGATCTTTGGTCAAGCGAACGGTTGTATATGATTGTTAAGTATGGAGCTAATGCATCAGCATACTCCAAAAGAAACCTAATTGGTATACAGTCTGGACCAGAAGACTTGCTTTTATTAGGTGATTTAAGTTGCTTCAGTACTCCAAGGATATTTACTCCTACGATACTCATGTTGGCAGCTGTTCTCTATTCGAATTCTGGAATATTTACTTCGCCTTCTTTTGTGAAGGCATTTCGGGAGGCTGTGTTAAGTAACTCTGCTTTGGCAGCACTGTCTTCGATAGTATCTCCATTGCTATAGCGCTGAGAAGGCATTGATTGTTTCTTGCCGCTAACATACTTCACATACGACCAGTATCTCTTTGGATTTTATGCCAGGTTTCGAGACAAAGTTTCATTGTGGAAACTGTTATAAACATCTCGCAGTGAAGTCCGCGCTAAATTTCGAGCTTCTGTGAAAGATCGCCAATCTTGGGGATTCAGCGTCTGTTTAAATTTGGCATGATTGATTCATTGTTTCTACAACAGTGTTTTAACCTGTTTTGTGTACCAAGGAGGATCAGCTCCGTAGTTTGTTAATTTATTTGGTATAAATCTCTCAATTGCTGCCGATACTATTTCTTTGGATTCAAGCCACATCTGGTCTACACTTATATTAATAATTTGGAATGAATTGAGATTGTCACTCAGGAAAGCGTCAAGTGAATTTTTATCTGCTTTTGTGAATAGGTATATTTTTCGCTTATTTTTGGAGGATTTGGGGATTACAATATTCAGTCTCGCTACGAGACTCAGGAATACCTGTATCCGTTTTGATGCTCGTTATTAACTCAGGATCATTTGAAGCTAAGAGGTCAAGTGTGTTTCCACAACTGTTTACTATTCGCGTGGGCTCGTGAACTAACTGCTGGAAATAATTTTCAGAGAATGCGTTTAGCACAATTTCGGGTAATGGCTGTGATGTGGGGTCCGAGCGGAGTGGGGTACAGTCAAGTGCGCAGCGGCATGGATCAGTGTTGGGGCCGCTCCTGTTCCTTATTTATATAAATGATATGCCCTCTAGTATTACGAGTAACTCAAAAATGTTTCTGTTTGCTGATGACACTAGCTCGGTAGTAAAGGATGTTGTGTTCAACATTGGCTCAGTTTCAAATAGTGCAGTTCATGGCATGTAGAAAATTAATGCTAAATCACAGTAAGATTCAATTTTTACAATTTCTAACACGCAATTCAACAAAATTTGACGTTTTAATTTCACAGAATGGGCATATGATTAGTGAAACTGAACAGTTCAAATTTCTAGGTGTTCAGATAGATAGTACTGTGGCCAGACTAAGCGCCTGCAACTGTCGCTTCCCGCGAAGCAGACCGGTACAGCGGGCCCCGGACCGAGTAGGGGTCAGCCTGCCGGTCGTCCCGGAAACACGACGCTTCCCAGAGACCACCAGGAGGCGTCCACGGCGCCGCAAGAGGTCGCTACAGCCGCGGACCTCTTTCCTTCCGCTCGAAACGTGACTGCAAATAGAGCCAGCCATATCCATGCGCCAAGCAGTATTTAGGCTGGTGCAGGAGTCTGGAGAGGCGGTTCACGCCGAGCGAGCCCACTTGGTTTGGTGAAGTTGTATGGTTACTACAGACAATTCATGTTTGGAAGAATCTCTGATTTAGTTATTGGTAGGCTTGTAGGATCAGTCCTACCTCACGAATATTGTTTTGTAAATTTTGAAGAAGGACTTTAGTTTAAATAAAACCGCTATAACTCACACTCTTAGATTTTCCTATCCGCGGACGGCGGATATTTTAGATAGTAAACTGTTGTGGAAAGCGCACACTCGGGAACTTGTTCAAAGACTTAATAGTGCCATTTTTACTATTCGAACGGTATCTGAAGTAAGTGATCTCTCGACACGAAAATTAGTCTACTTTGGTTATTTTCATTCGCTTATGTCGTATGGTATTATATTTTTGGGTAACTCTTCCCATTCTAAAAGGATATTTTTGGCGCATAAACTGGCGGTTCGGGCAATAAGTGGTGTAAATTCACGAACCTCTTGTCGACTCCTGTTCACGAGTCTGGGTATTCTGACATTGGCCTCTCAATATATACACTCCTGGAAATGGAAAAAAGAACACATTGACACCGGTGTGTCAGACCCACCATACTTGCTCCGGACACTGCGAGAGAGCTGTACAAGCAATGATCACACGCACGGCACAGCGGACACACCAGGAACCGCGGTGTTGGCCGTCGAATGGCGCTAGCTGCGCAGCATTTGTGCACCGCCGCCGTCAGTGTCAGCCAGTTTGCCGTGGCATACGGAGCTCCATCGCAGTCTTTAACACTGGTAGCATGCCGCGACAGCGTGGACGTGAACCGTATGTGCAGTTGACGGACTTTGAGCGAGGGCGTATAGTGGGCATGCGGGAGGCCGGGTGGACCTACCGCCGAATTGCTCAACACGTGGGGCGTGAGGTCTCCACAGTACATCGATGTTGTCGCCAGTGGTCGGCGGAAGGTGCACGTGCCCGTCGACCTGGGACCGGACCGCAGCGACGCACGGATGCACGCCAAGACCGTAGGATCCTACGCAGTGCCGTAGGGGACCGCACCGCCACTTCCCAGCAAATTAGGGACACTGTTGCTCCTGGGGTATCGGCGAGGACCATTCGCAACCGTCTCCATGAAGCTGGGCTACGGTCCCTCACACCGTTAGGCCGTCTTCCGCTCACGCCCCAACATCGTGCAGCCCGCCTCCAGTGGTGTCGCGACAGGCGTGAATGGAGGGACGAATGGAGACGTGTCGTATTCAGCGATGAGAGTCGCTTCTGCCTTGGTGCCAATGATGGTCGTATGCGTGTTTGGCGCCGTGCAGGTGAGCGCCACAATCAGGACTGCATACGACCGAGGCACACAGGGCCAACACCCGGCATCATGGTGTGGGGAGCGATCTCCTACACTGGCCGTACACCACTGGTGATCGTCGAGGGGACACTGAATAGTGCACGGTACATCCAAACCGTCATCGAACCCATCGTTCTACCATTCCTAGACCGGCAAGGGAACTTGCTGTTCCAACAGGACAACGCACGTCCGCATGTATCCCGTGCCACCCAACGTGCTCTAGAAGGTGTAAGTCAACTACCCTGGCCAGCAAGATCTCCGGATCTGTCCCCCATTGAGCATGTATGGGACTGGATGAAGCGTCGTCTCACGCGGTCTGCACGTCCAGCACGAACGCTGGTCCAACTGAGGCGCCAGGTGGAAATGGCATGGCAAGCCGTTCCACAGGACTACATCCAGCATCTCTACGATCGTCTCCATGGGAGAATAGCAACCTGCATTGCTGCGAAAGGTGGATATACACTGTACTAGTGCCGACATTGTGCATGCTCTGTTGCCTGTGTCTATGTGCCTGTGGTTCTGTCAGTGTGATCATGTGATGTATCTGACCCCAGGAATGTGTCAATAAAGTTTCCCCTTCCTGGGCCAATGAATTCACGGTGTTCTTATTTCAATTTCCAGGAGTGTATATTCCTTACTGTCATTTCTTGTTAACAATTTTAGCTTATTCCCAAGACTAAGCAGCTTTCACTCATTTATTACTCGGCAGAAATCCAACCTGCATTTGGATTGGACTTTCTAAACTCTTGTGCAGAAAGGTGTGCAATGTACTGCGGCATCCATTTTCAATAAGCTACCACTCGAATTAAAAATTTTTAGCAGTAATCCACGCGCTTTCAAATCGAAATTGAAGTGTTTCCTCATGGGTCACTTCTTCCATTCTGTGGAGGAGTTCCTTGAAAAATTAAACTGATTCTTATGTTATATTGTTGACTGTGTTTATTTAAACTTATGCTTTGACTTTTTCTAGGTTCATAAACATCTTATTTTTATCTGTTATTACTTTTATGTTGTAACTTCATGTACTGACACGTTACATGATATTGGAGATTTGCTCCTCAATTTGGTCCTACGGATCTTGACGTGTAAATAATAAAAAAATAGAAGTCCCTGACACCCAGACAGCTTGCAGACTGGAATTAGCAGTCCTCCTAAGAATTCAGGTGAGTGGGGATGGTCAGGGTTCATCAATTCTTGATACTTTGCAATCGAATGTGAAATCATGATTTCATGGAATGTGCGGTCAAACTACAGCGAGAAAACATCAAAATCTAGGACTTTGTTTGGGGCACCCTTATGAAGAGCATCAGCCACGTCATTGGCTGTAATCGTCGCTGTGAGAATCTCCACAGCAGCTCCGTCAAGGGGTCATTTCAACAAGTGGAGGACATTAATAATTACTATGGTGTTTCGGTCTTCTGCCACTCCGAGCTGTTTGTAATGGTCCACAAAGGTACCTGCGAGATCAGTCGACAACCATCTGGTATGTCGAGGGCGTTCCCAAGTGTCATCTGTCACCGCTGCTTTTCTAGAATAATATGATGCGTGGACGAGGGTTCTCTTCATACCCAGTCTTGACATCTTGCATGTACTATTGTGCCCTCAAGGCGGCGACTCATAATCTAAATTATCTTCGCCTTAATCTATACAAAATGAACAGAGGGAGAATGATCTGAGAGTTAATGGAGAATTGTGAAATAATGTTCCACGTTACGTCGTTGCTTTAGCATTTCGTAATAGAACGACGTAAAGCAGGCTTGGTGCAATCGAGCCGGTACAGGAGTCTTGAAGGGTGTGCTGGGAGTCGTCTCAACAGCTGTCGCCTATGACCTGCCTGCACGCTGGATCCCTGCAGTCGGTGACATTCAGCTTCCACGGGCCTCGACCGCGCCACATCTTCTGGTGCTGAAAGGAAACAATGCAAATGCAAACAAAAAGGTCAGAGAAGATAGTAGGACGGAACTCGGCGTCAAGTGTGGCAGTTATGAGTTCTTGGGAAACATAGACACGGTGAAGACGACTCGCTGAATGCCTAGCTATATACGTGTATCCAGACTGATTACATTGCTAGTCGTCCCAGGCACTAGCAAAAAAATGGCTCTGAGCACTATGGGACTTAACATCAGTCCCCTAGAACTTAGAACTACTTAAACCTAACTAACCTAAGGATATCACACACATCCATGCCCGAGACAGGATTCGAACCTGCGACCGTAGTGGTCGCGCGGTTCCAGACTGAAGCGCCTAGAACCGCTCGGCCACAAGGCCGGCCCAGGCACTAGCAGCTTCAGTTCCTGGCATGTGGTGAAATGTCGATGTTGGTCCTTCTGGGATAACGTACAACTGAAGTCGCCGCTGTGAATAACACAGTCGTAATGGCCCACAAACAAAGGAGCGACCTCTTCTGAATAGAATCACTGCCGTTGCCGTCGCTTAGCCATGCTTGAGGGAGTGTAAACATTGATGATTCAGACACCATGGAAATCACAACAAGACCATTAGCCGATGCTAGGTAAGCCATTTCGTCTACTTCAATGGCTTCTTTTAGAAGTATAGTCGTCCCACTACCACTGCCTGCGCGTGGGCTGAGATAAGAAACATAGCTGTAAATGGTCGGAAACGTCTGCACGCGGACTTCCTGCACGAAGGCAACGTTGAAGTCTGATGCCGTCAGCAATTCGCGGGGAAATTGTTGATTGACAGGGGTGCCAATGGTGTTGGCGTTGATAGAGCCAATCCTGTAAGCTTGTCACGGAATTGTGACCATTGAGGCAGGATGAGCACCAGCGAACAGGTACGTCCCAGCATATCCCCATACAGTGCCCCTCTCAATCAGCAGACGTGGGTTCGAGCAGCAGTGTACGGCTGTGACAGCTGTGGGTGTTTCGTCTCCTGTATCATCAGACCACGCAGAAGTTTGTGGACGGTGTGTGTCTAATGGAGTGTCTATCAGATCCGAAGGCGTTGTTATGTCTGCAATGGAAGTGCGGTGCCGGCTTCGCTGCTGTTCAACGTCCACAGGCACAGCGCCTGGTGCGTGTGCGATGATGGTTTCACCTCCGACAGGCGGTGCTTATGCTTCCACCACGGAATCGTGTATCGAGGTGATCTTAGTATATGTGTCGTCTTGAGATTATGTCCTGGAGGTGTCAGACGGGGCGATCCGCCGTTTACGACATCGTTTCGGCGACCGTTGCTTGCACACGTGATGTTCAGTGTCTGAAGACGCCTGGGGATCCTGATGGTCAGGTAGGAAAGCATCGGCAGGCCTCCGCACCAGAGATGCTCACCACCGCATCAGACAGGTGGCGGAGGACGAGGCGAGGACAGACCGCAACACAATGAGGCACCACCGGAGACGGCGACGGTTTGGCAGCAGGACGCAGCGCGCTCCGTGGTCGCGGGTCGCCTTGCAGAACCTCGGCAGGCGCCGGCGGGAGCGTCGCCGGGGCGCTCGTCGCCCTCTGGTCGCCAGGCGGCAGCTGTCTGGTTCTGCGTCGCACGCAGCTGGGGCGGAGGTGTTCTTCTTGGCCCCATCATAAATTGTAGTGGCACGGCATCCGCTAACATATGAACAGAACGGCACGTGTTTGCTTTTGCTCTATGCGTATCTGTCGCACTCCATTGAGAACCGGCTATGTGGTGAACTGAACCAACTTTTCACCTGTACGGCTAATCACCTTCCCATATGGATGCAACGCAAAAGCCGCGCGGTCCGAGGCGCTGCAGCCATGGACTGTGTGGTTGATCCCGGCGGAGGTTCGAGTCCTCCCTCGGGCATGGGTGTGTGTGTGTGTCCTTAGGATAATTTAGGTTAAGTAGTGTACAAGCTTAGGGAATAATGACCTTAGCAGTTAAGTCCGATAAGATTTCACACACACTTTTTTTGCAACGCAAATACGGTCCCCACCTCCGAAGGTACCTCGAAAGGGACTTCAAGTACACGGATCGTTCACAGACCAAGTCCCGCATGTGTCGAGGTTACGTCGCCGATGGGAGTTGCATGTAGAATTCTGTCACTTGTATTGTATTATATTGTATAGTATGTTAACCGGGGACCTAGAAACGACAGAGAGGCTCCGTCCTCGCCACTGCCGCAGTGGTCCACAACCCCACGATGACTACCGCAGCCCACTTCATCCCTCCGCCGCCCCACACCGAATCCAGGGTTATTGTACGGTTCGGCCACCGGTGGACACCCCCCCTCCCCCCCAGGGAACGTCTCTCACCAGACGAGTGTAACCCCTATGTTTGCGTGGTAGAGTAATGGTGGTGTACGCGTACGTGGAGAACTTGTTTGCGCAGCAATCGCCGACATAGTGTAACTGAGGCGGAAAAAGTGGAACCAGCCAGCTAGCATTCGCCGAGGCAGATGGAAAACCACCTAAAAACCATCCACAGACTGGCCGGATCGCCGGACCTCGACAAAAATCAGCCGGGAGGATTCGTGCCGGGGACCAGCCGCTCCTTTCGGCCCGGAAAGCCGTGCGTTAGACCGCACGGCCAACCGGGTAGGCATTCTGTCACTTACTTCTTCCCTAATCAGTTTCACAAAAACAACACATTGCTCATTCCAGACAAGTAGATGCCAACAAGATCGTTACAATCAGTCTTACTTTATCGCTGAAAACTGTTAATTTCAATTGCTTTCGGTCGAACATATTCAGTCGAAAAGCTGCTCTTCACTGTCAATTTTCTGTAGGCATGAATCATTCTCTTTCTAAGAAAATAAAGCGCGCTAAGGCGGCGGAGCCACGTAAACAACTCCGTGAGCGTGCTGCGCAGCGAAGTCGTAAACAAGACGTCCGTGCCGCTAGTCTGCCGAATGGCGACTGACCTCGGCCACAGAGACGAACGTTTGAAACTGAAATTTCACGGAAACATCTCGTCGCAAAGAAAAACGCATCTGTTTGAACGACTGCCACCCCAGCTAACGCATCATATGCGTGGCACTCTCTCTCTCTCTCTCTCTCTCTTATTTCGTGATGATACAAAACGAGCAGCCTTTCTTTGGAATTTTCGATCTCCTCCATCAGACTTATCTGGTTAGGGTCCCATACTGCACTGCAGAACTATAGCAGAGGACGAACAAGCGTAATATAGGCAGTCGTTTTAATAGAGCCGCTGCATCTTCTAAGTGTTCTACCAATGAAATGCAATATTCTTTTTCCCATCACCACAACATTTTGTAATCGTTCAAATTTAAGTTGTTCGTAATTGTAATTCCTACGTATTTAGTTGAAGTAACAGCTTTTATATTTGTGTGATTTATCACGTAACCGAAATTTAGCCGATTCCTTTTAGTACTCATGCCCATGATCTCGCACTTTTCATTATTTAGGGTCAATTGCTAGTTTTCGCACCATATAGCTATCTTTCCCAATGATTATTTTATTGGTTTTGAGCTTATGATGATGTTACTATATGGTAAATGATAGCATCATCCACAAACAATCTTCAATGGCTGCCCAGACGCGCTTATAAGTCGTTTATGTAGATTAGAAACAGCAGATGGCTTATAACACTTCCTTGGTTGATTCCAGATATCAATTCTGTTTCACTCGATGACTTACCGTGAGTTACTACCAACTACGATCTTTACGATAGGAAATCACGAATCCAGTCGTAGAACAGAGGCACGCAACTTGATTATAAGCTGTTTGTGAGAAGCGATATCCAAAACGTGTTGGTAATACAGAAACATGGAATCAACCTCATATCCCCTATTGATTGCACTCATCACTTCGTGAGAATACAGAGTTAGTTGTGTTTCACAAGAACAATATTTTCTGAATCCATGCTGACTTTGTAACGACAGAGCGTTTTCTTCGAGGAAATTTATAATGTTCGAAAAGAGTTTATGTTCAAAATTCATACAGCAAAACGACGTTAATGATAGGGGTGTGCAAGTTATCGGAATCTCCTTTCTTAAGTACTGGCACGATCTGTTCAACTTTCCAGTCTTTTAAGTGCGATTCTTTCTTCGAGCGAACGATTGTACTCGTACGTATATGATTGTTAAGTACGGAGCCGTTATATCAGCATACTCTGAGAGAAATCTAATTCGTATACAATCTGCACTGGAGAACTCGCCATTTTAAAGTGTTTAAAGCTACTTCGATACACCCAGAATATCTACTTCTAAATTACTCAGATTGGCAGCAGTTTTTGATTCGAATTCTGGAATACTTACTTCGTCTAGTTTGCTGTGAAGGAGTTTTGGAAAACTGTGTTTAATAACTCCTCTTTAGTGGCACTATCATCGGCAATACACTTTCTATCTTCTTCTTTCAATGCTGTTACTGCTGTTAATTCATATTCGGGACTCTCATGCCAAATGGCCTTAGATATATTCATGTTTCAAAGTACTCGTGTTCTTAATTGTATTAGTAACATTTAATGACCGTCTGCCTCGTTAAAATTATCATTCTTTAAATAACTGTAATGCAAAAGACGTAAAAGCCCTGGCATGTTGTATGAGAGGATCTGAAGGCTGTAACGTTTTTATTTTAAACAAATAATTATGTTCATCAAAGATGCTTTGAAATAAGATCTTATATTGGACATTGCTACTACTCTCCATGCCGAGACGTTCACATCTCTGCTTTATCAACTGCGTATAGAACAGAAGGAATATCTTTGCAAATTTGTGGAGCACCTCGTTAGCGCAATACTTACACCAGTGTGTTTATGACAAAGACCACAGATATCCTTAAGTCTTGATTAAATGAGGTACTTATATTTTTCCTCAATACATGCGTACCATTTTAAATGTTTTTCGCCCTAGACTACCTACTTTCTTTCATTGTTTCCATGTAGGACATTACTTGCTTATTTCCGAGTGCGAAACTGATGAGAAAACGATCACCACTACTAAAGACTTTTATGGTTTATATGGGATTAGATGTTACTATCAAGCGTCACAGTCCCGTAATTAAGTGGACTATTCTTTTTGAAACGGCACAGGTGGGGACGTGTAGGAAGTCATTACATGTTCGTGAAATACTCAAACACCAAGTCTACCTTCCTCACACACTGTTATATTACAGAGAAGTCAGAAGGAAGAATCCAGTGAATAAACAAGTTACTCACGTACAACTAAAGTGGGACACTGACACAGATAGATTAAACAATAATAATAGTCTCTCGTTCAAATCACAAATGGATCACAACATAGAAACTGACCATCCACGCTCATACGTATCACAATAAATCAGTAAGAGGCTGGTAGTATCTGGAGGGACCGAGCAAAAAACTAAGGTAGCGACATGATTCGCGAAACTTGGTCCCACAAGAGTGAAGAGGCTGTGTTAACAAAGGGGTCTATATTCAGAAAAAAAAGAACTTGAAAGAAGTTCTGTTGCTCTCATGCATTGCATCTGTTATTAACTACAGCTTGCACTTTCTCAGGCTACGTAACAAACTCTGCACAAAAACTTATTTTCTTATTCGTGAAGCACACAAATGGTTATGACAATATTATGAGGAATATAGATTGCTACTCATCATATAGTGGGGATGTTAAGTCACAAACAGGCACAACAAAACGCAACACACACACAAACACACGCGCGCGCACACACACACACACACACACACACACACACACACACACACACACGGAGAAGCAATCTGTGTGGTGAGGATAAGGAGGGAGCTTTACGTCTACTACGTGTATACAAGGAGAAGGGTGAGGGTGACATATATGTTGATTTGCCGAAGTCTTTATTAGCATTTTCAGTGACATGATATGTTCGATAGGCTATGACGTCACGATCGACGAAGCTTTCGAGTCCTGATACATTTGGTACGCCTGTCCCACCACGTACAATAGCGACTGTTAACCATCCGTTGCCATGGGTAAGTTCAGTCTGCAACCACAGAAGACTGCGGGTCCATCCAATAGAGAATGTGCGGCGACAGATTTGATAGTATTCTTTTTCTTGTCGGCAGCAGATGTTGTCATTTCAACGTCTTCAGTTGTTTTATATATTGTCTGTCTTGCACGACGACGGTATCTTCTGTAAGGCATCTTGGCAGCGTTCAATGCAGTTGCCTGTGCAGCAGCAGCAGCGCGAATGATCCGCTTCGCGGGCTGCGCTCGCTTTTATAGACGCGCGACAGCGCGCGACCTTGATTCGGACTTGGACTTTTCACAGTGCCAGCCGCGCGTTATCCCGGACGGCCGTACTAGCCTTACTAGGTACGCCCGTCCGCTGTTCGCCAAGTCCGCGGCTGGCGCGCAGCCAAGATGACGTACAACCGCAAGACAGACAATATATAAAACAATTGAAGACGTTGAAATGACAACATCTGCTGCCGACAAGAAAAAGAATACTATCAAATCTGTCGCCGCACATTCTCTATTGGATGGACCCGCAGTCTTCTGTGGTTGCAGACTGAACTTACCCATGGCAACGGATGGTTAACAGTCGCTATTGTACGTGGTGGGACAGGCGTACCAAATGTATCAGGACTCGAAAGCTTCGTCGATCGTGACGTCATAGCCTATCGAACATATCATGTCACTGAAAATGCTAATAAAGACTTCGGCAAATCAACATATATGTCACCCTCACCCTTCTCCTTGTATACACGTAGTAGACGTAAAATATCTGTTAATGAAACTGTATTTGTATGGATTAAAGGTAAAGGTACTTGTGAATATGTTAAATTTATTGGAGATTGTACAATGTATTTTCACAAATAAAGTGATCTGTAGCGTAGCTTAAAAACGGACAAGGGTGCATCTAGAATCTGTCGACATAGAGTATGCAACAGCATGTTACGTCAGCTCTCTGAGCGCTTGACCTTTGACTCCGCCGATAAGGCGCTTCTACGTCATCTTGGCTGCGCGCCAGCCGCGGACTTAGCGACCAGGAGAGATAGCAGGGTAGAGGTGGGGAGGGTAAAGTGCTGCTTGTGGGAGCATACAGATTGACTGATGACATTTTCGTGATATGGATTTATGGTGACAGCCCATCCACATTCCTTCAGAACCTCAACGACTTTTCCCCCATTCACTTCACTGTTTTCTCCTCAACCCAACAAGCCAACTTCCTCGATGTTGACCTCCACCTCAAATACGATTACATCAGTACCGCTGTCCATATCAAACCTAACAGCAATACCCTCACGTCAACATCTGCCATACATTCTATACCATGAACTCGCTTGCATACAGCCTAGGCCTCTGTGGCCATTGCATCTGTCGCGATGAGAAGTCCCTCTCGAAATGAATCGAGGAGCTCTTTGAGGCCTTTGCAGATTTTAATCATCGTCCCAACCGTGTACTGAAGCAGATGTCCTGTGCCATATCTTCCCAGTCAACCACTGCCTCCCAAATATCTCACCGTCTGGCCACAGAGCAGCATTTCCCTCGTGACTCGGTACGACCCAGGTCTGGAGCAACTGAATCACATTCTCTGTCAGTCACGTCCTGAAATGAGGACTGTCTTACCGACAAACCTTCCCAAAACCTCCCACAGTGATAGTCCGCTATCCACCAAACCGACACAATATCCCCATCCATCCCTATGCATCCCCTGCTCTCAAGCCCTACCTCATGGCTCATATCCCTATATAGATGTAGATGCAAGACCTGTCCCATACATCCTTCCACTACCATTTCCGGTCGCAAGTGTCACCTCTACCATCAAAGGCAGTGCTACATGTGCAACACGTCATGTGACCTACAGATTAAGCTGCAACCACTGTGTTGCATTCTATGTGGGTATGACAATCAACAAGCTGTATGCACAAATGGCCGCCGACAAACAGAGACCAAGAAACAGCTGGACCACCCAGCTGCTGAGTATGTTGCCCAACACAATGTTCTTTCTTTCAACGACTGCTTCACAGCCTGTACCATCAGGATCCTTCCCACAAACGTCAGCTTTTCTGAATTGTGCAGATGGGAACCCTCCCTGCAGTGTAGCCTACGTTCCTGTGACCCTCCTGGCCCCAGCCTACGTCAGCCAGTGTCCTGCAGCCACCAGCCCCCTTCCCTGTTCCCACTGCGACACTACACAATCTTCTGTTCCACCGACGCACGCACAGCGCTTTCACTCCTCCCCTCTTCTACTCCTCCTCCCCAGCCTCCTGGCTGCACCTAGTTGCCCTGCAATCTCCCCGCCTCCTCGCACAAGCATCACTTTATTGTGCTCCGCATCTACCCTGCTATACTTGCCTCTCCTCGCCCAAGCCTCCTCCTTACCCCCACCACATACACTGCTTCTCCCATCATGTGCTGTTGCTCACAGTCTGGCTGTAACGTCCCCCTTCCCTTCTATCGACAGTGTTAGAAATATATGACCGTGCAAGCACGAGCCTAAACAATTTGAATAAAATTTTGAAAAGGCTATCATTCCGAAGACTCAATATAAAGTCGATAAATGAGGGGGAGGTTAACAACAAGATGCCTTCTAGGACAACGTATTCTGCCTACTTAAATGCTGTAAAATTTAGTATGGTTGTTCGAAAGGTTTGTGCTATCATTCACGTACTGTGCCAACGAGAAGGGGTACCACGTGGATCGGGACAGAATAATAAGAGTTACTGAAATGACTATAGCTAAAAGAAATACGGTCGCCAGCCCAACTGGGCAACATTTCTGTGCGGTAGGTGAAATAATGAGCCGAACAGACAATGTCAAGAATTACTCGAATACGCGCGGCAACAGAGGGCTGCACGCACGTTAGCAAAAACCATTGAAACATTTACACAATAAACCGAGAAAGAAAATAGTTTGCACTCGAAATATCATTAACTAATAGAGCTGAAATTCTGAAAACATACAAGATAACACTTAGATTAATGGTTACTTACTGTTGTAAGTGACAAAAGCGCTACCTCACAATAAGGTCTAATAATTAAAAGAAATTCTATTGACTTCTGAACAGGGAAGTAGAAATTTATAATTACTATATAAAAAGGTAATTATTATACTTTAGCATGACTGCAAGTCAAAATGTGAACCAGAACTTTACTAACAACAAATTACAATAATCACTGCCATTTGCACTCACTCATTAATTGTAGTTAGTGCTTTTGTTCATAGTGCCAGGAATAATTTTAATTTGATTAGTTGATTTACTATTTGCAACAATTAGACCACCTGAGGTTAAAGTTCAAATTTAAAGTTAGTGAGACTGAAATTACTGAATGATTTAAGTTCAAATCTTTAATCTAACAGAATCATTTAGTTCATAAGCAAAATTAACTTGCACTGCAATTTTCATTTTTCATGAACGGTACTCGGATTATTGTAATAATAGGACAGGGCAGGAACCTACTTGGTGAATGATTTTAGGAGAATCACGGGTAAACAGTTTTGATTAAACTATGGTAATTATTCGCTCGCAAAACACCACAAAGCTGAGTAACGCCGTTACAAAACTAGTTGACAATAAGCTGTGATGCAGCAGCCTTACTTCAGTCCATTCTCGCCGTGACGAAGTTGCTGACGACGATGCTGCTACTGGCTCCTATCCATGATAATTACCGAGCACGGGAGTTATTGGCAATGATATTGGCGTGGCGGGTTCTTGATGTTGCTGCAGCCAATATTTCCACCGTCCGCACTTCACCAAGTCTCCCACCAGAGTTCTCTCTCTGTGTAGCGCGCGCTCTGACGTAACATCCTCGCGCGTCAAGAGACGCCGCTACTCCAACGATACTTATTCGTTGACAAAAACCTAACGTTTCCCTAACATCCCTCAGCGATTACTCAGCGATATTTACATAATATGCATAATTGATTATACAGCAAAATAAACAAATTAATTCATACATAAAGATAAAAGTAAGTATATATACAATAATAAATGGTCAAAGAGCGCATCGGCATGAAAGTGTTACATGGCGTCGGCAGCCAAAGACAGTGGTCATGTGTTTGTGAGTTGTGTTTGTGTGAATGCGTGCAGGTATGTTGTCTAATTCAGAAGAAGGCCTTTTGAACGAAAGCTTAGTGGTTTAGCAGTCTTTTTGATGTGCCTGTTGCGACTCAACACGGCAATAAAAACTAAACGAGCAGCGATAGAAATACACCGTTTGTTGCAATATGCTTGGGACAACAGTACGTTTTCAGGCAGACAAACTTTCGAAATTACAGTAGTTATGATTTTCAACAACAGATGGCGCTGCAAGTGATGTGAAAGATATAGAAGACAACGCAGTCTGTGGGTGCGCCATTCTATATGTCGTCTTTCTGCTGTAAGCGTGTGCTGTTCACAACGTGCAAGTGTGCTGTGGACAACATGGTTTATTCGTTAGAACAGAGGATTTTTCTGGTGTTGGAATTCCACCGCCTAGAACACAGTGTTGTTGGAAC
Source organism: Schistocerca serialis cubense (assembly GCF_023864345.2). NCBI lineage: Eukaryota > Metazoa > Arthropoda > Insecta > Orthoptera > Acrididae > Schistocerca > Schistocerca serialis. The sequence goes on from NC_064643.1 coordinate 61,532,017, forward strand.
AAGACAAAGTTTTCAACGGAGGTTTAATGTAACCAAAGGACCGAAAAGCGATACAATAAAGGATCTGTTTGAAAAATTTCAACGGACTGGGAACGTGACGGATGAACGTGATGGAAAGGTAGGGCGACCGCTTACGGCAACCACAGAGGGCAACGCGTAGCTAGTGCAGCAGGTGATCCAACAGCGGCCTCGGGTTTCCGTTCGCCGTGTTGCAGCTGCGGTCCAAATGACGCCAACGTCCATGTATCGTCTCATGCGCCAGAGTTTACACCTCTATCCATACAAAATTCAAACGCAGCAACCCGTCAGCGCCACTACCATTGCTGCACGAGAGACATTCGCTAACGATATAGTGCGCAGGATTGATGACGGCGATATGCATGTGGGCAGCATTTGGTTTACTGACGAAGCTTATTTTTACCTGGACGGCTTCGTCAATAAACAGAACTGGCGCATATGGGGAACCGAAAGGCCCCATGTTGCAGTCCCATCGTCCCTGCATCCTCAAAAAGTACTGGTCTGGGCCGCCATTTCTTCCAAAGGAATCATTGGCCCATTTTTCAGATCCGAAACGATTACTGCATCTCGCTATCTGGACATTCTTTGTGAATTTGTGGCGGTACAAACTGCCTTAGACGACACTGCGAACACCTCGTGGTTTATGCAAGATGGTGCCCGGCCACATCGCACGGCCGACGTCTTTAATTTCCTGAATGAATATTTCGATGATCGTGTGATTGCTTTGGGCTATCCGAAACATACAGGAGGCGGCGTGGATTGGCCTCCCTATTCGCCAGACATGAACCCCTGTGACTTCTTTCTGTGGGGACACGTGAAAGACCAGGTGTACCGCCAGAATCCAGAAACAATTGAACAGCTGAAGTAGTACATCTCATCTGCATGTGAAGCCATTCCGCCAGACACGTTGTCAAAGGTTTCGGGTAATTTCATTCAGAGACTACGCCATATTATTGCTACGCATGGTGGATATGTGGAAAATATCGTACTATAGAGTTTCCCAGACCGCAGCGCCATCTGTTGTTGAAAATTGTAACTACTGTAATTTCGAAAGTTTGTCTGCCTGAAAATGTACTGTTGTCCCAAGCATATTGCAACAAACGGTGTATTTCTATCGCTGCTCGTTTAGTTTGTATTGCCGTTTCAAATATACCGGTCATTTTTGAAACACCCTGTATGTTGTCTAATTCAGAAGAAGGCCTTTTGAACGAAAGCTTAGTGGTTTAGCAGTCTTTTTGACGTGCCTGTTGCGACTCAACACCTCCTCTGCATGTTGAGTAACAATTCATCCGTTTCGTAATATTGTCATTATTCCGTACTAGATTTTACATAAATGGTTTTCATATACTTCTCAGCGCCACTTAGAATACAGGGTCATGCACAACACAATTGTGGGGAAAGTGAAAGTGATCCACGGAAAATTGCATTAAGTGCGATATTCGCTGGACCTCCATTGAACCTCCTGTTAGTAGAATTATAGAATAGTTTATCAGGTATAAAACTACGAGTACATATTGAATGAGCCCGCCACAGGCCACGTTGCTTTACCACAGAGGTTTTTTAGAAGATGTACGTGGGTCCAACCAATAAGGTGCACCTGCACTACATTACCAGTATCCAGACTGAACTACAAAAAACCAATAATGAGTTTGAATCGGAGACTGCGGGTCCCACAGAGTTAGTAGATAATCTAGACAACTTAGAGCTGTCCTTAAGTAGCAGAATATTTAATAGCACTGCTAAAGTTGATACTCTCAAGAGAGATATATTGATCCACCGCGATACCTCGGCTACGCAGCCGAAAATGAACTAGGCCGGCTTCACACGGACAAGCGCTTCTCTGCAGTCTACCGAGCCATCACGAGACGCTACTGGAGAGAGGAGCGGCTCCTTGGCCGTCGCTTTGATCTGCCGCTGCTGCCGCGCAGCCGTGTTTCTGTTCCGTCATGGAGTCCGCTAACAGAATGCCTCTCCTTTACTTCCCTTACTGAGTACGAAAATCAGAAAGAGGTAATTTAAAAGAAAGTCCTGGGTGCCGCTATCTCTCGAAGGAAGAGCAATTAAAGGTTTACTAAAATGGCAGCTAAATAACCCAACTGTGTAGCGGCTAAAAATGGTAAATGTACACTTGCGATCAAGACAGCCAGCTGCTTGTGGGTTGCTTTATAACAACAATAAATAGATTTGCTCGATATTGTTGCTTGCCATGTGTGATTTCCGTCAGATTCGTGTTCATTGACGATGGAGCAAAGAGATCACCAGATCGATCTGTGTTCAACAATTGATTGCTTCGTAACAATTAATTGACAATGAAACTGGATTTCCTCTGAGCAGGCGGCTGCATGAAGGCTCTGATTACTTTCGTCTCGTAATAGTTGGTGATTAAGGTTCGGTACGTCATCCTTCTTACTGCATTAATACGGAGGCCATTTCTTTTCAAAACATTTTCGTATATACTGTAGGGGTAGAAGATAATATGCTCAATTGGTTTTTGGCGTTATCGGAATTCAAATGTATCTCTATAATCTGCTGAAGATGTTACAAAAACTTGCTGCGTGTTGCACAGTTTTCTTCGTGGTCGAAACAGGTACAGATTTGAAGACACTCTGAGTACTTGTGTGTTACATGACATGTCGACAGACCCAACGAAGGCGGTGAAAACTTTAATTTTTGCACTTCAACTTAATATTTCTCCCTCTCCATGCTGGATATCGATGCATGCTTTTCAGCGTCACATCTCTAGCCATAGCCGAGTCGAACCCCACAGTGAAGCGGTAGGCGCTTTTCCACAAATTCCAACATCACAAGTGGTACAGAATACAAACTCTAGAAAAGTGAAGAAGTCAGCAGTTAAATGGTTCAAATGGCTCTGAGCACTATGGCACTTAACATCTGTGGTCATCAGTCCCCTAGAACTTAGAACTAATTAAACCTAACTAACCTAAGGACATCACACACATCCATGCCCGAGGCAGGATTCGAACCTGCGACCGTAGCAGTCACGCGGTTCCGGACTGCGCACCTAGAACCGCTAGACCACCGCGGCTGGTCAGCAGTTAAAACAGTTCAGGATTCACGTACCATACGTCTTAAAGACCACATATTTAGAATTATTTTGTTAAATGTGTGCCTATGTTTTTGTTTCAAACATTGTGGTTCATATTGTTTTGTTTTGCGGATTTTTTTCTTGCTTGTACTAGACAATTTAATGAGACGGTATTGTGTAGTATTGCGTAGTATTTTGAACGCACCGAAGTTTTTGGTACGAAAGAGAGAAGATGACGAGAAGCTCCTTTCTCTCATGTGGCGCCCCAGCACGGACAGCCAGGAAGAAAAAGACGGTAAATTTGCTGGGTACAAATACGCACTAACCAAGTACCGATAATTTCAGAGAAGAGACAAATATGTGCGCTGATGTCTAGAAAAGAGTTTCGGTATTGCCAGCAGAAGGGTACAGTGTGTTAACTGTAAGACGGCAGAGTTGTGAGGGGAGTGCGGGGAGAGGAGGAAGCAAGTATTGGCTGGCGAGGGGACAGGAGCCGTTTGGGGGGGGGGGGGGGAGGGGGACAAGGCACGCCTACCAGTTGCAGTGCTGGCACTACAAATTGCGCGTCATGCTTACACGAAAGCAGAGGAAAGGCTTGGGAGTAAAACTCGCTTTAAATGTTGTTCGTAAACGAAACTGAAATCGGCATGTACATTAAAATCTATATATATATATGTATAAATGAATGTATGTATGTTTGTCTACTATGGGCTCACAAACCATTTGGAAATGTACTGTAATATGAATATGTTTCGAAATAATACAGTAACCAGTGGTGTTTCCGTACGGTAGCAAGGAATAATGAAATATAAGGTAATTCGGACGAAATAGGGGGCTGCTTCAAAGTGATCGCGAACAAAATATCTGAAATGGAAACTCACTTTTTCTTGCCAGGCGTTTGTGGTGATACGCCAGGATGATTCTTGGAAAACTGTTTGAATTTTCCAATGCTACGCATGCTTTGTCCGGTGCATGTAGCAGCTCTCACTGAAGATTTGTAAATGGGGTGAAGCAACTTTTTCTGCTCCCTTTCCCTTTAGCAGCATTCAATCACACGCAATATAATTTTGCGAGCATCGCTACGTAATACTGGTTTCCTTCTTAACGTAGGCCTACCGGTAGGGTTTGTTGGCGACTCCCGAGATGGGCCAGCAACTGCCTCTTCACTCATTTTGATAATGTTTAGCACAACTGCACAATAAAAACACGCAGAACAGTACAGCGCAAAACAATAACGAAGCAGACGACAATGGCTACCTTGTACAACACAGTCGGCTACGTACTGTTGGCAGCAGTCGGAACTGAGTGTCTACCGAAGCCTTCCGACGTTTACCGACTTCTACCGATTCAGGACTAGGGAGAGGCCTGCCATCTAAAGGTTTACACACTGTACTGCGTTCTTTCTAACCAGAGCTGTGCGTACTGACATGCACGCTTGTGGAGTACAAATTATTATTCCTGGGAAAACCCGAGGCAGCAGAGTGTCAGAAGGAAGAATTAACTGTTAGCCCCTTTCCTGCATTTCCAAAGAATAGGTGCACATTAAATGTATTGGTTATATACTCCCGAGACCATAACTTTGAATTGCTCACAGGAAGGAAAGCCACGTCGTATATGCAAAATGGTGTTAAAAATAGTGGAATCTTAATAAGTGAAACGTTCGCGATATAGCTGGAAAAACTTTTCGCTTAAAAGCAACAGTTACGAATGAAACAGTAATTGAGTTGCGACATCTATATCTGTTTCGGCCCATCCAAAACCTATTGTTTTTAAATGATAGCCTAAAAACGGATAGGCTTCGTTCAGTAGACTAGTAGACTACCTAATAACGTCACAGAAGGGGCGTATTTACGAACGGGTTCAAAATGTTCAAATGGGTGTGAAATCTTATGGGACTCAACTGCTAAGGTCATCAGTCCCTAAGCTTACAGACTACGTAACCTAAATTATCCTAAGGACAAACACACACCCATGCCCGAGGGAGGACTCTAACCTCCGCCGGGACCAGCCGCACAGTCCATGACTGCAGCGCCCCAGACCGCTCGGTTAATACCCGCGCGGCTGCGAACGAGTATTACAACGTATCCAACAGTAACACGAAAGCAGCGTGATCAGGTTACAAACATAAACATTTCGCGTAGGACCACTATAGTGGGTTTTTGGTCGCCATTTGTGTGATTTGCGTTTGCTACAAGAGAAAAACTGTACAAAACCCAGAATTACCTGTGCGTGGGTTACCTTTTGCTTGGTTTAGCAATATGGCAAGCAATACTGCGGAGTGCTAGAATGAATTACATGCGTAAGCACGAGAAATTAGGAGTAAGGAACTGATTTGGAATTAGTACGATATTTTAAGGGGATTAAGATTTGTGAGATCGATTTTTATAACAGAAATATTTCGTGAGTATGGGTTGAAAAATACGTATAGAGTATTATGAACGTGTAAAAATTCGGACGAATTATATTAGACATGGGGCAATGTTGGCCAGTATAATAATAAGTAAGTGCAGGAATAAAATTTTATTACAAACCAACAGAAACGATTAAGTGGGGGCATTTTCTGGATACGACACCGTGTTGTAACTGAGTATTAACACGAAAGACGGGAAGTACGAACAAGCTGTGAGCTGATTTCATTAGAGCATGTGAGAACAACTGATTGAGCATGCCGACAACAGTGCGGAACAGACAGAAGGTGCTACCGTAACGAGATTAAATGTAGCAGCTTCACTCAGAGATGACATAAAAGAATTTTCTGAAACGCTAAAGTTAAACACGAGAGCAGCCGCGACCGCTGACACGCTTAGCAGACGAGAGCACATTCGGTCACCACCAGGGCAGGACCACGTCGTTGCCTGCGACAAAACCACCGCCCGCCTTACATCCACTCCGTCTGCATTATGGCTACCGATGGGAGAGCAGGCTCAGTTGCAGGACGTTCCGCTGAATTTCACGAGTTCCTCGCCGAGCGCTGGCGTGCCACCTCGCGCTTTCAACCAACCAAGGCTCAGCACGGAAGGAGACGGAGTCTTTGTATAACTGCCGCCCAAAACTTATTGTTAACAATAATGCTCTATGCGTGATCGTGCTCCCCCACTCTCCGCTCGACCTCCCGGTAGCGATGCGACCCTGGCTGGCTTTAGGAACAATGTCATGCTCTCTAGATGTGTACTTTATACCGCCGTGCTTGTTCTTGCACACATCCAGAAACGTTTGGTAGTAAGCATCAGAATTTTTGTATGATGTCACACAGTATGCCAACGTATTGCTGAGTTTGCAGCGGTTTATCTACTGTGATGTAGTATTTCTTATATGTACGTCACCCTGAGCTGTAAATCGGTAACCTTCTGAATTTTCACTATGATGTAACACAATGTAGCACTGTGAACTAGCTTAGCGGGGGCTTATGTACTGCTGTGTGGTATTTTTTTTATACATATGGTATCTACAGTTGAAAATCGGTAGTGCTTATAGAGTTTGCTATGAAGTCACAGTTTCTACCAAAGTGTTCGTTTCTAACATATGCACTGTCACGTCACACACACTAGCGATATCAGGTTATCGATGCTGTCAGAGTGTATGGATGTAGTAAAAAATGTCTTTGTTAGTGCTATGAAATTTATTTAAATATTAGAAAGAGAAGTAAAATTACTTAGCATAATTCCGAATATCCTGAATGGTAAGGGTCAGGCACACAAAGATTTTATATTCGGAATACCAAACAACATGCGCAGCGCACACTCCGCTGCAGAGTGAAAATTTCATTCTGAATATGTGCGGTACATAAACGCAGCAACTTAAGTGATTTCTATTATAGTGATAACGCTAAAATTGAACATTAAATCGTTACTTACATTTTACGTCATAAACAGTAACGTTCTAGTACATCAGACTACCAATATCATTTAAATACGAATTTAATAAAAAAAGATATAAGATGTTCGTTCTTCATTCATACAAGATAGGTAAAGAATATTTTTATGAAACAACTTTTAAGTACTATGAACATCTTGAACTATGGGAATGTTACCTTGGTTTAAACGATGAGAAGACTTCTCGAATGTTATTTGGGAATGCCGGCCAGCGTGGCCGAGCGGTTCTAGGCGCTGCAGTCTGGAACCGCGCGACCACTACGATCGCAGGTTCAAATCCTGCCTCGGGCATGGGTGTTCTGCGATGTCCTTAGATTAGTTAGGTTTAAGTAGTTTTAAGTTCTAGGGGACTAATGACCTCACATGTTAAGTCCCATAATGCTCAGAACCAATTGGGAATGACGTGTCGGATGACTCACTTTCTCCTTTCAGAATGAGATCAGGATAATTGTTCTTATGGTTATCAATTTCAGTCTCCTTTAGAATATTCATTGTATCACCCTTATATGTAAGGTGTAAGATACGGAGCTTCTTTTTCGTATTGCTTACTGTTTGATTATTTTCTGCAAGATCGGTTTCAAAGGTTGATTTGCTTACGTTATTCGGTCTTAGGGCATCCAGGTGTTCCTTAAACCTTGTTTCAAAAGTTCTACACGTTTGGCCAACAGTCCAGCAAGCCAATAATGAATACAAAGCGAGTCCCCATCGAGAAAACAACGAACCCTGCGACAACCAGCTGAAGATGGATTTGTAAGAAGACAGAAACGGGCCCTGGATTGATTCAAAAGTTATTCTTCTGATCCTCAATCCGAAGACTCGTTTGATGTTGCTGCGCATGCTACGCTATCTTGCGCAAGCCTCCTCATCTCTGAATAAGTACTGCTATCTACATCCTTCTGTGTCTGTTTACTGTATTCATCTCTTGGTCTCTCTCTACGCTTTTTACCCCAACACTTCCTTCTAACACTAAATTGGTGATCCCTTTATGCCTCAAAATGTTTCCTAGCAACTGATTCCTTTTTCTACTCAGGTTGCGCCACAAATTTCTTTTCTCCCCACGTCTGTGTACTACGTCCTAATTAGTTACGTGAGATATCTATCTAATCTACAGAATTGTTCTGTAATATCACTTTTCAAAAGCCTCTATTCTGCTCTTGGGTAAACTGTTTATCGTCCACGTGTCACTTACATACAAATACTTTCAGAAAAGACATCCTAACACTGAAATTTATATTCGATGTTAACATATCTGTCTTCTTCAGAAATGCTTACACTGCCATTGCAATTCTACATTTTACTCGTATATCCTCTCTATCGCGGCCATCATCAGTTATTTTGCTTCCCAAATAGAAAAAGTCATCTACTGCTTTAATTGTCTCGTTTCCTAATCTAATTCCCTCGGCCTCACGTAACTTCATTGGACTGCATTAAAACTGTTTTGCTTTTGCCGATGTCCATCTTACATCCCCCTTTCAAGACACAGTCCATTCCGTTCAGCTGCTCTTCCAAGTTCTTTGCTGTCTCTGAAAAATTACGATGTCATCGGTGAAGCTTCAGCTTTTTATTCTTTCTCCCTAAACTTCAATTACTACTCCAGAATTTGCTTGCTCAACGCACAATATAAATAACATCTGAGTTAAGCTATAACCCTGTCCCACCCCCTTCTCAACCAGTGCTTCCCTTCTTCCCCTTTCATGTCCCTCGACACTCATAACTGCGGTCCGGTTTCTGTACAAGTTGTAAGTAACTTTTCGCTCCGGGTATTTTATCCCTGCTACCTTTAGGATTGCGAAGAGAGTACACCAGTCAACATTTTCGAAAGGCTTCGCTAAATCTACAAATGCTATAAAATGTGTTATAACGTATTTTGTAAGATAAGTCCAATGTCAGTATTGCTTCGAGTTTTCATACGTTTCTCCGGAATCTAAACTGATGTTCCCTGAGTACGGCTTATACCAGTTTTACCATTCTTCTGTAAGGAATTCGTCATCGATCATATAATGGTAGGACAGAGATTTCGGAAACAGATTTTAAATTGTAAGGCATTTCCAGTGGCAGATGGCAAATCTGACCACAATTTATCGGTTGTGACCTGTAGATTAATACTGAAGAAATCGCAAAAAGCAAGGAATAAATAGATGGTACCTGGATTCGTTGAAAGAACCAGAAGTTGATGAGAATATAAGAGGGAAAATTAGGCAACGACTGAATAGAATAGTAGAAGGGAATAGGGTAAAAGCGAATGAGGAGTTTTGAGAGATGAAATAGTAAAGGCAGCAGCGGATGAAACAGGCAGAAAGACGAAGCCTTGAATAACACAGGAAACATTGAATTAAATTAAATTGAAGAAGAAAATTTAAAAATGAATCAAATGTAGCAGATGAGAGGGAATACAAATGTGTAAAAAATGAGATTGATGGGAAGTGCGAAATGGGTAAGGAGGAATGGCTAGAGGACAAATGTAACGATTCAGAAGCATGTATCTCTAAGGCTAAAGATGAATAACACCTACAGGAAAATTAAAGAGGCCTTTGGAGTAAAGAGAAACAATTGTGTGGATATCGGAGCTCAGATGGAAAACTAACCCCAAGCAAAGGAGGGAAAGCTTGAAACGTGGAATGACTATATAGAGAGTCTGTACAAGGAAGATGAACTTGACGGCAATTGATACAAACAACATTTTTATACCGAACTTATAGCTGGTTGCTGTTCAATTATATATCTGACAGAAGGAAGAGATTGGTCGCAAAACAATTATTTTTATGAACAAAGTGCCTTTGGAGCAGTGTCATTCAAACGCGATTTACAAATTCGTTCTACTCATGATAAAGAAAATAATAATGTGGCACTTATCAATTTAAAAAATCTCAGGGTCATTACCGGGGTGTTTAAGTCCTGGTTGGATTGAGACAAACGGAAGAGGCAGGTGGACTTAGATGAAAGCTGTAGAGCACTTTAGCGGGCGGCGATCAGGCCGGCTCTTGGTAAGTTTTTGGAGGCATGTGGCATTAGATGTGTACGAACAGGACATGTCATTCGGATAAATAACGGGCGCGTACGTGGTGATGGCACCCGATTGTGACTCAGGAAGATCCCATAGGACTTACATCAGACGGATTTGGTCGCCGAGATATCAATTTGAGTCCACTACAACGCTTCTCAAGCCACTGTAGCACTGTTATCGCTCGGAGGCACCGACAATTATGCTGCTGCAGGATGACTTCGCCGTCGGGGATGACATCAAGCAGTAAGTGACCCGCAGGTGGTTCTGAGCTGTCAGCGTGTTTTCGGTTACTACCACAGTCTCATATAAGAGCAGGAGAATCAGCACGCTACCGCTCCCACCAGCGTGGTGCTCTGCACGTTTCGAACCATCGCTTACCTCGATGACGGCGTTTGAAGTGACAACCACAGACCTAGTGTAACAAAAGAGTAGTTCACTCGAAGAGCCGGACGCATTTGCACTGATCGTCGGTCGAATCCCGGCGGTCCAGCGCCCACTGCAACCCTGATTGACGATGTCGTTTGGTCAACTTGTGAATATGTAGCGGTGGTCTGCTGCAGAACTCCATGTTCAACAATGAACGATGAACACTGTGCTGCGAAACAATGGCGCGTGCACCAGCAGTGTGCTCGTTCGGCAGAGATGCCACCGATCACCATCTTTCCTACTTTACAGGGCATACAAGCATCCGAACTCCAGTGCAGTGAAGAGTCGTGGGCGTCCAACCATCTAGCGCCTAGTGGTAATTTCGCTGTCTCTCTTTCTCCATAGATGCTCACGACATTAGCACGTGAACATTCGAGCATCTTGGCCGTTTCTGAAATACTCATTCACTGGCTCTTCGTAATAATGATCTGCACTTTGTCAAAGTCTCTTATCTGAGAAGATTTTAAACATGGCTGAAACAGCAACTGTTGAAATTCTTCACGATAAATGATGACAGCCAAAACAGTTGCAGGATGAAGATTTATTAAAATTCTTGACCAAGGTTTCGGTATATATAAATATACCTTCATCAGAAGTAAAATATCTAAAATTACATACTGCAATGGAGATTAATAAAACAATTATGCCAAAGGCGTAATGTCTTAACAACTGACGACGCCTTTGGCATAATTGTTTTATTAATCTCCATGGCATAATTGTTTTATTAATCTCCATTGCAGTATGTAATTTTAGATATTTTACTTCTGATGAAGGTATATTTATATATACCGATACCTTGGTAAAGAATTTTAATAAATCTTTATCCTGCAACTGTTTTGGCTGTCATCATTTACAGTGAAGTCTCTTATCTGAGTTATTTCCCCATCTGCAGCCCATATCTTCCCAAGGATGACCCCCAGTCCGTGTCTGCTACGCTTACATACTTTTGTTAACGCGTCATATACCCGCAACGCCACCATGCCGAATCCATTGGCGCGGTGGCCAGTGGTCGTAATGTTTTGGCTTATCGGTGTACGTCCTTCCAAGGCGATCTCTTTCCGACCTCCAGAGCCGTGTTCCTAGGCGTGGCCATATAATCGACTGGTGGGCACATATATCTTTTCCGAGACGATGAAAATTATTGTCCAGTACCCTTGTTGAAAGTTCTGTGCTGCCTATTACTGCCACAGCTGGACGATCAAACGCGGATATCATTGTGGGTGGAATGCCTTCACTGAGTTAAAGGCAGCTACCCTGTGCTCTGCCCCTTTGTCACCCGCCCCTCCTCCTCCTGTTCCTTCTCTGATAAAATCTCCTTCTATTTCAGTGCATAGTTTCCTACAGTCATCCTTGACAGAGAGCTCACAGAAACGCTAAAAGGCATTCACAACAATCGGCAAACTGCATCTCGTATTTCACATTGGCGTCTCGCGTCCTGTGTAGGCATCCAGTTGCCCCTCCCCTTCCCCAGCTCTGATAACGTCCCCCATCCAATCAAAAGCAGAGAAAAGCATTCTGGCGTGCGATAGCTTGAATATCGGGGGCGGAGAGTTGACTGCAGTCCCTTTGGTCGCCGCCTGCCTGCCTCCCAGTGACTGTGGGAGGGAAACACTGAAACGACGCGCAAGGGATTCCAGAACCGGCCGGCCGGGGTGGCCGAGCGGTTCTAGGCGCTACAGTCTGGAACCGAACGACCGCTACGGTCGCAGGTTCGAATCCTGCCTCGGACATGGATGTGCGTGATGTCCTTAGGATAGATGGTTTAATTAGTTCTAAGTTCTAGGCGACTGATGACCTCAGAAGTCGTATAGTGCTCAGAGCCATTTGAACCATTTTGCAGCAAACATGATTTCATAACCTAATGTTCGGTACTGTACTCCAGGTGTCTTAACCTAATGTTGAGCCCTCTGTCGGCTCTTAAACTGTTGTTCTGTTAAGTGATATTCCATTTCAACCCCATTTCCTTAAACTATTCTACCGCCTTTAATACCAAATTAAGTAATTAGATATGTCCTCTGACCATTTATGGTACACATTTCAAATTTCACATCCTTTTGAACATCATTTCTGGCGCTTCTTCTACGTCACCCACCCCATAAACTTTTGTTCTGCGTTTTACATAAAAATTGCGCAAATTAACCTAGTGGTCTGCACTTAATCTGATGTTCTGCTCCATATCACGCACTCACGCACACCCTCCCCTTAACTATGGTACTACTAACACTACGTTGATATAAATAATTTATGCAAATTAATTAAATCATTACTTTTCACATGTATGGGGTACTTTTTTTTATTCACAGCATCCTATTGGTCGGTGAAATCGATGGAATACAGTTTAAACAAAAGATCACTAGTAAGAATCACATCCCACCACTCAATGCCCACCGCCGTAGCCGCTGCCACCGCTGCCCCCAGACCGACCCCATCCTGGCCGCAGCTGACACAGCATCGCTCTGGTGTCCATGGGCCACCCTCCCTCAGGCTAGCGGGTTAGGGCTGCAGCAACCCGGCTGCTGGCAGCGGCCCGATTCCACACCATCTCCTCCTCTGCCATCACGTCGTCACCGATCATTTGAGGTACAGCACACACCCCTGTCCACCTCGCCACAGAACTCCAAAGCACGCTCACACCGATCCCGTATGTGAAACGCATCCAGAAGGCACGTGTGTTTACCGTTGCTACTGCTACACCTACAAATACTGACGTCACAAATCGTGCTATAGAAATCTGTTCTATAGTAGCACAGGATGCTTTCTCCCTCGCGATCCTAATGGAATGTGCGACCTGCATCCAGTCGAGCGTACGTGCCCCAGCATGACTGACGCAAAGCCACGAAATGCATGTGCGTAGCTACAAACCATCGGAAGCACATCTAACAAGTTTCTCAATCCTATACTGATATCACATGGCTATGTAAAATCAGAACCGATTCGACCTCTCGGAAATTGTATGTTGTTGTTGTTGTTGTTGTTGTTGTTGTGGTCTTCAGTCCCGAGACTGGTTTGATGCAACTCTCCATGCTACCCTATCCTGTGCAAGCTTCTTCATCTCCCATTAATTATTGCAACCTACATCCTTCTGAATCTGCTTAGTGTATTCATCTCTTGGTCTCCCTCTACGATTTTTACCCTCCATGCTGCCCTCCAACGCTAAATTTATGATCCCTTGATGCCTCAAAACATGTTCTACCAACCGGTCCCTTCTTTTTGTCAAGTTGTGCCACAAACTCCTCTTCTCCCCAATTCTATTCAATACTTCATCATTAGTTATGTGATCTACCCATCTAATCTTCTGCATTCTTCTGTAACATTACATTTCGAAAGCTCCTATTCTCTTCTTGTCCAAACTATTTATCGGCCATGATTCACTTCCATACATGCCTACACTCCATACAAATACTTTCATCAGAAACGACTTCTTGACACTTAAATCTATACTCGATGTTAACAAATTTCTCTTCTTCAGAAACGCTTCCCTTGCCATTGCCAGTCTAGATTTTATATCTTCTCCCCTCCGACCATCATCAGTTATTTTGCTCCCCAAATAGCAAAACTCCTTTACTACTTTAAGTGTCTCATTTCCTAATCTAAGTCCTTCAGCATCACCCGACTTAATTCGACTACATTCCATTATCCTCGTTTTGCTTTTGTTGATGCTCATCTTATATTCTCCTTTTAAGACGCTGTCCAATCTGTTCAACTGCAGTTCCAAGTCCTTTGCTGTCTCTGACAGAATTACAATGTCATCGGCGAACCTCAAAGTATTTATTTCCTCTCCATGGATTTTAATACCTACTCCGAATTTTTCTTTTGCTTCCTTTACTGCTTGCTCAATATACAGATTGAATGACATCGGGGAGAGCCTACAACCCCGTCTCACTCCCTTCCCAACCACTGCTTCCCCCTCACGATCCTCGACTCTTGTAACTGCCATCTGGTTTCTGTAAAAATTCTAAATAGCCTTTCGCTCCCTGTATTTTACCCCTGCCACCTTTAGAATTTGAAAGAGAGTATTCCAGTCAACATTGTCAAAAGCTTTCTCTAAGTCTACAAGTACTAAATTCGTAGGTTTGCCTTTCTTTAATCTAGCTTCTAAGATAAGTCGTGGAGTCATTATTGCCTCACGTGTTCCAATATTTCTAAGGAATCCAAACTGATCTTTGCCGAGGTCGGCTTCTACCAGTTTTTCCATTCGTCTGTAAAGAATTCGCGATAGTATTTTGCAGCTGTGACTTATTAAACTGATAGTTTGGTAATTTTCACATCTGTCAACACCTGCTTTCTTTGGGATTGGAATTATTATATTCTTCTTGAAGTCTGAGGGTATTTCGCCTGTCTCATACATCTTGCTCACGAGATGGTAGAGTTTTGTCATGACTGGCTGTCCCAACGCCGTCAGTAGTTCTAATGGAATGTTGTCTACTCCAGGGGCTTGTTTCGACTCATGTCTTTCAGTGCTCTGTCAAAGTCTCCACGCAGTATCGTATCTCCCATTTCACCTTCATCTACATCCTCTTCCATTTCCATAATATTGTCCTCAAGTACATCGCCCTTGTATAGATCCTCTATATACTGGTTCCACCTTTCTGATTTCCCTTCTTTGCTTAGAACTGGGTTTCCATCTGAGCTTTAGATATTTATACAAGTGATTCTCTTTTCTCCAAAAGTCTCTTTAATTTTCCTGTAGGCAGTATCTACCTTACCCGTAGTGAGATAAGCCTCTACATCCTTACATTTGTCCTCTAGCCATCCCTGCTTAGCCATTTTGCACATCCTGTCGATCTCATTTTTGAGCCATTTGTATTCCTTTTTCCCTGCTTCATTTACTGCACTTTTATATTTTCTCCTTTCATCAATTAAATTCAATATTTCGTCTGTTACTCAAGGATTTCTACGAGCCCTCGTCTTTTTACCTACTTGATCCTCTGCTGCCTTCACTACTACATCCCTCAGAGCTACCCATTTTTCTTCTACTGTATTTCTTCCCCCCATTCCTGTCAATTGTTCCCTTATGCTCTCCCTGAAACTCTGTACAACCTCTGGTTCTTTCAGTTTATCCAGATCCCATCTCCTTACATTTCCACCTTTTTGCAGTTCCTTCAGTTTTAATCTACAGTTCATAACCAACAGATTGTGGTCAGAGTCCACATCTGCCCCTGGAAATGTCTTACAATTTATAACCTGATCCCTGAATCTCTGTCTTCCCATTATATAATCTATCTGAGACCTTCCGGTATCTCCAGGCTTCTTCCATGTATACAACCTTCTTTTATGATTCTTGAACCAAGTGTTAGCTATGATTAAGTTATGCTCTGTGCAAAATGCTACCAGGCGGCTTCCTCTTTCATTCCTTAATCCCATTCCATATTCACCTACTACGTTTCCTTCTGTTCCTCCTCCTACTATTGAGTTCCAGTCACACATGAGATTTAAATTTTCGTTCCCTTCACTATCTGAATAATTTCTTTTATCTCATCACACATTTTATCAATCTCTTCGTTATCTGCGGAACTAGTTGGCATATAAACTTGTTTTACTGTGGTAGGCGTGGGCTTCGTATCTATCTTAGCCGCAATAATTGGTTCACTACGCTATTTGAAGTAGCTTCACCCGCACTCTTTTTTTTATTCATTGTTAAACGTACTCCTGCATTACCCCTATTTGATTTTGTATTTATAGCCCTGTATTCACCTGACCAAAAGTCTTGTTCCTCCTGCCACCGAACTTCACTAATTCCCACTATATCTAACTTTAACCTATCCATTTCCCTTTTTAAATTTGCTAACCTATCTGCCCGATTAAGGCATCTGACATTCCACGCTCCGATCCCTAAAACGCCAGTTTTCTTTCTCCTGTTAATGACGTCCACTTGAGTAGTCTCCACCCGGAGTTCCGAATGGGGGAGTATTTTACCTCCGGAATATTTTATCCAAGAGGACGCCATTATCGTTTAACCATACACTAAAGCTGCATGCCCTCGGGAAAAATTACGGCTGTCGTTTCCCGTTGCTTTCAGCCGTTCGCAGTACCAGCACAGCACGGAAATTGTGTAGTGTCCCAGAAATAGTTAACGCTCGCTTTCTTGATGTCTCAGCTTGTATGCACGGAAATTCTTACCCTAAAGAAAATAATGCAGAATAACATCGAATGCGGTTTTCCTCACGCTCTGAACGTGATACCCCGTCCATCACGTGTTACCCTTCCGCTTTCAACACACACAAACGTTCCCAGCGCTATGTAGAGACTCCTGTATCCCAGCACAAAAGGATGTCTTGTGAATGAATCGAGTATTATGATTGGCTCTTATCGAATTTACCCGCCAAATTACTGATGCCGCCGGTATCAAAGCACCGTCCGCCTTTATCTATTTTTTTTCTGCAGACGAGACAGCGGAAAAAAAAACTATTTTACACAGATCCCCATGTTGCACAGACAATTAAACCCTGAAAAATACCCCTGCATATAGTCAAGTACAAAATCATCCCTTTTGCAGCATTCGTACATATACCACAAAGACATTCAGTATCGTATATACCCCTCGCAGCACTGGATATTTCCCTGTGAGGTCGGTGGTCATCCACCCCTGAACTCTCAGAACTGTTCTACAAATTCGGGCTCTCTCCCCCTCGGCACAAACGAGTTACTGCTGATGGTCCGTACCTGCTTGTTTGCTTTTCTACATCCATCTCTGGGATTACAAGAGCACATGTATTTTCATAGAATTTTCCACAGAATTATACCATCTCGGCGGTACTTCTTGCTATCAAGCACACAGCAGCAGCCAACCGATCGTTCGCGCAACGTAATTCCGAAGATATAGACTGGAAATTATTTCTCTACAAACCCGAAACTTTATCGCTTATCCACCTGCGAAGACCTTTACGTGAGAACTCGAAACAAATAGAGGAAACTGATATTTCCACTCACGAATACCAATGTATATGATGTAACAGTTTCCAAATTATCCCTATAATTTACAAAGTTAACTAATGTGTTTCTCATGTCTAGAGAACCAGCGAACATGACTTTCCCCTGCTAGATGCACACACCACAATCCATGTTCCCTCAACTAAATAAAGGAGCGAGATGTGCAGAAGCAGTGAACCGAACAATTTACATGGGAGGGAATAAGGGTCCAGCGCAAACGCACCTCCTTATTCAATCTTCTCAAATTTCCACTCAGTCACGAAAGCTATCCAACAAATAGTTCGCTATTCGACCGTCTAGAGGACAACATGGTTAATTCATCTACATTCCTACACTCCAACAGGCCTCTCCAGTCTGATAGCTCCTACCGTTAATGGGAAACATGAGTCACCCCACACAGGTCACCAGCGCTGCACGCCGAGCACGCACAGGTAGGATGTTTATCCTAAGAAATGGGTCACATATATATTTTATCCCTGTGCTTACGACTAAATGTTAGGATCGCGATCTCAGTTAAACGACATGTGACAATGATTGGAGTGTCAGAAATACACTCTGTTGATGGTTGTGGAAATAGAAATATCAGTAGCATTCTTATAACTTGACGTACTCTTCCCTTTACTATCACAGTACTTGACGTCAAATCCATACCTTCCTTAGGAATGGACAGTCATTCCCTTTTGCACATGTCAGAACACAAACACATACTTTACAAGCCTGATGCTCCAAGCGAACCTATCTTGTGCCCCCTACAACTAAGTATAATACTTCATCAGCAACTGATCGCTGGCGATACGAAATAATACTGACCGAATATCAGCGATATGTGGACATGTCTCATACGTTTTTCTTGCGAGTGCTACCACCATGTCTTAGAAAGAGAGGTTTAATCGTGTTCCAAACCGCGAGATGTTAGAAAACCCGATCCCAACAACTACTGTATGTTACTGTCACAAGCGGTCTTGGTTTTACGGGTGCACACAAGCATCCATGCTAAAAGCTACACTGGCTTTATAAATCGAAGTGTGGCATTACTTCCGAATGAATTGACTTTTCCAGATAAATACTGAGATGGTGATAGACAGAGTGTATAGTATCAGACCAACACGTCGCCGACGGTGCAATCTCGTAATAAAATTACCGCATTTTGAAAACGATTCGACTAAGGAGCGTGGTATGAAACAGGTATTTGATTTGCAATTCCTTCACGCCACCGCTGCTACATATTTCTCCAGTATTTGTAACGCAGTCTGTCTCGATGCAATGTCAGAGTGATATATCCACTAGGTTATAGGCAATGGTTGATTGAGAAGGATCACAAACAGTACTAGATGGTGTGATGATTGAGGTCATAAGAAACGTAAATTAGCTTTCCAGATCTCTACTGAATCATATTTCTGGGACGTATCTCGAATCGAGTCACCTTTCTCGAACCAATCTGCTACAGTAAAATTCCCGCCTCGTTTTACGTAGCTCCTCAGAATCTACACTACCATCCATGCAGCTTTGCGCGTGTGATCGTTCCAACGTAAGTCGGAACTGAGTATGGTTCAGAGGAAACCATATCTACCACCCCCTGCAATCTGTTTAGAAACAGGCGAAGCTAGGATACCGCAACAGAATTGTATTTTGACCATTTGACGGAAACGAAGCCTGCTCCTGCAACATGAGGTAATGTAAAAGGCAGTTCGGGAACTGGAGGAAGGACAAGGATTTTGATACTGCATTGTGGTACTTTTCCAACCTACACACAAGTACTACAGATCCATGTCCATTCACTTCTATCTCCCCAACATACTACCTTCGTTATTCTGTACCATCCATCAAAGAAAAATGACGAATTATAAAAGTTCAACTGACTTCATCCGACAGATCATTAGATAAGATTTTTACCACATCTCCCTGCTGCCATATATCGAAAAGGAATACCGCATGTGTGAAGGCATCGAGCAAATGTGACGATCCTATTAAATATACAGGTATTGATGAACTGCACAGACCAGTCTAAAGTTCCATCGCCTTTACACTAGAAGGTTGATCATATCCTGTGGACAATATTGTAAGTCGCAAGAGATGCCCCCTGTCGCCCTGTCTTGTTGTTTGGAACATTGTTTTTTTCTGCTGTAACTCGCTTTGTATGCTGTCAAACATATTGTTTTTCCACCACACTTCGAGATGTTAGGTTCTAAATCGACATTAAGACGTTCTGATCCACAGCCTCTCACAGACAACAAGGACATCATCCCAAAGTACCATTATCCAAGACGTTGCACTGTGATGTGATTGACGTCATTCAAGATAGCTGCTGTGACATCAGCTAATGATGCGATTGTCGTCATTCATTAAGACGTTCTGATTCATGGCTTCCCACAGACAACAAGGACATCATCCCAGAGTACAGTTATCCAAAACGTCGCACTGTGACGCGATAGATGTCATTCAAGATAGTTGCCATGAAGTCAGCTGATGATGTGAGTACCGTCACTCAAGGTGGCTGGAAAGTGCCACACCACCCTGCCAAGCCCCCCTGGTGGGAAGTCTGAAGTTTGGAGGGAAGATAGGTCAGTTGGGCTACCTCTAGATGTGGTACTGTGCAAATCATATTGTTACTGCTGTTACCATAACACACCGGACACACTACATTTAAGCTTCTCTGGCACATTGACAGAATAGCTGATGGCTCTATGTTCCATTTCGACTGATTCATCATATTGCAATCATGTACGTGATCACTGTTTCAGTTCTATCCACTCCAGAAGGTATTGTCGCCCCCACCAAAACTCTTTCTCCAACTCAAACAAGCGATACCAGTCAATCATTATGTGGTAACCAACAGCGTGCCAGTGGATGGATGGGATGGAAAAGACACCATCGATGTACTCTAATAATAAGCATCACAGTTGATACTGTGAGCAATTTTAGCAATTTTACACTAATTTCAACACCAACCAATGCTGTGACAGCGTGTTTCCCAATTTCAATATCATAGCTATCCCAACTCTTCTCCACTTGGCAAGTATCATTGCGAATGTGGAAAGATGACTACGCAGTACGTTCATTCAGCGTTAATTCTCGAACACATACATCATCAAAGCATATCGGACAGTGCTCTACATGTTTCTAACACCTCGAGCATAGTGCTTAATTTACGATCTATCTCTATGCTGATGGGAGTCACAGAGCATTCTCGTAGCCTTAGGGTAAAATTAGAGACTGAGACACCCCTCACACTGCCATAGACCAACCCATCCTGCAGCACCGTTACCAATTTAATCTGCAACCGAAAAGAAGTAGACCACTACATTCCACATCTCAGGAACGAATGGAGCTTGCCGAGGCCTCACCCATCCAAGTGCACAAGATTTCTTGAGATGCGCTCATGTCGAGGAGGTTAGCACTCCGTATCGATATATAGTAACAGATTTGAAAGTGTCTTGATTTAATAGCTGAGGGTTAAGAAAAACAAGAAATGGATAATTTTTATGCCTGATGGAGCTCCAGGCAGATGGAGTTCGACTCATTTTTGCGTAAATCAACCAAGCTGTCAATTTTAAAGTATTATTCCAGAGTCTAGGATCAGTGCCTGGAAGGTACTGGTAAGAGAGAACATAAACACACGGACTCCTAAGGCTACAATGTTCTGCACTTAAAACAGGCCATAATGCTAGATCGCTTGCGTTTCCGACCTATCAGTCATATGGAATGTAGCGCTGTTAATACTCCAATGTAATAAATATATTTCAAGCGCAGGACGTACATTCTTCTTCGCGGTATCTCTACTATAAACTTTTTTACTGAACCGTAAAACGAAAAAACTACTGTCTTAAAACATCGGCTCTGCGTGATACGAGCACAATATAGCTTTCCAGAGATGTATAGCGCCCACTGTTCATAAATTATACTAAGCATGCCTTAGCCCTATATAAAATGATCATTAGTAACTGGGAATACCTCTTACAAGGAAACAGATAAACGAATAGCAGCAGTGTCCGACAAGTGAAAATTACAAGTCATTCCGCCAGTAACTCTGTAAACACTACGTGTCTCATACAAATGTACACACAGGGATTGCAGTGCCCCAGAAGCACCTACCGCTAACTTAGTTATGAGGCTGAAATCTTGATTTTACACACAAGATGCAACAGGGGGATGGAGTACATCGCATAAATCATCGTTCATTTAGAGGAATGTGTCACGTTTCATCACACATAAGATGTAAGTCCTCTGGTGACCAACAGGTTTACCATTAATGATCGCAAGTAGACAGTGCCTTAAACCACATAAGAATACATGGCCGTATACGAGCAGAACGCAGGCTATGTCACGCAACTGATGCATCCTGACAGAACAGAGGAAAAATTGACCTGCAGCATCTTTTTCCTCTCTAGAATGCATCATCAGTTCACCATTAAATCGCACCTTGTTACAGCTCCATCGCAATCGATTACCCCATCCACTCTCTGTTTAACGCAGATGCTTGTAAGTTTAGAGGTGGATGTTTGTCTTCCTGAAAAGAGTCAAATACAGTAGTCAACTCATGTGTGTCACTGGTACCTCAATAGACATACAGTATAATGCTGCCTTAATGGAGGAAAATTGACTGCAGAGGAGGAGATGCTGTGGAATCGGGCCGCTGCCAGCAGCCGGGTTGCTGCAGCCCTAACCCGCTAGCCTGTGGGAGGGTTGCCCATGGACACCAGAGCGATGCTGTGTCAGCTGCGGCCAGGGTGGGGTCGGTCTGGGGGCAGCGGTGACAGCGGGTACGGCGGTGGACATTGAGTGGTGGGATGTGATTTTTACTAGTGATCTTTTGTTTAAACTGTATTCCATCGATTTCACCGACCAATAGGATGCTGTGGATAAAAAAAGTACCCCATACATGTGAAAAGTAATGATTTAATTAATTTGCATAAATTATTTATATCAACGTAGTGTTAGTAGTACCATAGTTAAGGGGAGGGTGTGCGTGAGTGCGTGATATGGAGCAGAACATCAGATTAAGTGCAGACCACTAGGTTAATTTGCGTAATTTTTATGTAAAGTGCAGAACAAAAGTTTATGGGGTGGGTGACACAGAAGAAGCGCCAGAAATGATGTTCAAAAGGATGTGAAATTTGAAATGTGTACCATAAATGGTCAGAGGACATAACTAATTTCTTAATTTGGTATTAAAGGCGGTATAATAGTTTAAGGAAACGGGGATGACATGGAAAACCACTTAACAGAACAATAGGTTAAGTGCTGACAGAGGGCTCAACATTAGGTTAAGACACCTGGAGTACAGTGCCAAACTTTAGGTTATGTCTCATGTTTGCTCCATGTCATTACTTCTTATAAGACCTACATGTTTCCAAACAGCAGAGAATGATGAGCAAGAGAAATCCAACCCCCAAAAACTCTTTTTTATAAATAAACAATATACCACCGAATTTCCTGTTATGAGGCCCTTTCTCTCCACCATCAGACCGCCATCTTTGATTACATCACAGAAAGAACGACAGCACCCTCGGTGGTTGTGCCGTGTACTAGAGACAGACCTTGTGGTGAACACACTTGATGGTTGTACTGACCTTAATTGTTTAAATAGTTCATGTAAAATAAAGACATGTCCAGCTCAGGTCCTGTCCTCTCCCCACCATTTCCTAGGAAGAAGTGGCAGTCGGATGACTTAGATTAGTGAAGGTAGCCCAAGTGGCGCTTATTTCCTGCCATTTTTTTAGGTTGCTAGAGGTTGTATTGTCCTGATGGGATTTGAACTTCCCACCAGGGGCGAGGGGTGTAGTAGGGGGTCGTGTCATTTTCCCGCCATCTTGGATAATGGTACTTGTGTCATCAGCTGAAGTCACAGCTGCCACCTTGGATGATGTGGTCAACTGACGTCGCGAACACCATCTTGGATGACGCGATCAACTGATGTCAGTTGATGACGTCATCGCCGCCATTGGTTAGTTTGGGGCCGTACCGGCCTTGTCCCAATACTAACCGGTTGTGAGTCGACCGTGGTAGCTGTATCGATAGAGCACTTGCCCAGCGAAATGCAAACGTCGTGACTTCGAGTCTCGATCCGGCACACAGTTTTAATGTGCCTGGAAGAGTCATCGAGAAGCTTGGTTTCGGTGGCCGCCTTAGAACCCCGTCGTCAGGGTGACTGATTTAGGAGTGTTGTTCCACCCAAAAGCCGTAATTCCCGGGCTCGACGTTACGAGACTACCTGCGGAAAACAAATCACAACGTCTGTAATAACGTTAAATGTCGGTGGCGGGACCAGAGACACCTGGCAAAAAGTTAAAATAAATTCGACACATCGTGTCCACCACCGGACACAGAAAGACCGGATAAGCGATGTGTAAGGGTCATTAGTCGCAGTATTCGACATAGCACGTTTTTCTCTTATCGCTGAAGCACGTCGCTAAGCACTCACTTCATTTATGAGTCTGTCAGCCCTATTTGTCCCCAGAAGGGTTCACTCGAGATTAATGCGCAAATTGGATTCGTTACGTCGGGTCGCCGGCTCCATTCTGAGGACCTCTGGCTTGTTACTTGGCGCCCCAGAGGGCGAGGAACAGAAACTTCCAGCCAGCGACATAAGAACTCTATGGAGCGACGAGGTTGGCGGTCCGCAATATCTTCGAGGCGAGGCGTGCGCATGCGCAGTGGCGAAGTCTGCTCCGCGACAATTTCACGGCAAAGCGAGCACCAAGTATTCGGCGTCGTTGCCGCTTTCCAGTGGGCCGTTTCCATACCGCTGCTCTCGCCCCTCGTTACTGGCTAACTGCCGAATTCCGCACCAACACCTCAATTACTGTGTCAAATTATTCGCCGGAGGGAAATGAAACCTCCCGAAGACGTGACACGGTAACACGGTGTTACCAGAGAGCACTGGTACAGGGCAGTAAATCTGTGAGGCTACAGGCTGTGGCACAGAGGAGGGAGCGCGTAGCACGCGCAGTTCAGTTTGTAGACTGAAGAAGCAACGAAGGCAGCGAAAGACAAGATGGGAATAAAAGCGTGACGGGAACAGTTAGCAGAACTGCGGTGAAGACACACTGTTTAATGGTGGTTAGCCAATCTGACCACTCTTCTCACTCACTGAATATTTTTGAAACTTTTTTTCAGACAGGACTACAATAATCATAACTGCATCAGAAGCGAAAAGCCTGAGGTTACTGTCAACATTTTCTGCAACGTTATAAACATAAAAAACATACAGGAAGGATCACAAAACACTGCCTTGAGCATATCTGAGGTTAGCTCTATATCTGTCGATGACCTAGGCAACGAGCTGCCCCTCCACATCAAGAGATCTTCAACCTATTCACAAATCTTGCTTGATATCCCATACTACCGCAGCTTTGATAATAAGCGGATGTGTTGTATTGAGTCAACTGGCTTTCGTAAGTCGAGAACTACATTATTGCCTAGATTCATAACTTTCAGAACCATAGTTCTGATTGATGGCCGTGCCACGCGCTTCTCTGGCACTCATCAGAAGACAGCGGGGGATATCTGACAACATTTTTCGTTTCTCTGTTAGTTCAACAAATCACCACGGGCCCTGTTTGGCCAACATGGATACTGGCGTTCTTTTTCTCTGTGGGACGTCAGAATTAGAGCGACAAAACTTAAGCAAGCATGCAGGGACCGAGTTCGAAGTAGTAGACATACAGCTTTCAGTACTGGTGCGGAAAGCTTCCTCGGTCCGATGCTAGCAAAGTGTGGATGGATCTTTGTCGAGAGACAGACTGCCAAGAGCGCAGAGTTTTTCGTGGCATTGTCTTTCCGGCCCCAGTACTGTGGAAGTTCGTGTGCGTTCTCGATTCGGTGACTGAATTTAATAGAGACTGACATTGTGTGAATTTTAGGGACTGCAGAATACATGTGGATGTTACTCAAAGCCTTATTCGTAATTCTTATTTTTGTTACTTGAACTCTTTCGCAGGACTGAATATTGATTTCAGTGATTCTTTCTCGTCACCTTGCCAATTACACATGCTAGATCCGAAGAGTGTCTGGATACCCTCTCTCCTTGTAGCCTGAGTAAAGCAATTGTAAGGGGCAATCAGGAAGATTTCGTTCGAAGGCTGTACAGTTCAGAACCGGTATGCTGATCAGGTAAAAACACCTTCAGCATTGAGGCAACCACCCCATCGTCGCACAGGTTAAAGATACCCATTTGTTATAACACCAGGTCCTGCTACTTGAAGAAGTCGGTAACTGCCTGCTGCACATCGTGCAAAAGTGACTCACACTTGAGTTGGTGCAACTTGTGCATTACGTCCCTGATCGACCGCCGATCGTGTCAGTTCGCGACCAGCACGGAACTTGGCCCACCATTCCACAGCAGTGGTGCCCCATAGACGTGCTGTCCCGTACACATTCTCCAATGGATGTCCACCTGTATCTGTCCTTCGCCAGCCAACAAAGAAATAATAGCACGTCGCTCCTCTATGGACGCATTAGGTGATAATGTCGTTCCATATTTTCTGCACACATGTCAGAAAGACGCGAGTGCCACACCAGTCCCTCGCTTGTACATCAGAGTGGCACTGTGCTGCACACACACGCTGCAGCAACTCCCTCAGACGGAAGATTTGTGATCGCCGCTTGTTTTCCTGCCACACCGTTTAAAGTCAATTCACTCGCGATCTCTGGGAGTGACATCTAGCGGATTATCAATGAGGATAACAATCTGGTGTCACGTTACACAGTCTGCGTCAGCTTACTCACCTGGCCGACATGTTCAAAGTCAGACCCCCTTCCTCACTCTCCCCTCTCCCTGGGCAACCGCTGGGAACTGATCAACGTCACTCAGGGGAACCCCCCACACATGTGTGCAGTTGTGTCGGTTATATTGTAGGTAATGACGTAACACCATCTTTTAAGCTGCAACCGTTGATTGGGAGTTATTCACTCTGGAGATAGTCAGCACAGGCAGATGTTGTAGGCTGTGTCTATTTGTAAAAAAAAATTACGCCAAGTCTCATCATTTGAGGTTTATTTGTTAATAACAATTTAATATTACATCATTCGAGGCACCAGCATGTACGGTTGTTGTGAGATGGTGTGTTCCCAGACTTCTTATTGATGGACGATAGTGCTCGACCTCATGGAACATGAGTGGTTGATGTTTTGTTGGAAACGGAAAAGACCACACGCGGGGCGTCGCACGTCTGGGATGCACGCGGGTTGCGTCACGTCAACACCCACTAAGCACTCTCCAAGACTTGCAAGCAGCTCTGCAGGTAGATTTGGCCTTTTTGCCTCAACATGACGCCGATGACGTTATTCACAGCATGCTCCGTCGTTGTCAGGCCTGTGTTACTACAAGAGGTGAACACACCCCACAGTGAGCACGTTAGCCAGTTGAAAGAATGTGTGTGCAAATCTGTTAAGTTGCAAAAAACGAAGAACATTATCGTCTACTGTTATGAATGTTGCGGTTGTTTACATTATGTATTCTTGCAATTGTTTCTGGTGTCAGCCCAAAGGAGATTCATCAGTTTATGGTGATTGTGTTGATGTGAATTCTATGCGTCGTTGGGTGAGTATGTTTAAAGATTTTAAGGTGGGAACATCGGATCTGTGTGACAAACAAAGAGTTGGATGTCCTGTGACAGCAACCACCGAGTTATCCATGTAGATTTCCTTGATCGTGGAACAACAATAAATTCCGAGCGTTACATCACAACGCTGCGAACTCTGAAACGACGGCTAACAAGGGTCCGGAAGGAAAAGGGAAATGTTTACCTGCAGCATGGCAATGCCACAGCACACACTTCACGTGCCACCAGAGCAGAACTTCAGGGACTGAATCTCACCACTATACGGCATCCTCCATAAGTCCAGATGTAGCACCGTCTGACTTCATCTGTTCCCGGTAATGAAAGACCATCTGCGGCTACATCATTATGCTTCTGATAAAGACTGGAAATTTGGAAAATTAGTGGTAAGGTATTATGGAACCAAACTGCTCCCTAAGCTTACGCACTACTTAAACTAACTTAAGGTAACTTACATTAAAGACAACACACACACACACCAATGCCCAAGGGAGGACTCGAACCTTCGATGGGGGGAGCCGCGCAAACCGTGACAAGGCACCCATGAGCGCTCGGCTACCACGCGCGGCCTCACTGATGAAGACGTTGAGAGAACTGCGAAGGTGTGGTTGCGGAAACAGTGTCGACTTCTTCGGTGGCGGCTTCACAAAACCTGTTCATCGTTGGCAGAAATGTGTCCAACTGGCTGGTGATTATGTGGAAAAGTGAATATTGGTAATTGAAGTTCACATTCTAAGGATTATTTATGCGTTTGATTTATCAAAATATTCCCATCCAAACCCAATTAAAGAAGGTGGAGGCATTACTTTTTATTCAACCCACGTACTAAATCTCTTCCAAGGTGGTAAATGCGACATATAATTTGGACAAATGCCAGGAATCCTTACATGTGATGTTTTCCTCTTATAGGACTCTGGTAGACAATTTGTTTAGGGACTATATGAGTTGTTGTTGTTGTTGTTGTCTTCAGTCCTGAGACTGGTTTGATGCAGCTCTCCATGCTACTCTATCCTGTGCAAGCTTCTTCATCTCTCAGTACTTACTGTAACCTACATCCTTCTGAATCTGCTTAGTGTATTCATCTCTCGGCCTCCCTCTGCGATTTTTACCCTCCACGCTGCCCTCCAATGGTAAATTTGTGATCCCTTGATGCCTCAGAACGTCCTACCAACCAGTCCCTTCTTCTTGTCAAGTTGTGCCACAAACTCCTCTTCTCCCCAATTCTATTCAATACCTCCTCATTAGTTATGTGACCTACCCATCTAATCTTCAGCATTCGTCTGTAGCATTCTTTCGAAAGCTTCTATTCTCTTCTTGTCCAAACTATTTATCGTCCATGTTTCACTTCCATACATGGCTACACTCCATACAAATACTTTCAGAAACGACTTCCTGACACTTAAATCTATACTCGATGTTAACAAATTTCTCTTCTTCAGAAACGCTTTCCTTGCCATTGCCAGTCTACATTTTATATCCTCTCTACTTGAACCATCATTATTTTGCTCCCCAAATAGCAAAACTCCTTTGCTACTTTAAGTGTCTCATTTCCTAATCTATTTCCCTCAGCATCACCCGACTTAATTTGACTACATTCCATTATCCTCGTTTTGCTTTTGTTGATGTTCATGTTATATCCTCCTTTCAAGACACTGTCCGTTCAACTGCTCTTCCAAGTCCTTTGCTGTCTCTGACAGAATTACAATGTCATTGGCGAAGCTCAACGTTTTTATTTCTTCTCCATGGATTTTAATACCTACTCCGAATTTTTCTTTTGTTTCCTTTACTGCGTGCTCAATATACAGATTGAATAACATCGGGGACGGGCTACAACCCTGTCTCACTCCCTTCCCAACCGCTGCATCCCTTTCATGCCCCTCGACTGTTGTAACTTCCATCTGCTTTCTGTACGAATTGTAAATAGCCTTTCGCTCCCTGTATTTTACCTGTGCCACCTTTAGAATTTGAAAGAGAGTATTCAAGTCAACATTGTCAAAAGCTTTCTCTAAGTCTACAAATGCTAGAAATGTAGGTTTGCCTTTCCTTAATCTTTCTTCGAAGGTAAGTCGTAAGGTCAGTATTGCCTCACGTGTTCCAGTGTTTCTACGAAATCCAAACTGATCTTCCCCGAGGTTGGCTTCTACTAGTTTTTCCATTCGTCTGTAAAGAATTCGTGTTAGTATTTTGCAGCTGTGACTTATTAAACTGATAGTTTGGTAATTTTCACATCTGTCAACACCTGCTTTCTTTGGGATTGGAATTATTATATTCTTCTTGAAGTCTGAGGGTATTTCGCCTGCCTCATACATCTTGCTCACCAGAGGGTAGAGTTTTATCGGGACTGGCTCTCCCAAGGCCGTCAGTAGTTCCAATGGAATGTTGTCTACTCCAGGGGACTTGTTTCGACTCAGGTCTTTCAGTGCTCTGTCAAACTCTTCACGCGGTATCGTATCTCCCATTTCATCTTCATCTACATCCTCTTCCATTTCCATAATATTGGCCTCAAGTACACCGCCCTTGTATAGACCCTCTATATACTTCCACCTTTCTGCTTTCCCTTCTTTCCTTAGAACTGGGTTTCCATCTGAGCTCTTGATATTCATACAAGTGGTTCTCTTTTCTCCAAAGGTCTCTTTAATTTTCCTGTAGGCAGTATCTATCATACCCCTAGTGAGATAAGCCCCTATATCCTTACATTTGTCCTCTAGCCATCCATGCTTAGCCATTTTGCACTTCCTGTCGATCTTATTTTTGAGACGTTTGTATTTTCTTTTGCCTGCTTCATTTACTGCACTTTTATATTTTCTCCTTTCATCAATTAAATTTAATATTTCTTCTGTTACCTAAGGATTTCTACTAGCCCTCGTCTTTTTACCTACTTGATCCTCTGCTGCCTTCACTACTTCATCCCTCAAAGCTACCCATTCTTCTTCTACTGTATTTCTTTCCCCCATTCCTGTCAATTGTTCCCTTATGCTCTACTTGAAACTCTGTACAACCTCTGGTTCTTTCAGTTTATCCAGGTCCCATTTCCTTAAATTCCCACCTTTTTGCAGTTTCTTCAATTTTAATCTACAGTTATAACCAATAGATTGTGGTCAGAGTCCACATCTGCCCCTGGAAATGTCTTAGAATTTAGAACCTGTTTACTAAATGTCTGTCGTACCATTATATAATCTATCTGATACCTTCTCGTATCTCCAGGCTTCTTCCATGTATACAACCTCCTTTCACGATTCTTGAACCAAGTTATGCGACTATGATTAAGTTATGCTCTGTGCAAAATTCTACCAGACGGCTTCCTCTTTCATTTCTTACCCCCAATCCATATTCACCAACTATGTTTCCTTCTCTCCCTTTTCCTACTCTCGAATTCCAGTCGCCCATGACTATTAAATTTTCGTCTCCCTTCACTACCTGAATAATTTCTTTTATCTCATCATTCGTTTCATCAATTTCTTCATCATCTGCAGAGCTAGTTGGCATATAAACTTGTACTACTGTTGTAGGCGTGGACTTCGTGTCTATCTTGACCACAATAATGCGTTCACTATGCTGTTTGTAGTAGCTTACCCGCACTCCTATTTTTTTATTCATTATTAAATCTACTCCTGCATTACCCCTATTTGATTTTGTGTTTATAACCCTGTATTCACCTGACCAAAAGTCTTGTTCCTCCTGCCAGCGAACTTCACTAATTCCCACTATATCTAACTTTAACCTATCCATTTCCCTTTTTAAAATTTCTAACCTACCTGCTCGATTGAGGGATCTTACATTCCACGCTCCGATCCGTAGAACGCCAGTTTTCTTTCTCCTGATAACGACGTCCTCTTGAGTAGTTCCCGCCCGGAGATCCGAATGGGGGACTATTTTACCTCCGGAATATTTTGCCCAAGAGGACGCCATCATCATTTAACCACACAGTAAAGCTGAATGCCCGCGGGAAAAATTACGGCTGTAGTTTCCCCTTGCTTTCAGCATGCTACTGTACGAGTAAAGTACGCTTTGAGATAGTCGCATTTCATGTCTATTAATCGAACCTGGCGTGTGTGTGTCTCAGACTGACGAGCAAATCCCGTAGAGTTGTTTTATAAGCTTGTTGGACACACTTTGTAGCAGTGAATCTACTGTTGCTTATAACGCTAGTCTTAGTAAGTAGGTGACATTTCCCACGAAAAAAAGAAAAGAAGTTTTGTTGTACTTCATACCAGTAGGTTCAACAAACCTGATAGTATTACATGAACTGAAATTGTACCATGCTCTTTTCAAGAAAACGCTATCGAGAAGTCACTTTGCCGGCCGGAGTGGCCGTGCGGTTCTAGGCGCTACAGTCTGGAGCCAAGCGACCGCTAGGGTCGCAGGTTCGAATCCTGCCTCGGGCATGGATGTGTGTGATGTCCTTAGGTTAGTTAGGTTTAATTAGTTCTAAGTTCTAGGCGACTGATAACCTCAGAAGTTAAGTCGCATAGTGCTCAGACCCATTTGAACCATTTGAGAAGTATTGAATGTACATTTTACTTAAGATAAGATAAGGAAGAACTGAATGAAGTTCCTCACAGGTACTTTTTTGGGAGTGGCATAAGGTACCATACTGAATATATATGTGTGTGTGTCTGTATGTGTGTGTGTGTGTGTGTGTGTGTGTGTGTGTGTGTGTGTGACAGAGAGAGAGAGAGAGAGAGTGAAGTAATCAGTGTCTAAAACTTACAAAATTGTTAAGGCTTTCGTGGCCACTAGTTGACAAACTACGTATTGGGCTCGGATTCTTCGGCCGACGTTCGCCTGATGAGTCTCCGTTCATTTCGCCAGCACGAGTTTCACCCTCCATCGCTGGTGGTGGGCTGGAGCCGAGCTCGCGGCCGCAGACTATATGTACTTGTCGCGCCAAAATCCGAGGGCTTCTCCGCGGTCATTTCCGGTGCGGTTCTCCTCTTGCTACCTGCGACGGTCGTTCGCTGCAGCACGGGAAGCCAGGATCCGTTTTCCTTGAGGATTTCTTCTTTCTTGATGAAGCTATTCCCGTGTTTTTGTATTTCTATAGCTTATCTGAACAAGTGGGTGTGATAGTTCTTCTCTACAGCCAGAACTTCCGTTTCGGCGAATTTTATTACGTGGTCGGTCTCACCTGCCTCAATCTGCAATGTCGCTTATGTTTTGCGATCCTGGTGTTGATTGATTGTCCAGTCATTCCGATATAAAGTTCTCCGCATGTGCATGGTATGCAGTATCTTCTCAACGTTGCAAGTGGGTCCCTTTTCTCCTTTGCCGAGCTAAGTCACTCTTTGATCTTCTTTGTCGGTTTGAGAATAGTTTTTACGCCGTGTTTACGCAATGTGCGGCCGATTCTGTCAGTCACTCTGGGAATTTATGTCAGAAAAGCAGTACCGACATTTCTTTTTCTGATTTGTCACCTTGTCGTGTGTTTGGTTCTGTTACACTTTTAATATAACTCGTGGATCACCCATTGTTCCTTAGACCACTTTCCAGGTGTTGCGTTTCGCGTTTGAGGTACTGCGGCTCACATATTCGTCCCGCTCGCGTTGACAGCGTTTCAATCATGCCTCTTTTCTGGCGCTGGATGTGATTTGATAGTTTGTGCAGGTATGTCGTTTCTCGATACACACTGTGTCCTCGGTTTTCACCAACCCAGCACAAGCGATGGTGAAAACCTGAGACACAGCGTGAATCGAGAAACGTCACACTAGGACGCACACGGACCGATCAAACTTCTGGAATACTTTTGCCTACCTAACATACGTCATTGATTAACACTGCAAGATCAGAAATTAATGTAAGCAGGAGATAATCCGTTGCAAATGTCAAATACCGGTCATCAGTAACAGGTGTAACTGGCGGTTTGTTGAATTCTAAGCATGTACCTGTGGTCTAGGGGTAGCGTCTTTGATTGACAATCAAAACGTCTTCGGCCCCGGGTTCGATCGCCGCCACTGCCTAAATTTTGATAAATAATCTGCTTTGGCGGCCGAAGACTTCCGGAATAAGAAGTCAGCCTCATTCTGCCAACGGCCTTGTCAAAGAGGGCGGAGGAGCGGATGGAGGTTCAGGGCACTCTCTTGTCCTAGGGGTGGGAAATTGCCCCTAAAGGCGGAAGAATCAGCAATGATCAACGACATGAGGATGCAGAAGGCAATGGAAACCACTGCATTAAAGACACGTAACGTGTATCCACAGGACATGTGGCCTGTATTTGAAGAAGTGTCATGATGATCTCTCCATTGGCAAAAGATTCCGGAATAGTCCCCCATTCGGATCTCCGCGAGGGGACTGCCAAGGGGGAGGTTACCATGAGAAAAAGATTGAATAATCAACGAAAGGATAACGATCTACGAGTCGGGGCATGGAATGTCAGAAGCTTCAAAGTGGTAGGGAAACTAGAAAATCTGAAAAGGGAAATGCAAAGGCTCAATCTAGGTATAGTAGGGGTCAGTGAAGTGAAGTGGAAGGAAGACAAGGATTTCTGGTCAGATGAGTATCGGGTAATATCAACAGCAGCAGAAAATGGTATAACAGGTGTAGGATTCGTCATGAATAGGAAGGTAGGGCAGAGGGTGTGTTACTGTGAACAGTTCAGTGACCAGGTTGTTCTAATCAGAATCGACAGCAGACCAACACCGACAACGATAGTTCAGGTATACATGCCGACGTCGCAAGCTGAAGATGAACAGATAGAGAAAGTGTATGAGGATATTGAAAGGGTAATGCAGTATGTAAAGGGGGACGAAAATCTAATAGTCATGGGCGACTGGAATGCAGTTGTAGGGGAAGGAGTAGAAGAAAAGGTTACAGGAGAATATGGGCTTGGGACGAGGAATGAAAGAGGAGAAAGACTAATTGAGTTCTGTAACAAGTTTCAGCTAGTAATAGCGAATACCCTGTTCAAGAATCACAAGAGGAGGAGGTATATTTGGAAAAGGCCGAGATATACGGGAAGATTTCAATTAGACAGAGATTCCGAAATCAGATACTGGATTGTAAGGCGTACCCAGGAGCAGATATAGACACAGATCACAACAGTGATGAAGAGTAGGCTGAAGTTCAAGACATTAGTCAGGAAGAATCAATACGCAAAGAAGTGGGATACGGAAGTACTAAGGAATGACGAGATACGTTCGAATTTCTCTAACGCTATAGATACAGCAATAAGAAATAGCGCAGTAGGCAGTACAGTTGAAGAGGAATGGACATCTCTAAAAAGGGCCATCACAGAAGTTGGGAAGGAAAACTTAGGTACAAAGAAGGTAGCTGCGAAGAAACCATGGCTAACAGAAGAAATACTTCAGTTGATTGATGAAAGGAGGAAGTACAAACATGTTCGGGGAAAATCAGGAGTACAGAAATACAAGTCGCTGAGGAATGAAATAAATAGGAAGTGCAGGGAAGCGAAGACGAAATGGCTGCAGGAAAAATGTGAAGACATCGAAAAAGATATGATTGTCGGAAGGATAGACTCAGCATACAGGAAAGTCAAAACAACCTTTGGTGACATTAACAGCAACGGTGGTAACATTAAGAGTGCAACGGGAATTCCACTGTTAAATGCAGAGGATAGAGCAGACAGGTGGAAAGAATATATTGAAAGCCTCTATGAGGGTGAAGATTTGTCTGATGTGATAGAAGAAGAAACAGGAGTCGATTTAGAAGAGATAGGGGATCCAGTACTAGAATCGGAATTTAAAAGAGCTTTGGAAGACTTACGGTCAAATAAGGCAGAAGGGATAGATAACATTCCATCAGAATTTCTAAAATCATTGGGGGAAGTGGCAACAAAACGACTATTCACGTTGGTGTGTAGAATATATGAGTCTGGCGATATACCATCTGACTTTCGGAAAAGCATCATCCACACAATTCCGAAGACGGCAAGAGGTGACAAGTGCGAGAATTATCGCACAATCAGCTTAACAGCTCATGCATCGAAGCTGCTTACAAGAATAATATACAGAAGAATGGAAAAATGAGAATGCGCTAGGTGACGATCAGTTTGGCTTTAGGAAAAGCAAAGGGACGAGAGAGGCAATTGTGACGTTACGGCTAATAATGGAAGCAAGGCTAAAGAAAAATCAATACACTTTCATAGGATTTGTCGACCTGGAAAAAGCGTTCGACAATATAAAATGGTGCAAGCTGTTCGAGATTCTGAAAAAAGTAGGGGTAAGCTATAGGGAGAGACGGGTCATATACAATATGTACAAAAACCAAGAGGGAATAATAAGAGTGGACGATCAAGAACGAAGTGCTCGTATTAAGAAGGGTGTAAGACAAGGCTGTAGCCTTTCGCCCCTACTCTTCAGTCTGTACATCGAGGAAGCAATGATGGAAATAAAAGAAAGGTTCGGGAGTGGAATTAAAATACATGGTGAAAGGATATCAATGATACGATTTGCTGATGACATTGCTATCCTGAGTGAAAGTGAAGAAGAATTAAATGATCTGCTGAACGGAATGAACAGTCTAATGAGTACACAGTATGGTTTGAGAGTAAATCGGAGAAAGACGAAGGCAATGAGAAGTAGTAGAAATGAGAACAGCGAGAAACTTAACATCATGATTGATGGTCACGAAGTCAATGAAGTTAAGGAATTCTGATACCTAGGCAGTAAAATAACCAATGACGGACGGAGCAAGTAGGACATAAAAAGCAGACTCGCTATGGCAAAAAAGGCATTTCTGGCCAAGAGAAGTCTACTAATATCAAATACCGGCCTTAATTTGAGGAAGAAATTTCTGAGGATGTACGTCTGGACTACAGCATTGTATGGTAGTGAAACATGGACTGTGGGAAAACCGGAACAGAACAGAATCGAAGCATTTGAGATGTGGTGCTATAGACGAATGTTGAAAATTAGGTGGACTGATAAGGTAGGGAATGAGGAGGTTCTACGCAGAATCGGAGAGGAAAGGAATATGTGGAAAACACTGATAAGGAGAAGGGACAGGATGATAGGACATCTGCTAAGACATGAGGGAATGACTTCCATGGTACTAGAGGGAGCTGTAGAGGGCAAAAACTGTAGAAGAAGACAGAGATTGGAATACGTCAAGCAAATAACTGAGGACGTAGGTTGCAAGTGCTACTCTGAGATGAAGGGGTTAGCACAGCAAAGGAATTCGTGGCGGATGTATAAAGATTCGACTCTAAGGGCTCATGTCAGTCCAGGATGAATCATATTACTGTGTAGTTGTTCTACTGTGCATGTTCTTTTCAGTCTGTGTATATACACGAGTGCTGCTTACTTTCTTTCTCTATGTTGTAACAGGCCATTTGCTGAATTACACTGAGGTGACATATGTCATCACATATCTTCTAATATCATGTCGGTCATCCTTTTGCCCGGAGTAGTGCACCAACTCAATGGGCCCTGAACTCAACAAGACTTTGGAAGTTCCTATGCAGAAATACTATTCCATGCTGCCTCTATAGCCGTCCGCAATTGCTAAAGTGCTGCCAGTGCTGATTTTGTGCCCGAACTGACCTCTCGATTGTGTGTGCCATAATCACGTCGAACATCTTTTCCCATGAATCACCCGAGTAGAAATGACAGCTCCGCCAACCCAATGTCCCTTTATGTCTTGTGTACGCTATACTATCGCCATTTGTATACGTGCGTATCGCTATTCCATTACTTATGTCACTTCAGCGTCTTTTAAGAAGTGTGAAAACTTTTATTTCTTTTATTATCTTCGAGATATAATTGCGTAGGCTTCTGCGGCCAGAGTCAGTCAACATAAAAGTTTTCTGGGTATGGTACAGCGTCATAATGGAAAAAAACTACTGCTATTAGTGAAAAACCAACGTTTCGGCCACGTTTGCAGCGGCCTTCTTCTGGGTCTACTGGTGCGTTCTAGCTATGCAGTGTCCCTTACATTTTATTGTTAGTGTTCATTGCGCTTGCCACTACGTCATAATTTGAAAGATACTTCGTTTCATTGGTCACTTAAGGGAGAAGCAGAGGGAACTTTATTTTAATAGGTTATTGCGGAGGAGGGAGAACGTAACCCCTGTTGTCTATTGGCTCTCGTGTTATGTGCCGTGACTGGTGGTCACCGTCGAATGAGAAGTTGGCTCCTTTTTACCAAATGCTGGACGTAGGCCGCGCGGCGGCAGGTTCTCGCCAGTAGTGCTCGTGCTACTCTGAGATGAAGAGGTTAGCACAGGAAAGGAATTCGTGGCGGGCAGCATCAAACCAGTCAGTAGACTGATGAGAAAGAAAAAAGCACGCAAACTTGCATGCGTTGTGTTGTAGAGGTACCGGATAACAGTTTTTGGGATGGAATTTCGTGCCTGTTGCTCTTGGGTGGTCAATGCAGTGATGGTTGATGCCGGTTGTGGATGAGGCTGGAGCTGCCGGCCGATGATGCCCCACATGTGTTCGATTGAGGACGGATCTGGTGATCGAGAAGGCCGAGGCAAAATGTAGGCACTGTGTAGAGCATGACGGGTTACAACAGCGGTATGTGAGCGAGCGTTAACCAGTTGCGAAACACGCCTGCACTGCTGTTCACGAATGGCAGCGCAACAGGTCGAATCACCAGACTGACGTACGAATTTACGCTCAGGGTGCGTGGAATATCCAAGAGAGTGCTCCTGCTGTCATACGAAATCGCAGGTCGTAGCTCCAGGTGTACTTCCAGTGTATCTATCACGCAAGTAGGTTGATTGCAAGCCCTCAACTGGCCTCCTTCTAACCAACGCACGGCCATCACACACACCCAGGCAGAACCAACTCTCATGAGAAAGCATAACAGACCTCCACCCTGTCCTCCAATGAGTTCTCGCTTGAAACCATGAAGTCGCAAATGGCGGCGGTTTGGATTCAGTAGAATCCACTCTTCAGCGCATCTGGCTAGGAGCTCTGCTTGTTGCCGGCCGAAGTGGCCGAGCGGTTCTAGGCGCTACAGTCTGGAACCGCGCAACCGCTACGGTCGCAGGTTCGAATCCTGCCTCGGGCATGGATGTATGTGATGTCCTTAGGTTAGTTAGGTTTAAGTAGTTTTAAGTTCTAGGGGACTGATGACCTCAGAAGTTAAGTCCCATAGTGCTCAGAGCCATTTTTAGTTCTGCTTGTAGTAACCGATTTGTAACAGTTCCGTTGGGTCACTGCGGTGCCAGCTACTGCTCAAGTTACTTCTGCAAATGCAGTGCGACGAGGCTGAGCCATCTACTGAAGACCGTCGGTGCTGCCATGTAGTCGTCCAGAGTCCGGTCTTTTCGCCACCGTACACTATCGTGACCACCACCGTTAATAATCTTGTAGAGTAGCGACATACCGTCAAGTCTATCTACAATATCGCAGAAGTAACATCCAGTTTCTCGTAGCGCTATTACATTTCCTCGTTAAAACTCAGTTAGGTATTGATAATGGCTCTTTTTCGCGTTAAATGCATTCTTGACCAAAATCAACTGACCACGTCTTTGAAGCAAACATGATTTGGATGCTCGTAGTGGCGCAACCAGCGCCACTCTTATGCGACTGGCGTGAAATTTGAGTAGATACCGTCTTCCAGATATAGAGATATGCCTACCAACTTTCGTTCATGTCACACAACTGCTTCTTAGCGTCCTGATTTTATGTCGTCAGTGTAGATTCGAGGGCGAATCATGGGTGCTTTTTTACAGGGTTTGGAAATAAGAGTGGCCTGGAGAACAGAACTCCTGGGTACAATGAAAGGAAAGAAAAAGTGAATACGGTAGTAACCTGAGTATAACGCATGTTGAAAGTCACCACCATTCATCCCTTGGCATTTTGGCCCGTGGTCAATAACGTGCTGAAGGCGGATCGAAGTTGGACTGCTGGAGTTGCTACAGTCTCATCCGAAATGATCTGCTGTAGTTCTTGCAAACTAAGTGGGTTGTTGCAATACACCATAGACCTCAGGGGTCCCACACGGAGTAATCGAGCGCTGACAGGTCAGGTGAGCTGGATGACCAGCTGGGGCCGCCACCAGACTGACCTCTGCCAGCACCTCTGTCAGGCGTGAAGACTGTGTAAATGTGTTCCAAGGTTCGGCGGGTTGTATGGGAAGTTGCTCTATCCTATTGGAAGTAACTCTTGGTCTTTTCCTCGCGTCTAGTGAAAGAAGATGGGACCAATAATGCGGTCCACAGACACTTCACGCCAAACGCCAAAATGGTTCAAATGGGACTTAACTTCTGAGGTCATCAGACCCCTA
Source organism: Schistocerca serialis cubense (assembly GCF_023864345.2). Classification (NCBI taxonomy): domain Eukaryota; kingdom Metazoa; phylum Arthropoda; class Insecta; order Orthoptera; family Acrididae; genus Schistocerca; species Schistocerca serialis. Next base: position 61,571,068 of record NC_064643.1, read on the forward strand.
GAACTTAGAACTACTTAAACCTAACTAACCTAAGGACATCACACACATCCATGCCCGAGGCAGGATTCGAACCTGTGTGCGTAGCAGTCGCGCGGTTCCAGACTGTAGCGCCTAGAACCGCTCGGACACTCCGGCCGGCGCCAAACGCCAACCTTCTGATCATGCAACAGTGTTTTGTGGAAGTTAAGCGCGTTGTCCGCTGCCGGGAACGTGTGATTCTGTGTGTTGACATAACCACTAAGGTGAAACTAGTCTTCGTCAGACATAAAGAACAGAACCATGTCCAAGTTATTCATCGTTATGTCAGTGAACAGCCACACAAAAAACTGGAGGCGCTGAGGAGCATATGCCGATTTTAGCGCATACACAAAAAACACTCAGTAGGGATGTATTTGCAGATCAAGGTGAAGTATTTGTCTTCACGATTGTCATGAAATGCCAGTCTCTTGCGGCAGGTGTCGGTTTGCTTTGGTAGGACTTTGAAACATTTTCTGGTGAACTGCAGCCACATTTTGTGGTATGCGGGCACGTTTCGGGATGTCTTTTGGCTTGTTGAAAACAGAGCCTCTCTGATGACATTTTCCGAGTAACCATTGCAGGGTATTCATTGTAGGCACTTCGACACCATTAAACTTCTCAGCAAACGGCTGACCACACCGTTTTCGCGACTTTGATGTCACATAACTTTCCACAACGGACACCTGCTGCTTCACATTGAGTACCATCGTCCCCTTTGCACTGCTCCACTCACACGGACACAGCCCCCGCTGCACTCTGAACGGGTGTGGATCACGTGGAGGGCTACAAGTGGCGTGCACATCACGTGGTGTGGTTATATTATACATTCACGTCCAATCGTATGTATTCGTCCAGGCCACTTTTATTTGGCCCACCCTGTACAACAGCAAACTGAAATTAGCATTGCACAATCGAGTCGCAAGATATCTGGGAGGACTGCAATTCGGCCAGTCACACTTTCGAGTGCAAAACAAGGTAAGCTTAGCAGTCTTTCATATATAGGAAGTAACGTGGCAGACGAGATGATTTCAATCATCCGCTTGGAATAACTTTGAATTCCACTATTACGACATCGGCTACAACTCTGCTACGTGCGTTCTGGATACGTACCGGCCGCATCGTTGGCTGGAGATTTTACCTCACCGCAATATGTTAATCAGTGAGCTCCTTGGTTTGGAGGGTGCTTACGAGGGAGGCATCGCGGAGCTGTGAGCTTGGTCTGGACAGGTGAGGGAGCTGGAAGGCGAACGACGTTCGCGTGCGACACGCAGGGTGGGGAGAGGGGGGGCGCGGCGCGGGGCGGGGTGGGGCTCGCAGCCGGTGGCGCGGCCGCGCTGCGCGGGGAGCGGCGCGGCTCTGCCGAGCGTCACAGGCCAGGGGTGCGCCCGGCTTCCGGTGGCGGCTCATAAGTTGGTCAGTCAACTTGCCACATCCATGAGGACTCTTTGCTGTACTAGCTGATGGCTGCAGTAGTAAAAATAATAGTCAAGAAATATGCAGGTGGGTCCACTACAAACAAATAATACAAGTCTTGGAAGCTTCTGTCACGTATTTGTCAATTCTAATTGTATCAAAGTTCAGCGTTTGCTTATGCAGTGATAACGGAGCGTTTTCTTACTTCAGTGTTCTTCCGTACGCCTCGCTGTTGATCTGGAAATGATTATAAAGTATTTTTCTGAGAACCTGGAAATGTTCATAATGTTTTTTTTGCTGGTGATCTGCAAATGTTCATAAAGGAATTTTTTTAAATATTCATAGAATAGTCGTCGGACCAATTCTCATGTAACCCTGGTAAGAACAGGTAAGTTCGGACCAATGTCCATTGCCCGTTGCATTGTAATAATTATTGTATTGTAGAATTTCTTTGCTGTTGAAACTGATAAGAGTTCGATTGCAAGCTCTGGATGCTTGTACGAGGCTAAGGTATTATATCCCAAACTGCTTCACTTACAACGTGCAGCCAGGCAGCCAAACTAGAGATACTCCACAGGGGAACAGCCAGCATCGCTGTTTCATAAATGATATACTCGATTTCCAGCTTATATAATTAAAACTGTAGACATACAGAGCACAGCTTCATAACAAGTTAACTGATCTGATTACAAGAAATGTATGCACAGCCACACCAGCTAAAGCCATTTACTTTAATTCTCCGGAACATGCTGATTAAGATCCCATATCAAAATGTAGGACAACCAGTGGAATGCGTACTATCAGAGCAATGTGACCGCCAACAACAAATGCTGTTTTGCTAACAATAATTATTCACTTTAGTACTAAAAAACCATCGGGTAAGGGCCATGATAACACTTTCAATGTGATGATTTTGTAAATGTCATTGAACTTGCAATCCCATTACACTATGTTATGTGTGCTGCGACTTGGATACCCCAAGGTTGTGGGTGGACCCGTGGGGTCCAGGAATGACAAGCAATGTGCGTAGTGGTAGTCGCACACCATAAACCCATACTAAGCGGTGCATATTTATCAAACTATCAGCTCCGATATCTACATAAAAATGCGAGATGCAGCTGTCGACCACGACAACTATATGGAAGAACGTGAAATTGCTAGCGTAGTATGGAGGGTCGTCGCAATATACGGATGACATTGATATCGTTTAAAATAGAACTAAGATGTGTGTTTTGACAAACTAATATACTTACTCAGTTCAACGTTTTTGCACCCTCTGGAGTTGTCCTAAGTACCTCCTGATTCAGTTTTCTTTTTCACTGCCACTCACGAACCGTACGAGTCTGTGTAATTGGTTCCCACGTAAAATAATTGAAATTATAGACATTTAGGTAGTTTTCTGCATTAGGTCCCCGCAAATTAAACACAGTTTAGTCGATGATTCACACAAAACATGCGGAAGAAGGTTCAGTATGAGAACCGTTTGAGTCATACCTTCTAAATATGGCTGCAATTACACTATTTTGTTTGAATGCTGTGAAATCGATACCCAAGCGCCAGCGGGTAGGGTGGATGCGATATTTTTATGAATGCTTGACGTTACACAAGACACATACTACTGGAGGAAATTCACTTTAAAGACGCTCTGGTCACTTTATAGCAAGAAAGTAATTGCTTTTTTTTTCAAGTAATAATAATGTCTGACCACAACAATGTTAAACAGAGATGAAGAGGGAAGGTCACAGGGAGACACATAGATCTGTCAGATGACCTGGCCATTCAGCTGAGGCTAATCTACTGTAAACGACCTGGCAAAGAGAAGTGAAGAAGTATCTGCGCCGCCAACGTGCGTTCATTCTGCTCCAAAGCACTCAGTGTTATGTGTTTCCAGAATGAATTTTTCTCTCTGCAGCGGAATGTGCACTGATATGAAACTTTCCTGGCAGATTAAAGCCGTGTGCCGCACCGAGACTCGAACTTGGGACCTTTGCCTTCATTGGGAAAGTGCTCTACCAATTAAGCTATCCAAGCATGACCTACGACCTGTCCTCATACCCCTATTTGCGCCAGTGCATCTCCTACCTAACAAACTTCACAAAAGCTCTCCTGGAAAACCTGCACAATTTGCGCTCCTGGAAGAAAATATATAGCCACTGCCTGGAAGATGTTTCCAGAACGCAGTTTTCACTCTGCAACGGAGAGTGGGTGTTGTGCTGGTAGAGCACTTGCCTGCCAAATTAAAGATCTCGATTTCGAGTTTCGGTCCGCCACACAGTTTCAGTCTTCCAGGAAAGTTTCATTTTATGTGCTTCTTAAGTAGCAAATCTCCCACAATTGATAGCGTCTGACAGAATAATCGAAAAAATGGGTAAAATTATAGGCAAACGCCAAGCAGTCTAAGCTAATCCGTCATGTAGATAAAAGTTATGCTATTCACGTTGCTCACAGAGCCCCTTTTTACCCTCTGCTATCGTACTTGTCAAGATTTCATCTATAGTAACGTCAGTATGCAATCTGCGTTTATCGGTTCCTTGGGTACGACTTTACAAGACATCCCAATATTTTTATGACGGCAAATACATATGACTTGCAACTCAGATGTGTTGTTACAGAGAATTCCACAGCATTCAGAATAAAATAACATTGCTGCTTCCTCACGGACACACAGAACAGCCGGCCGAAGTGGACGTGCGGTTAAAGGCGCTGCAGTCTGGAACCGCAAGACCGCTACGGTCGCAGGTTCGAATCCTGCCTCGGGCATGGATGTTTGTGATGTCCTTAGGTTAGTTAGGTTTAATTAGTTCTAAGTTCTAGGGGACTAATGACCTCAGCAGTTGAGTCCCATAGTGCTCAGAGCCATTTGAACCATTTGAACACACAGAACAACTGGGAGGATGACAGTTTTGTCTTGTTACCACAAACGTGTGGTTCCTGAAGAGGGGCAGCAGCCTTTTCAGTAGTTGCAACGGCGACAGTCTGGATGATTGACGTGTATCAATAACCAAAACGGCCTTTCTGTACTGGTACTGCGAACGGCTGAAAGCAAGGGGAAACTACAGCCGTAATTTTTCCCGAGGGCATGCAGCTTTACTGTAGCATGGAGAGCTGCATCAAACCAGTCTCAGGACTGAAGACCACAACAACAACAACAACCCTTTCTCTATAAAATGCACCACCATTCCACTACTAAAACTATATGTTGTGTCCCCCCCCTCTCTTTTATCTACACATTACAGACCTTCTCTACCAGTTACCCCATCTGCATATTGATTTTGTTTTATTTCTATGTACTGTGTACGTGTGAAGTCATGTCTCTACATTCCTCCCTCTGTGTAAATAACAAAATGTAATTATTTTTTTCCCAAGGGGTCTATGGGCTCTCTCACTCTCAACATTTAGCATCGATCTCTGTCAACTTGGAGTGATACGTTTCTGTGCTTCTAATAGTTGTCTCTTCCTTATAACTTTCTAGGAAACCATCCAAGAGATATCTTAAGGCACTTTGATCTAGTGCTTACGTCACAAATAGTTTTGGTGACCTGTTCGGCTACGTTGTATCCACAGTGTATTGAATGTTTGATATTTTCGACATTTCTTTTCCACGTACCATCCCACTTTTATACAGAGTACTAGCCCAGCTACGTTATCCACTTATTCCTCTAAATGTTAATATCGAGTGTCAAAATAAACAATAAAACACAGAACACACACGCGCACACACACACACACACACACACACACACACACACACACACATGCACATGCACAAATATGGATCGGTGGGTGGGGTGCTGACTTTATCCTGTTGTGAACGCACATATCACAGTTACACTACCCCGTGTGTGTGCTTTCCTGCTGGAGTCCGCACACTCTACCCCCGCTGACACAGGAGGCACCGCCAGGGGGAGCCGCCGTAGGGAGTCACGTTGTCAGGGGGTGGGGTGACGGCAGTGACGGGGGCGCTGGCAGCGTACCAGCGTTGGATCCGCATACAGGTTGCTGCTGATGATGGATCCACATCCAGCGACCTTCTCTGTTTAACATTATGTGAAAAATAAGCAATTACTCGGTGCAAGAGTTTGAAAATGGTTGCTCTCCAGCAACTGTGCGTGAAAGAGCTTCAGTGGACTGGAAATAACAGCCAACCTGTTGCAAAATACAGGTTATGCTTCACAGGAACCGATTCCACGGTTTTATTTTTATTTCTAGTGCCATAATATATGTTGGCGTATCCAGCGTCAAATATGTGAAACTTTAAAAAGTTTTAAGACAAAGCCCTACACTAGACGGCTACTACCTTCATATGATGTATTTTAAATGGTGATTAAGTGGATGACATGTACTAGACAGAGTCAACTACTCCAAGATGCTATTGATAATGTAATTCTACATGTGTATGCTTCCCTAAAAATTTTTTTGTAAACATTTCCTGTAATTTTGCTTGCTGTAATGTTAGTATCTTTGTTCTACACACAATGTTGTAATCTTCCCAACAGGTACAATATCTTCTGAAGAAAACAGTTTTAAAACTGTAGAAATCATGGTCAACGTTTAATAAACATCTATTTTGCAACTGGTTGGCTGTTATTTCTAATCCATTGAATTACCATCTTTGTATAAAGTGACCTGAGTGTCTTGGACGTAAATTTCTTGCACTAGTACTTGTTTTGGGTAATGTTATGCATACAGAAGAAGTCACATCCACCCTACCCGCGGGCCCTGAGGTATCCACGTCACAGCACGCACATGCTCTGATGAGCCAAGACATTATGACCATCCTCTTAATAACTTCATTGTCTTCCTTTGGAATGAAATACAGTACGTCACTGACCCTGCGTATCACGGATCCGATAGTTTGTTGATAAGTTTGTGAAGGCATGTGGCATTAGATCTGTACGCACAGGTCATGTAATTTACGTAAATAATGGGCAACTGGTTGGCGTAAGTGGTGATTACACTCAATAGCGACCCAAATGGGTTCCATTAAATTTACATCAGAGCTGCAGCAACGTGAGCACACTATAATGCTCCTCAAACACTGTAGCATGGTCCTGGTTTCGAGACATGGACAGTCACACTGCTGAAAGATGACTTCGCCTTCCCACGGTTCGCGCGACTCCCTCCGTCCGAGGTTCGAGTCCTCCCTCGGGCAAGGGTGTGCGTGTCATCCTTAGCGTAAGTTAGTTTAAGTTAGGTTAAGTAGTGTGTAAGCTTAGGGACCGATGACCTCAGCAGTTTGGTTCCATAGGAACTTACCACAAATTTCAGACATCAACAGTTAAGGGGCTCCGGAAAGGCTCAAAATCATGAAAAGTTCAATTTTTACTTTTTTGCGTTTTCTGAATCTACAGACTATTACCTTTTAATAGATATATAATTTATTCAATTCCGAAGACTACAACTATTTTCAAATTTTTTTTGAAATGTGTTCTACATGGGCGTGACCCACTGTGGCGCTGTTAAACTGCTGTCAAATGGTGTTATTATTAACGTCCGTGTTCATCAGGTACATTTTAGTGATGTGAGATAAAGTATGTGTTGTGACTAACCTGTGATGGTTCAATATATATCGCTGGTGTGATTGTCGATTGTTTCATGTTTATTTACTCTGTCGTTATCTCGAAAATATTCGTAATTAATTCTGTTTCTTGAGTCTCTGTTTTGTTGAAGTATAATAATGAGTAAAAGTAAAGTTATTAGAAATCCTCTGAAGGCTTTTAAGAATAGGAGAAATGTTGGAAAGCCAAAGGTATGTGTTATTACTGTAAACAATAAAGACGATAACCAAGTGAGTGAACCTAACCTCTCAAGTACACCTGCCCATAGCAGTCAAAGTGGGAAAGAAATACTTCACAGAAGAAGCTTGGTTCAATGAGTGAAAACTATGAATGTTTTATGGGCGAATCGGATGTGAATGAAATATTTGATATGTCGGTTCTCAAAGGAATTTTTTCAAACTGTGTAAGATGTATTCATTGTAGTGAAGTTGGTCTGGAACTCTCCATAATAAAGCTCGTAGGACTTGCTAGTGAAATACAACTGAAATGTGATAAGTGTTCATACATGACCACCTTTTGGAACAGTGTTGCAGTAACTGCAACTGAAGAAAATGGTAGCAAAATCTACGAACACAGCAACGAGCGATGCTTGCTTTAGACAAGGAACGCCTTCGGGCTGCAGACAGGGCTGTAAAGAGTCTAGAAATACAAGCAAGAGTAAACAGGAGGAGGAACAAGAGGAAGCTTGAGGAGGAGTTTGCAGAGGATGAAGATAATCCATCCTATGGACGTGGAATGCACTAAAAAGTTAATTCAATCTTTGTCGCTCGATTCCCAAAACTTTTATTTTCTCATACTAATTACATGTTTTCTAAGGATCTTTCAAACATATTTGTTTCAAACTTTCAGTAAATGTTACACAGTACCTTCTGCATAATTTAACACAGCCTTTTTCCAAAAAACTGTATATTTTTGAATATATAAATAAAAAATTGCAAAAAATGTTGTGAATTTTCATTACAATTGAAAAAAAATCATCTTTAATAACTGAACTAAAATTTTGTAAAATCCCTGTGTTAAGTTGTAGCCCATATTCCAATAAATAATCTGTAAAAAGTTCATCTTCCTACTTCAAATACTTTGTGAGGAAAGATGTAATTTATAAGCGTTATTTTAACATTGCAAGTATAGGGCGTTCCGGAGCCCCTTAAGGGATGCAGGCGGTTCCAGCTGTCAGCGTCTTCCGTTAGCACCACAGGTGCCACGCAAGCGCAGGTGAACGTCTCCCACAGCATAATGCTGCTCCTACCTGCCTGCGTCCGCGCCACGCTGCACGCTTCGAGCTGCCGTGCACCTCAGTGTGCAGACGACCATCGACTTAGTGCAACAAAACAGTGGTTCACCCAAAGAATCGACGCACTTCCATTGATCGACGGTCAAATCCCGACGGTCCCGTGCCCACTGAAATCCTGATTGACGATCTCGTTTGGTCAGCTTGTGAACATGTGGTCTGTTGCGGAGCTCCTTGTTCAACAATGTATGATGTTCGATGTGCTCCGAAACGCTTTTCCGTGCGCCAGTATTGTGCTCTTTCGGAAGAGACGCCACAGATCACCATCTATCCTACTTTACATCGTAGACAAGCCTGCGAACCGCTCGTTCTGTGAAGAGTCGTGGACGTCCTACTAATTAGCCTCTAGCGGTAGTTCTCCGTACAGGCTCACATCAGCACGGGAACATTCGACCAGCTTCGCCGTTTTCGAGAGACTCGTTCACGAGCTCTCCGATATAGCAATGTATCCTCTGACAAGGTCGCTTATCTCACTGGATTTCCCCATTTGCAGCCCGTATCTTCGCTAGGGTGATCCTTCATGCGTCTCTGCTGTGTTAACACACATTTCATAGCGCGTCATGCACCTGCAACGTCGCCAGGCGGCATCCAATCTCGCGCCAGGCAGTGGTCATAATGTTCCGGCATATCAGCGTAAAATTTTGTTCCCATTTTGAGTCCTTATCCGGGTGTTTTATATGAATCATCGACTAAACTGTGTTCGGTGTGTGGAGTCCTAAAGCAAAAGCAAAATATTACTTATCTGTCTACGATTACGCAGGCACCGCTAATCGTTAGCGGAGCTGTTTACTGCAAGTACAGAGGCTGCATACACGCTGGGCTGAGAACCTAAGTCTAGAGTATGCGCCTTATTTAGTCAAAACACACATCTTAGTTCTACTTTAAACGATATCAATTTCATCCGTATATTGTGACGACCCTTCATGCTATGCTATGAATTTCATGTTCTTCCATATAGTTGTCGTGGTCGGCAGCTGCATCTCACATTTTTGTATAGATATCGGACCTGATAAATATACGCAGCTTAGTATGCGTTTATGGTGTGCGAGTAGCACTATGCACGTCGCTTGTCTTTCCTGGACCCCACAATTATGGGGTATCCAAGTTGCGGCACACTTAACATGCTGCAATGGGATTGCAAGTTCAATGACACTTGCAAAATCATCAGACTGCAAGTGTTGTTATCATGGCTAGGACGCATTCCACTGGTTGTCCTACATTTTTACAGATACTGATGCAGACTGATATGGGAACTAAACCAGCATCTTTCGGAGAATTAAAGTAAATGCCGTTAGTTGATGTCGCTGTGCATACATTTCATGTAATCAAGTCAGTTAACTTGTTATGAAGCTATGCTCTCTACGTCTACAGTTTTAATTATTTGAGCTGGAAACCGAGTCATGCTGTGTCTGAACAGGTGTGTTGGAAGCTCTACTGCAGACTATCTCTATGTTGGCTGGCTGCCTGTACGTCGTAAGCAAACCAGTATGCCGTACAATACCTTCCCAGAGGTGTTCTCGATACAGTTAAGAATATGGAAGATCCAAGCGACCCTATATGTGGGATGAAAAGAACTACTGTACATCCTTACGAAGTCTTTTCCGTTTTGCTGGCTGAGATATAGATCAAATTATGACTTCCTGATACATAAGGGTGGCCGTGTGAGTCGATCAGAATCAGGCAGTTACGTATGAAAGTTTTCGTATCTGCAGCTCTAAGATCGTTCTGCAACTTACCTACTGGGGAAGTAATTCTAACTTACTCGTTGCTGGTGAGGACATTTCTTCTGCTTATGACCCCTTAAATTCGTTCGATGTGTTTGAGAGGTTCCATGGCCTCTTTTGCAGGTCTCCTCTCATTATCATCAATTTTATTAATGTTATATGTCATTGCACGGGAGTAACAGACCGAATAAGGTTATTGCAATGAGAGTATTTGCACTGAAAGCTCAAAAAAATACTTTCCACTTGATTCCTAAACATGTTGGATTACTTCCCTGGGTGGTCTGTGCGAGGCAAGCATCGGAGGGCGCGGCACACGGCATTTCCGGTTGGGACTGCACTTCCCTGAACTCTAAGGGGTTCGTACAATAGGCTTAAGCGCCTGACGGAACGACTGACGTCGGTCGAGATCCGCCTATTGTATGCAGGGCGCAACGACCTGCGAGACGTCTGAGTGTCGCCGCAGTTTATGTGTTTACCGTTCCGGCGCGTCCGGAACGATGATTCCTGGCACCGACTGACTGCATTTTGATTCTGAGAGTACTTGTGGACTGTGCCCTGCTGGGTGCGACTGTCTGGCGCCAGATGGCCGGTGGGCTAGGCAGGTTCTTTTCGTAGCCGGTCAAACGGCAAGTTCAGTGCCCTCAGCTGAATAGCAGAGGCATGATTGGTCAACTTAAACTGAGGCTAGTTGATGTCATAAAGCCCTACTCGAAACTGGAGGGAACGGTCGCTATTGGCGCGAATGATGTTCTGAGACAGTGTGGGGGAATTTTGGAATCAGAAGTGAATGTTGATTCGCGGTTTTCGAGGAGAGTAGGTAGTAGAGGAATGTTGGATTCGCTCTTGCGTTGCGCTGTCAGTGAATTCGGGGTCTGATCTTCGACGGAGTCGGATGGTCTTGCCACTTGGTCGCTCTTCTTCGGAAGAACTTAGAATTCTTCGGACAGCCTTCGTGGCCAGGGTTTGACACAGAGTTGCTGCACGGCAGAAGTCGCCGCCTACATCAACAGGACACTACCTACCGACGACGTGTTGCAGATTTCAGTACTGCTACAGTATTTTGAAGCTCCGGCATTGCAGGACCTTATCAATTTTATACTGAATCCCTCAGCAGCACGCGTTCTCGCTTTGCTACAAGTCCACCTTGCTTATTTCTCCATGTGATCCCATTTGAGCTCTCACTACTAATTGCGATACTGCTATATAGTTGGGAGATTAATATTTGATTCATTAGGACCTCCATCCATTATCGTCAATCTATTGCATCACAGAGAGTAGGAGCCTCTTGTTCTCGAGCCAACTCTTATTCTCAGTGTACCCTATCCTTTAACCTACTGTTTGTGTCGATAATCATGTGCATTTATGGTCTGATGTATAATAAATCTCATTGTAATATTTAATCCGCATATCATTTCGTAGATACATGCAGAATCCTATTTCCTGTTGTTTATTATAATAAAGTTTTCTTTTTTTCTGAGTAGATTACGACTTTTATTAAATTATTGTTAGTGTGCACTCATTTTACCAACTAGCAGGGTCCACCACCATTGTCTTCCGTTACCGTTGTGCGCATAATTAATTAGGTGGTAGATAAGGAGGGGGTAGAGTGCATGTCTCGTTCTCATGCAAAATTCGTCTGAATTAAAGAGGTGCAAACTCTTCTCCACCCCGGCACCTCGCATGTTCTGGAAGACCTTAGTGTTCATGGATTCTCTGGTAATGGTAAGTGCATTAGACACCAAAAAGCAGTATTTACGATGTCCTCCACTTTATGCGTATCGCGTCTATGTGGTATCAGGTAACTAATAATTTACAGAACAGTTGCAGTGTGGTGTTTAACAACGTTCTGGAGTTTGTCTACAGGGGTAATAAGAACACCCGAATACTGACTGGGGTGCAAGTAAGTCTGCCGGAATCTCAAGAGCGAGAAAAGCTTACAGGTTACGCTCTGTCTGCATACAGTTTTAATTGTCTAGCATGTAAACTACGTGGATATTATTAGCTTTGAACTCCAACAAAGACTATAAGTATTACACAGAAGTGGTATGTTAAAGCAGGTGAGACTTATTTTTCTCAGTCTAGAACACTCTACTCCACAATACCAACCGATATAGATAACACCGAATTGGGACTGGTTCCTACTACTAATGTTATAACACAAGTCTTAAGAAACAGAACCAAGCCACCGAACAGACTTAAACCATTCCCAATTAATGAAATTACTCCTTTAAATGCAGCTAACGTATTAAGTGTACAGAAAAGAAAACTGGAAATGAAGGACCTCAAAGTAAAGAAAAAGAAGCTGGATTATATGGAGAAGGCAACTCCCATAAAGGAAGAAAATAAACTGCAGTTGGAAAAGAAAGAAGCTATTGCGGATGGGCAGGCCAGCTTTACATATGGACTTAAACACACTGTATGGAAAAATCTCGATACGAAGGGGGAATACAAAATATTTGCATTTGCAGTAAACGGTAACGGAAACTGATCATGTATTGGAGTACTGACAGAAATCAATGGAGTCGAGAACGCTTACTACGAGTAAGGGATACACGAAAAACGTATTTATTAAGCACTACTCCCATTTCGAGCAGCTTTAGAATGATGGTTATATTCTCTCTAAGTGTGGCGGACTGAATGTCCACCTGGCAACAGAACATGCCTTTGCCAAGTTTAAAACTGATGGAATAACTATATATAATTGACACTTGTTTCGAACAATTGTAAATTTGAAGTTTAATACAGAAATTCATCAAGAATGTGGAGCAGAAAAGTTGCCAACACACACACAGAAAGACGTGGTACCCTTTAACAATAGCGTCATGGAGGAGATACGAGGAAAAAATAAAATTTCGAATGCTTTCGTCTAGAAGAACTGCAAGGAGAAGCTGAGCTAATAGTTAAAGCCATAAAATAAGTATTTTACAGGAGGAAAATTAGATGTATTAGAATTCGAGAATATACCTTCTCTGTATTTGTGAAATTACTGGTTGGAGAAAGAAATGGATGATACGGATGTGGATTTAAGTTAAGAGTTAAAAATTGAATTGGACATTATTAAAACTAGACCTAACAAAAATAAGGAAAGAGTTATTTCCTGTGTGTAAACGTACATGCAAAAGTTAATAAAGATTTTGTACGAGAATATTTATCTGTTTTATTCACTAACCCACCAAAATCCTAAGACATTTCCTATATGCAGCGATCAATGTGCATGTATTTCGGATGTGGAAGTGGATGGTTGGATGACCTTAAAAAGGAGTTGAAAATAGGTAGCTGAAAGTGTAGTGAGACGCTTCTCTTACCCATATAAACTATAACTTGTTGTGGAACATAGAAATGATAGTGTTTTTCGCTACATGTGAGTAGATTGCGTGAAACAGACTGTGATGAAGAAGTTGTTTACAAAGCTGGAATGCAAGGATCTGCTGCTATTGTGAATGATGGTCTGCCGTACGATAAAAACTTTACAGGCGGTCGGCAGAGGGCAGTTATGGAGCAGAAATGTCAAATGTATCACGTAGATGGTATATGTTTTTGTTGTATAATAAGAGATGGATACAGTAAAATCTTATAGGAGGTTCTATTACAAGACAGGCTCTCGCCATTTGTTTCGTGAGCTCCAGTGTAATACAGCACTGCATTGGTAAAATGGAACCTGCCGTACTATATACAAAATGGCAACGTCCTCTTGAGTAATAGCTTCTTGTTGTTGTTGTCGACTGTAAAATGATTGTGTTTTTTTAACATGTGAGCAAATGGCGTGAAAGGCTGTATTTGTACAGTTATTTCACATGTCTGAAATGTTTTTGATACACAGGTGCATGGCTGTCTATTTACAGACACTGATTTGAAAGCAAGAGACGCTCTCAGGTCGTGTAGTTTGAGCATCAAGCTGAAAGAAATTGCTTATGCCGGTATAACACTATCAAATTTCTTTGACAAAGATTTGATCAAAGATGTGAGCAAATATTCGGTCATATATATTTGACAAAGATCTTTGACGTAGCGCTAGAAGGTGTATTACACTGTCATCATATTTATCGTCAAAGTTCAAGATGGCTGACAACATGTACCACAATTGCACTGTGTGCACATGCGGAAGAGAAGCGGGGAAAAAAAGGAAACGTACCTGGGTGAAGCCGTGGGTTTTACGACGACACGACAAAAGCATTCAACAAAACTTGTTACGTGAGCTTATAGTGGAGGACGTCAAGTCGTACATCAATTACTTAAGAATGGATGAGCATACATTTCTGTATGTGCTCAGTGAAGTGTATCCTCATATCACAAAGCACAATATTCACTTAAGAACTGCTACATCTGTGGAAGACAGGCTCACTGTAACACTCCGGTTCCTTGCTACAGGTCTCCATTCTTCTTAATCTATTTTTATATTCAGGGTGCCTCACGTTGTAAACGCCTCATCAGCTTCATACATCTCTATTAATTTTGTAGTTGTCGGCATACACCAATTGTATTTACCGGCAATGTTTATAAAAACACTACAGACGACAGAACGCTGCAGCGATGCTAGCGCTTCACGTGGTAACATGTCACAGTCCAGTGAACAGAAAACAAGCGACTTCTTTGATAAAAGCTACAGCGAGGCCCTAGATTTGATCAAATATTGGACGACATTTGACAAAGTTCCCTATTACACCATCAAATATCTTTGACAAAGATTTTTGACAAAGATATTTGACAAAGAAATTTGATAGTGTAGTACCGGCCTTAACATAGATGTTTTTTCATCAGAGTTTAAATTCTAGCTTTTTGTTTAATCTGATGACAGTTTCGAAATAACGAGGACATTCTGCAATGATCGGTAGTTTTCGAGCGAAATAGTAGAGGTCTTTTTTTCTCCTGACTTTACGTATGGTGGACATGTATAGGAGATGTAAGAAACGTTAATACATTCGATAGATTTAGAGTAACAACCTTGCAGTCTGGGCATCTGTAATTGGTGGCAGTGCTGTAAAGTTTTTTTTTCTTTTTTTTTTACTTTGTTGGATGTCGCAAAATATTGATATTGAGATACGAATTGTATCCTGCAGTTAACATAAAAACTATATTAATTTTGCTCATAAAACTAAAAGAAAACAGACTGCATCTACTCTCATGGAAAGAGAACATTTATTACTGTTGCGACTGAGTTTTCTTCTATAATAGATGCTCACTTATAAGAGATGCATTGACATCAGATACAAGCGTCTTCCTCACAGAACGACAGACCTACTGGAGGCATTGGGGGGCGTGCTTCTTGTGTGTGACGTCGCGACACAGCTGTGCCCCAACCATGGGTGCAGTGTGTCGGTAGGTGCAGAGCCGGTACATTTTAGATGAACAAACAAGGTGCACTTGGGGCGGCCCTCATTTCTCTTGTATTGTTCGCTTGGCTTTATATCCTTTTGTGTTGGCTAAGCGTGGATGCCTGGACCGTCGCCTCGTGTCAGGCCGGGTGTCACTGATCCACCAGTGAGAAGGTGGTATACGGCAGAGAAATGCGTGGTGCACGTAGCAGTTGATCACTTGAAAAAGCTGTATCCCCAGGATAGTTGGAGGGAGGGAGGGAGGGGGAGAGGGACGAGGGGAGGTAAGAGAACCTACAATTTTGCTAGTTCCCAGCCATACATCAAGGAGAATGCACATTCAACTGCTGCCCCTCGCACCCTTTTGGGGCGACGATTTTCCCCAGTACATGTGTTGCATTATGCTCTGTTCACTATGAGTGTTGGTTTTCATGACAATATTGAGATGTAATTAGAACAATGAAGCGCTATCCATCACTTGTGGTAGCAAGTATTGGCCTTCTTGAATTGCGAGCACGTGAGCTGCAGGGTGATTGTCGAACAGGCGTATGCAGTGAAGGTTGACTTCAAACGGCGGTAGACACAGTCCTGAGCTGTATGCTTGAAGGTAATGCTTGTATTAAACTCTTCTCTGTCCAACATCAGAATCCTGTCAGTTGAACATATTTCTAACCAAAACAATAAAGATAGTGCCTTTCACTCCAGCCTTTTTTCCTGCCAGATTGTAGGTGAAGGGTAGAGTTAGAATGGGTGTACCACTAGTTTCGTGTGGTATTGTGAAATTCTTTTCCCAGCAGGATTACACCAGTCGTATGGGATTGTCAATTTTTGAGCTGTGTTGCGATTGTAGGCATTCATTCTGTAGCACTATGCATATAGTTTTGTAAGTAGGAACGATATTTATGATTTATTAAGAAATTAAGACCGATTTTTACTTCAGTTTCCCAACCAAAATAAATAAACTACACTAACCAAACCTTTCTCTCCTGCATCTAGGCAGGTTCCATGTGTTGGGAGTTGCACTTGTGCTTTGTATCCAGAAGGAACAGGGTACGAGTCCCATAAAGGGCACCACCATTTTGAATTTTCCACTATTTTCTGTGGTAGGGGGCGGGGTTGGGATGTCAGCACCACCTTGGTACAAAGAAATTCCCAGCAAAATTTGAAATTACCGCCAATATGGTAGATGTGGAAGGAGGGGAGTGGGCGGGAACCCGTGTACAGGCTGAGGAAAACATATGAAATCATCCAGAGGCTGGGGTGGGGGTGGCAGTTGGGGTGGGGTGTTGGTGTAGGGATAGTTAATTGATCAATTTAATTAATTTGCCCATCAATTGTATGCATGGAGAGCTGCATCAAACCAGTCTCAGGACTGATGACCACAACCAACAACAACATCAATTTTATATCAAAATTATACTCATGCTGCCTGCCATCTTCCTACTACTTGTCACATGCACAGTACTAATAATAGTGGATTGTTTATTTTGTTTAAATTTCGTAATTGTAATGATATGTCTTTATACCACATGGGAGTACTGTCTGGCTGAAAATGTGGTCTCCCACAGAAGTTTTAAAAGCATGATGGCTGTTGGAGGAAGAGGTGGTCTCGTTATATTTTGGTTCCCAGAAAAATGGGGTTGGGGAGGCTAGAGCTTGTCGCTTAATCTGTTCAAAACGCTTGTCTACGAAGGTGTCGGCGAGTTAGGACTAGTCTGCTGTGGCGGGTTGTACTTTCCTCAAATGATTGAGCGCCATCTGTGCCAGCCACTATGTCAGTAATGTCATATTGCTAAAATAAAGCAAATTCCTCTATCATTCCTGGGGAACGATGTGGAGCATTCTTGTTCGCGGCCAATGACTTGCTGGGGTCCATAACTGATTGAGGATTATGTTAACCTACTACCTCACTTGGTCTATTCAACATGTATTAACCTGCGAATGTAAGAGGAGAGCTCCTCATGACTTAAATGTGGATATGTACCAGTCTTTGATATTTCTCTGACATCTTGAGGTTTGTTTGCCATTGTTACCCTGGGGGATATATACATATCTTAGCTAGAAATGATATGGCTACAGTGTATTTCAGGGTATTAACCAGGTCATAGAGGATTACTCCTATTATAATGCTATTTTCTCAGGCATTATGGGTTGGAAAATGGTTCAAATGGCTCTAAGAAATATGGAACTTAACATTTGAGGTCATCATCCCCCTAGACTTAGAACTACTTAAACCTAACTAACCTAAGGACGTCACACACATCCACGCCCGAGGCAGAATTCGAACCTGCGACCATAGCAACAGCGCATTTCCGGATGAAGCGCCTAGAACCGGTTGGCCGCTACGGCCGGCTATGGGTTGGAGGAGAGGGTGGTAGTAGTGCTGCTATACCCCACGTATCGGAGTTTGAACTGCCCAGCACGCTACTTGGATGGTTGTTAAAAATACTGCCCACGTCTCTACTTGCGTATTTTATAGCACTGTGCTACACACACATACACTATCTTTGGTTGCAGCCATCATAATTTTGCCACGACGTCACACAGTCTAGTAATGTTGGGGTTTATCTGTAGCAGTTTGGTTTTTACCATACTTTTTTTGTTTGTAAATCAGTAGCACTTAAAGAGCACGAATTTGCTCGTTTCTAGTACATACACTATGACACAGACACTAGTAATGATATTGTAGTTTAGCAGTGATAAATACTGTACATACTGCATTGTGGTCAGCTGAGAGGATCATGATGTCGAAGTGACATCGGGAGCAGTGGTTCGGAACTAGCGTAACTGAGTAAAATACGCCGGACTATAGGCAATATGGATACTTGTTGACAATGTGGAAGAATTAAATTATTAACAAGCAGACCTCCAGTGATGTGAGTTAACATATTTTGTTATTGAGAAATAGACACAGTCTACAACGTCTCGCTATGGTGCCCAGCTCTAGAGTGCCTCAGGTAGAAAACTGAAAAATGAAGAAAGTACAAAAAATATGGAAAATATGGGTAAATAAGGAAAACTGTGGAAGAATGAGCGTCCTTAATTATTTACCAATGTACACTCTCTCCTGGTACCTCAAATGATGTTCATGTGTCCAACTTCTTGGACATTGCAGTGCCTAGTAATAATACAATTAATTAGAACTCTCTGAAGAAGTAATTCTTTGTTACTTACAATAAAACTCAAAAAGAGTCTCACACGTTTCGGCCCCCTATGTGATGGTCTCCTGTAGTGTTTGACCTCCATATTTCCAAATTTTCCTGAAGAGTGAGCCAACTGGGGAAGGACACCTTACATAGTGGATCATGTTCATGGTGTGTTGAGATCTTTAGCCCCCTTTCTTATCATCGCATTGCAATCCCACTCCTTCTCCATCTCTTGGGTAAGGATACATTCCTGGGATCGGTTTCAGCCATGCACTATGCAGTGTCATTTTCTATGCCAACGACGACACTGGACTTCTTTGCACCTGATATCGAGCATGGTAGCCAGTCCGTTGTGGTGGGGATGCCATGTACCCTGTTGGTTGTAGCCCCAGACCATACAGGGATCACTCTGCTGATGTCTCCGCTGTTAACTCTCCATGTATGCCAAGGAGTAGATGCCTATGTTCCTGGGGCAATGGAACTCCTGGCAATGGCCATCCTGCCAGGTGGCGCTTGACGCAGCTGGATGGCACCTGTGGGGAGGGCCCTTGTTTGGAGTGGGTGGCATCAGGGTGGATGACATGCAATGTGGCTGGTGGCCAGCCGTCAGCAGTCTCTAAGCGTTTGAGGGCTCAATTCAATGTGCAGAAGTATGACCCCAGATCGTTTCCCTTCCTGACCACACCATGGGAGGAACGAATGGCAAAGGATGGCAGCAACACTTATTTGCCCCGGTACATACTATGTATGAGAGCTGATTGCCAGTCCTTCATGATGATGAAGCCTCAGTTCTTTGTAGACCATTTAGAGGACAATTTAGGGGAGGTCCAGGGCATTTCTAAAATGTGGTCTGGGGCAGTTTTGGTAAAAACAGCAACCTCTGCCCATTCATGGGCATTACTTGCTTGTGACAGGTTTGGGGATGTTTCTGTTACCATCACACCCCAATAAGAGCTTAAATATGGTCCAGGGTGTTATATTCCACAGGGACCTTCTTTTGCAGTCTGATGACGAGCTGCACGCCATTTAGAGCAGCGAGGTGTTCATTTGGTTCAGCGCTTCATTAGGATCCGATGGATAATCAGCTATCACCGGTTTCTTCATCTTGGCTGTCGAGGGCGATGTATGCCTGAGAAGGCCAAGGTGATGGTCAACTGCTGTGACATCAAGCCCTATATCCCTCCCCCAATGCAGTGCTTTAAGTGCTGGAAGTTCGGCCATATGTCTTCCCACTGTGCTTTCAGTCTCACATGTCGAGATTGTGGACGATGTCGAAGTGACATCGGGAGCAGTGGTTCAGAACTAGCGTAACTGAGTAAAATACGCAGGACTATAGGCAAAACGGATACTTGTTGACAATGTGGTGAGCATCATTTACTTTGCTCGCCAGACTGCAGGATTTTACAGAAAGAGAGGAAAACCATGGAATATAAGACCCTAGACCGACTGACCTACACTGAGGCTAAGAAGAAGTTTGAGAGCCTCCATCCTGTTTGTATGATCTCCTCTTATGCCACAGCTACAACTGTTCTAGCCCCATCAGCTCCACCTACCCCAGTCACCTCTCAGAGCCGGAACACTACACCTGCTCCGTTGATGGTGGGGGCAATTCCTTCCCTGTTGCTCTTGCACCATCTACTTTGGGGTCAACATCTCCCTTAACCATCGAAGACGTCCATCACCAGTTCTAAGCCGGAGAAGTGTCCACCTCCTTTGGCTCCTCTCCCTTCTGAGGTTTCCACCAGTGGGAAAGATGACATGCACTAGTCGCTGAAGCGCCCAAAAGCAGCTGGTTGCAGGGCTTCACGATCCTCCTCAGTTCCGAAGACTGATTGAGTGAAGCTATCCCCACCAGGGAAACCCAAGGAGTATCGAGAAAAGTTCCAGAAGAAGACCTCTAAGACCAAGGAACTTGCTGTGGCACCTACCCCACCCCTATCTACAAACTCTGTATGTGAGGGTGAGGTAGAGATTCTGGCTTCTGCTGAGGACCTGGATCTCACCGGACCCTCAGACACAATGGATATCAACTCCTTAGGTCCTCAGTCGGTGGCAGCAGGTGACCCTGAGGCGTAAACAGGCTCATTGAATGTTCAATGCCTTCCCAGCCTCACGATCATATGTTGAACTGTGTCGTTTTTTTCCACCACCTGCTGAACAACAACTTATCATTCTTCACCCTTTCTTCTGCATTGCTCTCCACGAAACTTGGTCCCCGGCGATGCGAACCCCTACCCTCCATTGCTATCGGGGTTATTATAAGATTCGGGCAGCTTATGAGAGGGTATTTGGTGGAGTCTGCATCTACATTCTTAACTCTCTTTACCTCTTCAAACACCTTTAGAGGCTGTCGCTGTTTGGGTGTGGACACCTCAGGCTGTTACTGTCTGCAGTCTCTATCTTCCACCGGATGGTGACGTCCCACAGCATGTATTGGCTGTGCTGATAGCCTAGCTGCCGCCACCTTTTCTGTTACTGGGCGACTTTAACGCCCATAACCCTTTGTGGGGTGGATTGGTAGCAACAGGCTGAAGCAGTGTTGTTGAGCAAGTGTTGGCACAGCACGACCTTTTTCTATTAAATAATGGTGCCTCCAGACATTTTAGTGTGCCACATGACATGTACTCAGCCATCGACCTTTCAGTCTGCAGCCATGGCCTTCTACCATTAGTTCAATGGAGTGTGCATGATGACTGACGAGGTAGTGACCACCTTCTGATCTTTCTGTCACTGCCACAGCGTCACTCCTCTGGGCACCTCTCCAGATGGGGTTTGAATAAGGCTGACTGGGACTTCTTAACCTCCATTGCCACTAATGAGCCTTTTTCTCATGATGCCATTGATGTGGTGGTTCACACGATAACCACCGGCATCGTTTCTGCAGCAGAATCTGCAATTCCCAGTTCTTCCAGGTCCCCTCGGCAGAGGACTGTGCCTTGGTGGTCACCGGAAATCGCTGAGGCGATTAGAGATTGCAGGTGGGCCCTCGAATGGCGTAAGTGGCACCAATCACAGGAACACCTCATTACATTTAAGCGACTTCATGCCTGAGCCCGCCGCCTTATTCGCCGACAGAAGCAGGAGGGTTGGGGAAGGTATGTCTCCACCATTGGCATCCATACCTCTCCATCGCAGGTTTGGACCAAGATTAGGCGACTCTATGGATATCAGACCCGTGTCAGCATACCTGGGCTTTCCCTAAATGGAGCAGTCTGTACTGAATAAGACACAGCATTATGCTCAGAGTTCTGCTTCTACAAATTACTTGCTGGCCTCCCACTTCCTGAATGTGTAGTTGGAATGTCAGAGCCTTTCATTTCATATGCACCACCCCAAATCATACAATGCTCCATTCAGTGAGTGGGAATTCCAAAGTGCCCAAGCCACTTGTCCTGATATGGCTCCCAGGCCAGATTGCATCCACTATCAGATGCTCAAACGTGTCTCGGTAGACTACCAGCGACACCTCCTCGACCTTTTCAATTGTATTTGGGTTGAGGGCGAGTTCCCATCACAATGGTGGGATGGAATCGTCATACCAGTATTGAAGAATGGTGGTGGACAGCTACCGCCCCACTAGCCTCACAAAACATTCTGTGCAAGTTGCTCAAACACTTGGTGAGCTGGAGGTTGAGTTGGCTACTTGAGTCTCAGGGCCTTCTGGCTCCGTCTCAGGGTGGGTTCTGTAAAGGCCACTCTGCCACCGATAATCTGGTCTATATGGAGTCTGCCATCCATATGGCATTTTCCCGCCGTCTTTTTTTGACACGTGGAACGCATACAATTCAACATGGCGACATCACATCCTCACCACACTTCATGGGCAGGGTCTTAGGAGCCCACACCCAATTTTTATTCAGAATTTCCTGTCGCTTCATTTTTTCTGCGTGCAAGTTTGTCCTTCCCATAGTTGCTCCCGAGTTCAGGAGAATGGGGTCACAGAAGGCTCTGTCTTGAGTGTCTGCCTCTTTTTGCTTCCTATCAATGGCTAGCTGCAGTTGTGGGAACATCTGCATCTGCTTCTTTGTATGCTGATGACTTTTGCCTTTACTACAGCTCCACTGACGTTGTAGTTTCTGAACGGCCACCAAGACTTGCGTCCTGCATTTCTACCGGTGTTGCACTGTTCACCCTGAGCCACAGCTTTTTGGCAAACCTCTTGCTGTGGTGGAGATGCATCGGTTTTTGGGATTGCTTTTTGATACCTGGTTGACTTGACTCCCTCATACTCGGCAACTTAAACAAACGTGCTGGTGGCGTCTTAACACTCTTCGTTGCTTGAGTCATGCCAGCTGGGACGCCGATCAGTCTACCCTTCTACGACTGTATCAGGCGTTGATCCAGTCCCATCTCGATTATGGGAGCCTGGCTTACAGTTCGGCATCACCTTCCATGCTGCAGTTGTTTGACCCCATACTTCACTGAGGGATTCGAGTCGCAAGTGGAGCTTCCCACGTAATCCCTGTAAAGAGCCTACTTGTGGAGGCTGGTGTCCCTCCGTTCTGGATCCAGCGCCAATGACATTGGGCTGCTTACGCTGCACATGCTTGTAACTTGCCGAGACATTCAAATTACTGTTCTTGAGCTCGGTCGTCCATCTTCCAGAACGGCGGCCCTGGTCGGGGTGTACGATTGCGTTTCTCCATTGGGCTCTTCTCTATGGGCTTGAGTTTTTCCCTCTCCCATCTCTTTTCTAGGCCCATATACGTATACCCCGTGGTGTGCCCGACCATGCCTTCAGCTGGATTTGGCACAAGGTCTGAAAGACTTAGTCCCTCCTGATGCCCTCTGCTGGCGTTTTCTTTCCATCTTTGCCGCATAGTCTATACCGACAGTTTGATGGTTGCTGGTCGAGTTGGTATGCCTTTACTCTTGGGTTCAAATGGCTCTGAGCACTATGGGACTTAACTTCTTTGGTCATCAGTCCCCTAGAACTTAGGACTACTTAAACCTAACTAACCTAAGGACATCACACACATCCATGCCCGAGGCAGGATTCGAACCTGCGACCATAGTGGTCGCGCGGTTCCAGACTGTAGCGCCTAGAACCGCTCAGCCACTCCGGCCGGCCTTTTACTCTTGGGGATCATTATGCAATGCTCATTGAAGGATGGCTGCAGCGTTTACACTGCAGAGCTGGTAGCCATCTCTCTTGCGCCATAGAGTATATCCGCTCCTGCTCAGGTGAGTCCTTCATCACTGTAGTGACTCCCTGAGTGGTTTACGAGCTATCAACCAGTGTTTTCCTTGCTCTCGTCTGGTGGTTTCTATCCAGGAGTCGCTCCATACTCATGCCCATTGCGGTCGCTCTGTGGTTTTTGTGTGGACCCTGGGTCATGTCGTCATCCTGGGCAATGAATGTGTTGACAGGCTGGCGAAACAGGCTATCAGTGAACTGGCCCTGGAGATTGGCCTTTCGGAATGTGATCTCTAGGCAGTATTGTGGCAGAAAGTTCTTGGTACCTGGGTGATGAATGGCACACCCTGCCTTTACCCAACAAACTTCGGGTCATCAAGGAGACTAAAGGTGTGTGGAATTCCTCCGTGTCAGCCTCACGCAAGGACTCAGTTGTTCTCTGCCGGCTATGCATTGGCCTCACCTGGCTGGTTCACTGTCATTTATTGCGCTGCGAGAACCCACCTCTATGTCACTGTGGATCAGCATTGGCAGTGGTCCACATTTTGTTGGACTCTCCGCTTTTAACTGCTCTCAGACAGACATTTGGACTGCCTGATACGCTCCCTGCACTTTTAACAGATAACACTGCAGTGGCAGGCTTAGCTTTGACTTTTATTCGAGCAGGGGGGTTTTATCGCTCGATCTAAGGGTTTCTCTCTGTTTTGTGTTGAGTGTCGCCTTTGGCCTATGGTTTTAGATTGGGCTTTTTAGTGTGTTTATTGGTGGTTGGCTTTTACTTTTTTTTGTTTCCATGGTCGGCCAACCACTGTAACATTCTGTGTGCTCTTAATTCCTCTTTACTGGTCTTTGTCTATATCTTCTTGTTCTGTGTCCTCCCTTGTCATCTCTGTTGTTTGTTTTTCTTCCTTATGGGTGTTTCATGGTCGTGGAAAAAAGGAACTGATGGCCTTTGCAGTCTGGTCCCTTCAACACCCACAAACCAACCAACAATAAAACTCATCTTTGCTCACCAGGGTTGTTTGTAGCTTTGAAACTACAGAAGTGTACTTGCAGTTCAGAAAACACTCAGTAAGCCATCATTACTGAGTGGCGAATTGATGCAAGTTTAAAATGGCCTTTAAAATGTAGGTGTCAATGCAAGTAGACTGCACAATGACGTTACTCCGGCAGGAAATTCCTGGAGAGCGGAGGGTCCGACCTCGACCAGGACTGCCCCCCTGGCCTCTGCCGACGCTGCTTCAGGGCAGAGGCGCCGCAGTGGCGCCCCGGAACCGCGGGAGGCGCGGCTTACTCCTAGCCTCGTGGTACCGCTTTGCTGTGCAGTACCTCTGCGGTGGTCGATACTTCTTGCACTCCTCTCGATACTCGACAACACCGCAGGTGTAATAGTATACTATCATTACCAGATGGAACTTACGTGGCGCAATTTAATGTAATTTGTTATTAACAAAATTAACAAACAGTCTGATTCTCTCCCCATGCTGTCCTCCTCAAGAGTGAAGGAGTTGGGGAGAGATGCTTGATCTTCATTGGTGCGCGGGGTTTCCCGCTATTTTATTGTGCTCCTATTGACTCAGAGAACAAGGGAGCTTAATGCTTCATGTGCATTGAATTAATTTTGAACTAACAAGTTCAAAATGTTTAGTGTTTTCCCCATGTATGTAAATTCTTGTGAAATAAATGTGCAGTAATTCAATTAGTTAGGAACCTCTGTCAGTGTTCGATTAAATATTAAAAGGGCCATCAGCCTTGCATATATGTGAAGGACATGTTTCACTGTGCAAACCTTTATGCAGATGACAGATACTATTTAAGGCTTGCTCTCTTCTGTACAGTCCCTACATTAACAGTCACGTTTCAGTTTAAGTACGAGTTGGCATTCTCACAGTCGATGTTTTCGGACTCCACGGTGGTTGGAATGGGGGTCCTTCTTCTCTAGATACCTTATTACATATGAGATCAGTATATGTTCTAAGATTGCACAACAAATTGATGTCAAGCATACTAGATGGTAGATTTGAAGATCTGCCTGACTTCTAGGTGCAGCTGATCTACACTTTCTTCCTCCACTGGGCAAGGCTTTGTTCGAGACACCTGTCGTTTATCTGAGTCTAGCTCAGCAACAAATTAGGTACAGAATCAGATAAGGATTACATCAGACCCTGCAGGTTTTGTTCAGTTTTAACTATTTCAGCGGTGTTTGAAAGCCATATGTGCTGTAGTGGAGACAGAGCTAGCTCTCAAGTGGGGCAAGGCAACAATGGTATGTGGGAGAGCGTTATGCTCTTGGAAAACACCTTCTGGAATGCTGTCCATCAGTCATCAGATTGTTGTAGAAATGCTTCAAATGGCTCTGAGGTCATCAGTCGCCTAGAACTTAGAACTAATTAAACCTAGCTAACCTAAGGACATCACACACATCCATGCCCGAGGCAGGATTCGAACCTGCGACCGCAGCGGTCGCTCGGTTCCAGACTGCAGCGCCTAGAACCGCACGGCCACTCCGGCTGGCGATTGTTGTACAAATTCTAGTCCTGCTGTGATACGAAATCGCACCCCAGACCATAAGTCCAGGTGTAGGTCCAGTGTGTTTGCTAACCCACACGTGGCCGTCACTGTTACAGCGTGTATTTAAACGAAACCTGATCTGCGTCTTCACATTGGCACTGCCAGCACGATATCTGAACAGACATCATCTTTCAGATGCCTACCAGCTTCAGCTTGAAAGGTGCGAGCAAAAGGTCATGAAATATATTTCTTTGCCGCACCGCTGTTGGTCGCAGCGAGCTCGGACTGGTTAGGTTATGTGGGGGAGGAGGACACGCACCAAAGCTGGGTATACTCTGGGCAGCAGTAGCATCGACATCGCTGAATAAGTGCAAGTCTGTTTCGCAATGGTTCATTCAGATGAACAATGTTGGGCTATCAAGCTTTGCACAAAGCACGATAAAAAGTTTTCCGAAACTCACACAATGTTAAAGCAAGTCTTCGGGGAGTCTGCAATAAGTTTTGTGTGTGTTACGAGATGGGTGAAGAAGCTTAAGGATGGTCGTGACCTTTGGTCTGGAAGAGCATCAACAAACAGGAACGAAGACAATGCGATCGTATCCGTGAACCGTTAAAGTCTGACCGCCGATTGAGTGTTCGACGATTAGCAGACACTCTGAACATTTAAAAAAGTTTCGTGTTCAACAGCGTTACAGAGGAATTGCACATGAGAAAGGTGTAGGCCAAGGGGATGCCGAAAATTCTGTCGGACGAGGAAAAGGTCTATAGGTAGTGGGAAGCGGGCGTGTTAATTACAACGATGAGTAACCACACTCACTTCCGTCCGTTACTATGAATGCTTTTATTCTCACGGCGTATATGCAATGTGGCAATGTGCGCTGCATAGAGCGCGTACCACACAGCATTCAGTTGTTCTGGCTGCGGTATGTGAGTGATGTTATTGGGGGGTAAAGCCAGTGGTTTTATGTCCCCACAGATCAATCGATTGTTGATCATGAGTGAACTGTTGGAACGTGTGGGCGTTGAGCCGGATTATTTGGACAACGTTGTTATTGGTGACGAGAACTGGGCTTTCGCCTACCACCAGGTAACGGAGTGCTGAAGTTTGGAATGGCACACGTCAGCGTCCCCAAAACCCAAGAAGGCGAGGTTGAGCAAATCCAAAATGAAACGATGCTAATTGTCTTCTTCGACATCAAGGATGTGGTGCACAAAGAGTTTGCACCCCAAGGACAGACCGTTAATGCTCTTTACTACGTCGATGTCCCGGAAATATGAAGAAAATGGGTCCTCCGAGTACGAAAAGACGTGGCAGCAACGTGGCCGCTGCACCACGACTGCGCGCCCAGCCACACGCCAGAGCGCGTCCGCGAATGCCTGGCCAGCCACAGCTTGGCAACGCTGCCGCAGGCGGCCTGCGATCCCGACCTCGCACGATTAAAAGCGCGCTCAATGGACGCCGTTTTGAGCGCACTGAGGGCGCACAGCAGGCTGCGATAACGCCCGCAAACCAGGCCTGGGAGGCCTTCTTTCAAGGGGCTTATGAGTTATGGGCGATGCACTGGAAGAAATGTGCAGACGCTAGCGGTAACAATTTTGAAGAATTTTAAAGCTTTGTACATATATCGCCAATAATTACTTTTAGAGAATATATTTCAATGAACCGTGATTTATTTTCAAACGATATTGCTAAGAATTTATTTTATTTACTAGCGACTCATCAAGAACATTAACACATTTAATCGCACTATGCAGGTATCGAAGTAGTTGCCAAGGAGTAATGAAATCATAACCAAATTCCTTTTAACAAATGGGAATTTTATTCACTTTAATAGTGCCTAAAAGCATTTTTTAAAAGAAACAGAATTCAAAATTATAATCAGAAAGCACCCTCTAAATATCAAAGTTACAATTTATTCAGAGGCAGAAAGAAACAAGTTTTGACTGTATAAGCTTTCGGGCAGAGAACCTTGCCGCTCCCTTTTTTCACGGCCGTAGTTACGACCGCTCACAACAGCCTCTGAAAGACTACACTGGTGAAAATCTGCAACACACCAGATAACTTTAAGCTAAGAGTTTTAACAATTTACACAAGCACACAAACTATGCACCCCCATAGAACGGATGGAAATGGTACAAAACACTAACAATTAAAATATTAACCTTGCCACCGAAGGTGCGACTTGATTTTAACTTCTAAGAAAAGTCTTGCGGTGAAAAGGTAGCAACTTTATATACTAAAATGATCAATTAAATAAAACCCCATGAAAAGCAATCTAATATAAAATTCTACAAGGTTGGCCAAACAATAGTTAAAATGCTCTACAGTACACAGATACCGCCTCTCAAGATCATAGGCAATAATATCAAAGTTTTCAAAGATCAAAACATATTTCAGGTACTAGGCCGTTACACTCCAAGCAATAAATTCGTTAACACGCGAGATCCGACAAACATGACAGAGGCAGCTACTAACATGCGGTAGATTGATAGGGAGATTACCGAACAACCTGAACTGCGGGTTGCTCTAACCCGTCCCTACCCCACAAGGGAAACGGACCATCCAATTTATAAACAACCACCTTCCCGCGGGTGGGCAAACGGAGAAGAATGGTGGGACGACCCCAAAGCAAAACGGCTGGTGACCTCACGAAGAAAACAAGTAGCATTTAACAAGAGTAAATCAAACAACATACCACCAATCACTTAACTTCTAATAAACTGCGGTGTCTGGCGAAGACAGGGCGCAGCACCCCCAGATCGCTCTCCCGAACCGTCCGCTGCCAGCCGCTTCAACGGACGCAGGAAGGCGCGCCTATCTCCCGTCTCACGGCGTCGCAGCTCGCACCGGCCAGACCGATGTCGTGGATTGACTCCTGTTGCTCTCGTGTCGGCCGCGAAGTCACTACCCCTCGCTATACGCCGCGGCCCACTGGACTCACGTGGCGACCTCACATGCGCCGACGCTCAAGACGGACAAGTCATCTTGTGTCCCAGTGCGCGACCGACCAACAGATCGATTCCAACCGCCAATACCCATTGCCTGAGCAAACTCGAGCAGACTGGCGGCCTAACGCGCAGACTCAGATGCAGGAACTAAGCCCCGACCGGGTCACCACTCGCTGAGTTCTCTTACTGGCCGAGTGGAAAGACTCTCATTTTGCCGGCTTTAAAGGTTTATCCGAACGACAGACATACTAGCACTCCTAGCGACAGACAGACACTAACTGCTTAACAAATGCGGACGAGAGACAGACTAGCAAGCTGGGGACGAGAGACTGACCCAGACTTACCGACTGGCGAGCTCGTAGCGCCCCTTAAATGCACTTGAACAGGCAACCTTTCCCCTTTCCCACCAGAGGGAGACACCAAAGCTGCGATTGCCACAGCGGCGCCACCGCGAGAAGTTCTGCTTCACACTATGCGCTGTGGCGTGCTCTTCAAAACAGCAATCTTTACCACTGCTCATTCATGTCTTTTTGGACACATCTTCTACGTCGCACAACTTCTTGCTGTTGCAAACTTCTTCTGTCAGTGTACCATGGTGCAAAAGGGATAACCAGTGAAGCACAATCATGTCGAAGGTCACAAAGTAAGCAGTCCAATACGCTGGTGGCAGTGATGGGCTTTCTTGAAAGACAAAGAGAATTTGAGTTGTAGAATGTTTCTACATAGATCCACTCTCAGTGGCAGCTGACTGAAACTGTAAAAAGTGCTAAAAGTAATCCGTAAAATTTCAGGCTGTTAATCCAACTTAATTCCCAGGGATAACAATTACAAACAACTTAAATTTAAATAATCTCGTAGAAAATGGCTTGGAGGAGGCAAACCAAAGGCTGCGGTTCATTGCCAGACCACTTACAGGATGCAACTGATCTGCTAATCAGGCTGCCTGTGCTGGGCTCGTACATCCTAGGCTAGAGTATTGCTGCGTGGTATGGGGTGCACACCAGACGGGACTGACGCAGGACGTCGGGCAAGTTCAGAGGAGGCCAGCTCGCCTGTATTATCGCGAAACAGGAGGGAGAACGTCACGGGCGTGACGTGCCAGTTGG
The DNA here is from genome assembly GCF_023864345.2 of Schistocerca serialis cubense. Lineage (NCBI taxonomy): Eukaryota > Metazoa > Arthropoda > Insecta > Orthoptera > Acrididae > Schistocerca > Schistocerca serialis. Next base: position 61,601,233 of record NC_064643.1, read on the forward strand.
GGTGGCGGTCGTTACATCATTTTCCTTCGTGGCAGATCACAATTATGTGGAACTCTTTGAAAGAAATTTCTGTCATTGTTATGTCAATTACTGTTCACTTATTTCGCATACTAATTATTTCGCATATATACCCAGTCTCATGTGCAAACTGAACTGAAAATTAATAAAGCGTAAAAATCATAGAGTGCAGGGCATAATGTGAGGAGCAAATCTCATTACATGTTCGAGAGCATTATCTACATGTCACAAAAATCTGACCATCCTATATGACATGTCATCTTATCTGATCTTATAAACCAATCGTCATATTGCACGAAATGATTACAAATTAGTTTTCAATATTTCAAGTTCAATTTGCACTTGCAAATGGCTATATGTCCGAAACCACCGTATTTTGCGAGAAGTGAGCACTGATTCACAGTCAAGTGGCAGAAAAAAGATTGGCCTGGTGCGGTTAGTTCCCCTGTTCCGAGAATTGAAGTTAATGACGATTTTTGCCTGTTAGCGACACTGATACTGCCAAGATGTCGGTCGCAGCGATTCCAAGACTTTTCAGAATGTCTTAATTTCAAGTTCGAAGTTGGATAACAAACGACAGAAAATACATTTTTTTTCATGTGATATAATTACAAAATAGCAGTTGCGGATCATTCCCTTATTTGTAGTGTTAAACATTATTTCTAGCCAAATTTCATGATCTAGGTCAGCGGATAGCAACCTATAGGTTTTGATGAGTGATTTTTTGAGTGTCAAGATCTGTGACACAACTGGCCGTATCTTTTGATTAAACTGACTTAGAAGCTTAAACTTTATACACGCTACATAAAGTTGAGCCTGATACATCTACTCGATCCTGAGAAAAGGGGTTCTCGACGATCGGACAGACACATGAACGAAGAAGAGAGCGATCCTGCAGCGGCTTCGTTTCCACAGACTGAGGCACGGAACTACCAAGAACAGGTTTTTTTCTTTGCAGTGAGTCCTGTTCAAATTTTAAACGCCAAAATTATTTCGCTGATGGCAACTATGTAGGGAGAAATGGTCATTGTAATAAAATAAGAGCGATGAGAGGTCGCATAGGAAGATTTAAGTGTTCGCTTTTCCAGCGCGCTGTTCGAGGGTAGAACGGTAGGGAAGTAGTTCGATGGCGGTTCGATAAACCATCTGCCAAGCACTGAACTGTCAACTGCACAGCAGTCTTGTAATAGGGCGCGCTCAAATGTGGTGCTTCCGAATTTTCTCATGTGAAAACTCTTAAAGATATTTAAACAAAACAAACGTTGCTAACATCCTATATCTTTATTCTTCATGTTTACGTATTTATTTCTTAACACAGTCGCGCTGACGACGAACACATTTCTCCCAACAAGCGACCAGTTGTTTAGTTCCGTCACTGTACAATGTTTGACGCTGTTGACGCAGGTACACCCTTACCAATCCTTCCACCGCTTCATCACTATCAAAACGCAGTTCTCGAAGATTTTCTTGTCGAAAGATATAAAAACCGGATGGGGCCACGTCGGGACTGTATGATCGATGGCAGCGAACCCGCGTCGGACTGTTGCAGCTGCCGCAGCGCTTGTGTGTGGTCTGGCACTGAGGGTGCTCCAAGTGCGCACGAATACTTCGACTTCGAAACTCGATTACAGCACGCTGTTTCTCAAGCGTCGACAATGTCACGTTAAACCCCGCCATGTTGCATGTTACACGCTAAAATTCTGAGCTCTCTATAGACAGACGGCTCCAAATATGTAAAAATGTAGAATAAACATGACGACTGTCAATAACGTTTGTTTTATTTTAAAACGTTTAAAAGTTTTCAACTAAAAAATGAAGAGGCATTATGTTTCAGTAAGCCTTGTAGATGTAGGTGTACATGTAGAAACTCCATGAAATGAAGAAACGTTTGATAATTTCTGCAGTGACAGTTGTATTCAGCAGAGTACCCATATTACCAAACTGTTTAAATTGTGATAAAAGTTTATGAGCTTCCAGAAAGTGTTAAGTGAACTGAACAAGAAAGTACTTTGTTATCAGTGGAATTAAATTATTTACTTCAGATAATTGAGATTACCTTATAATCTACAGTGGTATGGGCACATAATGAGATCGAACAGCGAAAGACCTGCCAAAAGGTATTTCGACCTTAACCTCGTAGGAAGAAGACCACGTGGCAGACAAAGAAAATTCTGGACAGAGACTGTATGGTAAGCTGCAGAGGTGAAAGGACATAAATAGAAAGTTCTCCTGGAACAGAAGATGTACGAAGACACAAGGAGATGGAGAGCACTTGTACACAACACCTGGGAAACTGGAGTTAGTAAACGACGACGATGATGATGATGATTGCTCCCACAACTGTAATAGATGCGTCTGGCCCATTAACTGGCGTGACTTATGTCACTGATAAATGAGGGAATTTAGTCACGAGTACCTCAGCAGAATAATTTGCCCATACTGTAAAGATGTAGCAGACTGCTGACGCTATACGTCTGCTGATTTGTTCTGTCTCACTGAATTGTCTTTTCTTAAAGATTGTCTCCGCTTTACGTATTTACTCTTGATATTATCTTGGAAAGCCACATTTGCTTGTCAGTACTTAGAGACCTGCTTCCGGGACGCGAAGGATTTCTCCAGATGCGCTGTCAAGATTCACTCGATATCTAGTAAGTAGCTGGATGTGAAAATTTACCGGTCGACGCAGTTCCTTGTTTTCTTATCTGTGTTCCTAACAACCTGCAATTCTAAGTCGGGACTGAGTTATTTCAACTGATCAGCTTGCCTTGGTTTTAAGCTTCAACGTCGATATGATGACCCATTTGGCAGTGAAGTGTTGAAAATGTGCCACCCGGTTCAGTGGATTCACCGCAATAAGATGTGGACACGTGATGGAGCGATAGGTGAGAGGCTATCGTGTTCGAGTGTGCCCATGACTACCACGGGAATGGAGTTGCTTTATCTGTTGGTAGATCAACGCAGCTCGTCCAACTTGTCTCCAAGAAATCGTGTACCAATGCAAGACACGTGGCACGTTTAAGAACAGTGGTCGTAAAGAGATCACATCAGAGAGAGAAGAGTGTCACGCGTAGTCAATGGCACGAATTGTTGCTATCAGTGAACCAGGCCCATTTCAACCAGTTAAAGGTAGAATATTGCGAAGAAAATTGCAAGAGACAACAGTTGGAATCCAGTACCTTGAAAAAAGATGTTGCCCATAGTGGCACAGAGCTGCACCTTTCTAATGGAGCAAGTAACAAGGAAACTGGATAACAGCCGGGTTGAAGGGTCCAGTGTGCTACTACGATTCCAGATTTTTCCTCTTTTCAAGTGATGCAAAGAGTGTCAGCTTACTGGGGCATGATCTAGGACGTTCATTTAAAAATTCTCCAAACCAGTGGAGCCTCTTCCTCAAAATCTTCATCACGGGTATTCTGTAGAAACTCCCGCCTTCCAACACGACTACAGGTGTGTTCACAGGGCTACACAGTTTCGGTCGTCGTTGGACGCGCCGCTGAATCACGCGACCTGAGCTCCGCAGCTAATGTCTGCCCCTGCTCGCTACAGCGTGCGGAACTTGGCGATCCGCGGCCCCACCGTTTGGCAGATCGTAGTCGTCAGTGAGTGGCTGCAGCCTGATTAATGTACCTGAAGAAAACTGTGCACTCTTTCCCCGTGGAATAGAAGCTATTTTTAAATCTGGACGCAGTGTCGGACGGTGTAGAGCTTTACGTCTTCTTCGTGCTGCCAATGTTTGGTCCACTGTGCCTGGTTATTGCTCTCTGTATCGCTAAACGCCTGAAATGGTCACCCGATGTACAGGTCCCAGTCACAGATTGCCAATATAAAGGCATCCCGAAACAATAGAAATCCGACTTTTAGGATTTCCTATAATTATTGGCCGAATTTAAAAATTAGAATGCTGTCATAATGGACTCGTTAATACAGACACAAAGTAACGAAAGAAATAATTGATCACTTAATACAGTTCTACTGCTCATGAAGTAAAACTTCTGGATCAACCATGAGGTTTTAATTAATTATTTCCATATTGATAATTCTATTTGCATCACATTTTGCTTACATACCACTGAAACGAGATACAGTTCAGGAAATAGGACGTCATAGACATTGAGATGCATGAAAAGTCAGCCTTTCTTAAATCGGAGCGCAAATTCCCTAAACCAACTCACCCAGTGTTTGACAACACGTACCTGAGCTCACTAATCCGACAGTAGTAAAGTCGAGTACAGTGTAATCAGTAACTTTTTCAACTGAAATACAAGAACAGTGCGGCAGAAATAAACTGCCATTCTGGATGTTGGTCTCGAGCTCAATAAGTGGGCTACCAATCTTTTAATGAAACAGAACGGCCGTGCACGTTAGTTTACTACTATAATTAATATTATTATTATTATTATTATTAGTACTATTATTATAACTTTGGATGTAAATGATCCTCTTTACAATTGCCCAAAGTACTTAAAAGCATTGGTCGATGTTCTTCGGTTCCCACATTTCATTCACTCTTTTTGGCAAAGTGTTGTTGCTTCGCTAGAGACCCAAACCTTTTCCTTCGGTTTTTCTTCGTAAATGACGTGCTATTATTGAACGTCGGATCAAAAAATTTCCCTGTCAGAATGTCATCTTATTTGATCATTTATTACCACGACTGTCCAGTTTTGTGGTATTTGTTTCGGTTTTATTCCCAGTTTCATAAAATCCAACTATTTCTCTTGCTCGCGTATAGCACTTTATTATGTTGGTGTAGTCATAAAACGTTTATCTGATGTCACTGGGAATGTCTGTGTATTATTTGATTTATTGGCTGCCTCTTAATTGGAACTGGTTGCCTAAGCATTTTCGTCTTGGGATTTTTCTTATAACTTTCGTTATATTTAAAAATGCTTTCGACATTTGAATTCCTTTCAAAATGTATTTTTCTGGAACATTCTGGCTCAATGATGAGATTGTAATGTTTCAGTTAATTGTGGCTTAAGTCACAGTTGTTGTGTTTGACAGAGTTTATTGGTTATACTGTATCTTGTATCCATACGAGGGTCACTCCAAAAGAAATGAACACTATTTCTTTTTTAAATCCATAATTTATTCTACATGTTTGAAAGTTTTACAGTGTGTAGATACATCCTTTAGGAACAATATTTTCTTCACATAATTTCCATCCCTCTCAACTGCCTTACTCCATCTTGGAACCAGCGCCTTTATATGCGCACGGTAAAATTCTGGACCAAGCTGTTGGAGCCACTGTTTGGCAGCATGCACAATGGAGTCATCATCTTCAAACCTTGTTCCACGAAGAGAGTCTTTCAGTTTCCCAAAGAGATGATAGACAAATGGAGCCAGATCATGACTGTAAGGCGGATGTTTCAGCGTTGTCCATCCGAGTTTTGTGGTCGCTTCGATGGTTTTTTGACTGACATGTGGCCGTGCATTGTCGTGCAGCAGCAAAACATCCTGATTTTGCTGATGTGGTCGAACACGACACAGTCGAGTGTGAAGTTTCTTCAGTGTCGTCACATATGCATCAAAATTTATGGTGGTTCCACAAACAAGACTCCTTTGGAATCGAAAAACACCGTAGCCATAACTTTTACAGCAGAAGGTGTGGTTTTGAATATTTTTTTCTTGGGTGAATTTGCATGAAGCCACTCAATTGATTGCCTCTTCGTCTCTGGTGAAAAATGATGGAGCCATGTTTCATCACCTATCACAATTCTTCCAAGAAATTCATCTCCACCATTCTTCTCCAAAACTCCACTGCATACCATTTTTCTTGTTTCTTTGAGAGCCACTGTCAACATCCTGGGAACCAACCTGGCACAAACCTTTTTTAACTCCAACACTTTCAGTATTCTGCAAACACTTCCTTCCCATATCCCAACGTAGCGTGACAACTCGTTCACTGTGACGTGTCTATCAGCAGTCACCAATTCGTTAACTCTCTGCACATTGTCTGGAGTGTGTGCACTACGAGGCCTGCCACTGCGAGGACAATCCTCAATATTGCCGTGCCTGCTTTCATCACGTAACCTGCTTGCCCACCGACTAACTGTACTGCGATCGACAGCAGCATCTCCATACACCTTTTTCAACCTCTTGTGGATGTTTCCTACTGTCTCTTTTTCACAGCACAGGAATTCTATGACAGCACGTTGCTTCTGATGAACGTCAAGTGTAGCAGCCATCTTGAAGACATGCTGTGACGGCGCAACTCACGGGAACAGGTTGAACTAAGTTTGAAAACAAGCGGGAAGGATGTATCTACACACTGTAAAACTTTCACACATGCAGAATTAAAACTTTATTTAAAAAAAAACAGTGTGCCTTTCTTTTGGATTGACCCTCGTATATTTTGGTACTCTTTGTCCTAAGTAATATATCACATAATTTTTTTCGTTTTTCGAATGAAATCAGCAAACCGATCATTTCCCATATTTCTTTTAACACTGCATTCTGGTTTACGTCGGCTGTGATGCCACCAGGCAGGACTGACCAATCATTTTCAAAGTAACTACAGTATGTAGCCAGATTTCCTCTGCTTCTGCGTAATGTGAATGAAGGATTAATGTTAAGGATCAATTTCTGTTTGCGGCGGAGTCTTATTACTTTTCAAGACACAGTCAAATAGTACTGCAGTGCGTCAATGTCCTTGTCTTACACCAGTTTTGATAGTGAAGGCTTCTGGAATTTCTTTCATGAATTATACTTTGGATTTTGTGTTTGTAACAGCCTGTTTATGATTGCAAATAGTCTGTGGCCTAATTCTTGGTAATTCCAGAATTGGAAAAACGACTAGCGGTCAACTAAATATAAGCTAAAGATTAGTTTTCGGTTCTGAATTTTCTCTGGGGATGATGTACATGGTCTAAATTTTGCTTGATATTCTCCACTTTTGAACTCAAGCTATTGTATTTCGTCAAGAAGAAATTGTAATAAATTTTACTTACATGTTGCTGGTAGTACTGATACTGCTCTTGTGTTAAATAACTTGGGTCCTCTTGTGGGTAAAATGTGAACTGATATAATTTTCCAGTCCTGTTCTGCTTCGTAAATGTCTTGTTTGGTATTCTTTACTATGTTTGGTGTGACTGATTTAAAAATTTGTGTTGTTATTCCATTATCTCCAGACGCTTTGCTACTTTTCAATCTTTGACCGGTCGTAAGGAATTACGTTTTATTATCATCATTAAAAAAACAAAGATTGAAAAAACGTTTTATTATCATCATTATACCCCCCCCCCCCCCCCCCACCCCCCAACAACCATGGACCCCTTGGTCGGGAGGCTTGGAGGCTTGCGTGCCTCAGCGATACAGATAGCCGTACCGTAGGTGCAACCACAACGGAGGGGTAATCTGTTGAGAGGCCAGACAAACGTGTGGTACCTGAAGAGGGGCAGCAGCCTTTTCAGTAGTTGCAGGGGCAACAGTTTGGATGATTGACTGATCTGGCCTTGTAACACTAACCAAAACGGCCTTGTTGTGCTGGTACTGTGAACGGCTGAAAGCAAGGGGAAACTACAGCCGTAATTTTGCCCGAGGGCATGCAGCTTTACTGTATGGTTAAATGATGATGGCGTCCTCTTGGGTAAAATATTCCGGAGGTAAAATAGTCCCCCATTCGGATCTCCGGGCGGGGACTACTCAAGAGGACGTCGTTATCAGGAGAAAGAAAACTGACGTTCTACAGATCGGAGCGTGGAATGCCGGATCTCTTAATCGAGCAGGTAAGTTAGAAAATTTAAAAAAAGAAATGGATAGGTTAAAGTTAGATATAGTAGGAATTAGTGACGTTCAGTGGCAGGAGGAACAAGACTTTTGGTCAGGCGAATACAGGGTTATAAATACGAAATCAAATAGGGGTAATGCAGGAGTCGGTTTAATAATGAATAACAAAATGGGAGTGATGGTAAGCTACTACAAACAGCATAGTGAACGCATTATTATGGCCAAGATAGTCACGAAGCCCACGCCTACTACAGTAGTACAAGTTTATATGCCAACTACCTCTGCAGATGACGAAGAAATTGAAGAAATGTATCACGAAATAAAAGAAATTATTCAGGTAGTGAAGGGAGACGAAAATTTAATAGTCATGCGTGACTGGAATTCGGTAGTAGGAAAAGGGAGAGAAGGAAACGTAGTAGGTGTATATGGATTGGGGCTAAGAAATGAGAGAGGAAGCTGCCTGTTAGAATTTTGCACAGAGCATAACTTAATCATAGCTAACACTTGGTTCTAGAATCACAAAAGAAGGTTGTATACATGGAAGAAGCCTGGAGATACTGACAGGTTTCAGATATATTATCTAATGGTAAGATAGAGATTTAGGAACCAGGTTTTAAATTGTAAGACATTTCCAGGGGCAGATGTGGACTCTGACCACAATCTATTGGTTATGATCTGTAGATTAAAACTGAAGAAACTGCAAAAAGGTGGGAATTTAAGGAGATGGGACCTGGATAAAACTGAAAGAACCAGAGGTTGTACAGAGTTTCAGGGAGAGCATAAGGGAACAATTGACAGGAATGGGGGAAAGAAATACAGTAGAAGAAGAATGGGTAGCTCTGAGGGATGAAGTAGGGAAGGCAGCAGAGGATCAAGTAGGTAAAAAGACGAGGGCTAGTGGAAACCCTTGGGTAACAGAAGAAGTGTTAAATTTAATTGATGAAAGGAGAAAATATAAAAATGCAGTAAATGAAGCAGGCAAAAAGGAATACAAACGTATCAAAAATGAGATCGACAAGAAGTACAAAATGGCTAAGCAGGGATGGCTAGAGGACAAATGTAAGGATGTAGAGGCTTATCTCGCTAGGGGTAGGATAGATACTGCCTACAGGAAAATTAGAGAGACATTTGGAGAAAAGAGAACTACTTGTATGAATATCAAGAGCTCAGATGGAAACCCAGTTCTAAGCAAAGAAGGAAAAGCAGAAAGGTGGAAGGAGTATATAGAAGGTCTATACAAGGGCGACGTAATTGAGGACAATATTATGGAAATGGAAGAGGATGTAGATGAAGATGAAATGGGAGATACGATACTGCGTGAAGAGTTTGACAGAGAACTGAAAGACCTGAGTCGAAACATGGCCCCGGGAGTAGACAACATTCCATTGGAGAGCCAGTCCTGACAAAACTCTACCATGTGGTGAGCAAGATGTATGAGACAGGCCCATCAGACTTCAAGAAGAATATAATAATTCCAATCCCAAAGAAAGCAGGTGTTGGCAGATGTCAAAACTACCGAAAAATCAGTTTAATAACTCACGGATGCAAAACACTAACGCGAATTCTTTACAGACAAATGGGGAAACTAGTAGAAGCCGACCTCGGGGAAGATAAGTTTTGATTCCGTAGAAATACTGGAACACATGAGGCAATACTGAACCTACGACTTATCTTAGAAGCTAGATTAAGGAAAGGCAAACCTACGTTTCTAGGATTTGTGGACTTAGAGAAAGCTTTTGACAATGTTGACTGGAATACTATATTTCAAATTCTGAAGGTGGCAGGGATAAAATACAAAGAGCGAAAGGCTATTTACAATTTGTACAGAAACCAGATGGCAGTTATAAGAGTCGAGGAACACGAAAGGAAAGCAATGGTTGGGAATGGAGTGAGACAGGGTTGTAGTCTCTCCCCGATGTTATTCAATCTGTACATTGAGCAAGCAGTGAAGGAAACAAAATAAAAATTCGGAGTAGGTGTTAAAATCCATGGAGAAGAAATAAAAACGTTGAGGTTCACCGATGACATTGTAATTCTGTCAGAGACAGCAAAGGACTTGGAAGAGCAGTTGAACGGAATGGATAGTGTCTTAAATGGAGGATATAAGATGAACATCAACAAAAGCAAAACGAGGATAATGGAATTAGATTAGGCAATGAGACACTTACAGTAGTAAAGCAGTATTGCTATTTGCGGAGCAAAATAACTGATGATGGTCGAAGTAGAGAGGATATAAAATGTAGACTGGCAATGGCAAGGAAAGAGTTTCTGAAGAAGAGAAATTTGTTAACATCGAGTATAGATTTAAGGGTCAGGAAGTCGTTTCTGAAAGTATTTGTATGGAGCGTAGCCATGTATGGAAGTGAAACATGGACGATAAATAGTTTGGACAAGGAGAGAGTAGAAGCTTTCGAAATGGTGTGCTACAGAAGAATGCTGAAGATTAGATAGGTAGATTACATAACTAATGAGGAGGCATTGAATAGAATTGGGGAGCAGAGGAGTTAGTGGCACAACTTGACTAGAAGAAGGGATCGGTTGGTAGGACATGTTCTGAGGCATCAAGGGATCACCAATTAAGTATTGGAGGGAAGCGTGGAGGGTACAAATCGTAGAGGCGGACCAAGAGATGAATACACTAAACAGATTCAGAAGGATGTTGGTTGCAGTAGGTACTGGGAGATGAAGAAGCTTGCACAGGATGCGGTAGCATTGAGAGCTGCATCAAACCAGTCTCAGGACTGAAGACCGCAACAACAACAACAACATTATGACTATTATTACAAAGCGATTCTTAAGTATTGAGCCCTTTGCTGCCAACTTAACTTTATTTTTCGAAACGTGTCTTAATAATACTTCAGAATTCGCAGTCGTATTCCACATCATCTAAAATTCTCATCCTTTTGCGTACCTTGTTCCTTGTGGGCAACTGTCGTCTCGTGATCTCACATATGACCAATCTACTTTTATATTTTATTTTCACCACAGTGTTGGCTCCATGAGATACATCATCTAGTTCTTTGTGTAACCAAATTTATCATCTCCATTGACAGTGTCACTCAGTATTCCAACACTGAGACATAATATTTACCTGTGGAATATCTTGGAGATTTGTCATCGTTTCTTGTCACGGCCGGGCTGCATGTACATACGAGGCATGTTTTGGGTTTTAAGGAGAGACTTCGGCTCTTTAAGATATATGTCAGGGTACAAAACGCTTTATTTGCGTCTTACACTGGTTTCTGATGTTCAGCGTCATTGTGACATTCGCCGTGTGCGGCTGTGAGTTGGACCTTCTCACGTGGCAAGTGGCCGCCGTTACGCCGACTGTGAATCCCGCCGACTACGAGGTGCAAAGTGTTATTCGCTTTCTTCAGGTGGAAAATGTTAGAACCTGTGACAATCACTGCAGATTTGTTACCATTTATGGCGAAGAGAATGAATGCAACCAGTGTCTGAGAGTGGTGCACAGTGTTTGAGAATTGGAGAACTGACGTTCATGATGAGGGAGATCAGGGAGACTCGCCGTCGTCAGAGACTCCATGAAAAGAGAGGTAGACCGCATCATTAGAGAGAATCCACGATTCACGATTAGCGACGTGTATGAGCAACCTTCTGATTTGTCTCCTTCAAGTGGATACCAAATTGCCACTCAGCACTTAGAGGACAACAAAATCTGAGCACAGTGGGCGGTACAGTAGGAGGGCTAGGCCAATGCCACCCCACATTCCATTGTTGTCAGATACATCCAAGATGGCGGCGATGACATCATCCAAAATGGCGGCGTATAGACTTAGCAACAGTGCATGATGTCATCCAATAAGGCTGCTGTGACGTCATCCAAGATGGCAGATTTTTTTGGGAACATTGGTCAATTGGGATACCTCCACTAACCTAGCTGCCCTCCTCTCCCATCCCCCAGAAAAATGGCAGGAAGTTCAAATTCTTACAGGATAACGCATTACACCACAGTTATCTCTACTAATCTAAGAAAATGATGGGAAGACAGGTCACTCAGGCTACCTCTACTAACCTAAGTCATTTGACTGCCACCTCTTCCTAGGAAGTGGTGGGAAGTTTGAAATTTAGAGGCAAGATAGGTCAATTTCTACTTACCTAAGAAACTGGCGGGAATGAAAGGGCAATTCCACTAACCTAAGTCACCCTATTCCTAGGAAATGGTGGGGAGAGTTTCTCTATCTGTGCTGGATATAAGTTTTTATTATTTTGCATGCACTATTTATTTAAATTGTTGCAGTGCAGCCATCCAGTGTGTTCTCGACGAGGTACAGACTCCAACCGACCTAGTACACAGTACCACCACCAGAGGGCACGGTTGTCCATTTCCAAGATGTGATGTCAGTTGATGATGCGAGTACTATTTCCCAAGATGGCGGGAATCAAAGAGTTCACCACGAGGTATGGTCTAGTACACAGTACCACCAGCAGAGGTCGCTGTCGTCTGTCCTGTGATATAATACAAGATGATGGTCCTGGGTTACGGAAATGGTGGGAGAAGGACTCTGCCTGTGCTGGACACAAGTCTTTATTTTCCAGGCAGTACTTCCACCACAAGATCTACAGACCAACTGACCTAGTACACAGTACTGCCATCAGAGGGTGTTGTCATCCCTCCTGTGACATAATCCAAGTTGGTGGTCTGGAGGGGGAAAATGGCGCGAAAATGACTCAGCCAGCGCTGGGCTGCAGCAGAGAGTGAGGAAGGTTTGGAGCAATTTATTTTGAGAGATAGTATTGAAACGTCCCCTTAGAAAAATTTATACAAGACTGTGCTTAAACTGACACACAATATTTTGTTAGCGCAACGCAATCTGACTTTCAAAATTCCCTACAAAAGAATGGCCCTGACTAACATTAAACTATACCTTTCACAAATCACTTACCTCACAAAAATCTTCGCTGCTCAAGCTACTGCAATACAGCGAGCGCCACTACTGCCAGCTAAATAAAAGATTCAAACTATGGAAGGCACTAACTACTGATAGGGATAGTTAGCAAATGAAAGATATTAGTAGAGAACAAACAATGTATTTACCTTGATATCATCATATATAAATATAGCAGTTCATGACAAATTTCAGAACTCCGCCATCTCTCTCCCCACATCCACCACTGCTGGCGGCTCACCTCCAACTGCGCAACGCTACGCGCTGTTCACAGCCAGCTGCCTAACACTACAATGGCGAGTATTACAACAATGCAAAGCGGCCACAGACTGCACACAGCACAGCCAGTGATTTTCATACAGAGGTGGCGTTACCAATAAAAAAACCTAAACAGCCTACTTACAGTATATTTATCACACTGACACAAAACACTCGCCCTGATGTGTTTAGGGTCACAATACACTCTCTGCAGATCCGCAAACTAGTCGTAAATAATGCAACAGCCACACTTGCTAATTGTAGACTGTCGATATAATGAATTCCACAGCCTACACACATGCAAACTACTACACCGAGATAATGTCAGTACACAACACACACACCTGCAAACTGCTCCCAAGTAATGCAGCTCACTGATGAGTAGACACGCTCAGTGCTCGTAAACTGTCCAAATAATGCATAGCACAGCCAAAAGACACACACAGACACCACCCACCGTCGCCTGTCCACTAGACCACACACACTCCCAGAAGTCGAGACGTAACAGTTTCCCCAGCGAAATGATGTACATGTCCCACAAGAACTACTAAATCCTCAAACCATATTGCAGGTCTAACGCTGACAGCACTTAAAGAGCAGGGAAAGAATCCAGTGAACAAACACTTAGTGCATGTAAAATACGCTTCCGGACTATCATCACCCACAGCTATGAGGCTCAGCTAGCGCGAGACAGTGCAGGAGCGAGTCTTATTCTGACATCACATGTCTGTCTATCTAAATATGCACCAAGTCATCCTCGGGACTGCGTGTGTATATGAACCCTCTCTCTACCTGCAGTCTTTTTTTTTTTTTTTTTTTTGTTCATCAGTCTACTGACTGGTTTGATGCGGCCCGCCACGAATTCCTTTCCTGTGCTAACCTCTTCATCTCAGAGTAGCACTTGAAAACTACGTCCTCAATTATTTGCTTGATGTATTCCAATCTCTGTCTTCCTCTACAGTTTTTGCCCTCTACAGCTCCCTCTAGTACCATGGAAGTCATTCCCTCATGTCTTAGCAGATGTCCTATCATCCTGTCCCTTCTCCTTATCAGTGTTTTCCACATATTCCTTTCCTCTCCGATTCTGCGTAGAACCTCCTCATCCCTTACCTTCTCAGTCCATCTAATTTTCAACATTCGTCTATAGCACCACATCTCAAATGCTTCGATTCTCTTCTGTTCCGGTTCTCCCACAGTCCATGTTTCACTGCCATACAATGCTGTACTCCAAACGTACATCCTCAGAAATTTCTCCCTCAAATTAAGGCCGGTATTTGATATTAGTAGACTTCTCTTGGCCAGAAATGCCTTTTTTGCCATAGCGAGTCTGCTTTTGATGTCTTCCTTGCTCCGTCCGACATTGGTTATTTTACTACTTAGGTAGCAGAATTCCTTAACTTCATTGACTTCGTGACCATCAATCCTGATGTTAAGTTTCTCGCAGTTCTCGTTTCTACTACTTCTCATTACCTTCGTCTTTCCCCGATTTACTCTCAAACCATACTGTGTACTCATTAGACTGTTCATTCCGTTCAGCAGATCATTTAATTCTTCTTCACTTTCACTCAGGATAGCAATGTCATCAGCAAATCGTATCATTGATATCCTTTCACCTTGTATTTTAATTCCACTCCCGAACCTTTCTTTTATTTCCATCATTGCTTCCTCGATGTACAGATTGAAGAGTAGGGGCGAAAGGCTACAGCCTTGTCTTACACCCTTCTTAATACGAGCACTTCGTTCTTGATCGTCCACTCTTATTATTCCCTCTTGGTTGTTGTACATATTGTATATGACCCGTCTCTCCCTATAGCTTATCCCCTACTTTTTTCAGAATCTCGAACAGCTTGCATCATTTTATATTGTCGAACGCTTTTTCCAGGTCGACAAATCCTATGAAAGTGTCTTGATTTTTCTTTAGCCTTGCTTCCATTATTAGCCGTAACGTCACAATTGCCTCTCTCGTCCCTTTACTTTTCCTAAAGCCAAATTGATCGTCACCTAGCGCATTCTCGATTTTCTTTTCCATTCTTCTGTATATTATTCTTGTAAGCAGCTACGATGCATGAGCTGTTAAGCTGATTGTGCGATAATTCTCGCACTTGTCAGCTCTTGTCGTCTTCGGAATTGTGTGGATGATGCTTTTCCGAAAGTCAGATGGTACATCGCCAGACTCATATATTCTACACACCAACGTGAATAGTCGTTTTGTTGCCACTTCCCCCAATGATTTTAGAAATTCTGATGGAATGTTATCTATCCCTTCTGCCTTATTTGACCATAAGTCCTCCAAAGCTCTTTTAAATTCCTATTCTAATACTGGATCCCCTATCTCTTCTAAATCGACTCCTGTTTCTTCTTCTATCACATCAGACAAATCTTCACCCTCATAGAGGCTTTCAATGTATTCTTTCCACCTATCTGCTCTCTCCTCTGCACTTAACAGTGGAATTCCCGTTGCACTCTTTATGTTACCACCGCTGCTTTTAATGTCACCAAAGGTTGTTTTGACTTTCCTGTATGCTGAGTCTGTCCTTCCGACAATGATATCTTTTTCGATGTCTTCACATTTTTCCTGCAGCCATTTCGTCTTAGCTTCCCTGCACTTCCTATTTATTTCATTCCTCAGCGACTTGTATTTCCGTATTCCTGATTTTCCCGGAACATGTTTGTACTTCCTCCTTTCATCAATCAACTGAAGTATTTCTTGTGTTACCCATGTTCTCTTCGCAGCTACATTCTTTGTACCTATGTTTTCCTTCCCAACTTCTGTGATGGCCCTTTTTAGAGATGTCCATACCTCTTCAACTGTACTGGCTACTGCGCTATTCCTTATTGCTGTATCTATAGCGTTAGAGAACTTCAAACGTATCTCGTCATTTCTTGGTGCTCCCGTATCCCACTTCTTTGCGTATTGAGTCTTCCTGACTAATGTCTTGAACTTCAGCCTACTCTTCATCACTACTATATTGTGATCTGAGTCTATATCTGCTCCTGGGTATGCCTTACAATCCAGTATCTGATTTCGGAATCTCTGTCTGACCATGATGTAATCTAATTGAAATCTTCCCGTATCTCCCGGCCTTTTCCAAGTATAACTCCTCCTCTTGCTATTCTTGAACAGGGTATTCGCTATTACTAGCTGAAACTTGTTACAGAACTCAATTAGTCTTTCTCCTCTTTCATTCCTTGTCCCGAGCCCATATACTCCTGTAACCTTTTCTTCTACTCCTTCCCCTACAACTGCATTCCAGTCGCCCATGACTATCGGATTTTCGTCCCCCTTTACATACTGCATTACCCTTTCAATATCCTCATACACTTTCTCTATCTGTTCATCTTCAGCTTGCGACGTCGGCATGTATACTTGAACTATCGTTGTCGGTGTTGGTCTGCCGTCGATTCTGATTAGAACAACCCGGTCACTGAACTGTTCACAGTAACACACCCTCTGCCATACCTTCCTATTCATAACGAATCCTACACCTGTTATACCATTTTCTGCTGCTGTTGATATTACCCGATACTCATCTGACCAGAAATCATTGTCTTCCTTCCACTTCACTTCACTGACCCCTACTATATCTAGATTGAGCCTTTGCATTTCCCTTTTCAGATTTTCTAGTTTCCCTACCACGTTCAAGTTTCTGACATTCCACGCCCCGACTCGTAGAACGTTATCCTTTCGTTGATTACTCAATCTTTTTCTCAGTCTAGAGAATACCTGATTGCCCAGCGACTCACCCTCGCAGACACTACGGAAATCGTTAACAGAAAATCACAGGGTCCTTTACTCCTCACGTTCCTAACTGAACGTTCGAGCTGTGCCTGTGTACCCAGTGTGGCTCACGTTGCACGGTGGAATGTTCGTCCATCTGTCAATATACCTCTCAGAGTCGTTAAACGTTCTTGCCGCTAAAAGCCATTATTTTTTCTTCCAATAATTTACGGGTATTCAGCCGGATCCCGTCGACATTCTGCCACGATATTTCGGCCCAGAGACGTTCGGCCATCATCAGGTGAGTACATAACTACTGAAGAGCTCAGAAATATCGTGGCAGAATGTCGACGGGATCCGGCTGCATACCCGGAAATTATTAGAAGAAGAAATACGCCGGGAAAATTTCAGAGGTCACATCAAAAGCCATTATGTCTCTCCAAGCTCGCGAAAACACCGTTCTTGTTGTTTGGGAATAGAGCAGTTTTAGAACACCGAACGAGAGTTTAGACATAAAAAGAAACGATAGAATTGTGAAAAATGATGGGAAATAGATGTAAATTGACCGAATATACAACGAAATGTGGGGAATTTGAGTAAGTACTTGTGTATCTTCTGGTTCGCGCAGAACAATTTGTACATGGGGACAAGTATGCGGCAGCAATGGGAATCCGAGAAAATGTTGACATGGAAGCGAAGGGAATCAGGGAAGCAGTCAATTTTTTTCTCCATCGAGGTCGCATCACACTGTATGTCTGCTGAGGTGCCCGGGAGACATGCGAGTTGAGTACTGTACTTGACGCTTTTCTGGAAGACAGGGAACCATCCGCCTCTAAACTCACATGCATCTGCGTTAAAGGATAACAGAGAGAGGACTGGGTGGTGAGGTACGATTAAATGGTGGTCTGATGATGCATAGAGAGGGAGAATTTGATACAGGTCAATTTTTCCATTGTTCTGTCTGGATGCATCATCCACGTGACATAACCTGCGTTTGACATGTGTACAGCCATGTGTTCTGGTTCAAATGGCTCTGAGCACTGTGGACTTAACTGCTGTGGTCATCAGTCCCCTAGAACTTAGAACTACTTAGACCCAACTAACCTAAGGACATCACACACACCCACGCCAGAGGCAGGATTCGAACCTGCGACCGTAGCGGTCGCGCGGTTCCAGTCTGTAGCGCCTAGAACCGCTCGGCCACTCCGGCCGGCGCCATGTGTTCTGTATGTGATTTAAAGCACTGTCTACTTGCGATCGCTAACGGTAAACCTGTCGGTCATCAGAGGACTTCCATCTCTTGTGTGATGAAACGTGACACTTTCCTCTAAACGAATTTTGATTTATGCGATGTACTCCATTGCCCTGTCGCATCTTGGGTGTAAAATCGAGACTTCAGTTTCATAACTAAGTTAGCGATAGGTGCTTGTGAGGTACTGCAATCTCCATGTATGCATTTGTTTGACAGATGTGGTGTTAACAGCGTCAGTGGCTGAATGACTTGTAATTTTCACATGTCGTACGCTATGCTTTGATTTGTTTCCTTGTAGGAGGTATCCTCCGTTACTAACGATCATTTTATACAGGGTGTTACAAAAAGGTACGGCCAAACTTTCAGGAAACATTCCGCACACACAAAGAAAGAAAATATGTTATGTGGACATGTGTCCAGAAACGCTTACTTTCCATGTTAGAGCTCATTTTATTACTTCTCTTCAAATTACATTAATCATGGAATAGAAACACACAGCAACAGATCGTACCAGCGTGACTTCAAACACTTTGTTACAGGAAATGTTCAAAAGTCCTCCGTTAGCGAGGATACATGCATCCACCCTCCGTTGCATGCGCTGATGCAGCCCTGGAGAATGGCGTATTGTATCACAGCCGTCCACAATACGAGCACGAAGAGTCTCTACATTTGGTACCTGGGTTGCGTAGACAAGAGCTTTCAAATTCCCCCATAAATGAAAGTCAAGAGGGTTGAGGTCAGGAAAGCGAGGAGGCCATGGAATTGGTCCGCCTCTACCAATCCATCGGTCACCGAATCTGTTGTTGAGAAGCGTACGAACACTTCGACTGAAATGTGCAGGAGCTTCATCGTGCATGAACCACATGTTGTGTCGTACTTGTAAAGGCACATGTTCTAGCAGCACAGGTAGAGTATCCCGTATGAAATCATGATAACGTGCTCCATTGAGCGTAGGTGGAAGAAACTAAAATGAGCTGTAACATGGAAATTAACCGTTTCCGGACACATGTCCACATAACTTCTTTTCTTTATTTGTGTGTGAGGAATGTTTCCTGAAAGTTTGGCCGTACCTTTTTGTAACACCCTGTATAGGCTGATGCAGGCATCGTTTAATTTCTGAACCATGATCGGATGTGAACAGTGGACGCTATACATCTCTGGAAATCTATATTGTGCTCGTATCACGCAGAGCAAATTTTTATGGAAGTAGTTTTTTGTTTTGCTGTTCCATAACATAGTTTATCGTAGAGAAACTAAGAAGAAGGGTGTATGTCATGTCCTTGAAATATATTTATTACATTGGAATACTAACAGCGCTACATTCCATACGACTGATAGGTTGGATACGTAAGTGTTCTAACATTACAGCCCATTTTAAGTGCAGAACGTTGTGGCCTTAGGAGTTCGAGTGATTATGTTCTCTCTTACTAATACCTTCCAGGTCCTGATCCTAAACTCTGGAATAATACTTTAAAATTGATAGCTACTTTGATTTACGTAAAAATGCTTCGAACTCTGTCCGTGTAGAGCTCCATCACACATAAAAATCATTCGTTTCTTGTTCTTCTCAAACGTCTGCTATTACATCACGACACTTTCAAATCTGTTACTGTACATCGATAAGGAGTGCTAACTTCCTCGACATGGGAGCATCTCGAGAAATCTTGTGCACTTGGATGGACTCGGCAAGCTCCATTCATTCACGAGACGTGGAATGTTGCGGTCTTCTTCTGGTCGGTTACAGATTAAATCGGTAACGGTGCTACAGGGCGAGTTGCCCTAAGACATCGAGAACGCTGTGTGACTCCTATACGCAGAGAGATAGATCGCAAATTAAGCACTATGTCGGGGTTTTAGAACTATGTAGAGTTCTGTCTGATATACTTTGATTGTGTATGTGTTCGAGAATTAACAATGAATGGACGTTCTGCACAGTCTTCTATCCACATTCGCAATGATACTCGCAAAGTGGACGACGGGTGGATTAGTTATGATACTCAAACTGGTAAACATGCTGTCACGTCATTGGTCTGTGTTGAAATTACTGTAAAATTGTTCGCAGTATCAACTGTGATGCTTGCCGCGTGGGATTAGCCGAGCTTTCTAGGGCGCTGCAGTCATGGACTGTGCGTCTGGTCGCGGCAGAGGTTCGAGTCCTCCCTAGGGCATGGGTGTGTGTGTTTGTCCTTAGGGTAATTTAGGTTAAGTAGCGTGTAAGCTTAGGAACTGATGACCTTAGCAGTTAAGTCCCATAAGATTTCACACACATTAGAACATTTTTGAACTGTGATGCTTATTATTAGAGTACATCGATGGTGTCTTTTCCATCCCATCCATCCACTGGCACGCTGTTGGTTACCACATAATGATTGACTGGTATCGCTTGTTTGGGTTGGAGACAGAGTTTTGGTGGATCGACCGCACCTTCTGGGGTGGATAGTATGGAAACAGTGATCGGGTACAAGACTGCAATACGATGAATCAGTCGAAACGGAACGTAGAGTCATCAACTATTCTATGACTATGACCGATGTGTTTAAATGTAAAGCTCGTGAATCACTTTCGGACTGTAGTTTGGAAACTTTCCACAACGCCGCAAAAACTCGCCCAATTTGCTTATGTTGTAACTGTCTTTTATTTAAAATCATCCTGTATGAGTGGCGTGTTATGGTATCCACAGTAACAATATGATTTACACTGTACAATGTCTAATTTTCTGCGAGAGCCATGGATCAGAACGTGTTAATGTCAGTTTAGAATCTGACACAGACCTCGGATTCGTGGCAGAAGAAGAAAATGTATGGCAGTGTACAAAACGTGTTACAGTAGAAAGAAATAATGTTTCAAACAACGAGACAGGTCCACAGGGAGAATCTCTTGCGATTTACCGTATAGTTCGCGGGCTACGACCATCCTCCTACAGTACAGGTGATGAAACTTTAAACCGGCCAGTGGAGTGGATCAATACCTGTATATTTTATAGGATCGTCCTATACTAGCAGCAGCAGCAGTTTGGGGTGTAAATTCAGTGAGGGATGGGTTGTTCCATTAGGAATGCTTGGAGGGATGTACGCTGTACTATTCTGGGAAGCATTGCGAAATCTCTCTCTCTGCACTGGATCGCACCACAGCTATGCGTCATAGCATGAGCAACAGTGCCTAGGTGAGTTCTATATCGGATAAAGTTAGTGGAGTTTTTATAGTTCGTAATTTTTCTCTGTTGGGGGGTACAGAATAATGAAGATGGCATGTTGAGCTGATAGATTTGAATGGATGTGGATCTGATTCGGACTGTAGTATCTGTATCTAGTTTGGATATGCTGCACAATGCGCGCATTTCCAGCAAATGGTCAAAACACAGTCCTGTTGCACTAACTCAGGTCGTTATATTTCTACACGGGTTGCAGAAGGTGATGGATATGTCTTTGTCCGATTTTTGCTCAGTTCTGACTTAAATTGGAACGAACACATGCTCAAAGCTGTAGAAATGGGAGCAGTTGCAAGGTGCTCAGGAGGTGACTAAAACTACTTTAGAATTTTATTCTAGCAGATAGGTTCGAGGAAGGTGACTCGTTTCGAGATATGAGAGTGCCAGAAATATGATTGAGTAGTGGTTGTAATCATTAAAACGACTTTCCAATAGGATGCACCACAGGTATGTACTTGAATGGAAAGACTTGATTCCAAAACATGGATATCATTTCCAGCAGATACCGTAACACTAGAGATCTGAAAAGCTAGTGTACATTTTCTTACGACATCAATCAGCACATCATCTACTACTACTGTTTGTGATCCTTCTCAGTCATCGGCTATAACTCAGTGGATATATCACACAATCTCTGATATGGTATCGAGACAGATTATGTTGCAAGTACTATAGAAATATCTAGCTGGGGCGGCGTGAGGGAGTCGCAAATACCGCTTACATACCACGTTCCTTAGCTGAATCACTTTCAAAACTCAGCGATTTTACCACAAGGTTGCATCGTAGGCTAGGTGTAACCGGAGTGCTGGTCTGATAATAAACATTCCTACGATCACCGTCTCGGTATTTGTCCGGAAAAACCACCTCATTCAGAGGTAATGTCGTACCTCGATTTATAAAGCCAGTATAGCTTTTAACATGGATTCTTGTGTGCACCTCTAGAATCAATATCACTTATGACAGTAACATGCAGTAGTTGTTGCGATCGGTTTTTTTTACATCTGGCCGATTACGTCTCTCTTTCTAAGACATTGTGGTGGCACTCGCAAGAAAAACTTATGAGACATGTCCACCCATCGCTGATTTTCTCTCAGTATTATTTGGTATCGTAGGCAATCAGTTATCAACGAAGTATTATGCCTAGTAGTAATGTAAGATGCGTGATAGGTTCACCTTGAGCATCAGGCTTATAAAATGCATTTTTGTGTTCCGACATGGACAAAGTAGATGACTGTGGAATACTGTGAGGGAAGAATATGTCAAGTCATAAGAATGGTACAGATATTTCTATTTCCAGAGCCATAGCTGTCAACAGGATGTATTTCCGATACTTCGCTCATTGTCAAATGTCATTCAAGTGAAACTGTAACTGTAACATATAATTGTAAGTATATGTGACCTGTTTTCTAGGATGATTCCCTGTATGCGTGGCCTGTGGTGGGAATGATTCCCGCTTCCCATTAACAGTAGGAGCTGTCAGAATGGAGAGGCCTGTTGGAGTGTAGGAATGTAGACGAATTAACCATGCTGTCCTCTAGACGACCGAATAGGGAACTAACACTTAGTTGGACAGCTTTGGTGATCGCATGTGAATTTGAGAAGATTCACTTTGGAGGTTGAGACGCCCTTAAAACCCGCAGGAGAGGACAGGTAGTTTAAATTGTGGAAAGGGGCCAAGATAAGGGGCTGTCGAACATACAACTTTGTTATTAGATCAACTTTATTATTTGATCAACTTTACAAGAGCGAAAAAAAATTTTTTTTTTAAACACACAGCTTTTATCTTTGGGATTTAATTACTGGCTGAAAGTCACTTTAATTTAAAAACGGCTGAAGTCCAATAACTTGAAATGCAAGCATAAACAGAAATTTAAAAGGCAAGCCTTATCTTGCAACAGTTTTTTATTTAGGCTGAAGGCTCAAAGTATCTGAGTTTGTCAGAGCAAACAATTTGAATTTAAAATCGGCTGAAAGCCCAACACTTTAGGCTAAACTACATTAATTTTTTTTTAAAAAACAAGGCCTTACGTAAAACAGTTCTTGATTAGGCAAAACTCAACCAAAACAGAAATTTAAAAGGCAAAGCCTTATCTTAAAACAGTTCTTTAGTTAGGCTGAAGGCCCAAAGAATCAGACACTTCGAGAGCAAAGAAGTTAAATTAAAATTGGCTGACGGCTTAACACTTAAAACTCCATAACATTAATTTTTTTAAATACCAAAGGCCTTACGTGCAACAGTCCTTTAATTTAAGCTGAAGATCTTAAGAGCAAAACAACTCAAACTCAAAATCGGCTGAAGACCCAACACTTAAAATTCAACTACATTAAAAATTTTAAAATGCCAAAGGCCTTACGTGAAACAGTTTTTTGACAAGGCAGAAGGCCTTAACGACAAAAAAACTCGAAGTCGAAATCGGCTGAATGCCCAAGACTTAAAATTCAACAATATTAAAACCTTTAAAATGCCAAAGGTCTTAAGTGAAACAGTTCTTTAAATTACGCTGAAGGCCTTAAGAATCTTACGCCTTAAGGTCAAAACAACCTTAATTTTTAAAAAATCGGCTATAAACCATAAAGATATAAACAACAAGAACAAATAAAAAAAGGCAATATACTCAAGGGCGCTCAGATGTTCAAGGATCGGCCTCGAATTCAAACACTAACACTCGCTTAGGTGAGACAGGCAGTCGGGCCAACCATTCACGATCTGACAACAGCCCAACCGACCGACAGTCAACGGACCCACCGACAGGACAACTTCCACCTCACCCTACCAGGGCACAACAGGGAGTTCAACGGAACAACGTAGAAGATATTGGCGCGAACAACCAATGGTACATGGAGCTGTCAAACTACACACGGTGCTGGACAGCAACGACACGATGAGGAAACTACACTGCCTGAAATATATGTCAATGGCCAGGGCAAGTAAACGGAATGTCAACGACCACGAGGCAGAAGATTCCGCTGGTGCACTTCAGTTCAAATAACCAAATACAATGAAGCCCCACCGGAGGGTGGCTAGAATTTTCCAACTTGAAAACCATGTTGTTGCTCAGGGAGAATATCCCAACAGGCGACAACAAACTCCAAACGACAAAATGTGAACAGTCTTGACTTGCTGGTAGATTAAATCAAAACTCAACTTTCATGTCCAGGTTCGGTGAGCCATGGACCTTGTAGCAAAGGGAACAGCCCCACACACTCCAACATGCATAGAGACCACCAGTGGCCCCGGCTAAACGGCATCCTGTGGACAATTCCTCGCTGCTCCACGCCAACCGACCGGCTGCAGGCCCAGAAATGGTGAAAGGACCAAATATACATTAGCGGATGAGATGACCAACCTAACGACCAACCAAAGGTCGTCCCGTTCCAATCTCCCTCCGTCGGTCAGTTCATGTGTGTCGCCAGCAGTCAGCGAGCACTGGCTGTAGGCGCCTCACCGGCGCTCCGTCCCTAACTTCACCGCTGCTGCCTCCCGACTGCACTGCTGGTCCGTCGCGAACTGACTAGTCAGACACACGACGAGCTGGAAATGCTATCAGTCACTCCAGAGATGGCATGACTGTGCGCTTAGCGATACACGCTGCTGCAGCCGCTCACAGGCAAGTAAGGCTGGAAGTTAGTGGCGCCAGTAAATGGAATAAGGTGGTTCAAATGGCTCTGAGCACTATGGGACTTAACATCTGAGGTCATCAGTCCCCTAGAATTTAGAACTACTTAAACCTAACTAACCTAAGGACATCACTGATAGCTGCGGTTTATGAAAGTTTCGAAGCGTATTTTCCATGCACTGAGTGTTTCTGGACTGGATTTTTTCCTTGTTGTTTAAGCACTGTGAGCGTTAGACCTGCAATATGGTTTGAGAATTTAGTAGTTGTTTTGGTTTTTGTTGTATTATTTTGTGAATGGGTGTGCAGTGCATGATTTCAAAAGTGATTATTAGCAAGCGTGTTTGGGGAGTCTTTTAGATGGAGTCAATGCGTGCATCCCCTTAGAGCGTCTGCGCTATGCAAAGGGTCTTCAGTCGCGTCAAGTCGCGTTAGCAACAGTGCCTAGGTGATCACATATTTCGAAAGTAATTTCTCAGCTGTCAAGTATGAACGGGGTGCCACCTCCTCATTCTCGTGGGACCTGTGCGTAATTTTGCTGGGGATGCCAGTGCATCGCGCCTTCTGGGAGTGTGTGTGGTCCAGTGGACAGGGGGTGGCGGGTGGTGCCTGGCATGTCTGTTGCATTATTTTGAGAGCAGGTCTGCAGGCCCTGCTGTGCCTTATTTCGACAGTTTACGAGTGCTGAGGGTGTCTACACATCAGTGTGCTGCACTACTTAGGAGCAGTTTGCAGGTCTGTGTGCTGTGTACTGACATTATTTCGGTGTGGTAGTTTGCATGTGTGTAGACTGTGGAATTCATTATTTCGACTATCTACAATTAGCAACATGTCTGCTGCATTACTTACGAGTTGTTTGCTGGTCTGCAGTGTTTTGTGTCAATGTGATAAATATACCATCTATCAAGATAAATTGTTCGAAACCTTCCTTACTCTCTCCAGCAGCCTAGCACAGGCTAAATCATTTTCACGCCATTTTCCTCCTCTAGACCACCATCTTGGATTACATTACAGGAGGGATGACAACATCCTCTGATGGCAGTACTGTGTACTAATTCAGTTGGACTCTAGATCTCATGGTGGACATACTGCCTGCAAAATAAAGACCTACTTTCAATACAAGCAGAGTTCTTTTCCCACCATTTCCCCCACCCCAGACTGTCATCTTGGATTACATCACAGACAGATGACAGGGCCCTATGGTAGTGGTACTGTGTACTAGGTCAGTAAGAGTCCAGACATCTTGGAGAACACACTCGATGGCTGCACTGCATCAAAGTGCTTAAATAAATAGTGCATGCGTAATAATAAAGATTATTTTCAGCACAGATCTAGTCCTCTTCCTATCATTTCCTTGGACTAGGTGGCGATTGAGTGACTTAGGTTAGTGGAATTGCCCTTTTATTCCCATCATTTTCTTAGGTTAGTAGATATATTACAATTCACCTGTCTTGCCTGGACAATTCAAACTTCCTGCCACTTCCTAGGAAGAGGTGGCGGTTGGATGACTTAGGTTAGTGGAGGTATCACAAGTGACCTATCTTCCCACGATTTTCTTAGGTTATTAGAGATAACCATGGTGTGATGCATTATCCTATTGGAATTTGAACTTCCCGCCATTTTTCTGTGGGAGGGGAGGGGTGTCAGATTAGTGTAGGTAATCTAATTGACCTATATTCCGCCAAAATCAGCCATCTTGGATGACGCCACAGCCTCCATCTTGGGTGATGTCATGTGCTGTTGCCAATTCTACAAGCCGCCATACTGGATGACGTCATCGCCGCCATCCTGGATATACCTGGTAACAATGGAATTTGGGTTGGCATCGGCCTAGCCCCCCTACTTGCCTTGAAGTATGCTGCGAGAATGGGTGCTTCATTAGGGCTCTTGGAGTGTTACAAAAGGGATGGCAACACGTCACTGACCAGATTGTTACACACAGCATTCTCACAAGATCCCCACAATTAAGCGACAGTCTATGAAGTCGCGTGACCCTCAGTCGCCACAGAAGCTATCCAAGTTCGTACAAACTGCATCAACTCAAAAGCTGAAGGGCTGCCTCTCGTCGATTTCATGCCCACAACACAACAGTCAATGGCAACGCATGCTGCGCCACGCTTGGACGTCTTCGTCAGGCTATCCAGAACCACTGAAGGGCGCCAAGATTTTCTATTGCACAACAACAAACATCCGCCTACTGCCACACAGATACCAGTCTTGCTGCATGAGACATTACTGTGGCAGATCTTCTAGTGTCCTACTTACAGTCCAGACCTGGCACCGTAAGACTTCTCCTGTTTCCAAAACTGAAGGAACACCTTGCTGATAGACGCTTCCCAACCGATGAAGACCTGAAGGATGTCATGACCTGGCCAGTTGGCCACATGGTATGAAAAGGGTGTACACAAAGTGGTGCCGATTTGTAGTTGCCTTAATGTCAAGGTCGACTGTATAGAAAAGTAGACGAAGTACATACCAAAACGAATATAATTACTTTCTGTATCCATATATACTCGTATTATAAAAATGAATGTAAGAATCCATGTGGTAAGTTCCTATGGGACCAGCCTGCTAACTTATGCTAAGGACAACACACACCCATGCACGAGGGAGGACTCGAACCTCCAATGGGGGGAGACATGCGAAGCATGGCAAGGCGCCTCAGACCACGTGGCTGGATCGGTTTCAACCAAACTTCGCACACCAACTACTGGGTAGATAGAACCACTGTGAGGATACGAACTACGTACCTATCACAGGGGTTGAGCTCGGTACGACACGGGGGTGTCCATACTTTATTCGTCCAGTATTTGAGAATGTGAGCACTTAGTGACTTCCAAAATAGTTTATACATAATTTCAAACCTTTACGAAACTTTATATTGGTGACTGCCCACACTAAATTATAGAAGGAAGAAAAAAAATGTCTATCGCTTCCTACATTTTCGGTTTTCGTGCAATAAAACACATTTTATTGTTCATTGTCTACCACTAACCGTATTCACGACACATTTTGCAGACAGTATCCACATATACTACTGACTGTACAAGCAAAATTGTATAATTGTACGATAGTTGGTTCAAGACGAGGCTTACGTGAAATACAGGCAGTGGCGTGTGCATCATGAAGGTAGCCCTGCGCTCGCTCGCTCGCTCAAATCAGCAGACAAACTACGTTTCTACACCTGTTAACTCTTAACTAGGCGTGTCCGTACAAACGAAAACTGAATCTTCTACTGGAATCCGCTATTATGGAATCTTACTGTTATTATTCCTATAGTGATGGGAAGTCCATGGGCCTACTTATAATTTGTTACGGTTGTACCGGCGTACAGTAAAATAAAATCATGCTAAAATGATTATCAGTTACATAAGGCACCACTTCCAGCATGTAATGAGTACTGTTAATCAGAAGAGACTAAATGCTATAAACAAGTCGTTATACAATTTATATCGAACATTGATCTTAAATTAAACTTTCCTGTAGTACTGTTAATCAGTAAGACTTCATAATAGCAGATTGCAGTGGAATTCTCGTTAGTACTTACACGCCCAGCTGCGAATTAACAAGTTTAGAAACGCATTTTGTCTGCTGAGCTGAGCGAGCGAGCGAGTTCCGGACTGCGTTCGTAACGTACGCGCCGCTGCCTGCCATTCTCGTGGGCCTCGGTTCAGGAGATAAGACGTAAAATACCGAGATGAGTGTAAAATTGCCACATCTTGCATGGCGTTTTAGTTTATTACTTCTTTGCTGCTAACTCTATTCACAACACATTTCGTAGGCAGTAGCTACGTATGCCATTAGACGTACCTGCAAAATTATATGATTGTACGACGTACAGTTGAGGAGATACGAAATGATAAACATTGAGCTGCGTGAAAATGAAACTGTAGGGCTAAAATCGGCAGAGATGTGTATAAATACTTGTGAAATATGTCAAATACATGTGAATTATATTTGACATGAGCGTACACGAGTAAAGCCATAGGCAAAATCTCATTCTAAACCTTGAGCCGTGGTAAAAATTGCTGTTTTCAAGAGCGCGCCGCAGCGCTTAGTGTGAAGCAGTCGCCCTCCGTTTCTGGCGGTGGCGCCGCTGTGGCAATCGCAGCTTTGGTATCTCCCTCTGGTGGGAAAGGGGAAAGGTTGCCTGTTCACGTGCATTTAAGGGGCGCTATGAACTCGTCAGTCGGTCAGTGTCGATCAGTCTCTCCTCCCCAGCATTTGTTAGGCGGTTAGTGTCTGTCTGTCGTTCGGATCAATCTTTAAAGCTGGCAAAATCAGAGTCTTGCCACTGCGCCAGTAAGAGAACTCAGCGAGTGGTCGCCCGGTCGTGGCTTATATCCTGCATCTGAGTCTGCGCGTTAGGCCGCCAGTCAGCTCGAGTTTGCTCAGGCAAGGGTCATTGGCGGTTGGATCGATCGGTTGGTCGGTCGCGCACTGGGACACAAGATGACTTGTCCGTCTTGAGCGTTGGCGCATGTGAGGTCACCACGTCAGTCCAGTGGGCCGCGGTGTATAGCGAGAGGTAGTGGCTTCGCGGCCGACACGAGAGCAACAGGAGTCAACCCACGACATCAGTCTGGCCGGTGCGAGCTGCGACGCCGTGTGACGGGAGATCGGCGCGCCTTCGTGCGTCCGTTGAAGCGGCTGGCAGCGGACGGTTGGGGAGAGCGATTTGGGGGTGCTGCGCCAGATCATCTCGAGAAATCACATTTTATTAGAAGTTAAATGATTGCAGATATGTTGTTTGATTTACTGTTGTTAAATTCTACTTGTTTTCTTGGTGAGGTCACCAGCCGTTTTGCTTTGGGGTCGTCCCACCATTTTCTCCGTTTGCCCACCAGCGGGAAGGTGGTTGTTTATAAATTGGGTGGTCAGTTTTTCCCTTGTGGAGTAGGGGCGGGTTAGAGCAACCTGCGGTTCGGGTTGTTCGGTAATCTCCCTATCAATCTGCCATACAGTAGTAGCTGCCTCTGTCACGTTTGTCGGACTTGGTGTGTTAACGAATTTATTGCTTGGAGTGTAACGGCCTAATACCTGAAATATGTTTTGATCTTTGGAAACTTTGACATTATTGCCTATGATCTTGAGAGGCGGTATCTGTGTACTGTAGAGCGTCTTAACTATTGTTTGGCCATCCTTGTAGAATTTTATATAAGATTGCATTTCATGGGCTTTTATTTTAATGATCATTTTAGTATATAAATTTGCCACCCTTTCACCGTAAGACTTTTCTTAGAAGTTAAAATCAAGTTACACCTTCGGTGGCAAGGTTAATATTTTAATTGTTAGTGTTTTGTACCATTTCCATCCGTTCTATGGGGGTGGATAGTTTGTCTGCTTGTGTAAATTGTTAAAACTCTTAGCTTAAAGTTATCTGGTGTGTTTCAGATTTTCACCAGTGTAGTCTTTCAGAGGCTGTTGTGAGCGGTCGTAACTACGGCCTTGTCAAAAGGAAGTGGCAAGGTTCTCTGCCCGAAAGCTCATACAGTCAAAACTTGTTTCTTTCTCCCTCTGAATAAATTGTAACTTTGATATTTAGAGGATGCTTTCTGATTATAATTTTAAATCTGTAACTTTAGAAAATCTCTTAGGCACTATTAAAGCGAATAAAATTCCCATTTGTTAAAAGGAATTTGGTTGCAATTTCATCAGTTGCTCTCTGGCAACTGCTTCCATGCTTCCATTAAATGTGTTAATGCTCTTGATGAATCGCTAAAATAAATTCTTAAGAATATTTGTTGAAAATAAATCACAGTTCAAACCTCTGCAAATATTTCAACCATATTTGGTATATACATTATTTAGGATCTGGAAAGAAATGCTGTGTTGGTATTTCCACAACCTGCTGTTAGGGCGGAGATGATAACATGGAGAGAGAAGGAGGGAGAGGAAAATGGACAGACAAAGAGGTGAAGGAGAAGACGGACACAGACAGGGAAGAGGAGGGCGTGGACAGTGAGAGGGAAGGGGGGGGGGAAGTGGACAGAGAGAGAGAGAGAGAGAGAGAGAGAGAGAGAGAGAGAGAGAGAGAGAGAGAGAGAGAGACAGAGAGAGAGAGAAGAGGGAGGGAGGGAATGTCTACAGAAAAAGGGAGAGAAGGAGATTTAAGAGAAAGAGGGAGAAGTGAACAGAGACAACAGGGAGGAAGATATGGGCAGAGGGAGAAGGAAGATGGGCAGGGATAGGGGAGGCTGAAAGGGACAGAGAAAGAGAAGAGGAGGAGTTGGGCAGAGAGAGGGGAGAGAAAGTGATGGACAGAAAAAGAAACAAAAGGAAGAGATGGACAGCGAGAGGGGGAGGAAGAGAGGGGGGATGGACAGGGAATCAGCACATGGACATGGACAGAGAGGGAAAAAGGAGACAGACAGACGAAGTGGGGAGGAAGATGGACTGATAGATGACTGGAACAAATACATACACGGGCAACACCAGGCAATCAGCTAGTCGTTATTATGGAATACCTTCGTATGGCGAATCGTTCTTTACCGTCAGGATAGACCTCGGACTTCGTCTTTTAGATTGTTTGCTGTTTTAAATAAGGTGTTCTTTTATATTCATGACTTGTTCAGTAGTTCCCAATTCTTCTTCGCTGTTATCATTAAGTGTGTAAGTTCACCTTCGGAATTTATTATTGAGGTTTTCCATTGTTAAATTAAATTACAGTAGGAGAACGATGGCACGATTTCTTTAATGACTTCGCTGTAGATTGAATCTCGCACCGGAGGCGAAAGAAATTACCGTCCCATCTATCTTCATTTCCGGAAATCAATCGATGATGTGCGGCTGCAGATGGGCTTTAACGGTTCCAAACACAAGTAATCAAAGCCTGTTACGACTGATGAATGCCGTGGGGCCACGCATTACAGCTACGGTTCGCTGTAGCTGAATTCACGATCCCGTTTGATAGGAGGGACAAAAATGGGCGGTACTTAATAATCCCACCCTTAAAATGAGTAACGTTATGCTTTAACATTTCTGCTGTTATATATTTGCCGTAATGTGGCGAGCAGATGAAACTCATTGAAGGCTACGTGTCGCCAGCAGGAAACAGTTGTCAGCGTGGTCTTCGCTCAGTACTTCTCAAGTCACTACTTCCTCAATGCGAAGAATGTGTATACAGAGTGATCCCATGATAAACTGTGGTTAAATACTATTACAGGAAGTCATGTCATCAACAATTTTAAAGTTCACAGATATTCCACGACGCCCAATAAATACAGATACAATGTCATCTTCAGACAATTTACACATGTGACATGTGACGTGTCTGTTTACGTGCAAGTTAAACTGACAAAAAAAAAAAAAAAAAGAAGGAAAAAAAAAGAAAAAAAAAGAAAGAAAAAAACTGTAAACGTCCGATACACAATGAAATCACGAGGTGGAAAACTTGCCATACTGTTAGCCAATGAACACGAACAATAGCAACGATAGGCCACTCCTGACGAAGTAGAAAGTCAGCGTCAGTTAACGCAGAGTCAACACGTCCACCACGAAAAACTGATGGATTTACTCGTACACACAGTTGCTGCTAACAGCTATGTTCAAGACTGTCAGACTCCAATGAACGTTCTTCACTCTACGTGTCTTAATGACAGTCAGGAACTGGACGCTTGCCCTTCCTCTGCCATGAGACTCTTCTTTAACCTGTTGCTAACTTCGTCCTTTTTTTTGTGTCATCCAGCTTTCCAATCTATCTTCTTCCTGCCTCTCTCTGTCATGTAATTCTACCACTAAAGACTCTCCGTTGGAGACAGTTTCTTCGCAACACATCTTCCGATATTTTCCTCATTCTCATAATTTCCACTAGATCACTCTCCTATTCTTAGAAGGACTTTATTTCCCATTCTCAGTTGAGTCACTTTAAGGAATTATCTGCAACCAGATTTCACGCCCCCCCCCTCTCTCTCTCTCTCTCTCTCTCTCTCTCTCTCCCCCCCCCCCCTCCCCCCCCCCCCTGCCTATTTTTCTGAAACTGTTGGGTGGGACAGAACATTGGATTAATTTCTTTTTCTTGTGCTTTCGACAAACTTTTTTATTTCTCAAAACCCGTTTAACTCATAGGCATTGTACTTATACACTGATGTTGTTGTTGTTGTTGTTGTTGTTGTTGTGGTCTTCAGTCCTGAGACTGGTTTGATGCAGCTCTCCATGCTACTCTATCCTGTGCTAGCTTCTTCATCTCCCAGTACCTACTGCAGCCTACATCCTTCTGAATCTGCTTTGTGGATTCATCTCCTCTTGGTCTCCCTCTACAATTTTTACCCTCCACGCTGCCCTCCAATACGAAATTGGTGATCCCTTGATGCCTCAGAACATGTCCTACCAACCGATCCCTTCTTCTGGTCAAGTTGTGCCACAAACTTCTCTTCTCCCCAACCCTATTCAATACTTCCTCATTAGTTATGTGATCTACCCATCTGATCTTCAGCATTCTTCTGTAGCACCACATTTCGAAAGCTCCTATTCTCTTCTTGTCCAAACTATTTATCGTCCATATTTCACTTCCATACATGGCTACACTCCATACAAATACTTTCAGAAATGACTTCCTGACACATAAATCTATACTCGATGTTAACAAATTTCTCTTCTTCAGAAACGCTTTCCTTGCCATTGCCAGTCTACATTTTACATCCTCTCTACTTCGACCATCATCAGTTATTTTGCCCCCCAAATAACAAAACTCCTTTACTACTTTAAGTGTCTCATTTCCTAATCTAATTCCCTCAGCATCACCAGACTTAATTCGACTACATTCCATTATCCTTGTTTTGCTTTTGTTGATGTTCATCTTATATCCTCCTTTCAAGACGCTATCCATTCCGTTCAACTGCTCTTCCAAGTCCTTTGCTGTCTCTGACAGAATTACAATGTCATCGGCAAACCTCAAAGTTTTTATTTCTTCTCCATGGATTTTAATGCCTACTCCGAATTTTTCTTTAGTTTCCTTTACTGCTTGCTCAATATACAGATTGAATAACATCGGGGAGAGGCTACAACCCTGTCTCACTCCCTTCCCAACAACTGCTTCCCTTTCATGTCCCTCGACTCTTATAACTGCCATATGGTTCCTGTACAAATTGTAAATAGCGTTCCGCTCCCTGTATTTTAACCCTGCCACCTTCAGAATCTGAAAGAGAGTATTTCAGCCATCATTGTCAAAAGCTTTCTCTATGTCTGCAAATGCTAGAAACGTAGGTTTGCCTTTCTACATCTACATCTACATTTATACTCCGCAAGCCACCCAATGGTGTGTGGCGGAGGGCACTTTACGTGCCACTGTCATTACCTCCCTTTCCTGTTCCAGTCGCGTATGGTTCGCGGGAAGAACGACTGTCTGAAAGGCTCCGTGCGCGCTCTAATCTCTCTAATTTTACATTCGTGATCTCCTCGGGAGGTATAAGTAGGGGGAAGCAATATATTCGATACCTCATCCAGAAACGCACCCTCTCGAAACCTGGCGAGCAAGCTACACCGCGATGCAGAGCGCCTCTCTTGCAGAGTCTGCCACTTGAGTTTGTGAAACATCTCCATAACGCTATCACGGTTACCAAATAACCCTGTGACGAAACGCGCCGCTCTTCTTTGGATCTTCTCTATCTCCTCCGTCAACCCGATCTGGAACCCACACTGATGAGCAATACTCAAGTATAGGTCCAACGAGTGTTTTGTAAGCCACCTCCTTTGTTGATGGACTACATTTTCTAAGGACTCTCCCAATGGATCTCAACCTGGTACCCGCCTTACCAACAATTAATTTTGTATGATCATTCCACTTCAAATCGTTCCGCACGCATACTCCCAGATATTTTACAGAAGTAACTGCTACCAGTGTTTGTTCCGCTATCATATAATCATACAATAAATGATCCTTCTATCTATGTATTCGCAATACATTACATTTGTCTATGTTAAGGGTCGGTTCCCACTCCCTGCACCAAGTGCCTATCCGCTGCAGATCTTCCTGCATTTCGCTACAATTTTCTAATGCTGCAACTTCTCTGTATACTACAACATCATCCGCGAAAAGCCGCATGGGACTTCCGACACTATCTACTAGGTCATTTATATATATTGTGAAAAGCAATGGTCCCATAAGACTTCCCTGTGGCACGCCAGAGGTTACTTTAACGTCTGTAGACGTCTCTCCATTGATAACACTTTCCTTAATCTTTCTTCTAAGATAAGTCGTAAGGTCAGTATTGCCTCACGTGTTCCAGTATCTCTACGGAATCCAAACTGATCTTCCCCGAGGTCGGCTTCTACCAGTTTTTCCATTCGTCTGTAAAGAATTCGTGTTAGTATTTTGCAACTGTGGCTTATTAAACTGACTGTTCGGTAATTTTCACATCTGTCAACACCTGCTTTCTTTGGGATTGGAATTATTATATTCTTCTTGAAGTCTGAGGGTATTTCGCCTGTTTCATACATCTTGCTCACCAGATGGAAGAGTTTTGTCAGGACTGGCTCTCCCAAGGCCGTCAGTAGTTCCAATGGAATGTTGTCTACTCCGGGGGCCTTGTTTCGACTCAGGTCTTTCAGTGCTCTGTCAAACTCTTCACGCAGTATCGTATCTCCCATTTCATCTTCATCTACATCCTCTTCCATTTCCCTAATATTGTCCTCAACTAAATCGCCCTTGTATAGACCCTCTATATACTCCTTCCACCTTTCTGCTTTCCCTTCTTTGCTTAGAACTGGGTTTCCATCTGAGCTCTTGATGTTCATACAAGTGGTTCTCTTATCTCCAAAGGTCTCTTTAATTTTCCTGTAGGCAGTATCTATCTTACCCCTAGTCAGATAAGCCTCAACATCCTTACATTTGTCCTCTAGCCATCCCTGCTTAGCCATTTTGCACTTCCTGTCGATCTCATTTTTGAGACGTTTGTATTCCTTTTTGCCTGCTTCATTTACTGCATTTTTATATTGTCTCCTTTCATCAATGAAATTCAATATTTCTTCTGTTACCCAAGGATTTTACTAGCCCTCGTCTTTTTACCTACTTGATCCTCTGCTGCCTTCACTACTTCATCCCTCAAAGCCACCCATTCTTCTTATACTGTATTTCTTTCCCCCATTCCTGTCAATTGTTCCCTTATGCTATCCCTGAAACTCTGTACAACCTCTGGTTCTTTCAGTTTATCCAGGTCCCATCTCCTTAAGTTCCCACCTTTTTGCAGTTTCTTCAGTTTTAATCTACAGGTTATAACCAATAGATTGTGGTCAGAGTCCACATCTGCCCCTGGATGTGTCTTACAATTTAAAACCTGGTTCCTAAATCTCTGTCTTACCATTATATAATCTATCTGATACCTTTTAGTTCAAATGGCTCTGAGCACTATGGGACTCAACTGCTGAGGTCATTAGTCCCCTAGAACTTAGAACTAGTTAAACCTAACTAACCTAAGGACATCACAAACATCCATGCCCGAGGCAGGATTCGAACCTGCGAACGTAGCGGTCTTGCGGTTCCAGACTGCAGCGCCTTTAACCGCACGGCCACTTCGGCCGGCTTACCTTTTAGTATCTCCAGGGTTCTTCCATGTATACAACCTTCTTTCATGATTCTTAAACCAAGTGTTAGCTATGATTAAGTTACGCTCTGTGCAAAATTCTACCAGACGGCTTCCTCTTTCATTTCTCTACCCCAATCCATATTCACCCACTACGTTTCCTTCTCTCCCTTTCCCTACTCTCGAAATCCAGTCACCCATGACTATTAAGTTTTCGTCAACCTTCACTATTTGAATAATTTCTTTTATCTCACCATGCATTTCTTCAATTTCTTCGTCATCTGCAGAGCTAGTTGGCATATAAACTTGTACTTATGTAGTAGGTGTGGGCTTCGTATCTATCTTGGCCACAATTATGCGTTCACTATGCTGTTTGTAGTAGCTTACCCGCATTCCTATTTTCCTATTCATTATTGAACCTACTCCTGCATTACCCCTATTTGGTTTTGTGTTTATAACCCTGTAGTCACCTGACCAGAAGTCTTGTTCCTCCTGCCACCGAACTTCTGTAATTCCCACTATATCTAACTTTAACCTATCCATTTCCCTTTTTACATTTTCTAACCTACCTGCCCGATTAAGTGACCTGACATTCCACGCTCCGGAAAGAAAAGTCGCAACACCATGAAGGAGTTTAGCGACATAAACGAAAGTTGGTAGCGTGTTTACGGGTATACATCTGACAGATGATGTCCTCTCAAATTTCGCGCCAGTCGCACAAGAGTAGCGCTAGCAGCGCCACTATTAGGATGCCAATTTAATTTGCTTCCAATAAACGGTTTAACGGTCGTGTGCTTTTGTTGCCTCTGAGACTGTACGTTGTGAGTCGATATTAGTGAAGTATTTCTTCAGGGCGGCAAAGATGCCATTACAAACTCCCTACTGAGTTTGAACGAGATGGTGTAATAGGACTACGAGAAGGTGGACGTTCCTTCTGTGATGTCGTCAAAGGCCTTCGCAGGAATGTAGCCGCTGTACATGACTGCTGGCAGCTGCGATCACGAGAATGTGTGATCGCAAGAAGACAGGGCTCCAAACGGCCACGTGGCACTATCGAGAGAAAAGACCATCTTGTTCGGCGTATGGCTCTGACGCGTCGTACTGCACCTGCAGCAGCAATCTGAGCAGGAGTTGGCACCACAGTGACATAACGAGCTGTTACGAATCGGTTACTTCAAGGACAACTACGAACCAGACGCCCTACAGCGTGCTTCCAATGACCCCGAACCACCGTCATTTGCGACTGCCTTTGTGTCAGGCGAGTGCTCATTGGAGGGCAGGGCAAAGGTCTGTTGCGTTTTCTGATAGAAGTTGGTTTTGCCTCGGTGCCAGTAACTGCCGTGTGTTGGATGGATGGAGGCCGGTTGAGAGCTTGCAATCAACCTGTCTGGCTGCTAAACACACCAGCCCTGCACGTAGAGTTATGTTGTGGGGTGCGATTTCGTATGACAGCACGCACTCTAGGTGCAAAGTTGTATGTCAGTCTGGTGATTCGACCTGTTGCGCTGCCGTGCCAGCGTTTTTGCAACAGAGTGAAGGACACCCATATACCGTTGTTGTAACCCAATATGGTATAGAGAATGTCGGCATGTTGCCTTGGCCTGTTACATCACCAGAAGTGTCTTCGACCACATTAGTCAGTTCTGGAATTGTGAAAATGGCACTGACGGGGAAATTGTAAAAAAAGTATTTTTTCGGATATTTCTGTTCCCCTACTGGGTGCTCCCTTAGGTGTCGGATAGGGGAAGGCGGAAAATAAAATACCACCTACGGACCAACGTAGAAATTAAAATCCGAAGGCTGCTGTCCCCAGACTGGACGGCCTCTGGTCAGCGTCTCTTCCCCATGGTCGGAGCGGCTGAGAGAAACTTGCAGGCTAACACCCTGGTTGCAGACCAGTGGCTCTGACAATAGGAGCCACCTCGTACAGAACGCTATGAGCCATGGAAGAGAGTGGTCTGAAACAAGTCAATGCAAGTGGACAATCCACGGCGCCGTACTGTGCAAGCAGGCGATCGGATTCTGGGGAGTGTGCAGCGGTACACAGGGACGAATCGGAGCGTCTTGGAGTCTCAAGTAAGGTGAAGTATAAAACCAAGTTACGTAAGTACTTTAAACGTAAATTCTTTTCTAAAAGCCGGAACGTCCTACAGACACTCTCGCAGAACGACAAATTTCTCATACCAGCCCTTTAAGAAACCAGATTCGTGGATGGAAACAGTTTTGTTTCTGGAGGCTTCAGAATATGCAAAGAAAACGTATGCAAGAAAATTATGAAAAATACACCGCACCTTGAAACTGGCTTCATAATAGACAAAAATATTTTGAACTCCATTATCACAACCTCGAAGACCCTCCACAGTTACTTTCAAATTTGCTAACAAAGTATACACCATCGTGGAAGCACATGCGTCCACGAATGAAGACAATGGAAAAGACAATGAAAACGTGGAATATTTATCTACCAATTAAGTGGCTTTGTGCAAAAATTCCAGAAAGCACAATATCATACTTAGAGGGACTGCTATGCCCAGGTAGAGAAGGAGAAAAAAAATTATGTTCAAAACTACCCAGAGCACATAAGACACAACTAAGCGAAACTTGACAGAAAGAACTTGTACAGTCTCCTGGTAGGCCTTCTAAAAACCGTAGTTAAATGATACGATAACCACAAGTGAACAGTTTCAATAACGAATACTACTTGCGTACTTATATATGTAAACATGCTATCAATGATGGAATATTATTTTTGAACGAGGAAAACGTTCCACGTATTTTGAACATAAAAATATAAACATATTTATGTGCAACAAATACCATGAATAACAAAGATTGTTACTATATCATGTCATGCAATTTGTATATAATTGTGTGGTGAAGACCCAGATGAATAAAATGATCACTCTGGTGTCACCTCTCGAAACAACTAGACGGTTTTTTACGAGGTTGTTTCTGAACGCAACATTTTGTCAGTTGTATGTAAGTTTTTGAGAATATATGGATAAAAAGTATTTGGCCTTGCAATCTCATTTCATATCTCTCCCTCCATGTGAATACAATTATGTGGAAATAATTAATTATGGCTAGAATTCTTTATCATTGACCATCTGCCATTCTTCTGTCGTAATGGCGCATTGGCAGTCATTACGTGTAATATAATTAACCATATGATTTTCGGGCTGCACCCACAAGACAACAGCAAAAAATATTTTAAATATTTTTGCTATTAGGAAAAGAAAATATTTATTGCAGAAAATTTTTTATTTAATATACACGACGAACACAAAGATAATAAATAACAATGAAGGTTCAGGTTTGGACATGAGTAATCGCTGATTGGTAAAAATCTTGTTTACACCCCCGTAAATATTATTCAAATCATAATTAACAGTATAAAAGGCTA
Source organism: Schistocerca serialis cubense (assembly GCF_023864345.2). Taxonomy (NCBI): domain Eukaryota; kingdom Metazoa; phylum Arthropoda; class Insecta; order Orthoptera; family Acrididae; genus Schistocerca; species Schistocerca serialis. The sequence goes on from NC_064643.1 coordinate 61,640,855, forward strand.
GTGTTTAACAGCGAATTTACATAACATTAAGACTAGTACTGCAGCTACGTAGATGATTACATCTTGTTTCTCTCTGCAACAATATTTGTTTATCTGTCGTTAACTACTACAGTTTTAACAAATCCACGCGTATTTTTGATCTAGCCGTGTGTGTTGACAACATAAGTAAATTTTTACAACCCAACCTAGTACCTTTACTCAGAATTGTTTTCCTACGTAGCAATACTATAGGGTATATTTTAGCCGCTACTACGAGTGTGCGAAATATACGCGACGTCACGACTTTAAAATATTTTCATCCACAATTCCATACGTAACAAACCGATACCATGAATAAAAAGAGAGAAAGAGAGGGAGAGAGAGTTAGAGAGAGAAAGGGACGATATAAAATCGCCAAGCACGCAACATGATCTTGAAATACACGATCTTCGAAAAGCCACACAATTGGTTCCCACCACCAAACCCAAAAGATATCCCTTGTGCATGAAAGAATGTGCCTGATTCCTTGAACTAAGGCGAAAATGATGGCAACAAGCGCAGTCACAAAAAATGAACAAAACAGACAACATTTTGGCGGTGTAGGAGAATTAGTGAACATAATTCTCAAAAACATTAAAAGGCTCGAGGAGAACCAAATCCTCTTTCACATCAACGAAGACTTCATCAAATATGCAAATACAACCCATGGACGCTACAACAGGGATACTTGCCAGATGTTGTTAGAATATTTCAGAAACCTCAACTGTGAAGAGCCCATAGAAAAAAATAGAGTTTAAGACCTGAACAACAACCAACCCAAACTGTGAACCACTCACCACCAGGGACGTACAGACAGTCAGTTCAAGTACCAAGAAATATAAGGTCATGGAAGAAACCAAGTCACAGCTGAACTATGGAATAACATAAACAAAAATCCGTAGACTATCTCCAAAACATCTTTGGCGAAATCGGGATAAATGATAGAAAGCGGTCCTCATACTCCATAAGAAAGGGTTGAAAAAAGTCCCCTACAACTACAGAGGGATTTCATCCTAGGCATAACATACAAAATAGTCTCTAAGGCCCTACTAAAGGAAGCTCCTGCCAGGAGATACATTAACTCTCAAAAACTCATGGCCTACCTTACAGTCAAGAACAAAATCATATGTTATCACTTTTCTTGACTTTCAAAAAACATGGAATCCCGCATCAAAAATAATGACGAACATAAAAACGTGCCAAGACATTTCAAAGTGGGAGACCAAAAAAATAGCAGTAACCAAATAACTTGGAGAACGGATTAGCTGGAATGTCTTCTAGAAAAAGATAATTGACTGTAGAAGAAGTAAAGTTGAACTGACATTCCAACTCACCAAAAATACATACAAGAAAATGCAAAAAATAAGGCATTACACACAGTAAATCCCACCGAAAGCCCTGTATGTAGCTGAAACACTGTCCACACAGTAGAAAGGCAGAATATCAAAGACAGGTTCCGCAATAACAAACTAACCCACATCAGAAATTAAAACCTGTTAACAAACTACCGAAATACTCTCAGACGCAGTGAGGAAAAGAATAACAGATTCCTGGGACTCATCCCCAGAATTAAGGGGAGACGGTGGCAGTCTTGCACGGATATTTTTGGAAAACCATATCTTTGCAATTTTTTGTTCAATCTCATTGAAATTTTTCACGCTTATGTATAGAGATCTAATATGATTTTTACAAAAAATTCAGAATTTTTAATAACAATCTAATGCAGTGAGATAATTTTGAATTTTTTATTGCATTATTATTTTAAGGTACACTTTTTCATAATTTCGAGGCAAATTTGGCAAATTATTTTAATGGTAAAATAATCTACACTAATAGGTGTACAATTAAGTTCAGTAACTTTTTGGTATATTAATGCTATTATTTTCTGTGATATTTTGGATTCGAACATTTTTTGCAAGCAAACTTTTCAATATATTATCAACCACAAAACTGTGTATAATATCTCGATTAAAATTTTGTTCCACTTAAATATTGCTTCAAAGTAAAAGAATAGGTGTGCCAAATTTCATTGCAATCCTTCCAGTATTTTCTGATATATGTGTTCCTGAAAGCAGAAAACCTTAAGTTGCAGAAAAATCAAAGTTTGGATGAAATGGAAAAAAAAAAAAAATCTATCATACATAAGCTAAAACTGCCCATATCCATATTCCATTTCCTCCTCATCATCCTCTACAGCTCTTTTAGCTTCTCTGCTCCCCTGCCTAGCAATTTTTTGTACGTTCTGAACTGAAGTCTCCGCCTTCGCGATTCTTTGCTTATCGATGATCTGCAGTATCTGCTCAGTTAAGACTCCAGGTGTAATGCCCAACTTGCTGAGGATGTGAAGTCTTGGCACATTCCCATCATTAAACACTGCTTTAGCTTCCAAAGCAGAAATCTTCACCACCAAATTGGAAACAAACACAGTCTTTAGACATCTTTTCCAAATAAGAGCATTGAAACTTTCATTTGGGTTCTGTGTTTTCCCATGCAGACATTTTTCTAGCAATTCTGGTGAAGCCAGTGCTCTAAAAGTTGGTTTAATGGCCATTGAAACCTCATAAGGAAGGTTATTTTTATGGGAAAAAGCTTCCCCACTTTCCTTACTGTCCAAAAATTTACACCATTCGTTAGAACAGAGGCCATGTTGAGGTGTAGTGTCTGTTGTCAAGTAATGAAACCAAATGGCCCATACTGCTTTCCTCATACTGTCCAAGCTTGTGAGGTTACTTCTAATTGCAGCACCATAATAGATTTGTAGGCTGTCAATTCTCTTCTCTGTTAGTCTGTTTTTACCTCCCACTGTCTTCCCATTCACCAGTAGCTTGCTCTTATTGTCTGCAACAACTCTTCGGAGTCGTCCACCCATCCTCTTTAGAATATGACCTAAGCACTCCAGTTTCTCAATACTGCAATACTTTCCTTAGGGCTGACTTTCAACTACATTCCTGAAAGCACTAGAGTCTCCATCTCCTAAATACTGTAAGTATCTTACTCCCTACTTTTGCAAAGATCTACGGAAAATGAATTTCATACCTGCAGCTTCCAGCCCACCACTAGAGCCTGCATAATTTCTGCTACAAACAGCTTTATGGGCTTCTTGATATTCTGTTTCTTTACCAGCATCAATATATTTCTTGTGCAAGGAACATGCAGAACAATATTTAGACATCACCTCTAAGTCTAATACTTTTCCAGTGTCGACACTAATGATTGTTGGAACTCCATGCAGTGAAGTATGCCCCCTCTTCAACCAGGAACTGTCATAGGAAACTACTATATTGTTGGTATTAGTTGCTTCACAGTTTTTTTGAATAGCCCCCAGGACTGCCATTTTCATGCTCTCTTCACTTACTTCTGCAACTGCATTGAGGAGAACAGTATTCATTGCAGAAAATTTTAGGGGAGGACCAGGCATGTTCATAATACCACATAAAAGGTTTCCACCATCTCTTCCAATCCCTATACATCTTAGTCCATAAGCAAATCTCATATTGGCTTCATAGATTCTATTACTGACCTTTGATGTCTTGAATGGTCTGTCAGCATCACAGTTTTGACACAAAATGTGCAATGTGCAAACCAAACCTTCTCTCTTTCCATCATCAACCAAATCCACATTTCCTCCATAAACAGAGCACTTGCAGGCTTTTCTTTCTGCCACCATTCCATTTCCAGATCCACAATTCTGAAACCTGTATTTCTGTCATGATTTTTTTCTTCTGACACAATCCCTGTCCCAAGTTTTATTTTAGATGCACTTGGAGACAAGCTAATGTTTGCATCTGTAGGCCCGACCCTAACCTCAATGTCAGTTTTTCGCTTTATATTGGAAATATGGGACTTACTATATTTTTTAAATACTTTACTAGGCCTAGTCATTGTAAAAAGGGATCAACAGAATCAACCTTGCACAAAGAACGGCACAATAAATCAAGCATCACTTGAATTCCACTGAACAGCACAGAACTTGGTTACAACACTCCACAGCCTTCTATACCACACTGATTGAACCAGAAAATGGGTCCACAGCCTTCTTTACAACACTGCTGTTATGTATACAAAAAAAATCACAGCCTTCTAAATCTATATTTTCTAGGTTCACAGGCCAAATTCTCCAATAAAATTTTTCCTCCATTTGGTACATTGAAAAGCGGGCTTGGCGCATTACACTGCTTAGGGTTTTAATTGTTTTATGCCATTTGTAGTTCGAATTTCAAGGAAAAAATTTGGGGTAATAATCTCAATTATATTTAGTATCAAATAAGCAAATAAAAATATTTCTGCCACCGTCTCCCCTTTATCCCCGATAGATACATCAAGAAAAATTTTGACTGCTCCTGCAATAAAAAACAACAAAAAGCCAACCTGGTTTAAGGAACCGAAGGAAGACTTAAAGAGACCAAATCACAGAAAATATGCTTCTACCCAAGACTGCTTAAAGAAACCAAAGTCAAGAAATTAGGGTTCCAAGTTAAAATAAAAGTGATTCAAATCTCTGAGGAAGAAAGGAAAACAGGATGAGAAACAATGAAAGAATTCTCAGCTAACAGAAAGGCGCAGGACATTAAGGATTAATTTCACATACCCCAAAGTCGCGTGAAACGAAAGAAGAGGGAACAACTAATGATAGTGAACAGTGGAGTATTTTCACCAACATTAAAAATTATGAAGTGTGGTAAAATTAAAAACGTATATTAAAATTGTAACTGACAACGACAAACCAATACTTTCTACCAAAACAAAGCAGCCACATTCAAAAGTATCCTATTATGCTACAGTGTTTCCACAAGTTTATGTTCTTCACGTGAATGTGTTTAAAAGTAGTCCCTTATTCGCCAAAAACATCGTGATCACACACACACACACACACACACACACACACACACACACACACACACACCACAAACGCTTATGTCATTTCACACAAGTTAGCTCAAGTGTTTCTGAATGATTAACATTACAACGTTCCAGATTAATGGTCAGTCTCCTATGTTTTTTTACGTAATAAATCACTTACTAACTACATTTGTTGTTTCTTACCGTGTGCATGCCAGATGGAGTCTTCTGGATGCCATGAAAAGCACAAGGTGCAGCCAACTGCAGGTAGTGGCTCACGTCAGTACCAATGATATGTGTCGCTTTGGATCGGAAGAGATTCTCTATGGTTCGAGCGGCTAACAGAAGGCGTAAAGCCTGTCGGTCTTGCTTCGGCAATGAAAGGGAGCTCGCCATTTGCAGCATAGTCGACGGGACTGACTGCGAACTTCTCTTACAGAGCCGTGTGGAGGGTCTGAATCAGAGGCTCAGACGGCACTGTGACCGTGTAGGCTGCAGATTCTTCGACTTGCGCCATAGGGTGGTTGGGTTTCGAGTTCCACTGAATGGATCAGGAGTCGACTACACGCAGCAGACTGCTAAACGTGTTGCAGGCGCTGTGTGGCGTGGGCTGAGCGGTTTATTAAGTTAGCGGGTCTCGGAGAAACACAAAAAGGGCTTCAGTCGTAAAGGGTGCAAGTCGAACACAGGAAGAAGGTAGATCCAGGAACCATGGGTATAACAGCTGTAAATTTCCGTAGCTGTGTTGGGAAAGTACCAGAGCTCCAAGTGCTGATAGAAAGCACTGATACTCAAATCGTTATAGACACTGAAAGCTGGCTAAAGCCGGAGATAAGCTCAGCCGAAATTTTTGCGAAGAACCTAACGATGTTCACGAAGGATAGGCGTGTTTGTTGCTGTTAGAAGTAGTTTATCTTGTAGCGGAATTGGAGTAGGTAGTTCCTGTGAGTTAGTAAGCGTAGAGGTCATTCTTGGCGTCCGGAATAAAATAATAGTTGGATCCTTTTACCGACCTTCCAAGTCCGATGATACAATTACTGAAGGTTCAAAGAAAACTTCAGTCTAATTACAAACACGTACACGACTCATACAATTATAGTTGGCGGTGACTTCAAATTACCCTCGATGTGTTGGGGAAAATACATGTTTAAACCCGAAGGTACACAAAATATCATTCGAAATTGTGCTAAACGTGTTGTCTGAAAATTATTTCGAGCACTTAGTTCATGGACCACCCGAATATCAAACTGTTGTGAAAAGAAACTTCACTTCTTATCAACAAATAACCCTGAGCTAATAAAAAGCTTCAAAACGGATGGAGGGATTAGTGAACATGGGGAAGTCGTAGCGAGACTGAGTAATGTAACTCTCAAATCCTTCAAGAATCGAGCGGTTCTGGGCGCTGCAGTCTGGAACCGCGAGACCGCTACAGTCGCAGGTTCGAATCCTGCCTCCGGCATGGGTGTGTGTCATGTCCTTAGGTTAGTTAGGTTTAAGTAGTTCTAAGTTCTAGGGGACTGATGACCTCAGAAGTTAAGTCCCGTAGTGCTCAGAGCCATTTTTGAACCTTCAGGAATAAAAGACAAATATACCTATTCATGAAAGCAGATAAAAATTCACTTTGCGCCTTCCTGAGAGACAATCTCCACTCCTTCAAAATTAACAATGTACCGGTAAGTGTAGGTCAAATGTGTTTTGAATTCAAACAAATAGTATCGACAGCGATTGGGTGATTTATGCCAAATAAATTAACAATCGATGGACCTGATACCCCTTCGTTCATACAACGGGGGAAGACACTGTTACTGTTGCAGAAACAACGAAGAAAGTATGCCAAATTCAAACGAACGCAGTCTCCAAGACTGGTGATATTTTACAGAAGCTCGAAACTTAGCGTGGTGCACGTTGTTTTCCATAATCTAATGTACCTTGCTGATTGTACAGGGTACACATTAATAAAACCGACAAACTACAGGGAAGGATTTCTGATTGGGAGTGGAGGAAAGGAGGTCATACGCACATACGTCCGTAAAAGCATATATTTGTGAATATATGTGATCAAGTGGAAGAAATGACTAAAATAAATACAGGACGTGTTTCTGTGATTGAGAAATTTAAAATATTCACTAAATCTATTGCAATGGGCTATGACAGCAACATAAAATTCCAGTTTATAGATTCCTTGAACTATCTGATACGCTTTCTACTAAAATATGCCTTGTAATTAAAACCTGAGGAGATAAAAATTACAAAAAGGTATTTTGTTTGGCAGCAAGCAGTTTACCGAGCGAGGTGGCGCACTGCTTAGCACACTGGACACGTCCGATCATTCTGATTTACACTACTGGCCATTAAAATTGCTGCACCAAGAAGAAATGCAGATGATAAACGGGCATTCATTGGGCAAATATATTATACTAGAACTGACATGTGATTACATTTTCACGCAATTTGGGTGCATAGATCCTGAGAAATCAGTACCCAGAACAACCGCCTCTGGCCGTAATAACGGCCGTGATACGTCTGGGCATTGAGTGAAACACAGCTTGGATGGCGTGTACAGGTACAGCTGCCCATGCAACTTCAACACGATACCACAGTTCATCAAGAGTAGTGACTGGCGTATTGTGACGAGCCAGTTGCTCGGCCACCATTGACCAGACGTTTTCAATTGGTGAGAGATCTGGAGAATGTGCCGGCCAGGGCAGCAGTCGAACATTTTCTGTATCTAGAGAGGCCCGTACAGGAACTGCAACCTGCGGTCGTGCATTATCTTGCTGACATGTAGGGTTTCGCAGGGATCGAATGAAGGGTAGAGCCACGGGTCGTAACACATCTGAAATGTAACGTCCACTGTTCAAAGTGCTGTCAATGCGAACAAGAGGTGACCGAGACGTGTAACAAATGGCATTCCATACCATCACGCCGGATGATACGCCAGTATGGCGATGACGAATACACGCTTCCAATGTGCGTTCACCGCGACGTCGCCAAACACGGATGCGACCATCATGATACTGTAAACAGAACCTGGAATCATCCGAAAAAATGTTTTGCCATTTGTGCACCCAGGTTGGTCGTTGAGTACACCATCGCAGGCGCTCCTGTCTGTGATGCAGCATCAAGGGTAACCGCAGCCATGGTCTCCGAACTGATAGTCCATGCTGCTGCAAACGTCGTCGAACTGTTCGTGCAGATGGTTGTTGTCTTGCAAACATCCCCATCTGTTGACTCAGGGATCGAGTCGTGGCTGCACGATCCGTTACAGCCATGCGGATAAGATGCCTGTCATCTCGACTGCTGGTGGTACGAGGCCGTTGAGATCCAGCACGGCGTTCCGCATTACCCTCCTGAACCCACCGATTCCATATTCTGCTAACAGTCATTGGATATCGACCAACGCGAGCAGCAATGTCGCGCGCGATACGATAAACCGCAATCGCGATAGACTACAATACGACCTTTATCAAAGTCGCAAACGGGATGGTACGCAGTTCCCCTCCTTACACGAGGCATCACAACAACGTTTCACCAGGCAACGCCGATCAACTGCTGTTTGTGTATGAGAAATCGGTTGTAAACTTTCCTCATGTCAGCACGTTGTAGGTGTCGCCACCGGCATCAACCTTGTGTAAATGCTCTGAAAGGCTCACCATTTGCGTATCGCAGCATCTTCTCCCTGTTGGTTAAATTTCGCGTCTGTAGCACGTCATCTTCGTGGTGTAGCAATTTTAATGGCCAGTAGTGTAGGTTTCCCGTGATTTCCCTAAATCACTACGGGAAAATGCCGGGAAGGGCATGGCCGATTTCCTTCCCCATTTTGATGCCGTCTAATGAAGCATTTAAAATACTGCTGAGTGGGGAAACAACAATTAGCCATCGGATCAGTTTCCAAACACGGTGAGTGAATGCGTAAAATAACAATATTTACGTAATCTCTTACAATTACTTAATAGAGATATTAATGGGATATTATAATATTTTTGGTTTCAGATCCCAATTCAGCTGTGTCTAATGTTGGACACAAGAAATCTCACCGGGAACTGTAGAAATGTCGACAAAATATCCACAAGAAACTGACAATTACAACAAAGAAGGAAAACTGAAGCTGACTCTGAGCTGAAAAATGCATTTAGATCTGTTTCCCAACCTTCACAGAGACTGTGAGAGCTATGCTAGGCCGGCCGCTGGTAGCCGTGCGGTTCTGGCGCTACAGTCTGGAACCGCGCGACCGCTACGGTCGCAGGTTCGAATCCTGCCTTGGGCATGGATGTGTGTGTTGTCCTTAGGTTAGTTAGGTTTAAGTAGTTCTAAGTTCTAGGGGACTTATGACCTCAGCAGTTGAGTCCCATAGTGCTCAGAGCCATTTTTTTTAGCAATGCCAGAAGGAAAATGGAGGTCAAATCTAAGAACTTAAATCCATGGAAAAGATGTATTTATGAAGGCAGAAAGTGATGATATTGTAGGAGGAAAAGAAAAGATGCTGATTGGGACGAGAAAGATGATAGTGGTCAAGCAGGAGAAGAGGATGGTTACGTTTAGGAAGAAGACATTCACGATTACAAGACCCTGCTCAGCATATCACCAGCAGATATCGAATGGTTCAAATGGCTCTGAGCACTATGGGACTTAACATCCATGGTCATCAGTCCCCTAGAACTTAGAACTACTTAAACCTAACTAACCTAAGGACATCACACAACACCCAGTCATCACGAGGCAGAGAGATATCGAATGTTACCAATGGAATAACACGTATAAATTTGGCGGAACGATTAGTTTCCTTGCCAGCTTTGAAAGCAGTAGGCAATAATTGACATGTTAATGAAGTAATATCTATTAAAGCGGACCAGTGAGAAGGATCAATTATTGCTTGAAATTTAAAGTGGCTGCGGAATATAAAGTCAAAGATTCAATTCCAGAGTGGGAAGTTCCTTGCGAGAAAGTTCAGTGAGTTCAAACACATTGACAAAAATCGCAATTGCGAGTTCGAAAGTCTTCGAAGCAGTTCATGTAATTATTCGGTGGGATTTCACACATTGAACATTGGATCCTGGGAGGAAATCGTGCGGGATCTTATTGGATTTCAGAGATTAACTGAAGAAACACGCGCAGTTGTAGTCCCAATATTACAACCTTATCGTGACAGACGGTGAAAGTACGTAAAAATATTAGACGTGAAAACATTGAAACATTGTACCATTTAAATTGCTCATATCCGTCATAGTAGTTAGAGCGTATGTAGCAGATTACGTTAAACGATGTAAATGTGTTTGTTCCGTATCGCCTCATAATGTGCTCACAGAACCACACAATGTAACATTGTATTATACCTGGAGTGTTGCAGTATTGTGAAAAAATGTAAAAACATTAAATGAGTGAAAAATTAAAAACATTATACAATCGAAACTCAATATCTTTTGTCACATAGCCAGTGTCTCCATGAAACATAGTTTTTTTAATGTAATCCTTTGATAATACAATTTATATACAGAGCACTTTTGTTATATTTTTTCTCCAATAGCCCCTTTTTAATATGAAAGGGCCATTTTTCGAAGTCGCACAGGTACCTCCGACTACGATACAAAAGTTTGAAATACGGCTCGAAGGTGCCTACAGCATTGTTCTGCAATGGTACAACAATGTGACGCCCAAATACCAAGGTGTCTACGCATGTGGAAACAAAAACCGGAGCTGAGAAGTTCGTGTAAGTTGGGTTAACGAAGTCAAATTGCCACCAAAGCTCACAAAAGTCTGCCCAACGCCACCTTGGACGCGTCACACGGTGGGAAAGTCATCACACCCCTTCTTACCCACATTTCACCCCTTCTTTTGACGCCTCTGCGATGGAGGCCGGAACCACGACGCCCAGTGTTGAGGCCGAGGGAAACGTTTCAGACATAGCGACACTCAGAATCGACATGAAAATGTCTCGGAGGATGGCATAAAGGGTATCGAAGAAACGACCCCTGTCTTTGGGGTGTTGATTCCCACAGATTTCGCGATCGGAAACGACGTTTTGTAACGGGATGGGCAGAGGACGATTTTCCCTCTGGTATACAGGGCGGAGGGGGGGAGTGCCACCAGGGATGTTGAAGACCATTCGACGAAATATGAACGCGATGCAAAGCAGCAACGGTTGTGTATTCATTTCCACCGCTTCTGTGGTGTAATTGGTGGTGGTGGTGAGGGAGGGCGGGCGATTAGGGGGGGAGATGTTTACACATGCTTCAATAAAACACGGAAAGGACTCCCTCTACGATCACCAAGTTTGGAAATATCCTGGACGTCACCCAAGCATCTTCGTTGAGCGCTTTAAAAATGTACCTGTACAAGGACAGCCAGTCCGTGCCAGTAAGCACCAGTGTGCCAGGCAAGCGTTTCGACACCCCTTAGATTTCGCATGCTGACAGCGGGGTCTAGTTCAGCGACACTCAGCTCTGGGGTGTTGAAATGTTTCCTTTCTCACCGGCTCCCATTAACCGATGACTGACGGTTTTCGTACAGGTCGCTTTTCGAAGTGCTAAAAACAAGGGCAGGAGCTCCATATCCAGGAATTACCAGCCCGTAATATATGGGAATTGTACGACCTTCTGCGTAGACAACTGGTGCCATTTACCTCCGGAAAGAAACCAAGGATTTGTCGAATCCATGTCTCGTAGTGTATTTTTTTAAGCTTTAATGAGAGAAGTCAACCAGAATGAATAACTCCTGCAACGAATTGTGCCCTGCGCACTTCTCTTGATGAGTTTTTTCATGGCCAACGCTGTGGAGGTCTGTGGTGAATGTTCAAATGTTTATGAATTCCTAAGGGACCAAACTACTTAAACGAACTTATAGTATGAACAATCCACCCACTCTTGTCTGAGGGAGGACTCGAACGTCCGGCGGGAGTAGCCGCGCAGTCCGTGTACGGTGCCTCAAACCGCGCGGCCACTCCGCGCTGCGGGGGCGTGTAATGAGTCATGCGTGGATAGCTCCATCCGGTTTGTAAGACAGCCTTTCACTTTTCCTTGGCACAAAAGATTTTTTTGTAGCCTTATTGATTTTATATTTTAAACGTCCTGCCGTTTTGGACGCATGTTAATACCTAAAAGAATTTCGCCTTTCGAGAGAAGTTTTCGTTTGGTATAGAGCACATCAGAACGTTTGTTCCAAGGTGAGATGTTTGTAGGTGAACAGGTTCCTTTGGAATAAGTGTTTGAGAATAATTTCTTGGTGGCCAAGAGGTTGTGCCAGTGGACGTGGGCGTGAATAATGGTGGGCCATAATGGAGGCTGGATACCTTCGCTCGTCCGTATAAAGAATTAATAGTTCAGCCAGTAAGGATACGGTCCACGGAAGGCAAGGTCCTGTGGTTCGATACCTGGTCCAGACGCAGGTTTAATTTTCCACAATGATACACATGTCATTTGATTTTATCGATTAGAAATGGTTCGTGAAAGCTTTTGACCGCAAATACGATCTGTTTGTTTACGGGATAATTTTTCTCCTACCAGTCACGATTCTCTTTTGATGTACCTGTTGCACGAAGCATTTCAGGAAATTATTGGCTTTTTCAAGTGTGTTATTCCTTTGCTCTGCCATCGATGATCTTTTGTCAGTTCACTGTTTTCATTTATGGTTCAAATGGTTCAAATGGCTCTGAGCACTATGGGACTTAACATCTATGGTCATCAGTCCCCTAGAACTTAGAACTACTTAAACCTAACTAACCTAAGCACATCACACTACACCCAGTCATCACGAGGCAGAGAAAATCCCTGACCCCACCGGGAATCGAACCCGGGAACCCGGGCGTGGGAAGCGAGAACGCTACCGCACGATGACGAGCTGCGGACTTTGATTTATGTCTGTGCACAAAAAGTGTGTTTGATGCGTAATATGCTTGTATTTCTGCAGGACTGAACGACAAGAAAAACTTTAAGACGAGAGAACAATACACACTCCACACATCGAAAACATCACGAATAAATGGCACGGCACCCGAAAACGCACTTCAAAATGGGAATTATATCGCGAAAAGAGCTGTGAAAATTATAAATAAGAGCAAAGTCGTGAGTGGCAACAGGAAAAATTGGCTTGTAAATAAATCCATTCACATACTAAATTTGAGGGAAAGTTTATGATTTAATTATTGAATTGCGTTAATTGTAACGAATCTAATTGACATTGCTCGCACCCTAAGGTCAACGTCACTGTGCCGCACACATCCTTCCTGCTACTGGGTTCTCTGAGGACTCATTTCGCGGTGGAACAGAACTCTTGATTACGCAGAAACAGGAAGAACTCGGCGACGAACAGCCTCTTCGGGCGTTCCAGGTGCGCTGCCACACGCAGTCCCCCGCCAGCAGAGCGCGCGCATCTGTCGCTGTGGCGCCGGGAAGGCGCCTCGTCCGTCCACGCTGATGGAGTTTCTCACTCGCTTTACGTTTTTAATCTCGGCACCGGAACAGAGGAGAGACGTATTTTCATTCCAGGGCAGAACGGCCGACGACGTAACTAGATTTTTTCAGTGCAGTACAAGTCAGAAAGCTAAAAGTAAATTCGCAGCCACCACCGCCCTTACACTGACGATGGAGGTTTCAAAACTGACGTAGTGTCATGGCAGGCGTACGTAGGTGGACTACCCGAGGGGGGTCAGTGGGATAAGAGTAACGCCAGCGGTGCCACCACGGGGATGAAATGAGGCTCGCTTTAAATATCCACTGCAACGGTCGTGAGCGTTAGTTACATTTGAGATTGAACGTGGTGAGCTGATATTACTAAAGGATGGCTCTAAGGCGATAGAGACGCTATTATCAGTACCTCGCTGAGTTTGAACAACATCATGTACTTGGGCTACGAGAAAATGGATGTTCCTTCTGCGATATTGCAGGAAAAATTGGCAGGAAGTTAACCACTGTATGTGCTTGCCAACAGTGGAGGTCAAGTGAATGTATGGTCGCAAGAAGACGGCATCAGACGGTCACGTGGCACCTACCGAGAGGGAAAAGCTTGATATTCGGCGTACGACTCTGGCGTATGAGCTTGATATTCGGCGCACGGCTGAGGCGCGTCGTACTGCACCTGGAGCGGCAATTGAGCACCAGTTGGCAACCCAGAGACACAACGAACTGCTACAAATCGGTTACTTCAAGGACAGCTCCGAACCAGACGCCCTATAGCGTGGACTCCAGTGACCCCGAACCACCGCCATTTGCGACTTCAGCGGTGTCAAGTGAGAGCTCATTAGGCTGCAGGGTGCAGACCTGTGACATTTTCTGTGTTGAAAGTTGTTTCTGCTTCGGTGCCTGTAATGGCCGTGTGTTCGATAGGATGACGTCAATGAGAGCCTGCAATCGTCCTGTCTACCTGCTAGACGCACCAGCCCTGCATGTAGGGTGATGGTGTGGGGTGAGAATTCGTATGACAGCAGAAGCGCTCTCGTGGTTGTCCCACACAACCTGTACGTCAGTGTGTTGATTCCGCCTGTTCTGCTACCATTCATGAACAGCGTTCTAGGGAGCGTTTTCGAACAGGGTAAAGCTCACCCATATACAATTGTTGTAACCCAACACGGTCTATAGAATGTGAGAATGTTGCCTTTGCCTGTTCCATCACCAGAATAGTCACCATTCGAGCACATATGATACATCATGGGACGACATCTCCAGCGTCATCTACAACCAGCGTTACCTATCCCTCCACTGACCGACCAAGAGCAACAGGCATGGAACTCCATCCCACAAGCTGACTGACATCCGGCACCTGTACAACACAATGCATGCACGTTAGCATGCTTGCATCCTACATTCTGACGGTTACGCTGGTTATTAACGTACCAACATTTCACATCAGCAATGGCTTGTCTCTCCCTTATGTTAAAGTGTGACCTTGCAGTAGTTGCAAGGGGAAACAGTCTGGGTGATTAACTGACCTGGTTTTGTAACATTAACCAAAACGGCCATGCTGTCCTGGTACCGTGAACGACTGAAACCAACGTGAACCTACAGCTGCAACTTTTCCCGCGGGTATGTAGCTCTGCTGTATGGTTCAATGATAACGGCGTCCTCTTGGGTAAAATATTCCTGAGGTAAAACAGTCCCCTGTTCGAATCCCCGGGCAGGGACTACTGAGGAGGATGTTGTCATCAGTAGCAACAAAACTGGCATTCCACGGATCAGAGTGTGTGATGATAGATCCCTTAAGTGGGCAGGTATGTTGGAAAATTTAAAAATGAAAATGGATCTGCTGAAGTTACGCTTAGTGGGAACTACCGAAATTCGGTTGCAGAAGCAACAGGTCTTCTGGTCAGGTGAAGGGTTATAAATAAAAATTTAAATAGGGGTAATACATGAGTAGGATTAACAATGGAGAAGAAAATAGGAAAGCGGGTATGCTACTACGAACATCATAGTGAACGCATTAGTGTTGCCAAGACAGAAGTGAAGCCCACACCCACCACAGTAGTACTAGTCTGTATGCCAACTAGTCACGCAGATGAAGCTGAAGATATGTATGACGAGATAAAAGAAATTATTCAAGTAGGTAAGGGAGACGTAAATTTAACAGTGATGGGGGGACTGGCATTCGATAGTAGCAAAAGGAAGTGAAGGAAAAATACTAGCTGAATATGCATCGCGGAAAGAAATGGAAGAGGGAGTCGCCTAGCACAGATTTAAATAGGGGTAATACATGAGTAGGATTAATAATGGAGAAGAAAATAGGAAAGCGGGTATGCTACTACGAACATCATAGTGAACATGCGTTGCCAAGACAGAAGTGAAGCCCACACCAGTATTGGAGGGCAGCGTGGAGGGTAAAAATCGTAGAGGGAGACCAAGAGATGAATACACTAAGCAGATTCAGAAGGATGTAGGTTGCAGTAGGTACTGGGAGATGAAAAAGCTTGCACAGGATAGAGTAGCATGGAGAGCTGCATCAAACCAGTCTCAGGACTGAAGACCACAACAACAACAACAACATAATGTAATCATCGCTAACACTTGGTTTAAGACCCATAAAAGAAGGTTGTATATGTGGACGAGACCTGGCGACACTGTTTGGTTTCAGATTGATTATATAATGATAAAACACAGATTTCGGAACTAGATTTTAAACTGTAAGACATTTTCAGGGGTAGATGTGGACTCTGACCACAATTTATTGGCTATGAACTGTAGATTAAAACTGAAGAAAATGCAAAATGGTAGGAAATTAAGGATATGGGGCCAGGGTAAGTTGACAGAGCCAGAGGTTACTGGGAGTTTCAGAGAGAGCATTAGGCAACAACTGACCACAACAGAGGGAAGGAATACAGTAGAAGACGAATGTGTAGCTTTAAGAGATGAAGTTGTGAAGGTGAGGGCAAGCAGAAAGCCTTGGATAACATAAGAGATACTGAATTTATTTGATGAGAGGAGAAAATATAAAACTGCAGCAACTGAATCAGGCGAAAGGGAACACAAACATTTAAAAAATCAAATTAACAGGAAGCGCAAAATGACTAAGCAGGAATGGCTAGAAGGTTTATTGGGGGAAAGGTAGATCCGCCTACAGGAAAATTAGAGAGGCCTCTGTAGAAAAGAGAAGCAGCTGTATGAATATCAAGGGTTCAGATGGAAAACAAATCCTAAGCAAAGAACGGAAAGCAAAAGAGGTGAGAGTACATAGAGGGTCGTACAGGGGAGATGTTCTTGAAGACAATATTATGGAAAGCGAAGTGGACATAGATGAAGACGAGATGAGAGGTATGTTACTACGAGAAATTTGAGAAAGTCTGAAAGATCTAGGCCGCGGGAGTTGACGATATTCCGTCAGAACTACTGATAGCCTGGGGAGAGCCAGCCGTGACAAAACTGTTCCATTTGGTATAGAAGATGTATATGACAGGCGAAATACCCTCAGACTTCAGGAAGATTGTATTGTAATAATTTCAGTTCCAAAGATAGCAGTTGCTGAAGCATTTGAAAACTACCGAACTGTCAGTTTAATAACTCATGACTGCAAAAAGCTAACACAAAATCTTCACAGAAGAATGGAAAAACTGGTATAAGCAGACCCCTGGGAAGATCAGTTTGAATTCCGGAGCAACGTAGGAACACGTGAGGCAGTACTAACTCTACTTATTTTAGAATATAGGTTAAGGAAAGGCAAACCGTTGTTTATGAAATTTGTAGGCTTGGCTGAGGCTTTTGACAGTGTTGACTTGAATACTCTCTTTGAAATTATAAATACATTAGGAGTAAAATACAGTAGCGAAAGGTTATCTAAAACTTACACAAAAACCAGATAGCAGTTATAACAGTCGAGAGGCATGAACGGGAAGCAGTGGTTGAGGAATGAGACAGGGTTGCAGCCCATTGCCGATGTTTTTCAATCTGTACGTTGAACAAGCAATAAAGGAAGCCAAGGAAAAATTTAAAGTGGAAATTAAGGTTCAGGGGAAAGAAATAATAGAGTGTATTGAAAGAAGGATATAAGATGAACATCAACGAAAACAAAACAGGAATAATGGAATGTAGCAGAATTAAATCTGATGATCCTGGAGTAATTACAGTAGGAAACGAAACACTTAAAGTACTAAGTTTTGCTATTTGGGCAGTAAAATAACTGATGGTCGCCAACTACACAGGATACAAAACGTAGACTGGCAACGGCAAGAAAAGCATTTCTGAAGAAGAAAAATTTATTAACATCGAATATAGATTTAAGTGTTAGGAAGTCTTTTCTGAACGTATTTGTCTGGAGTGAAGCCATGTATGGAATAGAAACATGGACGATAAACAGTTTAGAGAAGAAAAGAGTAGAAGATTTTCAAATGTGGTGTTAGAGAAGAATGTTGAACATTTTGAGGGTAGATCACGTAATCAATAACGGAGTACTAAATAGAATTGGGGAGACAAGGAATTTGTGGCACAACTTGACCAAAAGAAGGCATCGGTTGACAGAATGCATTCTGAATCATCAAGAGCTCACCAATTTAGTATTGGAGGGAAGTGTGGGGGTTAAAAATGGTAGAGAGGGACCAAGAAATGAATACACTAAGCAGATTCAGGGAGACGTAGGTTGCAGTAGTTATACGGAGGTGAAGAGCCTCGCACTGGATAGAGTGGCATGGGGAGCTGCATGGAACCAGTCTCGGGGCTGGAGAGCACAACAACAACAACATGAGAAAAACAGACTGATTGCAGGGACGGATTCCTTATTAGAAATGGAGGAAGAGAGGTCCTATGAACACATGTCCGGAATTGCATCGTTGCCACAGTAGATGGTGCTGACGAATGGCAATTCCTAAGACCACTTGCCGTGTTTTCCTCGTGTACTGCAGGATGTGTGACTGACGCAGCGTACTGTAAGCAGCGGAATGGTCCGGTGTTCATGTCGGGAACAAGCCGAGGTGGTGTTTGTGTACGGCCATGCAGATGGAAACGGATCAGAGGCAGCACAGCTATACCAAAACAATATTTCGAGCCCTTTTTGGGCGTTTATGTGATCCTGGATCCTCCCAGACAGACGAACGTGCAGGGAGGCGGCAGATTGTGCGTAAACCAGATTTGGAGGATCGGGTTCTACAGGATATTCAGACGAACGCTGGACAAGCTCCAGGCAAGTGACCCACCAACGTCTAAGTACGCATATGTGTGTCCTGTATGACAACCGCTGTTATCCCTGTCACGTGCAATCTCGTGGAGACCACTATGAGCATCTGTTGTTACGCCGATGCGATGCAGCTCTGTCTATTGTGTTCCGAGACGATTTGTTGTCATTACACGCACGCCGTCCCTTGTCGGACACATGTTCATAGGACATTTTTTCCTCCATTTCCAGTCGGGAATCCCTCTCTGTATTTTGTCGGTTTTATTATTCTTTGCCGGCCGATGTGGCTGAGCGGTTCTAGGCGCTTCAGCCTGGAGGCGCGCGACCGCTACGGTCGCAGGTTCGAATCCTGCCTCGGACATGGATGTGTGTGATGTCCATAGGTTAGTTAGGTTTGAGTAGTTCTAAGGTTTAGGGGACTTGATGACCTCAGCTGTTGAGTCCCATAGTGCTCAGAGCCATTTGAGCCATTAATCTTCAGAAATGGCTCTGAGCACTATGGGACTCAACAGCTGAGGTCATCAGTCCCCTAAAACTTAGAACTACTTAAACCGAACTAATTTAAGGACATCACACAAATCCATACCCGGGGCAGGATTCGAACCTGCGACCGTAGCGGTCGCGCGGTACCAGACTGTAGCGCCTAGAACCGCTCGGCCACCCCGGCTGGCATTAATCTTCACCGTGTATTATAGTATTTGCGAGTTGTTTGCTATAAAATGTTTCTCAAGTAATTTTAAGGAAGGAAAATGCTCCGTTAGAAAAGCTACGGATCCACGCATTTAAACCACTCAACACGTTTATGAATGTTGCATGGAACGTAACTCGAACAAATTGTATTGAAAAACTGTTTAATTGTATTTTGTGTTTGGCACGCCGAAGGTGGTATCCTTTTCTCTGAAAAATGCGACTGAAATATTGAATTTGTTTCTGTGCCTGCAAAGAGATCTATCCTATACCTGCGTGTACAATCATATTCTGCTACCACCGTTACATGGCATTGTACCAGTTATTAGGGCTCCTTCCCGTTACGTTCACGTATGAAACGAGGGAAGAATGCTTGTTAAAGTCCTCTTTAATTGGTCTGATCTTTCCCTCGCGGTCCCCACCGGAGCGCGGAGAATTACATTCCTGCAGGCATCACTTAAAGCTGATTCTTGAACCATACTAAGCGGCCTTTCTGAGGAGACTCTGCGTCTACCTTCAGCGTCCACCGGTTCAGTTTACTCAGCAGCTCCGTGACGCTCAGCCGCGGATCAGTTAAACCTGTGACCACTCACGCTCTCCTCCTTTGTATACGATCAATATCTCATGCTAGCCATGTCTGGTACGGGCCCCACACACTTGAGCACTATCTAGTATCGGTCGCGCGAGTGTTTTGTAAACAATCTTCTTTGTACGTTGATTGCACTTCCCTGGTGTTCTCTCAATGAACTCAAGTCTGCCACCAGATGTCTCTACGACAAATCCTATGCGACAGTTTCATTTCACATCCCTACAAACTCTTTCACCCAAGTTCACACATTGACCGATTCCAGATGTGACTCGTTGATCTTGTAATCATAGGAGACTACGTTTTTTCCGCTTGTAACGTACACAATTTTACGTTTAAGAAACTTTAAAACAATGTTCCAGTTTTTGCACCACTTTCAAATCTACAGTTTTTTTTCAGACAATACCACTTTATACATAACTGCAGCATCAATGTTTCGGACGTTTGAAAATGTATTGAGGTCCTCTTTCTTCCCTAATAACAGCTACCAGGCGTTTCACTTAGGAAGAGGAATTTTTTACATGTGGCTAAAAATACCAATAAATCTCCTGTAGTCTCCCTCTCACCCTGACTGAGTCAAAAACCGTACAAAATTATGTGTATCTTGAGTGTACCTTACCGAATACGAAATTGAAGAAGTAGAACTTCATTATCAGAAATGTGTCACTACAGATATGAAGTTCCATTGAAATCATTTTAGAACGGCTGACGACCTACAGTGATGAAAAGACACTAATGTACAAATTGTATTTTCAATTTTATATACCAAAAATACACTAATGAGCCAATACATTATGACCACCGGCTTAATAGCTTGTTTTTCCGTCTTTGGGACGAAATACATAATTAATTATGCATATCAGGGATCCAACAGTTTGTTGGTAGTTACGTGGAGATAAGTGTTGTCAGTTGTCTCCGCACAGATCATGTGACGAGCGTAAATAACGGGTCGCTGATTTGAGTACGCGGCGATGGCACCTGATAGCGAGCCAGCTGCATTCCATAGGATTTACATCAGGCGAATTTGGTCGCCGAGACACCAACCTTACTTCACTATAATGCTCCTCAAACCTTGTGGCTCCGACACACGGACAATTATACCGCTGGACATCACGGTCGGGGAAGACATCAAGCGTGACTGGATGAAAGAGGTTAGCTGTTGCCAGTGTGTCTTCGGCGTCTGCCGCACGTCCCGTGCAAGAGCAGGAGAATGTCTCCCATAGCATAATGCTGCTGCCACCAGCCTGGGCGCGTGACGCGCTGCACGTTTCGAGCCGCCGTTTTCCTCGATGGCGAGGTTTGTGGAAACGACCATCAATGTAGTGTAGCAAGAATGTGATTCACCCGAACAGCTGACACGTTTGTATTGATCTACGGTCGGATCCCGATGGTTCAGTGTGCACTAAAATCATAATTGACGATTGAACCGTGAATTATTTTCAAAGAATATTCTTAAGAATTTATTTTATTTACTAGCTATTCATCAAGAACATTAACACAATTAACCACACTATGTAAGCATGGAAGTAGTTGCCAGGGAGTAACTGATGAAATCAGAAAGTCCTAGGAGGTTCTGGTCGTACGTTAAATCTGTAAGTGGCTCGAAACAGCATATACAGACACTCTGGGATGATAATGGCATTGAAACAGACGGGAATTTTATTCACTTTAATACTGCCTAAAAGCATTTTTTAAAAGAAACAGATTTAAAATTATAATCAGAAAGCACCCTCTAAATATCAAAGTTACAATTTATTCAGAGGCAGAAGGAAATAAGTTTTGACTGTATGAACTTTTGGGCAGAGAACCTTGCCGCTCCCTTTTGACCCGGCCGTAGTTACGACCGCTCACAACAGCCTCTGAAAGACTACACTGGTGCAAATCTGCAACACACCAGATAACTTTAAACTAAGAGTTTTAACAATTTACACAAGCACAAAAACCATGCGCCCCCCGTAGGAGGGATGCAAATGGTACAAAACACTAACAATTAAAATATTAGCCTTGCCACCGAAGATGCAACTTGAATTTAACTTCTAAGAAAAGTCTTACGGTGAAAGGGTGGGTACTTTGTAGACTAAAATGATCATTTAAATAAAAGCCCATGAAATGCAATCTTATATAAAATTCTACAAGGTTGGCCTAACAATAGTTAAGATGCTCTACAGTACACAGATACCGCCTCTCAAGATCATTGGCAATAATATCAAAGTTTCAAAAGATCAAAACATATTTCAGGTACTAGGCCGTTACACTTCAAACAATAAATTCGTTAACACACTAGATCCGACAAACATGACAGACGTAGCTACTGACGTACTGTAAATTGATAGGGAGATTACCGAGCAACCCGAATTGCAGGTTGCTCTAACCCGCCCCTACTCCATAAGGGAAAAACGGACCATCCAATTTATAAACAACCACCTTCCCGCGGGTGGGAAAAAGGGGAAGAATGGTGGGACGACCCCAAAGCTAAACGGCTGGTGACCTCACCGAGAAAACAAGTAGCATTTAACAAGAGTAAATCAAACAACATATCATCAGTCACCTAACTTCTAATAAACTGCGATTTCTCGAGAAGACCTGGCGCAGCACTCCCAAATCGCTCTCACGAACAGTCTGCTGCCAGCAGCTTGAACGGACGCAGGAAGGCGCGCCGATCTCCCGTCTCACGGCGTCGCAGCTCGCACCGGCCAGACTGATGTCGTGGGATGACTCCTGTTGCTCTCGTGTAGACCGCGAAGTCACTATCCCTCGCTATACACCGCGGCCCACAGGACTGACGTAGCGACCTCACATGCGCCGACGCTCAAGACGGACAAGTCATCTTGTGTCCCAGTGCGCGACCGACCAACCGATCGATCCAACCGCCAATGACCCTTGCCTGAGCAAACTCGAGCAGACTGGCGGCCTAACGCGCAGACGCAGATGCAGAAACTAAGCCCCGACCGGGCGACCACTCGCTGAGCTCTCTTACTGGCGAAGTGGAAAGACTCTGACTTTGATACGAACGACATACTAGCACTCCGAACGACAGACAGACACTAACTGCCTAACAAATGCGGACGAGAGACAGACTAGCAATCTGGGGACGAGAGACTGACCCAGACTGCCTGCGACTGACCGACTGGCGAGCTCATAGCGCCCCTTAAATGCACGTGAACCGGCAACCTTTCCCCTTTCGCACCAGAGGGAGACACCAAAGCTGCGATTGCCACAGCGGCGCCACTGCCAGAAATGGAGGGCGACTGCTTCACACTACGCGCTGCGGCGCGCTCTTCAAAACAGCAATTTTTACCATGGTTCAACGATGTAGTTGGGTCAATATGTGAATAGGTAGGAGTCCAGTAAAAGATGTGTTCCGAAACACTTGTGCGTTTACCAGCTCTGTGCTCTTTCGGAGGAGATGCAATAGACAAACATATATCCTACTTTATGGAGGAGACAAGCTTCCGACCCCATGTTCTGGGAAGAGTCGTGAACGTCTAACGATTTAGCGCCTAATGGTAGCTTTACTGTCCTTACCGGTTGTGACCGTAGATGGTGAACATTCGACCAGCTTCTCCATTTCCGCGATGCTCGTCCACAGGCTCTGAATAATAATAACCTGCCTTTTGTCAAAGTCGCTTATCTCATTGGATTTCCCCGTTTGCATCACCCTGATGAAGCGCCTTTTGTTGCTCGTCACGTGCCTGTAACGCCACTAAGCCAGTGGGCAGCGGTCATGAAGTCTTGGTTGATCAGTGTGTATAATATATCAAGAATAACATACACGAAATGTTTGTAACTTTGCTATATTTATCAAAACTCTTATAAGCATCCAGCAGATGACACAAAATCTTCAGCTAGTTTGCTCAACTTCCCCACTCCTCCAGTTCTTGGCTTACACATAGCTGTAAAACATACATTTACAGTCAGCCTTCAACTTATGTACGGTCTCCAAAACACTGCAAGAATGTAACGTCTCCCCAGGACGCCGCCTTACTCGTCGACAACGGTAATCCAGGGTAATGCAGAACAAGGCCACCAGTACGATAATTTGTATGGACGGGAGGAAAAGCTTGGGGGGGGGGGGGGGAGGTGGTGGTATGGAGAAAATTTCTCTCTCTCTCTCTTTCTACAGAATGGGGCAAATAAAAGTGGTCCGGTCGAGTGGATACGACTGGACGTGAATGTTTGCACGTAACCACACGCCGTGACGTGCATGCCCCTTGTGCGTACGCCACGTGATCAAAGCGTGGTGCTGGCTGCCTCAGTGTGAGTGAAACAGTGAAAAGAGACGATGGTGCTCCCAGTGGAGCAGGGTATGTTCGTTGTGTGTGGGAAGTTATATGATAAAAAAAGTCGTGGAAACGATAGGGTCAGCTCTTTGCTGAGAAGTTTAATGGTGTCAAAGTGAGAGCAAAGACTGCCATGCAACGCTTAGTCCGATAATAGCGTCAGATAGGATCTTTTTTGAACGAGTCAAAAAGCATTCCTAAACGTGCCCCAGCGCCAGAAACTGTGGCTGCAGTTCACAAGAAAATGTTTCAGAGTCCTACCAAATTAACCCAGCGCCTGAAGCAAGGGATCGGCATATCGCGTCGATCGTGTGGTCGAACACTCCACCTGGACCTCCAGATGTGTCCCTACCAAGCGTCTATTGTTCGTGCGTTAAAATCAGCAGATGCTCCTGAGCGCCTTCAGTTTTGTGAGTGGCTGTTCACTGACTTAATGAATGACGTGGACACGGACCTATTCTTTATGTCTGACGAAGCCTGCTTCCACCTGGGTGCTTGTGTCAACTCGTAGAATCACAACTTCTGGACAACGAAGAATCCGCCTAACTCCCACGAAACACCACTGCATGATCAGAAGGCTGGAGTTTGATCAGCAGTGTCTGCACGCTGCATTACTGGTCCCGTCCTCTTTCATCAGGCGCTGCCTTCGGCGCGTTACATTGTCAACATTTTGAAACCTTTTCTGGCAGCACTTACGGAGGGGGAAAAGACGTACGGCTACTTCCGTCAAGATGGAGAAACTGCCCATACAGCCGACCGAACCTTGAAGCGCATTTATACAATCTTGGCGCCTGGCAGAGTTGTTAGCAGAGGTCGGTCTGGTCGCTGTCCTAGCTGGCCACCACGGTCGCTTGATGTGTGAGTTTGTGTGTCCGAGGTTCATCGCAGCAACCCTCATAGCAAAAACAGGCATAATGTCTGATAGGATAGACGCAATCAGTGATTTTACAATGTTACGTATAATCCGTCTTGATTGCAAAATGTTTATTCATATGCAATTAAGACGGATTATAAGCAACATTGAACCTTCATAGTCTTCAAGAACTGCAGCAGATAATTTCGGACCAGATCTCAGCAATTCCAGCAGCCCACTTGCTATCCGCCTTCAGGAACTTGCTGACCAGGGCCCAGAAGTGCCGAGAGATGAATGGTGGTCACTTTCAGCATCTGCTATAGTCATGTTAGTACTGTATTTCGTTTCGTCTGGTGTTTCTTTGTACGCTGGAACTCTGTTCTCTGAACCACGTTTACATGCCCGGCCATATATATATATATGCCTATATGTACAGGCTAATTTGAGAAACTACTGTAGGGATTTTTATAAGGTTTCTGTAATAGTCGGAATGATTAACGATGAAGGTTTGTGTAGATTAGTTTGTAGAAACTTCGTGTAAACGATAAGTTGAAGTCCAACGAGCTTTGAAAACGATGCCATCGCCATCTGGTGGAACTCTTTAGGAGTGCAGCTCTAATGTAGCGCGACGTCGCCCTTTTGTAACTGACAATGGGAATGCGGCGCCGAACACTTTCCGCCTGTTGTAGGTACGTCGAAGGAAGCCGAGCATTTGCTCATATTCACTCAATGTGGATGTGCCTTGACATATTTAGTTACATTCTTTTAAGAGACTTGAAATTATACATATGAATGTATTTGTGAGTATCTTCAAGGAGGAAACGCACATGACCTTATTGACATCTCAAAAAAAGAATATGGAATGGGATCCAGAAATTCCCTGTCTACGACTGCTGAAGATTTTGAAAAAACTTCTACAGTAGGTTGCGGACACATTTAAAATAAATTGTCAGTTCCGGATCGCCATGGTCGGCCTGTCTCAAAAATGGATCTGAGCACCATGAGACTCAACATCTGAGGTCATCAGTCCCCTGGAACTTAGAACTACTTAAACCTAACTAACCTAAGAACATCACACACATCCATGCCCGAGGCAGGATTCGAACCTGCGACCGTAGCGGTCGCGCGGTTCCAGACTGAAGCGCCTATAACCGCTCGGCCACCCTGGCCGGCGGCTTCTCTCAGATCAGCAGTCGCAATTCACGTATAATTTTCATTGCACATTCTTAAATTCGAAATATCATAGTGATAATCACTTCATCATCATGCTGCGATGTGAGACAATCAAATGCGGAAGAACCTAGTATTTTTCCGAATAGTTTCCCTCCAATCATTTGGCAATAATTCCATAGCGAAAAATCGTGCGAATCCAAAAAATGTAGTTCTTGGTTTCTTTGTGCAAAAAGTAAAGCGTTTTCCGAAAAACTACTTCAACAGGGATGCAGCTTTTCTCTGTTTACATGCAGAAGGTTATTCCGGCAGCGCAGCACATGGCTCAACTTATGTGCAAACGGTTATTTCCGCGGCAGGGTGACAAAGGTTTGCCACAGAGAGTCCGCGGCTAAGATATGTGGCACAGAGATTGAACAGTGAATCAGTGTTTACCAAGCTTTACAGATGGACTGCTGTCACAGGACTACACATCTTTTTTAAATTATTATTTGTGGTCTCCAGAAATGCTCTATTAAACCAGCCTCCGGTATATAAACGCTACAAATTAAAAGACTCATTCAGTCACATCCACACAAAAACCATTAATCGTGTAGAATATTGACATTCTTTCCAGCCATATTAATTAAATCATCATGTACTCCCATCACTGCGGGAGATGACACTCCAAACGCCACTTCTCATACGGAAAAAATAATATTCACGTCTCCTGAGAACTTGCATAAAATGTTTCTGCTATATGAAAGTGATCCTATTCACTTACCTAACGTTGTTCGTTGAATTTTATACGCTACGCCGCGGTCCGTAAACAAATTTACCGCCACGCCATACGAGGTGTCCGTCCGCCCGTAGATACCATTACCGCTGCCCACGCGAAGCCGGGTGGGTCGCTGGTTTTTAATATATTAGAAGACGAATGGCGACTTCTAAAATGCCAAAAATAAATTCCACTTCCTTCCGCGTTAAAAACTTTTTAGTGTTACTAAAATACTCTGCCACGGCACTCATATTCTATAAAAATAACAACACGTTATTTGTACTATTTTACTGAAACCAGAGGATATTTAGCAACACATGTGGAGGAGAAAAGTCTTTGTACTTTAATACAAGAAACAAATTAAAAATGCACACTTCAGAAGATTTTACAGTAGTGCTGATATAAAAAGCAAACTTATTTTATGGATTTGATGCGAATATTTACCTGAGAAAGCAAACTGTACTTTTTTTTTTTTTTTTTTTTTTTTTTTTGCCAAGCAAGTCAATCATTTTGTCCTCCAAACCAGAGTTTTTCGTTCTTTTCCTATGGGCACTACAAAAACACAAGCTGATAGACAAACCGCGTCAGTTATACTTCAGAGGCACGTCTTCATTGCAGTGTGCTGGAAGAACGCCCTACGGTGCAAGTTGAGGGGGGGGGGGGGGATATGGTTTGACAGAATATAAGAAGTCTCCATACTGCTGGGAAAAACATAGTCCGTAAGTCTGTCACGGAGCTTTGTTTCTTTTTTTTGCTTTGTTTTTGTTTTTCAAGCTCTCGTTATTGGTCGACAGACTGTACCATAATCTGGCTTTCGCTTTTAAGTTGCCCATTTGATAAAACGTTTGAAAACTTTTTATGTGCCTTTGAAAATCGGCTAGCAGGTCAGGTATCTGTAGACTGAGTGGAGATCAATGTCAGTATCCAGGAATTTGTTCACAATTGTTTATAGATACGAAGAATATCTTGATAACAAAAGACTCAATACTACTGGTGGAAGAACTCTGTGGCGTGGGCACTTCTGGTGAGTGGCAATGGTCAGTGGCACCTCGTGAGTATACATTCTGGGTGCTCACAGATTTAAAAAAAAATGGCTCTGAGCACTATGGGACTTGACATCTGTGGTCATCAGTCCCCTAGAACTTAGAACTACTTAAACCTAACTAACCTAAGGACAACACACACATCCATGCCCGAGGCAGGATTCGAACCTGCGACCGTAGCGGTCGCACGGTTCCAGACTGTAGCGCCAGAACCGCTCGGCCACCAGCGGCCGGCTGTGGAATTTTGTTGTTTTATGCATAATTAAGCATAGTTTCGGGAAAGAGGGTCCTAGTCGCTTTGTGGCTAACTTTTCCTGCTAATTTTATTTTCTGTTAACACTTAAAAACAGATTCAAAAGAGTTCATGTGACACTGCACAAGAAAGCCGATTTCTGCACAGTAAACAACCAACTCTGAACACTAGCTGCCGTTTGTGGAAATGATTAAATTCAATTAGTAATGTCTACCAACATGGTCACTTGATGAGAATAGGAATGAGGTACTGAGAACAATAAGGGGGATAAAGCGCACCGTCATCGATCCAACATTTAAGTGAATATCAAAGAAACCATCCTTTCGTGAATGTTCAGATATACAATTTGGGCCTACAGCACAGATAAATGTGACTCACCATAAGATCAACAGATGTCAGAAGCATAAATAAATGCTTGAGTCTCTGAGTCAACACTAATGTGCTTTAGGGCCTTATTGTTTTCACCGCCTCAAATGGATTACTGTATGATGAAGCCCAAAACTTAATATACTATAACTCATTCACAAACCCACAAAATAGGATTTCCTATCAATGTAATTATAACAGATATTGAGGTCTGATCTAATTTTAGTGTATAGTGAGGTCAAATGGCATATCTGAGGAATGTGCTACCGTCTAACGGGATTTATGCCAAGGACACGGGGAAAAGTCTGCTGCAGTATGTATGTATGTATGTATGTATATATTTGGCCCATAAGGCAATAACGTCACGCACGATCAAAAACTTCTTGAAGCGTGCACAAGTGAAGGTGTGCTCCCGACCCCAACGCCAAGTTTCACGGGTCCAGAGGAACAGCGTTGTGGCATAGTGCGGTAGAGTTAGCGCTGTGTATTTCAGAGTACAGCACCCGTGTTGTGTTTGACAGCATTCAAAGAAAGATAAATCCGTAAGGTGTCTAAAGTCAAGGTGTTCACGTGCTCTTGTGCTCTTACACAACAGCCGCCACTGGCAGTGTTGGAGATTCTTCTCAACGGATAACGTGAAGTGAGAAGGCAGTGTTGACAATAAAGTAGAAGTTGTTGTGGGACGCACTTTCGATACCTTGTAACTTGTAACTTTTAGAGAGTCATGCAGGTTTCTTTTCTGTGTAGCAGAAACACCTTTCTGTAGAACGGCATACCTGATATCCATATCTGAAATAAATACAAGGAAACTTAAGTTGAGAATAGATTAATAGCAATTCGCTTCAGAGGATTTCTAACTGTAAGCTGGCTTAAGAATTTAGTGTCTTTTTTATTAGAAGCAGAAGAGGCGATAACTTTTCAAAGCGTCAACTTGCGCTCACTTTCTCGCTGTACACCACGCCTTGAGGGCACTAAAAGTCATATACGAAAATGAAAAAATGAAGTAGACATGTAAACATGTTTATAATATGTAAAAATATTTTAGTGTTGAACCACTTGTATGTAATATCGGCGTTTAAATCAATTTTTATATTGATAATACGTGGGCTCCAGATTCCTCGACTTGTGCCATATGGTGGTGGGGTTTCGGGTTCCGCTGGATAGGTCAGGAATCAACTGCACACAGCAGGCGGCTACACGGGTAGCAGGGGTTGTATGGCGTGGACTGGGCGGTTTTTTAGGTTAGATGGCCTCGGGCAAGTACAGAAAGGGCAATAGCCTCAAAGGGTGCGGGGCAAACTCAGGACATGCGGGGACCAAGCAGCAATCGGTATTGTAATTTTAAACTGTCGAAGCTGCGTTGGTAAAGTACCGGAACTTCAAGCGCTGATAGAAAGTACCGAAGCTGAAATAGTTATAGGTACAGAAAGCTCGCTGAAGCCAGAGATAAATTCTGCCCAAATTTTTACAAGGGCACAGACAGTGTTTAGAAAGGATAGATTGGATGCAACCGGTGGTGGCGTGTTTGTCGCTGTTAGTAGTAGTTTATCCTGTAGTGAAATAGAAGTGGATAGTTCCTGTGAATTATTATGGGTGGAGGCTATACTCAACAACCGAACTAGGTTAATAATTGGTTCCTTTTACCGACCTCCCGACTCAGCAGCATTAGTGGCAGAACAACTGAGACAAAATTTGGAATACATTTCACATACATTTCCTCAGCATGTTGTAGTCTTAGGTGGAGATTTCAATTTACCAGATATAGACTAGGACACTAAGATGTTTAGGACGGGTGGTAGGGACGGAGCATCGAGTGACATTATACTGAGTGCACTATCCGAAAATTACCTCGAGCAATTAAACAGAGAACCGACTCGTGGAGATAACATCTTAAACCTACTGATAACAAACAGACCCGAACTTTTCAACTCTCTAAGCGCAGAACAGGGAATCAGTGATCTTAATGCCGTTGCAGCATCCCTGAATATGGAAGTAAATAGGAATATAAAAAAGGGAGGAAGGTTTATGGTTTAGCAAGAGTAATAGGAGGCAGATTTCAGACTACCTGTCAGATCAAAACGAAAATTTCTGTTCCGACACTGACAATGTTGAGTGTTTATGGAAAAAGTTCAAGGCAATCGTAAAATGCGTTTTAGACAGGTACGTGCCGAGTAAAACTGTGAGGGACGGGAAAAACCCACCGTGGTTCAACAACAAAGTTAGGAAACTACTGAGAAAGCAAAGAGAGCTTCACTGCAAATTTAAACGCAGCCAAAACCTCTCAGACAAACAGAAGCTAAACGATGTCAAAGTTAGCGTAAGAAGCGCTATGCGTGAAGCGTTCAGTGAATTCGAAAGTAAAATTATATGTACCGACTTGACAGAAAGTCCTAGGAAGTTCTGGTTTTACGTTAAATCACTAAGTGGCTCGAAACAGCATATCCAGACACTCCGGGATGATGATGGCATTGAAACAGAGGATGACACGCGTAAAGCTGAAATACTAAACACCTTCTTCCAAAGCTGTTTCACAGAGGAAGACCGCACTGCAGTTCCTTCTCTAAATCGTTGCATGAACGAAGAAATGGCTGACATCGAAATAAGTGTCCATGGAACAGAAAAGCAACTGAAATTAGTCAACAGAGGAAAGTTCACTGGACCTGATGGAATACCGATTCGATTCTACACAGAGTACGTGAAAGAATTTGCCCCCCTTCTAACACCCGTATACCGCAAGTCTCTTGAGGAACGGAAGGTTCAAAATGATTGGCAAAGAGCGCAGGTAGTTTCAGTTTTCAAGAAGGGTCGTCGAGCAGATGCGCAAAACTATAGGCCTATATCTCTGACATCGATGTGTTGCAGAATTTTAGGACATGCTTTTTACTCGCGTATCATGTCATTTCTGAAAACCCAGAATCTACTCTGTAGAAATCAACATGGATTCCGGAAACAGGGATCGTGTGAGACTCAACTCGCTTTATTTGTTGATGAGACCCAGAAAATATTAGATACAGGGTCCCAGGTAGATGCCATTTTCCTTGACTTCCGGAAGGAGTTCGATACAGTTCCTCACTGTCGCCTGATAAACAAAGTAAGAGCCTACGGAATGTCAGACCAGCTGTGTGACTGGATTGAAGAGTTTTTAGCACACAGAACACAGCATGTTGTTATCAATGGAGAGACGTCTACAGACGTTAAAGTAACCTCTGGCGTGCCACAGGGGAGTGTTATGGGACCATTGCTTTTCATAATATATATAAATGACCTAGTAGATAGTGTCGGAAGTTCCATGCGGCTTTTCGCAGATGATTTTGTAGTATACAGAGTAGTTGCAGCATTAGAAAATTGCAGCGAAAAGCAGGAAATCTGCAGCGGATTGGCACTCGGTGCAGGGAGTGGCAACTGACCCTTAACGTAGACAAATGTAATGTATTGCGGATATATAGAAAGAAGGATCCTTAATTGTATGATTATATGGTAGCGGAACAAACACTGGTAGCAGTTACTTCTGTAAAACATCTGGGAGTATGCGTACGGAACGATTTGAAGTGGAATGATCATATAAAGTTAATTGTTGGTAAGGCGGGTGCCGGGTTGAGATTCACTGGGAGAGTCCTTAGAAAATGCAGTCCATCAACAAAGGAGGTGGCTTACAAAACACTCGTTCGACCTATACCTGAGTATTTCTCATCAGTGTGGGATCCGTCCGAGGTCGTGTTGACAGAGGAGATAGAGAAGATCCAAAGAAGAGCGGCGCGTTTCGTCACAGGGTTATTTGGTAAGCGTGATAGCGTTACGGAGATATCTAGAAAACTCAAGTGGCAGACTCTTCAAGAGATGCGCTCTGCATCGCGGTGTAGCTTGCTGTCCAGGTTTCGAGAGGGTGCGTTTCTGGATGAGGTATCGAATAAATTGCTTCCCCCTACTTCTACCTCCCGAGGAGATCACGAATTTAAAAGGAGAGAGATTCGAGGACGCACGGTGGCTTTCCGGCAGTCGTTCTTCCTGCGAACCATACGCGACTGGAACAGGAAAGGGAGGCAATGACAGTGGCACGTAAAGTGCCCTCCGCCACACACCGTTGGGTGGCTTGCGGAGTATTAATGTAAATGTAGATGTAGACTACAGAATCTTCCTTTTTCCCTTCCCTGAAAGCTAGGGGATGATGGGGAGAGCACGATGCTTTCCCCCCCCCCTGCTCCCCACCCCTAGCGGCAGTTATGGGCGCCCATGTTTGCAGGAAGTCCATTACTTGGTCTCCGGTTGCAGGTGCAAACTTTAAGAGGTCACGATGTGCACAGTGCGGCGCTCCTCCCTAGAGGCCGACTGCGCCTTGAGGACGAGTGCGCCTGCCGGTGCGTTCCCCTGTCTCCAGCGTCAGGCCAGTGTCACGTTCTGATGCCAGTCAGATCTGGAGTCTGCACGATTCGACAAGCTGCTTAAATGGAGACCCAGAAAGAGGCCCCTTTGAAGCTGCCACGTGCTGACAACCCTGTCTCATACACGTACGCGGCATCTCCGTGTCCTTCCCGGCGACTGCTCAGCATCCGATGCCGTTCAGTCCCCTTCTACATCTAGCAGGCCTGGTCACAACACTAATGTACTGTGGTGGCCACACAGGAGATTGCAACACTATCATCTACACGATTGCTGAATGTATGCATGTGTACGGAGTTGCTTAGCGATCCGAACATATCGTTGGGTGTATGACTAAGAGTCGTCAGGAGTATTTTCTCTGGTATTTCTGCAAATATCTGCAATTTAGTGTTTGCAATATGTAGCCGGAGACAGCGTATTTCATGGGACGCCCAGTGTTGACGGAAATCGTCGGTTCATTCCCCGTTCCAAACAAAATGAGTTTTTAATTAGAATTATAGGAGCCTATTCAATAACGCTGACGAGTATTAGTGCGACATTTGTTTTATCCATATCCTTTAACGTGGACGGTAAGAGGCGAATACTCCAGCAGCGGCTCAGCACCACTGCTGCACGGAGGTGGTGGTCAATGTGGGCCATGGCGGCGCGGAAGTCACAGCTGGAGGCAGTACTGGTTATTCTTCGTCTCTTACTGTCCGCGTTAATGGAAGGCGTTAAAATGAATATCACACTAGATTCATATGGAAGCGCTCTGTCGAACAGGCACGTAAAACATTAAGAATCATTTTTATTTTGTAATCGGGAACAAACCATTGCTTTCCGTCGACAGTGGGCGTCTCATGAAAGAAGCGACGAACAGTATTTGTTTGAACTGACTTCAGCTACACATTGCAGTAACGAAATTGCCGCTTATTCACCCCCTTGTCTGCCGGCCGCGGTGGTCTAGCGGTTCTGGCGCTGCAGTCCGGAACCGCGGGACTGCTACGGTCGCAGGTTCGAATCCTGCCTCGGGCATGGGTGTGTGTGATGTCCTTAGGTTAGTTAGGTTTAAGTAGTTCTAAGTTCTAGGGGACTTATGACCTAAGATGTTGAGTCCCATAGTGCTCAGAGCCATTTGAACCATTTTTGAACCACCCCCTTGTCTCCATCAACAATTTAACCTCCTTTCTCCCCTCCACCAACACACTTGCCAGCATTTCAAAATTGACGATTTCTTCATGCTTCAGGACGTATCCTGTCTCCTTTTAGCTGAGATGTGCCCATAAATTTCTTTTTTTCCCAATTCGAGTCAGTACCCCCTCGTTAGTTACTTGATCTACCCGTCTAATCTTCAGCATTTTTCTGCAGCTTTACAGGCGTGGTCCAAACATGTACAAACTTACAGATTCACTGTAGAGATTACGTGACACTAGTGTCTCCATGTCACCGTCTCCACGCTACGAGCCCTTCAAATGAAGGACTTATTTCAATACTGGTATAAGTCCACTCTTGTTCATTCTGAGATACACAGTCCTAAAGTTAAATGAGAGCTGAAAAATGTGCAGTTGAGATACCAGAAATATTCAGGTATATATACTGGAATATTTCTGGTATCTCAACTGCAGATTTTCAGCGCTCATTTAACTTTAGGACTGTGTATCTCAGAATGAACAAAAATGGACTTGTACCAGTATTGAAAGAAGCCCTTCAGATGTTTGACGCTTGAGCTCCCTTCGGTCACCGTTCACACGTGTACTGATCCTTCACATGCGAAATGTTGAAACTGGAATCTGATTTCCAACTAATTACATCTTACAGCTACGAACGCAAGGCTTCATTACTGCTAACAGTATCCCCGCCATGGGTAAACATTTACGTTATTATAATTTTTCAGGCTTTCCCGGCGAGTCGTTGTCAAGTTGACCAATAAGGTTTCTGTCGGTTATTCGCGTCTTTCTTGCACGGTATTTCAACTGCTTGATGTTTTCTTGGACCACCTAAACTCACGTTAACCTAAAATTGAATTTACGATGGAACTGGAGAACGAACGAATAATCCCGTTCCTAGATGTACTAGTCAAGAGGAAGGTAGATGGTACCTTCAGTCACAGCGTGTACCGCAAACCCACTCACACTGACTTGTACCTGCAAGCTAGCAGTTGCAGCACACAAAAATGTTATGGTCAGGACTCTGGTTCGCAAGGCAAGACCTCTGTCAGATCCCGATAATTTGGCTAATGAGACAGAACACATACATTCTGTGTTGTACAAAAATGGATACTTTTCTCGAGATATTCAAAAGACACTGCACCCTGTTTCCCCTCCAGATATTCCTGAAGAAGTACGAGAAGAAACGAAGAAGACTGTACATTTGCCATATGTCGGGCCGATATCTGCCAAAATCAGCAGAATTCTCCTCAAACATAACATCAACAGCGTGTTCCGTTCACCCACCAGAACTAAAGCTCTGCTAGGAAGTGCGAAGGAGGTCCTGGGTCTACAGAAACCGGGCGTTTACCACATACCATGTAATGTGGTATGTCGTACATCGGTCAGATGACTAGAACCGTTAACACCAGGTGCAAAGAACATCAAAGGCGCACCAGACTCAGACAGACTGCCAAGTCAGCGATTGCAGAGCAGTCATTAGAACTCAGTCGTTTTATCAACTATAATGATGCCAAGATTCAAACACAAACATCGAGATACTGAGAAGCGTCATCAAAGAATCTATAAAGATTAAGCTCAAAGGGAATCTCATGAACCGTGACACCAGTTTCTAACTGACGTCTGCCTGGAACGCAGCACTCGATCTTCTGAAGACGCAACGGAGGCAACGTCGAGACCCCAGGGAACACATATACGAAGGAATCGGCGAAGACAGCCCAGTAGATATAACAAAAAAACACCCGTGAAACGGTAATTCAGACGTCAAACCCTATTCTTTAGGACGTTCTATCGAGTTTCGAGCAGCAATCTGAACACCACCAGCCTGAAAATAACACTGCATCCACTCCTGCCGGACACGGGCCTCGAACGGAACGCGTGACACGGCACGGCACGGCACGGTAACAGAGCGTCCTAGATAACAGGTGGGCTTAAATGACGACAATCGGAAGGTAAAATGTCTAGGCCGACCTGGACGTCACTCAGAACTTCATACAACAAGATTGACAACGGATAATAACCACGAAGTACGTGCACATCGATCGGCACATCCACGGCTCGAAGAAAACATTACTGTCGCTGCTACTGGTCGGCGCATACGACGGACAGAGCACCTGACGCTTTACGGACCGTAGACGGAGTGCCTAGCACAACACAGGCATAAATACCGGACTGGTTCCACACGGGAATCAGTATCAGTCAGCACCTGAAGAAGGCTGCGAGTCACGCAGTTGAAATATCGTGCAAGAAAGAAGCGAATAACCAGCAAAACCCGATGTTTCATCATAATTACATTGTTATTATTATTGTCGTTGTTATTAGTGGTAGTGGTAGTAGTAAGAGTATTAATGTTGTGTATATTTGAACGTCTCAGTTGCTGTTTACAGGTTCTTAGTGGCTGCTCACACTCTACGCGGTTTGACTGACGTGCATCACATTTACACTGATCAGCTAGAGCTTTACGACCAGCTACCTAACAGCCGGTATGTCCACCTTTGGCACGGGTAACAGCGGTGACGCGTCATGGCTTGTGGAGGGGGGGGGGGGCAGGCGGTGGGGTCTGACGCCACGTACAATTACATCCGAGGTGTGTTCGATCAGGCTCAGATATGGCGAGTTAGGGGCTAGCACATTAACTAGAAGTCGCGACTGTGTTCCTCGAACCACTCCATCACAGTCTTCCCTTGTGACATGGCACATTATCTTGCTGAAAAATGCCACTACCGGCGGTAGACATGGTCGTCATGAAGGGGTGTACGTGTTCTGAAGGCAGTGTGAGGTATTCCTTGGCCGTCATGGTGCCTTACCGAGCTCCGCTGGCCGCGTGGCTGTCCACATAAATGTTCCCCAGAGCCGCCGCCAGCTTGTCCCCGTCCCGCTGTTCACAGGGGCCAAGGAACTGTTCTTCTGCAAGGCGACGGATGCGCGCCCTCCCATCGACATGATGAAGAAGGTACCGGGATTCATCAGACAAAGCTACGCTCTGCCATGGCGCCAGTGCCGATGGTTTCAGTCTTTTTTGCCATAGTTGGTACTTGGCTCGTCGGCTGCGGAGGTCCATCATTAGCAGTTTTCCGGGCGCTGCGTTTTCACACACACTTGTACTCCGCCCAGCAGTAAATTCAGTTCGCCGCCTGCCCCCTTTCACCAGTCTGCCCAGCCCATGACGTCCGACATCTGGCCTCCCAACCCCACGACGTCTGGAGATGGTTTCACTTTGGTTTCGCCACGTGTTGAAGACACTCGGTACAGCACATTCGTGCAGTTTCCGAAATTCTCGCGCCGAGCCTCTGGGCCATCACAATCCGCCCTTGTTCAAATTCATATAGATCGCGCACCTTCCCTGCTAAACACGCACAGCACGTTCACTGATACCACATGTACCGTGCGTGTGTCTGACTAACAGTCATTCCTCGGCAGGTGACCTTGATGTCGCCTGGAAGGGCTCGTATCGATAATACGTTGATGGCCTGGTTAGTGTACGTGTACATACGACACAACAGTCGAGCAAATCAGACTGATTTCCAAGGAAGAAGTTACCAAATGATGTAATGTTCCAAAGACGTGATGACCATCTTCGTGAAACAGGATCCCTTGGAACAAACTGATGATAAACTTGTATAACTCGTTACGTACGAACTATTCAATTCAAGGAAGCCGTGTTACCTCTGTCGTCAATGTGTAGAACGTCCTGCAAGAGACTAACGTGCAGCCATTCAAGTATAAGAAGGTACAAGACCTGTCACCCTGTGGCTCTCACCTGATAATGGTATCTACATCAAATTGTAAACGTCCCTGACTTATAAACGTGTGCTTTGTTTGCTGAAGACACTGTTTTACAACAGAAGAATATCCAGCAAGTTCAACAGCCATGTCTGGAACATGAAAAATCTTAGAC
This sequence comes from Schistocerca serialis cubense, assembly GCF_023864345.2. NCBI lineage: Eukaryota > Metazoa > Arthropoda > Insecta > Orthoptera > Acrididae > Schistocerca > Schistocerca serialis. Next base: position 61,678,708 of record NC_064643.1, read on the forward strand.
CAACTCGTATCTTCCACCATCAACAAAGATTTACCATAACTATGTGGTTTGGTATTGTTTAGGATCAACTGTGCGAGGTGTGTCTGCCACCTAACACTCTCAGGGGTGGGAATTACCACATGTCTCTTCGTAAAGAACTACTCGAAACGTCGGAAAAATCCCGCTAATTGTCAGGCAGCGATGAAGGTTCCAGCATGACGGGACCCCACCACAATTTGTCGTTCATGTCAGAGAAGATTTAGGCATTATTTTCCCGAATTGTTGAGTTGGAAGGGGTGGGCCGTTACATGGTCAGGACGTTCTCATGACGTCTCCCGTCTGGTTTTCTTTCTGTGGGGGAAGATGAAGCATCAATAGACATCCATAAACTTCCTAAAATAACTGGTCACTCGTTTGCATGAAGCTGCTGGTACTATTCGTAAAACATTTTCTTGTTTGACAATGTTAGACAATCGTTACCACGCAGATGCGAGTTGCGCATTAATCTAAAGGGCGTACATTTTCAACAACATGTCAGAAACAAATTCATCACACAACAATTTGTGGAACGTCTCTCAACACCGCAAACGCCAAAACCTTCACGAAGCCCTACATGAGAACAGTGCACGTACGACATTTGTGTCACACAACAAAACTGTTTTTCTCTTCCTCCTCTAGTAATTTCACAGATATTGTGCGTGTAGTCTTTTACACACACAAAACTTGCACCGGAAATATTGCGGAACTGGAAAGTGCTACTGATGTCCGGTTTTCACGGGATGGATTTGTAGTCATGCGTCCGTCTTAATAGCCGATCAACAGATTGCAATAATACTTAGGAAATGCAGTTTTTTTTTAATTGAACAATTGCTGTTAATGGACATTAACAAACTAATAGTGGGGTAAATTAGAACATCACTCCTGTTCGTTGGAGGATTCTAGTGCGAGTCGTTTACGAGATATCGTATTTTGAAAAGTTCCCACATCGACACTTGTAGCATATAGTAAAGAACAGCACAACTGCACACACTAGTTATGTGGATTCTGCCCAGTAACGAGACAACTGACCATGACAGGTTGTCTACAAAGCGACCACTGGCAGTGGCAATATAGGCTTCCACTCTGGTATGAAACGACTGCTGTACACTTGCTACCATTTCGGTAAAAATATCCCAGCAGGCTGCAGTAATATGTCTTTGCATATCATCACATGTAATTGGTATGTCTTTGTAGATTGGATGTTTCAGCTTTCCCCACAGAAAAGGTACATGTCCTCAGCGTCGAGTCCAACGATCTGGAAACAATTCGTGAAGACATACTGTGGTACTTCGTGCACTATGAGTTGGACAGCCATTATGCTGCTACCAGCGGTTCCTCCTAGTACGCAGTGGAAGACGGGCTGCTTGGGTACTGCGATTTCCCGACACGTTTCACCTGACGAAGGCAACGGGAATTGTCAACAGACCAACAGCGCATCTTTCAGCGGTTTACCTGGCTTTGATTGGTAAATAATGTGACTTCATCACTAAACAGGATACATGATACATGTGGAGTATCCGGTCTTAATGCCCATGTACAGAAGTTAACACGGTTCTCATAATCGTTTCCATGCAGCTCTTGAGGAGAGATATGTGATAGGAAGGAACCCGTGTCGATGGAGAATGCGTCGGACACTTGCCTGACTCATGCCACTGCCTCGTGCGACAGCGCAGGAGCTGACATGCGGATCACCTCCAGCAAGTATAATTTGCAAATATTATTAGAATGTGTTGATTGTCAAACAATACGAGCCCCTGACTTCCTATCCATTCTGTGAAAACCACACATTTCCGAAATATATGCGATGCAAGTTTTAGGTGATTCACCAGGGGCATTCAATACGTAATGCAACGCATTTTTTTTTCTCTCGGTCAAGTATGATTGAAAAAGTGCGGAATTTGATTTGTTGTGGAACATCGCGGATTATTCCCATTACAGCCTCTATATTTCTATATATCCATGAAGTCCATTAGGTGGCGGCACTTCACATAGCATTCAAAATGGCGTCTGTAACGGAGGTGTGTGTTTCAAACAGAGAGCTGTCACAGAATTTCTTTTAAAGAAAACGCGTAACGTTGCACACATTCATAGGCCCTTGCAGCGTGTCTTTGGGGTACTGGCAGTGAACGAAGAAGCTCTGTGAGCCACTGGACGAGGAGCGTGTCGTAATCGCCACAATGTCGCGCGAACCTGTCCCTGGCGCTCCCAGGAAACTGAGGAACGACTTGGTCGTTCACGTCGCCACAGAAATGCAGGCGAGCTTCTCCTTCTCCATGAAAACCTGGGGTCTCGTACAAATCTGGGCAGCCGGAAGGAGCTCACAAAACCTGTAGAGCGGAGTCGTCTCACTCTTCTGGCGCTGGCCTTGGTGTCCGCTGAGAACAGCAACGAAGCACTGGTTCACGCTGACTGCACTCACCTGAAACTTACCTCCAGGACCACGACCAAGGGAAATAAGTTGAAGTATGTATTACCCGTCGTTCCTGTGGAATGATGGGAACCCCAGCCTGCCCTCTGCATCGATCCGTTACGGACTCCCACAAGTCCGGTTCTGACGAACTCCTGGAAAATGCTTATAACATCCAGCTGTGCACTCAATCACCTACGTGTTACACACTCAGTGGCATTTGCATCAGAGAAAGCATTTTTCATTCACTCTGTCATTTGTAAACATTGACTGCTTCATAAATTCACCCGCACCGGGGCCACACTCAGTCCATGTTTATTCATTCACCCCATCAACCCGGGAGCCTCAACTACATAGGGTTTACTGGAAAATTTTGGAGTCAGTTACCCATGTCTGGTTTTGCTGTTCGAAAGCAGTTTCACATGCTGTTGTTGTTACGCTTTGCGACACTGCTTCAGAAATATGGCCTAAGGCTGATATTTTATCTTATACCAGAACCCTGACATGTGATATAAGTTACAACAAAACTTGTACGCTTGTGAGAGTAACGTTATCGGCCTCGTGCGTCAGCCAACTGACAATTGAACATCGTGGAGTTCACTTCTGTTTACAACAAAGTCAAAAGACCAGACGTTCAAAATTACAGACATCTTTCACGTTTATTACAAGTCCCTACAGCGTACTCTCAGGTCAAACATAATGACACTACAGGAAGAAAACAAGCCGCTCTCAAACAGACAGCACAGAGGAAAACTGGAAACCCTGCCTTCCTCTACTAATACACGCTACCTTACAATCAACGTAGGAGAACTAATTGATACCGCCTGTCTGTATTTCCAAAATGCGTCTCACGCTGATTCCTAACCAAGATAAACGGAGTATAGTCGAAAATATGTGACTGGCTTCAGGAATATTTGACTGACAGGACCCAGTAGGCTACACTGCATGGCGAATTAATTACATAGAAGGAAGTAACATAGCGGTGTCTGCAAGCAAGCGTGTTACTACCTCAAATCTCGTAAATATACAGCGATCAGCTAGAACATTATGAGAAACCGACCTGCTATCGACATAAACCTGTCCAGGAGATGTCGGGGAATAACTGCTAGTCATACACATCCACGGTGGATGTACTATCAGTAAACTTACTGCCCGTGCGTAGAATGGGCAAGCCGCACTACCCATCTGCGTTTCACCGAGGGCAGTCTGCGATAACCCGGAGACTCGGCACGAGCATTTCGCAAACTTCCCGAGTTTTCGGGTGTTCGAGGGGTGCTGTGGTGAGTGCCTTCAAGACGTGGTGTAACGAAGGTACAATCGCGTACAGACTTCCTGGGGTTGGGCGGCCACCCCTCACTACAGATGCCAGACAGAGAAGTTTGGGCAGACTGGTAAAACAGACCAGGCGGCAACTGTGGCGTATCTAATATCAGACTTTAATCTTGGGCAGAGTACAAGCGTGTCTGCACACACAGTGCACCCAACACTCCTAACGTTGGGCCCCCGCAGCCGGCGACCCATCCATGTGCCAATGTTAACGCCACGGAACCGCCAACTACGACTCAAATGGGCACGTGACGATCGGGGCTGCGTGTTGGTGCAGTGACAGAGTGTAGTATTGTCTGACGAATCTCGATACCTTATTCATCATGCCGATGGTAGGGCTCAAATCTGCCGCCTTGGAAGCACCGTACACTGGTTGCAGACCACGTTCACCCCTTCATGAGAATCATGTTTCCCGACGGCAGCAGCATTTTTCAGCAAAATAATGGTCCGTATCACAACGCCAGGAGTGTGATGGAGTAGTTTGAGGAACACAGCGACGTGTTCCAGTTGTGCTGGCCCCTAAGTCACCAGATGTGAACCCCATCGAACACATCTAGGATGTTATTCTACGTGGCTTTAGAGGTCATTGCCCCCTTCCCGGAATTTACAGAATGAAGGTGCCGTGTGTGCGTGCAGATGTGTTGTCAACTCCTTCCACGACCTAGTAAGGCCACACTGCTTCCATGCCACGACGCGTCGCCGCAGTTACCCGTGCCAAAGGTGGACGTATCTGCCATTAGGCAGCTGGTCATAATGTTCTGACTGATCAGTGTACTTATCAGACGGCATCGAAGAAGAATTTTGCGACGGCAAATGCCGTAAGGATAGGTATACTAGTTATCAGGCTAAAGCATCAGCTCTGTAACACTGTAGACTGGTGACGGTTGTGTCTACAACGAAGTATGGTCCTCGGACTATCTTAAGCAAATGCAGAAATGTTTGCAAAAGATATGCATCTGATGTAATGCGTGGCGTACGGCAAGGACAAAGGCCTGAGAGTGTTCGGTTCCAGGGTTGATGGTGCACAGCTTGAGCACGTCAGTACGTACTAGGGCGTGCTCGAAAGTAACGCCTCCGAAATTTTTGTGTAAAAGCTCTTGAAGCTTTATAAATGAAAGAAACGTTATTATCATTACATTTGTTTTGTAAATAAAACAGCCTTTTCTTGCTGCAAGTTAATTTATTATCCCAGACTCGTTTCGCCTCTTCCTTACTCTAAGGCATCTTCAGTGAAGATGCCTTAGAATCAGTAAATTAAGTTGCAGAAAGAAAAGGCTGTATTATTTACAAAACAAGTATTTCTGTGCTTGCTGCGGAGGATGGCCACGCAAACGAACTTGTTATTATCAACTTAAATCTTTATTCCTCATGTCTACAGACTTATTCCTCAACATATGAGTAACTGCCCTGGCGACGAACATATTTTTCCCAACCAGGGACCAGTTTGTTGTTTCTGTCGCTGTAGAATGTTTGACTTCGTTGACAGAGCCACAACCCCATCACTGCTCGCACCGCTTTATCACTATGAGACTAAATCCCTCAAAGGTGTTCTTTAAGTTTTGGAAAGGGATGAAAACCGGATGGGGCCGAGTCGGGACCGTGTGGCGGATGGTCGGTGGCATACAGTGAACCCCAGGCGTCAGATTTCTGCAGACGTCGCAGCACCCAAGTGCGATCTGGTATTATCGTGGTGACGGAGAGGCTACTCCATTTGGGGACAGACTCTTGGAGTTCGTGCTTTCAGTTTTCTGGAAGTTTCGCCGTACCTTACAGAGTTTACGGTGGTGCCTTTAGACGTGAGTTCCAAATGCACCACACGCCGAACATCCCAGAACATTTTCAGGATGACTTTGCCTGCTGATGGTCTGTAGCTTGTTTGGAGTCAGTGATCCTTTATGACGGAACTCCATGGATGATTCAAGTTTTCGCGGTGAATATGGTGAAACTAGATTTTGTCACCGGTCACAATGTTTTTAAATAACCCATCAGCCTCACGCTGAAAACGCTAAAGAAATTATTGCCAGATGTTCAGTCTGCTCTGTTTCACGTCACGGGTGAGCATTCGAGGCACTCATTGTGCACACAGTTTGCTGTACCGCAGCTATGCAGTGATGGTCTGTACACGCCCTCCTCATACGCCACACTTACTTCAGAGCTGTCTGTTTATTTGCCACACTTCGTCGTTCACATTGAGGTATGTCACACACGTTCAGGTTAGCTCCACCGTTTCCTTCGTTACGTGCTCAACGTCGTACATTACTGAAGTCGATATAATCATGATTCCTGCGGTTAGAAACTCAATTACAGCACGCTGTTTCTCACTCACCGTGATAGTTACTTTCCACACACTACAATTCGGAGCCATTTAGCGACAGAGGGTTGCCATTCGCGTCAGCTTAGCGGCAAATTCGACCGAGTGATATACATGACGCGTAAGTTCTCATCCAATATTGAGAGCAGGATAAAAAATTGGGAAGCATTAATTTTCAGCACACCCTCATACAAGGATGCAGTGCTAATACCTACAAGCGATATGACGTAGGACTATCACGTAAAATCAATATTAATGGAGACGAACGTAAGGACTGCGACAGTTAGGCGGATTCTGGAAAATTTCACGGCGTCCGCAAGGAAAACCGCTTACAAGATGACAGTACACGCTCCTCTGAAGTACCGTCTGTGTTGCATTGAGTGGAGTGCCTGTGGAGTGGGCGTGACAGCCGGCGTCCAGCGGTCCAGGAGTCGTAACGGCTCCGTGGGGGAAAGCTTAACGGGAATCCTCGGTGTAGCTAATCGGCAAATGGAAATGATGGTATGGCGTCGTTGGCCGGGAGGGCCCATCGCGGAAGTTCGGCCACCAAGTGCAAGTCTTACTTCATTCGACGCCCCATTGTGTGACTTGAGGGCCGGTGATGATGATGAAATGATGATGAGGACAACACCCAGTCCACGAGCGGAGAAAATCTCCGACCCTGCCGGGAATCGAACCTATCCCGCTTGCATGGAAGGCAAGCGCGTTACCACCCAGCTAAGTAGGCAGAACCTAATCGGGAATCCTTGGAGGAAAGGCGACGTGGTTCTCGAGGATTCGTGTTGGGTTAATTCAGAGAGCCCGCACGGAAAAGTAACTGTGCTACCATTTCGCTGTCACCATCGTGTGTCTCGCTGAAGGCTCCTGAGAATAAAGTAAGACGCATCAGAACGTGTTCAGAGGCATACCTCTACAACTACATGACTACTGTGCATGAAAAAGTTTCATCGAATCACCTACAGGCTATTTCTCTAACGTTACACTCTCGAAAAGCGCTTGGGAAAAGTGAGAACACACATCTTTTCGTACGAGCTGTGATTTCTCTTACTTCATTACGATGAGTATTTCAGCCGATGTAGGTTGGCACAAGTAAACTATCGTCGGATTTATAGCAAGAAGTTGGTCATTGAAATTTCCTGGAAAGATAGCATACAGGAAGTCATTCTTGGCTTGCATAGTACGCGAAAGGGATAGGACTGAAAATGGGTAATACTGGTACTGTGTTCCCTCCACGATGCACTTTACAGTAGTTCGTGGAGTATATACGCGAATAAAGATGTAGGTCGCAGCTCAGCTCTTCTTTCAGTAGTAGCTCACGTGGTCCGCGCCACCGATCTCCAAGCTGTTCATTGTTTCTCTCGCGTGCCTATGTCCAGAACAACAGTGGTGATTCGTGGCAGCTACTACAAGCCCGAAATTATCAAAATCTGATAACCGAACATAAACAGTCTGCAGCTATCTTGGTATCCAACACATCGTTTTACATTTTTTATGTTATGTGGTTTCAGGCAGAGCTCATTTCGCCAGACACAACGAAATATGCCGGTTGATGGTGTACCAACCATTTGTCCCTATTACCAATGTTCTGGAGATATGTGCCATGAACCATTTTATATCTGTAACACCTATTATTTATTACTGAATGGAGAATCAATGAACACAGCTGCAGGTTTAGTACCCACAGAAAATGCACTCACGTTCAGAAAAATCAAAAGACCTTCAACAACGTTTATGTTCACTGGACACGTGCATCAGTATGTCCTGCAGCAATGGTTAGGATTTAAACCGTGTCTGTATGCGAGTTCAAGGCCAACATCGATATCGCAACGCAACACCACCTACCAGTAAAGTGTGCCTGCGGCTCTCGTTGTCGCTATAAACCGAAGCTGATGGATCAGTGGGAACTGAGCAGTCGCATACGTATGAGCAAACCGTACCGTCAAATCAGTCAGTTTGAAGGAGACCGCATTAGTGGCATGAGAGAATGACGCATCTATCCCGGAAATTGTTACTCGTGTAGGACGAAGCGTTTCGGCAGTGCAACGGGTGTGTGCAGAATGGTTCACGGAAGGCCGTAGAACACGATGAGGTGGAGTAGAACCCACCATCCAGACCACACCCCGAGAAGACCAGCACCTCACCAGACTGGCATTGCAGGAGCTATCTGCGTCCTCATAGGCTATGGCGGAACAATGGAGCAGTGTAACACTTTGTACACTATCAGGGGTGACAGTCGTCGCCGTTCATTACAGCGTGGGCAATGTGCGCGTCGTCCACATCTCCGCCTGCCTGCCTTTGACGAAAGTGCAGAAACGAGCTAGACGGCAATGGTGTGTGGAACGACGTCACTGGGGACAGGAGTGGCACCAGACAGAGTTTTTGGAAGAATCCAGGTTCTTTTTGTTTGAAAATGGTGGCCGCGCTTTGGTTCACCACAGACAGGGGGAGCGGAATCGTAGTGATTTCATTCGCACAAGACATACAGTGCCACGTCAAGGTATGTGGGGTGTGGGGTGGTATTGGGTACAACCACAAATCACAATTGGTGCGTGTCCAGGTCACTGTGACCGGTGTGATCTATATGAACGACATCCTGTGACCCGTATTCTGCACAACACCCCAGACGCCATTTCTCAACAAGATAACGCACGACTACATGTTGCTGCACGAACATGTGCCGTCCAGGTATCACATGACGTCAGCCTTTTGCCCTGGCCCGCCAGATGACCAGACTTGTCGCCAATAGAAAATATGTGGGATGTGGTGAAACGACAGGTGCAGCCCTGTGACCCAGTGCCAACCACCACAGGTGAACTTTTGAACCAGGTGAACGCAGTATGGATGGCTATACCACAGGACGTCATTTTCGCCTTATACACATCTATGCCATTACACATCGAAGGACTTATCAGGGATCATGGCTGACACTGCCTATTAGGCAGCTGGACACATGCTGAACCCACGTGACTGAAATGCTAATCATTTCTGCAGAATCACAAAGTACAAAGGTTTTTCTCTCTGGGTTGCATTTTAGCTCTGATCAGTCATTTATTCTATACATGCTGATGCTTAATGCCTCTGCGTTCCTACCTGCAGATCTGCTCTCTGAATTTCTAAAAGAATACTGAATACTTTACAGTCACCATATGTATGTCGGTTGTATTTGCGATAGTGTGTGTTTCAAAAAGGAGCGATATGCTGTCCTGCGTCTCTTACAAGTGAGCTGAATTTCGAACAGGTCTCTTACAGTTGAATAATAATGCTGATTTTAAGTTTATGTTACTGGTTTCACATGCCAATGACAGTGTGACCACAGTAACTGGTAATTAAACTTGAAAGTATTTCGACGTATCTAAAATTTATACGCAAAAGGTGGTTCTGATGAGGTTTGTGTCGTGGAATTTGCTTCGAAGATTGGAGTGTTGTGCAGGCATGCATAGGCTTGTTTTAGACATAAACATTTATTAAACACAAATAAATTATTCGACAATTTGTGAAAACAGAAAATTGACAAGAAGGACTCAAGTATCTTGCCCAGCTATTATCCTTGCGAAATAGGTCACCAAACAAATATAAATAAATTACAGAAGTTATCAGTACTGCAGCAATGACAGGAAAATTTGGGGCAATAGCAACAGAATAAACAACCCACAGTACTCAGCCTCTTGGTCAATGGAACACAATAGAGCACAAATAGGGATCAGTAGTCAATCAGCACAAAACAGTACAATCATAAATCACAACTAGACCCTTCAGACTTTACAACAGGGCGTACATTCTCTAACAATAAATTCACCTTTACTTCTACTGAGAACTCGCTCCATTAACTACTCCCTACTGCTAATACTAATAGCAAAAGTGCTTGAATTCTACTTACACTAAAATGACGGAAGTGGCACAATTGTCTACAAAAATGTGCACATGTAATCCCAATAACGCCCACAGTATAACGATCACAATGCAGTTCACAGAGCTCTACTCATGAGAGACATCAACGGACATCCTCAGCGTGCAAGAAAATACATTAACCGAAACACATGACACTGTGTTCATGGCATCACCGCCGGCCGGTGTGGCCGTGCGGTTCTAGCCGCTTCAGTCTGGAACCGCGTGAACGCTACGGTCGCAGGTTCGAATCCTGCCTCGGGCATTGATGTGTGTGATGTCCTTAGGTTAGTTAGGTTTAAGTAGTTCTAAGTTCAAGGGGACTGATGACCACAGATGTTAAGTCCCATAGTGCTCAGAGTCATTTGAACCATGGCATCACCATCCAATATATATAAATGCTAACAACCATTTCAGTCAAGCCACAATGCTAGCTCCACAAATGCTAACATACATTTCAATCAAGCCACAATGCTGGCCCCATTCTCTGTACACTACACTGATCTTGCACAACTCAGGTTTCAAGCAGCTGATCACAGTGTTTTGAAGGAACGATATACTGTATTGTATTGTATGGAGCTGGAGATCGAGAAACGGCGGAGAGGCTCCGTCGCCACTGTAGCCCTCAGTGGTTCACAACCCCACAACAGACTACAGCAGTCTACTCACACCACCGCCGCCCCTCACTGAACCCAGGATTATTGTGCGGTTCGGCCCCCAGGGGACAGTGCCCCCCCCCCCCCTCCCGAACGTCTCACACCAGACGAGTGTAACCCCAATGTTTGCATGATAGTGTAATTAAGGTGTACGCGTACCTGGAGAAAATGTTTTTGCAGCAGTCGCCGACATACTGTAACTGAGGCGGAACAAGGGGAACCAGCCCGCATTCGCCGAGGCAGATGGAAAACCACCTGAAAAACCATCCGTAGACTGGCCGGCACACCAGATATCGATACTAATGCACCAGGTGGATTCGTGGTGGGGACCAGCACGCCTTCCCGCCCGGAAAGCAGTGCGTTAGACCGCATGGGTAACTGGGCGGGCAAGAAGGATATAAGATAAACATCAACAGAAATAAAACAAGGATAATGAAATGTGTTCAAATTAAATCAGGGAATTGGATTAGGAAACTCGACACTTAAACGGGTAGATGATTTTTGCTGTTTGGACAGCAAAATAACGGACGATGTCCTAAGAAGAGAGGATATAAAATGCATACTGGGAATGGCAAGTAAAGCATTTCTGAAGAAGAGAAACTTGTTAACATGGAATACAGATGTAAGTGTCAGAAAGTCTTTTCTGAAGGCATTTGTCTGGAGTACAGCCATGTATGGAAGTGAAATATGGACGATAAACAGTTTAGGCAAAAAGAGAAAGCTTTCAAAATGTGGTGCTACAGAAGGATGTTGAAGGTTAGATGGGTAGTCATGTAACTAACGAGGAGGTACTTAATAGGATTAGGGAGACAAGTAATTTGTGGCACAACTTGACCAAAAGAAGGGATCAGTTGATAGGGCACATTCTGAAACATCGATGGAACACCAATTTGGTATTAAAGGAAGGTGTGGGGGTTAAAAATCGCAGGTGAGGCCAAGAGATGAATAAAGTAAGTAGGCTCACACAGGATAGAGTAGCATGGAGAGCTGCATCAAACCAGTCTTTGCACCGAAGACCACAACAACAAACAGATGAAAATCATTGCTAACTACTAAAGCATATACCCAGCTCACTGTTTCTTTTGGAATAACCGAAACCCTTAGTAGCACATTTCCTGCTGTCACATAACTCCATCACCAGGAAAGACACTTGCCGCCCATCTGGCCTGTTGTTGCCACATAATTCATCAACCGCTCGCACGACGGCGTCTGCCGGAGGTTCTCATAAACGTCGCCGCACCTCCCACTCTGCTCACCATTCCACTAAACTCAGCAGCCTTTCACCTACCTTGGCCAATGCCCGCAGCTCGGGCATAAGTCCCCTGGGCCGGATGCGTTGACACTCGAATTTTATCGCGAATTTGAGAATTCAGTTACAGATCCTTTCTACAACGAGCCTCATTACCCGTGAGATTTCTCTTCTTTGAGATGTCATCATGGGGGCAATGTTGTTTAATTTAAATACCCAACGAGGAATTGACGACAGATTTGGCGAGCTGTACATACGCCTCTCCTCACCACGGCAGCGATATCGTCGTGGTATGCATTAACCAACCACAAGACAGTCAACCGCCAACGACTGTACGACATTCACATGGTAGATTTCCCGCTCTACCTTATATGTGGCATGCAGGTCACCGACGAACATTCTCTGCAGTGCGGTGAGGCAAAGGATGATTGGCGGCTGACGCAACGCATCATGGCGCTTCTCCGAAGCAACGACGAATCCACGGTCACGACGGACGCTTTATTTTTCCCAGACGCTGTCTTTTTTCTGTCACAGAAAACGTCGGCAATCCGCTAGATTGGAGGACACGCATCGCATTACGTGCTCTCGCGGGCCTTTATTTCGGGCATGGACTATGGCGATTATCTACTAGAACAACACGAAATCATCCGACGTCACTCTAAATGCAAAATGCACTTTGCGAACTTTGTAGGCAGCATGTTACATGAACCCCCCGAAGCGGCGGGGAGTCCCAGGTTTACGTAATTTCGCGGAATAGGATATTACTCCAAGTGACGAGGATGTCACTTAGGCCCTATATTTCTTACCATTCTTTTTTATATGTGACTTTTTTTCTGGAACATTAAAGTTAAAGAAATAAAAAAATAATTAAAAAAGAATTACATACACGTACAATGTTCTCTTTCTGCTGCCTCTCCCCTATCTTGTCAGGAGACCGGGACACCGTGACCAGGCCTCCAAGCATGAGCCCTGCCCACTCTGCCCTCAGATCTACTCTACCTTAAAAAAATGTTAAAAAAATATAAAAAATAAAATAAAATAAAAATGAAATTGAAATTTCTCTAGTATCACTTTTAAAAAAAATATTTTTCTGAAATATTCATTGCACTTTACACTTAAGAGCACTATTTCTCAGTAACCAGTATCTCCGATTTCGTGACTTCTGTATGTTCAAGAAATGAAAGATGAAATTACTGTGCATGAAAAAACTGGCAGTGACATTTATACTACTTCTTGTCACAAATAATTCACCATTTTTTTCGGAATACGTAGTGATTTCCGAGAGTGTGGTCAGACAGGAATCTAACAGCACAGCGTAAATTGTTGCGAATGAATCTAGCAGCAATCGTCTTTATACTCTAGCTTGTCACAAGAATCGTTAATAACAGTAGTCAGAGATGAAAGGTTCCCGCCACATTATTTTCAGACAATATGAAATATTTTCATTCGTCAGGTGCGTGTTATAAACTACAACGAACTTCTATAGCTGCACTCGGCACACGCTCTCCAAAAGGCCATTTTTTGAATTTTGTTTTTATGAAACAAATCGTTGATGTGTCATCTACAGAAGTACGCTACTTCATCTTTTGATCTCTTGGAGCGAGCTACAACCACATTCTATGCATCTTCTTATTCTTTGACACTCTCTTAAACAATTTTTCTGGCTCTTGGAGATGTGTTACGTATATCCAACTAATTGAAGGCAGTTTATTCCGATGCGCGTTTCGCTTCTTTTATGTGTGAAGCATCATCACGAATAGAGGAAGCGAAACGCAAATGGCAATAAACAAACTGCCTTCAATTAGTTACATAGACGGAACGTACCACAATGAATTTTGAAACAAGTAAGGAACGACGGAAAACAGAAAAAATGACGAACTTTTCTGGTGTTTCTATAAATGTATTTGTGCAATGTACTACTACACTCCATTCCTAACTCATATTCCGAAACGTAAAATCCAAAACAAGACGATGTGAATGAGTATAAAATAACATAATGTGACATATACGATAGTTTCCAGAAGACAGCCAATACACTATCGTTATCATGCATTTATGGAAGCCCATGGTCAGCGAAATTTGAACAGTATTACGTACTCTAACCACACTTTTCGGTACTGTGAAGAATGGCATGCCTGTGTCGGCTGCTAGCCTCTTCGAGTTGCTGCCACTGTGGCGCTGCAGGACGCATGCAAGATCTGAGGCAGATTGCTTTTCATTGGTTGGCGCGAGGAGAACTGACAACAGCGTTTCAGTTCTCTAGGACCGTTCGGCGTCGCATTCGAAGCGCGTACTGAATAATATTGGGGTTCCGTGTCGAAAACAAGACCGTTCGGTGCGCTCGCGAACCGAAGAGATCGACAGAATAACGGAAAGATACATAATAGGGCCCCAGGTCCGGGGACGAGATGTGTCGGCTCTAGCAGCGCACCATTGTGTGCTAGCCCCGACCTCTACCTGCCACCTCACACTCCGTTGTTTTCCCATTTGTTTTGGCATGGAGAAATCAATCTGGCACACAGCTGGGAGCAGGCAGAGTCCACTTCACAGCCACAGTATGGCCACACACACACATTCAGATGGGTCGCTGACCAGCAAAGTGAGCCGACTCGTCGAACTGTGCTTAAAGAGTGTCGTTAACTGCAGCACAAACGCCGCCGACCACGCTTTCCAGCCAGACGAGTCAGGACATCGTCGGCGCAGCCGGAAGGGTTTCGCAACAAGTATTGACGTGCTGCGAATTTCAATGTCAGGTCACAGGTCTCAGCCAGCAAGCCAAAGTAATTAACGGAATTTCAATGAAAAATATCTAAAAACGAGAAAATGCATCTGATCAACTGAGCTCCATGAGATATATTCTAATTCCATCTTGGAAATTAGCACGAAAAATTGCATTGTTAGCAGTAAATATCGCGGCAGATGTGTGGAGCTTGTTACCAGACAGCTGCACTAAATTTATACTGAAGGCTGTGACCACGGAGAAGTAGTACCCTTGTTACGTGATGTTGGCTCCAGCAACCGTGGTTCCTCTCTGGCTCGGCAGTAGAATACCTGCTGATGGTGTATGTTGCTTGTCGACATTGACTGTTTCAAAAACAAATTACATCAGTCCAGGAATCTCTTTCAAGTACGTTCCAGAGCAGAGAAAAATTTCGTTACGCAAAGCATTGAAGGCTTAAGGGAAACCAATCCATCAGCTAAAAGGCTGGTAAGACGAGATAATGTTTATCGTAGAAGTGGCTCAACTGAAGTACAGTTCAGGTATGTAATGGCTTTCACGGTCGATGGAAATTTGTCAAAGAGCTGCTGTGGCCTAGACAGCTAAAGCAATGTCCTGTGGACAATAATGTACCAACACCAGGGACAAAGTATGTGAAAATAGCCCGAAATTAAAATCAGTATTGGATAATATACTCCGACATGAATACATTTCCAGTTGTGGATACATAGCGATTTGTGTTGCCCATATGTTAGCCTGGTTGTGGCACATTAAATGGTGTTAGTGGCGTCTCTGTCCTTAGAGATAAAGTTCTGCTATTTTGGAGTAAATTGGTGGTATGTACAAAAAGACTTAGGATACTGCACTGTGCTGCTGACATTGGTGTCCAGAAAGGTCACGAGCTATTATCAAATGGGCAACCAGTGGCTCGGTAGGTAAACAGACTTGTGCTGGCTGCAGGTGGGTATGGCGGTAGGGGACTACCTGGCGACGGTGGAAGCGGAGCTCTTTTGCAACCAGTGGGAACGCCAGTAAGTGCAGGGAGACTTGTACAGGGAGACTTGTAGTGGTAGGAAGTGAGCCTTATGTTAATGGACTTAACTAATGTTGGTGCCATCGGTGTCAAATGAGATAGTGAGCAACTGTCTGGTTGGGAAAGTGAGGCTGAGTGTGTCAGGACAAAGAGTCTTCCGTCGGCTGCTGGTTAGCCTAGCAGTGCCCAGTGCCAGTGGCGTCGATGCTCGACAAGGTCGCGAGCCTGTGCTCAGACGATGACTGGTGAGTGAGTGGGTCAGTATGGAGAGCCTCGCGCTGTCCGCAGGTGAGCCTGGCGGTGGCGGACTGCCTCGTGCTGGTGGCGTCGGTGCCCAACGAGATCCTCAGCTACTACCTGGTGGGCAACCAGTGGCTGTGGGGAGACGTGGGCTGCGCCGCCTTCGTCTTCTGCCAGAACCTCGGCATCAACGCCAGCGCGCTCAGTCTGGTCGCCTTCACCGTGGAGCGCTACATCGCCATCTGCAGGTAAGCACCTCCTCACTCAGTCCCAGTCAGCTTTCAGGCAACAGCTATTCGAAGCACAATTTAGCTATGTAATCCCGTAGGCATACAGTAACAGCTGGCTCACAGTATGTAAAGCCGTATAGTATTCTACACACTTGTCTTACAGCACAGTTTAGCACAGTTTGAAGACTGCTGTGATAAAAGAATCCCTCTATCTCCAGCTATTAGTTAAAGAGTAAACCACTCTCTAAACAAAATGTGCATGCCAGAGCGTACATCCCCCTAGGACTTGTTGTGACTTGGCAAGACAGCCAAGCCACTATGAGGTAGGCGAAAGGCACGAGTTTAAGCTCACGCAGGCTGGCGTGAGGTCTGGAACAGTTAAAGGAGTTGAGTCTAGTAAAAAAAGTACGTAGCTTCTGGAATACTTAACTTTAATCCATAATTGGTGAACATCGGTCTGACGGTACATGCATCACAAGATAAATAGCAATTGATGATGGCGCCTTGCTAGGTCGTAGCAAATGACGTAGCTGAAAGCTATGCTAACTATCGTCTCGGCAAATGAGAGCGTAATTTGTCAGTGAACCATCGCTAGCAAAGTCGGCTGTACAACTGGGGCGAGTGCTAGGAAGTCTCTCTAGTAGACCTGCCGTGTGGCGGCGCTCGGTCTGCAATCACTGATAGTGGCGACACGCGGGTCCGACGTATACTAACGGACCGCGGCCGATTTAAAGGCTACCACCTAGCAAGTGAGGTGTCTGGCGGTGACACCACAGGACTTTTTCCCAAAACATTCACGGGCGAGTGCAGGAAGAATGACTGTTTAAACGCTTCTGTGGTCGCTGTCATTAGTTTAATTTAGTCTTCGAGATCCCTTTTACAGCGAAAATATATTCCTATATTCAAAACTTGAACTTTCTTCTAGAAAGTCTCTATGTAGGCTTTCATGGGATACTATGCGCATATCTACAGGTGTCTGCCGTTCCTTCAGCACCTCCGTCACACCCTCACCCTGTGGAGATCCGCGCTGCACTTCTTTGAACGCATTCAATATCTATCGTTCAACCTGTCTGGTAAGGGTCCCACACACTTGCACAATGTTGAAGAACGCGTCACTCGAGGGTTTTGTGTACAAATATCCTTCGTAGCCTACAGCCATTCCCTTGTATTTTACCAAGGAATTGCAGTCTGCAACCTGCTTTACCCACAACTGGCACTACGCGATATTCCTCTTCATGTGCCTGTAAATTATTGCATCCTCTTATTTGTAAGAGTAGATCGATCAAGCTGTGATCCGTTGATACTGTAGTCCTAGGATAATACATAAACACATCAAAAAAAGCTTTGCATCACCCCAGTTCCGAGAACTCCTGAAGATATACGTTGAGTGTGGATATTGTATCACAGACACAGCCCCTTTGACTGTTCAGAGATGTCACTAAACCCGCCCAAAGATGTGAACAGCCATGCATGAGTAGCGCCTATTAGACGGAGGGGGTCCGACAGCCGATCAGTTACAGTCATTCCGCGAAGGAGATAAACGGTTCGTGGTATCTGCAGTTCAACCATGCCTAGACGGTCAATACCGTGGTTAGATCGCGTCCGTATTGTTACTTTGTGCCAGGGAGGGCTCTCAACAAGAGAAGTGTCCAGGCGTCTCGGAGTGAACCAAAGCGATGTTGCTCGGACATGGAGGAAATACAGAAAGACAGGAACTGTCAATAACATGCCTCGCTTAAGCCGCCCATGGGCTACTACTGCAGTGGATGACCGCTACCTATGGATTATGGTTCGAAGAAACCCTGACAGCAACGCCACCATGTTGAATAATGCTTTTCGTGCAACCACAGGACGTCGTGTTACGACTCAAACTGTGCGCAATAGGCTGCATGATGCCCAACTTCACTTCAGACGTCAATGGCGAGGTCCATCTCTTCAACCACGACACCATGCAGTGCGGAAGAGGTGGGCCCAACAACATGCCGAATGGACCGCTCAGGATTGGCATCACGTTCTCTTCATCGATGAGTGTCGCATATGCTTTCAACCACACAATCGTCGCAGACGTGTCTGAAGGCAACCTGGTCAGGCTGAACGCCTTAGACACGCTGTCCAGCCAGTGTAGCGAGGTGGAGGTTCCCTGCTGTGTTGGGGCGGCATTATGTTGGGCCGAAGTATGCCGCTGGTGGTCATAGAAGGGGCCGTAACGGCTGTACGATACGTGAATGCCATCCTCCGACCGATAGTGCAACCACATCGGCAGCACATTGGCGAGGTATTCGTCTTCATGGACGACAATTCGGGCCCCCATCGTGAACATCTTGTGAATGACTTCCTTGAGGATAACGACGTTGCTCGACTAGACTGTCCAGCATGTTCTCCAGACATGAACCCTATCGACATGTCTGGGATAGATTGAAAAGGGCTGTTTATGGACGACGTGACCCACCAACCTCTCTGAGGGATCTACGCCGAATCACCGTTGAGGAATGGGACAATCTGGACCAAAAGGGCCTTGATGATCTTGTGGACAGTATGCCACGACGAATGCAGGCATGCATCAATGCAAGAGGACGTGCTACTAGGTATTAGAGGTACAAGTGTGTACAGCAATCTGGACCACTACACGTAAAGGTCTGGCTGTATGGTAGTACGACATGCAATGTATGGTTTTCATGAGCGAAAAAGGGCGGAAATGATGTATATGTTGATCTCTAGTCAAGTTTTCTGTACAGCTTCCGGAACTCTCGGAACCAAGGTGACGCAAAACTTTTTTTCATGTGCGTATTTTCATTTTGTGTGTTGTAGGATCTTTTATATTTCCGATCATTTGAAAAGTTACAATCGTTGCACCACTTTAAAATATTATCAACATCTGATTGATCATTTGTGCACCTTTTTCAGGCAGTACTTTATTGTAGATAACAATATGGTCTGCAAAAACGCTGAGGTTACTCTTATTATTCTCCGCAAGGCAATTAACGTACAACATGTGCAGCAAGAGTCCCAACACATTTCGCTAGGGCACACCAGAAGTTACACGTCTGTAGTTGGCTCTGCATCAAAGGTAACCTGCTGCGTCATCCCTACCAATAAACCCTCAGTCCAGTCAAAAAAATGGTTCAAATGGCTCTGAGCACTATGCGACTTAACTTCTGAGGTCATCAGTCACCTAGAACTTAGAACTACTTAAACCTAACTAATCTAAGGACATCACACACATCCATGCCCGAGGCAGGATTCGAACCTGCGACCGTAGCGGTAGCGCGGTTCCAGACTGTGGCGCCTAGAACCGCACGGCCACTCAGTCCAGTCAGAAACCTTGTTTGACACCCCGTACGACAGTGCTTTTGATAACAGCCTAGGTAAGAGACTGTGTCAAATGCTTTTCGGAAATCGAGGGCTGCTGCGTCTACCTGGCTGCGTCTACCCATGGCTTTTTTAGGATGTCATGTGAGAAAAGTGGAAGTTGGGATTCACATGATGGATGTTCTCGGAAGTCATACTCGGTGTCATGGATGAAGTCATTCTGTTCGAGATACCTCATTACCTTTCGACACGCAATGTGTTCTAAGATTCTACTTGGAACGTACGTCGAGGATACTGGACGGTAGTTTTGTGTGTCACTTCTGCTACCTTTCTTTTGCACGGATGTCACCTGTACTTCCTACTTACTACAGGACACGGTTTTCCGTTCGGCAGATCTATGGTAGGTTACAATTAAAAGAGGGGATACGTTAACCTACAAATTCTGTACAGAATATTTGTTGTGTTGGCAGAAGATCCAACACCGTGTTACTAGTGGAGACCGAAATGCTCGCGTTTTAGCTCACGCAGGCTGGCGTGAGGAGGGAAGGACTATACTGACGTGAGGTCTGGAACATCACAAGGAATTATAATTCAGAAAGCGGACGTAATTAGTTTGATACTTAACTTTAATCCATTAATGATGAACGTCGCTGTTGACGGTACATGATTCACAATATTATCTGTTCAGATTATAGTAACTGAATATGGCGCCTTGCTAGGTCGTAGCAAATGACGTAGCTGAAGGCTATGCTAAACTGTCGTCTCTGCAAATGAGAGCGTATGTAGGCAGTGAACCATCGCTAGCAAAGTCGGCTGTACAACTGGGGCGAGTGCTAGGGAGTCTCTCTAGACTAGACCTGCCGTGTGGCGGCGCTCGGTCTGCAATCACTGATAGTGGCGACACGCGGGTCCGACGTATACTAACGGACCGCGGCCTATTTAAAGGCTACCACCTAGCAAGTGTGGTGTCTGGCAATGACACCAAAAATATCACAGCGATTGCATCGGGTCCTGCAGCTTTATTTAATTCTAATGATTTCATCTGTTTATTAGAGCCAGTGAAACAAATTACTGTTTGTCTTATCTTTTTGTGCTACGAGAATTAAGCTGGAGCAACACTTATGTTTTGTAAAGAAACATTTGAAACCGGAGTTAAGTATCTATGGACGAGCGGTTCTAGGCGCTTCAGTCTGGAACCGCGCTACCGCTACGGTCGCAGGTTCGAATCCTGCCTCTGGCATGGATGTGTGTCATGTCCTTAGGTTAGTTAGGTTTAAGTAGTTCTAAGTTCTAGGAGACTGATGACCTCAGGAGTCCCATAGCGATCAGAGCCATTTGAACCATTTTTAAGTATTTATGCTTTTGTTTTACTCGCCTCAGTTGCAGGTCCTGTCTCGTCCATGAGTGACTCAACACTAACTTTTGTGTCGCTGCCAACCTTTGCATAAGAGCAGAATTTCCCCGGCTTTTGTCAAAGGACATTCGATAATAATCTGATAGGTCAGTGATTGAAGGCTTCAGTTTTTGCCCTCTTGGCAGCCAAACGGTTTGAATGCAATACCTATCTGTCTATAGCCCTGTGCTTTCTTTTACATCTATATCCAGCAGCCCATCTTTATTTACAAGTTTATTTATAATATGTGTATACCATAGAAGATCCGTCCCATCACAAACTATTCAACTGGGTACATATCTGTCCAGTGCAGATCAACAACACTTTTGATCTCGAGTCATAATTCCTCTACATGTTGCCGTCTCGAGGTAAAAGTTTCAAGTTCCTGGTGGAGAAACGACACTGCCTCTTCTTCATATAATTTACTGAACATACAAATCTTTTTACTTATTTAAATTTCCCTTTGTAGTTTGGTAATCACTGGTGGTACAACTGCTTCAAGGTGACTGATACCAGCTCTCATGTGGACATCATCAAAGAGGTCATGTCTACTTGTTGCCATTAGATCTAAAATGTAACGATCATGCGTGAGCTTCCAAACAATCTGTTGTAGTTAGAGAAGCAATTTCTAATGTTTGATAGGATGTTTTGTCATTCCCATCACTAAGAAAACTGTGCTCATCATAACTGGCGATTGAAGCATGATTGGGGAACTTACCTAGCAATGAACTGAAGTTTTCTCTTAAGTTTTCGGTTTCATCAGGAAGTGAGTCTGGTAGTCCATATGGGGCTCCAGTTATAATTTTATACCCATTTTATTGAGTATTTCGTTTGGTTCTACATCTAAAATGAGCGAGGCAAACTATTCAATTGAACACTATGCGGAGTGCATCATGTAAGACAAGCCTGTGGCTCCTGACGAGGGGCAACAGCCGTTTCAGAGGCTGCAGGGTCAGCAGTCTGTCGATGACTGATTTGGCCTCGCTGTGCTGCTACTGCGAACGGGTCACAACAATGGCAAATTACAGCTACTACTTTCCCCAAACGCTTGCAGCTCTGCTGTACGGCTAGATGGAATACTCTTGCATAAAACATTCGGACGTGAAATAGTCCCTCATTCGGATCTGCGTGCAGGGACTACTCAGGATAGCATCATCAGCAAGAACAGAAGTCAGCATGGGTGAACGAACCAGGAGCCTGCTGTGGAGGCTGTCACGAGGCAACACCGAGCGAGGTGGCGCAGTGGTTAGCACACTGGACTCGCATTCGGGAGGACGACGGTTCAATCCCGCGTCCGGCCATCCTGATTTAGGTTTTCCGTGATTTCCCTAAATCGCTCCAGGCAAATGCCGGGATGGTTCCTTTCAAAGGACACGGCCGACTTCCTTCCCTATCCGCCCCTAATCCGATGAGACCGATGACCTCGCTGTCTGGTCTCCTCCCCCAAAAACCAACCAACCAACGAGGCAACGTTCGCTGAACAGTGGTCGACGAGACTGCGTCGACAGCCCCTTGGTTCATCTGGGCGGTCAGTTTGTCAACAGCTGCAAATCTGTTCGCCTGTACTCGTCTCACCAGCCATTATTCACCCCTGTCGCCAATGGCCCGTGGCGCTTCACGGCAGCCTCGGCGTCTGTTTTGGATAGCGCCGTTTTGCCACCCACGGCACGCTTTAACCACTTTTTCTGCATTACGAGGACGACTGCACTGTTGTGCGCACCGCACGCCTTCTGCAGCCTGCACTGCTCGTGCTGCCACCTGTCGCCTGAGGTGGGCTGCTGCACGTTGACGTCGGACGCGGTCGCTGGTGATGTTAACGTGACTGGACCGTGCACGTGGCCCACCAGTGTGTGTTTCGCGCACATTACAATCTCACACGTTATCCTTCAATCCCGTCGCCACATGCTATGAAGGAATGGGTAGAGGTGTTTGTGGAAACGTGATACGGTGCGAAAGAAGGGTGGAAGTGAAAAACGTGAGGGCACACGACAGACTGTTGCAAGAGTGGAAGAAGCCGACAGCCAAGGGCCCAGGCGTTCTGCATGCAACCGTGCGCTATAACTTGACATAACAGATCAGAGTGTACATTACATAGAACTGCAGTACGCTCCACGCAAAATTCAGATAGTGCAAAAGACTGAATGTGTAGAGCCTCCCAAACACACAGCGCTTTTGCCAGGAACTGTTGGGAACTCAACCCAGATGTGTGCGACAACCTGATCATGAGCGATGAGTACAATTTTTATGTGTCACACTTAGTTAACAATAAAACTATAGATACTGGTTAAGTGGAGATCCTGAAAAGCTTCATGAAACGCCATTTCACTGTCAGAAAGTCTTAACGTGGTGTGGTGTATCATTGTCTGGAATCATCTGGCCTTATTTTTTTTAAGAGGATCGCTGCATTGATGTTACTATGAATTCACAAAGCTGTGTTCACATGTTGAACCATTTTTTAGTGGGACAGCTTACTGATGTTCCGCAAATACAAACACATTCTCCCGATAACACGGGACCACTTGCCATATCTCGTAGTATTCCGTTAACACTACACAGAAAATCTATTCTGGCCATCTCATCTGCAAGAACGGAGACGTTTCCTGTCCTCCAACATCCCTTGACTCTTCAGGTGTGATCTCGTCCCTTGGGATCATTTCAAATACTGAATCTATTGGTGGGACCCACTACACACCGTCCAGGAACCGACGGATGAAATTTCGGACGAAATGAATCGAATTCCAATGCCAGCCCAGCATATTTGACGTCTAATTTACGTAAAAGTGTGGGAAGGAAAATAGCGGCTGTGGTGTCACCGCCAGACACCACATTTGCTAGGTGGTAGCCTTTAAATCGGCCGCGGTCCGTTAGTATACGTCGGACCCGCGTGTCGCCACTATCAGTAATTGCAGACCGAGCGCCGCCACACGGCAGGTCTAGTCTAGAGAGACTCCCTAGCACTCGCCCCAGTTGTACAGCCGACTTTGCTAGCGATGGTTCACTGCCTACATACGCTCTCATTTGCAGAGACGACAGTTTAGCATAGCCTTCAGCTACGTCATTTGCTACGACCTAGCAAGGCGCCATATTCAGTTACTATAATCTGAACAGATAATATTGTGAATCATGTACCGTCAACAGCGACGTTCATCATTAATGGATTAAAGTTAGGTATCAAACTAATTACGTCCGCTTTCTGAATTATAATTCCTTGTGATGTTCCAGACCTCACGTCAGTATAGTCCTTCCCTCCTCACGCCAGCCTGCGTGTGCTAAAACGCGTGCATTCCGGCCTCCTCTCGTAACACGGTGTTGGCTCTTCTGCCAACACAATAGCGGCCATCTACATGATGTCATGTTCAATTGACGGCCATTTTAAATAGCAAAAGATTGTAAATGAGTGTCGTATTTCTTTTCTATGAGTGTGGATAAATTTTCATCTCTAGTGGAAGTTCCATATCACTGCCGGACTATTTTTGTTTTTGTTATTGTTTTTATTTAATCCTTGACAACCATCGCACATCAAAAGTGAGGCCAAATTGTTGGTTAGGAGCCTAAGATCGGAGTATTTTCCCATAATTTTAACGAACACAACACATACACATGACAGAGACTTTAGTCATCAGTAATATACTCTCTTCAGCTATTTACAACACTCTGCACAGCTGGGGTAGCTTTTCGATTCCGTAGCTGTAGCAATCAACCAGTTTTGAGGCGTACAACTCCTCGAGCCACGTTCGGAGCGTATTTTCATCAGGACTGGAAGTTCCTTGAAGCAGCGAGGGGGGCAAAGGGATGTGTCAGGTACCAGGTGCCACTTGCAGAGAGACGCCAAATGGTCTGGAGCACAAACAAGATTTTTCGGAAAAATATTATTATTTGCAAATTTTGTATGTTATATTTCTACTGTAGATGTGTTTCTGGAAGGGGTGAGGGGGCATTGAAGTGTAGAGTCGTACCCCGGGCACCGAGGAGGGGGGTGCCAATAAGTGCTGTGGCCCGGACGGCGATGGGGAGGGAAAGGGAGAGTAAAATGTCGAGACCCGGGCGCCAGTTATCTTCCGTAAACCCTGCCTTGAAAGTTAGTTGTTCGATAGAGATCGGAAAAGGAGAAAATCTGAGGGCGAAATGTTAGGTGAACAACGTGGGTGGGGAATGCCTTTCCCACCCAACTCCAACACAGTGGCTTTTGCAGCTGTAGGAGAAAGGGGGCGTCGTTATTGTGGAGTAGCGTTGCTTCTCTCAGTCGTCCTTGTCGTTGTTCTTCGGCTGCATCTGCAACGTGTCTCTGCTGTTAACAATAAATGTCGGCAGTGATGGTAACATCTCGGAAAAGTTTCATAACATCATGTCTTGTAGTTGCGAACAGGTCTTTGTGCAGGGGGCTGCTGCCTTGTTTGAGCTCAACCATTCTTTTCTTTTCCTTGCGTTAGCATAAAGGCACCATTTCTCACCAGCAGAAATGGTACTATATAGGAATAGTCAGTGTCGTTCACAAGCCAGTTTGTGACGAGCAGGCAGACTTGCCAACCACCCTCCCCATTGCATGCAAATGTCGCACGGTGGTGGAATTATCACAGTTCATCACATTTGTCAGTTATTCAGTAGACTGACATGACCCGTTGTAATTAATGCTTGTAAACGATCTTCGTCAAACACGGAAGACTAATAACAAAACGATCCTCGTTTAAACGAGAAAACTATTTTCTTTCTGTTTCTGTCGAGTAACATTATCCCCGCACATGGCGCAAATGTTTCTGGCTGCCTCCCCTGCTAGAAATCGAACAGAAGAATTCGTCGGAAATGTTCCGATTTCTCCACTTGCAACTCTGTTTTTTAGCGCCCACAGCTCCACTCGTAAACCCCTAGACAAAATGACAATACGCAAACTCAAATAGCAACAGTGAACTACGAACAAATGGCGATCGATAAATGAAGGCGTAGCAACCGAAATACTAACACGCAACACAAAAAAAAAATGCTACGAACGTATGCACCAACCTAATACGTGTCGGGGAGGGAGCAAGCAGAATGTAACAAACTGTAACCGTAGTCCCCGGAAGGCAGCGCTTTGCCGTTGCCTGGGCTGCCGCACTCACTGAGGTTTCGTGGTGCCCTCTCGTTTGGGATGTGAGCCGTGGCGCTCGTTACTGGCGCGCCAGTCTCTTGGATGTCCATTATCGATCCTTCGATGCTTCTTATCTTTGCTTGTCTTGTTGTTTTCGGCATTCGCGGGGCGAGTGGCGGTTGACGTTTGCTCGTGCGACCTGCTGAGACGCCGCGAGGTTCGAGGTGGGAAGCAACCACGTATGTGTGGAGTTGGTTGTACGCGGGCTGCCGGTTGAGCATGGAGGATGTGTGTTGGCTGCCTGACTGTCTGCTCTCCTGATTTTGCTCGCCGTGCCTTGCGACCGTCTAGCTTGGGTTGCTGCCTGGTGTATCCTACACGAGCCATACCGGACGTCCAGCAGAAGTTAAGCAGCCTTGTGTTTCTTTTAAAGAAAAGGAGCAAATGTATAAGACCTTTTGTAACCAATTTTGGTGGGCTCTTAAGTGTGACCTTAGCGTTTACACTGCCTTTGGGGAGAGCTAATTCTTTTAAATTTAAGTAGTTGGGGTTTCCTGTCCTTTATACTCTTTTGTGGGTTTTATTTGAATTTTTTCTTTGGGGTTCCTTCCTTGCGCTTGGTTAAATGTTTACTTGTATAGCGGGAGGTGACACCGGGTGTCTGATGTTACTGCCGCCTCCGGCATTCGTATTTTCAATTAAGTGTTGTCATCCCTTCGAGCGACCTGGTGTCACTCCTCGTTACTTAATGCTGGTTTATGTGTACTTAATTTTGAATTGGCCATTTGAATTAATATTTTGGAACGCAGTGTAGCACTAAGGCAACCTCATTGTATACCACCTTGTGCCCCGGTCTAGTACCTTAATTTTCAGTGGCACGAGTTAGCCCCACTACCGGTTTTTCTGATGTGCTCCCTTCAATATCTTGTCTTGTATAAGATTG